>NC_138759.1:66993910-67593910 GCF_965113315.1 Podarcis vaucheri
ATGACATAATATATTCATATAATTTCCCCACACATTAAGAGAAAGGGGTAAAAATAAAAAGCCTCATGAGGAAAAGAGAATCTGGAAACCATTGGGTGCACTAATGCATGTTAAAAATGAATGGAAGATGTTCTGCTGTCTTCAGTGGAGCTTGACATATAGCTTGGAGAAAGTTCAGCGCTGTTGGACTAAATGCTGATAGCCCAATGGATGTCTTGGTAGTAACCATTTGAAGTATCACACGGCTGATGACCATTCCTCTTGTGTTCTTATCCTTGGAGCAATTTCAGTTTTACCCCAGTGTAAATGAGAATCAGGATTTGGCCACCTTGGTATACTGCCTGAAAATATGTCGTAGCAGGGCTCAGAGGGAACGGCATGAATATAATTAAGAAAGAAATTATATTTATGTGATTAAACACGTTCAGATCCCTGCCATAATTAGTCACTCTTTTCAAGGCAGATCCTGAATTTATCTTTTTAAAAAACGTAGGAGCTGCTGATGGTAATGGCATGCTCCTGGCTAGAAATAACAAAATGAGAAGAGGAAAGAAAGAACCCTCTATAAAGCAGGGGAAGTTCACAAATGTCCAACGCTGACACATTTGCAGCTTTCATAAAACATATATTTCCACCGCCCAAAGTGCTAATTTGTTTTGACAAATGTTTTGGAGTTGCCAAATAACTGAGACAAAAACTCCAATGGAATCTCTAGTCAAATAGTTTAATTAAAAATATGCTTTCAAAAACTGTCCCTCCTCTGTTAATTTCTTTCATTTTTTTTACGTGTCTAAAAAAACCGTTAAGCTTGAAGTTCTGCAAAATACACCCCCTAAATGATAATTAAATGATAACATTTCTAAGGGCTCGAGGAGGAAGGCAGAATTTGGAAGTAGGATTTATTAAACGAAAGCTCACTGCTGAGATTTTACAGCTGGGGAGACTTTTGGTATTAGTCACCAATTAGGGATTTTATTATAAAGATGTTGAATGTCAAGATAACACTTCTTCTATCTGGCAGTGACACTGAATGGTGGGTAGAAGAAATGACTTCAGGAAAGCAGAGCTGACCATCTGCTTAGGTCTGCTCACTCACTGATGATTAATCCTCTCCCTCAAGGACAGTGTCTTCATGTGTTTCCCTTGCTGTCTTTTCGATGTCACAAAGAGAAGCTGATAAGCACATTCAAGTCACAATTAAACACACACACACACACACAACACAAACATTTTAACTGACCAGTCGGCACCGATGATACTATTGGACAGTTTTAGTCATGGTTGTAGCAGTGTATTTAGTGGTGTTGACATGAAGCAAAAGAGGCTGTTTCTTTTCAAACAGGCCTCCTACCTTTTGCGATGCTTCTCAGGTGACATTTAAGTTCACCTCAGTGCCTGTGTAAACAAGCCATTTGTAAATGGAAGAACGCAGTTCTAGCGGAAGGCTGGGATGCCTGGAAAGAAGGGCTCAGCATCCTGAGGAGAAGCCGATCCCAAAGGGATCCCAGACATATTTGTCTGGGATAGAATATAATTTATCTTGATTTCTTTTTTTATTAATTACATGTATATCTCATCCTTTCTCCCAAAGGACTTTCTTGTGAAATATTAGAAATATTTAGGAATTACTTTGTTTTGCTAGCTTTGGGCTAGTCTGTGTATCAGAAAAAGTACCCCCAAAAAGGGGGGGGAGACAGTGTGGTATGCTGGGTGCTGACTGGTTACAGCTCTCCAGAGTTTCAGGCACGAGTCTTCCCCCAGTCCTAAATAGAAACACAGAGAATTGGACCTCAGACCCTCTGCATGCCAAACAGATGCTTTGCCTCAGCTTCTCCCAGGTTAGCTATGAAATTCAGTGGCTGGCCATGGGCCATTCATTACCTTTCAACACAACTCATCTCCAGTAGGAGTTGGGTGGGACAGCAGTGCTTACTTAACCTTCTAGCACTGGTGTCACTTCAGTTTTCCCAGAGGGTGAGGGGAAAGGCGAGGCAGTGGTGAGGTCAGCATGGAGCAGATGCCCCAGTAGCTCTGCCAGTGTGATTGCACCATGCTGACCTCAACACTGCTTTGCCCCTCTCTGTCTCGGTAAGCTGCAGCAATGATGTTGGCAGGAGGTCATCGCTGCATTGTCCTGCTGACTGATGCTACTGATCTCTCAGAGCTGTTGTGGGACTACAAAGGGAGATCCCATAAACAACACCCTCACTCCCTTGGAGGATAGCTATAAGCAGTGCTTTTTTCTGGGGGGTATGCAGGGGTACTCATACCCCTAAACATTTTATGAATCTTTGTACTTTTGTCCATTCACTGTATTTATTTTCCCCAATTTGAACTATGAAATGATGATTTTCTTGAGTCAAAATGAGAGTACCCGTAAACATTTTTTTAAAAAGAAAAGCACTGGCTACAAGTAATAACAACAAAAGATTTAATAAATATTTTGGTAAAGACATCCCTGCCAAAGCATCATCTGTACTGTTCAACATTTGAAATCCCATTCTAAAGTATTTCTATTGTATGTACATAGCCTGCCCTTCTAAGTAATTTATACCTCCTTTTATCTCTTGTTTTTGCCCCAATCCTGACTTTTCTTTCTCCACTTACCTAAGGTTGGTTTACCAGTTTGCTGATTTTCACCTTCTGTTGACAACTTCAGAAATTCATAGAAAACCCTATAAAAACTACATTGAGGTAATTGAGCTTAAATGAGCAGTTGAATGGAGAGGGCTTTGATTGCTTCTCTTATTCTGTTTTTGCTGTTGTATGCTTAATTTTTTTACAAACAAATAAACAAACAAACAAACAAATATCTTCAATGGAGGGGGACAATCCTACAGGAGTATTTCATAAGAGAAAACAATCTATTTTATCCATGTCAGATGTAAGTGATGACAAATTGTAGCAATTATGTATAGAAACAAAATACATCACCCAGTGAAAAAAAATATATAGGAGAGTTAAATGTTTGGAATGGCAAAGCACTTCATGGAAGCATTTGGTTGTAATATGTGTTCAGTGGCTGATTTCTGGCTCTCTCTGGAGTGAAACTGAGGGCTTCCCTGTATCTATACAGGATCAAGTAATAAGGACGAATATCTATCGGAAGCCTATAATGAGGGAAAATATCACAGATAAGTGTAGACTATGTACGAATCCAGGAGAGACCATAAAACATCTACCAGCAGGGTGCCTTACTTTAACTGGCAGACATAATATAGCTGCGGAAATAATGCATCAACAAATAGCATATAAAGCAAAGTCAATCGCAAGGAAATTTATCTTATTGGAAACACAAGCCAGAAATAGCATTGCAGAATGTAAAATACAAAATGCATTGGAATGACATTATCCTCACTGACAGCACTGTCACTCATAATGGGCCAGAAATATTGTCTGCTGATAAACTAGAAACAGTCATTATTTATATCAGTGTAGGGAACCTGTAGGCTTTCCAGATACTGTTAGACCAGGGGTAGGTAACCTAAGGCCTGGGGGCCGGATGCAGCCCAATCGCCTTCTAAATCCGGCCCGCGGACGGTCTGGGAATCAGCGTGTTTTTACATGAGTAGAATGTGTCCTTTGCATCTCTGGGTTATTTGTGGGGCATAGGAAATTGTTCATTCCCCCACCCCAAATATAGTCAGATCGTCTGAGAGACGGTGGACCGGCCCACGGCTGAAAAAGAAGAAGTGTTTGGATTTGATATCCCGCTTTATCACTATCCAAAGGAGTCTCAAAGTGGCTAACATTCTCCTTTCCCTTCCTCCCCCACAACAAACACTCTGTGAGGTGAGTGGGGCTGAGAGACTTCAGAGAAGTGTGACTGGCCCAAGGTCACCCAGCAGCTGCATGTGGAGGAGCGGGGACGTGAACCTGGTTCACCAGATTACGAGTTTACCGCTCTTAACCACTACAACACACTGGTTACTGACCCCTATGTTAGACTATAACTCCCATTGGATATAACTCCCCTTGGCTGGGGCTGATGGGAGTTGTAGTTCAATCACATTTGGAGGGCCACAAGTTCCTAACCCAGATTTACACATATGAGTACTTCTTAAAACCTTGTTGTTGTTGGCACCCATCTGTCTCAAGAGACAATGGAGTGCACCTCTCGGGGTGAAGTCAAGCCACTGGGGAATCACAGCACCTGCTGTGGCTGACAGCTGATAGCTTCTAGGAGCCACTGATAAGAACTTGGTCCAGGGTGGGGACCAAAGCACGACATGTCCCCCACCAGAGGTGTTACCCCTCCCCAAACATCCTCAGACATATGTAAAATTAGCTAGTGAAATTGAAGACATACTCTTTGAAAGTGTTCTGGAAAACCTTAAAGATGAAGAAGTTTGTTGTGGGCAGATCTTTTGAAGATCAGAATGATAACAGTGGCAAAAGCAAAAGTTAAAAGAAAAGAAGGGGAGAATGGATGGAAACAAAAATTAGTGGGGAAAAGGTGATATAACAAATGTATAAAGAAATAAGTGTGATTTCAATTAAACCAATTATGTCATGAAAACAATGAATAACAAAATGGGGGAGGCAGAAATACTGCTACTATTTTATTTTCTCAGAATGCTTGGGATGTTCACTCTCTGTCCTTGTTGTTGCTGTTTAGTCGTTTAGTCGTGTCCAACTCTTCGTGACCCCATGGACCAGAGCACGCCAGGCACTCCTGTCTTCCACTGCCTCCTGCAGTTTGGTCAAAGTCATGTTAGTAGCTTCAAGAACACTGTCCAACCATCTCGTCCTCTGCCGTCCCCTTCTCCTTGTGCCCTCCATCTTTCCCAACATCAGGGTCTTTTCCAGGGAGTCTTCTCTTCTCATGAGGTGGCCAAAGTATTGGAGCCTCAGCTTCACGTTCTGTCCTTCCAGTGAGCACTCAGGGCTGATTTCCTTCAGAATGGATAGGTTTGATCTTCCTGCAGTCCATGGGACTCTCAAGAGTCTCCTCCAGCACCAGAATTCAAAAGCATCAATTCTCTGAGTTATTCAAGCCCCTTCGCCACGGCAAGGCAGTGATCCATGAAGGGGCACTCTCTGTCCTTGGGCCAGTCATTCTCTCTCAGCTTAGCCTTCCTCACAGGCTTGTGGAGAGGATAACATAGGGAGGAGGGGACCCATGTGTGACATCTTGGAGGAAAGGTGGCGTGGATATAAATGTGACACTGATAAATAAGGAATATTGCTCAAAACCAGCCACACCAATCTCCTTGCTAGTTACAGAAAATGTTCTTTGAGGTGTGACTTTCAAGAAAACAGCTCTGTGTACGCTCAGACTGCCCTTCAAGGCAACCCAATACTGAGGCTGCTGGCCAGCCCTCATGGAAAAGGAGCCTTCAGAGTAGGGGTTGGAGAAGAGGCAGTCTCCCTATAATTCAAATGTCAGTCACATGGCTTTACTGCCCAGAGACACATGGAGGGGGGGACCTCTGCCATAGCTATACTTTTGTTTTTTGTTTTTTTTTTATTCAGTTTTTAACCTATACTTTTGGATAAGGGATGGCTGAATGCTAGAGACCTGGCTGGCCAGAGAACAGTAGATTGACAGACATATTTGCTTAGCTTCTCTGAGTTCAAACAGAAGATAAAATGTATGTGGGACAGGAAAGTGTGTGGTTTTCAGATTTTGGAGGCATTTTTTTTTTAATGCTTCACGTTATTTTTGGGAGGGCTGTGCCCCATTACTCCTAGAAGAGCTGTCTCCACTGTGCAGTTGTGGTTTGGAAGCCCCAGAATCAGTTTTATAATTGCCTGTTCATTGCTTGGCCCTTTAGGACTGAGATCTATTCCACACACAGAGCTCTTTTGTCAAAGCTTTCTTGGGTCATATTCTATTGCAGTAATTTCATACTTGCCATACCGAACACAATGTGCATTATTTCACATTTCTGTGTAATAAATGTAATTTGCCATGTGTCAGCTCAATTATGAAGCTGACCTAAGTTGTGATGAATATTTCTTGCCACTCATTCTGTGCTTCACAATTTGGTATCATCAGCAAATCCAGCAAGGGATGCAGTTGCTCTTTGCATTTAGGTAGGAATAAAAGGTAGGAATAACACGAACCTTGTGAAACATTTCTGATTTCTTCCCTTCCAGGCCATGAAGGATTAATTTAAGAAGAGGCATAGTTTTTTGTTTTTTGTTTGCATATCAAAATCATCTTCTTTCCCCAATTGCTTTTGATTCATTTTTTGAAACAGCCTGTCATGGAGATTTTTATCAGAGCATTTCTGGAACTCTAGATAAAAAATGTCATATCCATTGTAATTATCTACTTGATAGCATTTAAGCTCATTAAAAGAGGTCAATTAGTCATTATTGCATTTCCAAAACACACTTGGGCAGCCTTAGGTTAGTTTTTCTGCTCTTTGATATACACAGTGCCTAAAAGGAATTTGAGGGCTTAGTTCTTTTCCAGGAGGAGTTGTCTGCTATTTCCTTCTCACATTAAATCTGAAGCAATCTTTAAGCAAATAGCACAGAGATAAAAGACAGAAGAGGAAAAGAAAGGGGTGGGAAAACCACATACCAAATGGTGTCAAAGTGTAGCCTTGTTGCTAGATTCCTCTTGGCTCATTATGACATCCATGCCACATCTAGTAAAAATAAGAACAGCCCCTTGTTTGTTTGAATATGTTAGAATCAATTTAAATATATGATCACTTTTAGAACTTTTCAGTTCTTAGCCCCAGAGATCAGCTAGGCATAGGATCAGGAGCAGCAGAACCTCAGCTGAGCAGTTTGGATGAAAACATGTGCAGAGAGCGATGATACGGTCCATTTTTGTATTTATTTACATTTGTTGACCTTGCTCTCCAGCCTCCCCACAAAGGCTGCTAGAGTGGCTGACAATGACCACTAATATGATGGTCACTAGTGTCCGCAAGCCTACAATCTAAAAGGCATGATGCAAAAGGAAAATGGTTTGGTAGAGAGGAGGCGGAAAACAAACAAACTTGGACCTTAGTTCTTAGCTACAAAGCGTGTGTGCGTGCAATCTCCCTACATCTGATCTTTTTCTTGACACTGAATGAGGCCAAGTTGGCCTCCACTCTTGCTCTGATATTTGTCCTGGGAGGCAGGAGGTACAGCTTCCCAGTGCACTTTGACTCCTGGCCAGTGATAGAGGCTGGAGTGTGCTGCTGTAGATAATGTTGGGTTCAAGGTATGTGGAGCAAATATTTTGAACAAATCTAGGAAGCCTGGATTTCCCTTCAATTTACTGGCTGACTAACAGCCGGTAACAATTTCCAGTGAAAGAAGCATGCATGTATCTGCTTTTTTTTTTGAGTTATGGTACCTCCCAGGACTCTTTCTTCCTCCAGTTAAAAATAGCAATGCATCCGTTATAGCTACGGCTGAGGAATATTGAAAAAAGGAGACCAGAGAGGGGAAATAAATGCATCCCCCCCCCTTTATAAAACTGCCGCACAAAATCCCCAAACTACTTTTTCAACTTCGGAATCTACTTGGACCCAAGTGGAAGACATACAGTACTTGCAAACACATATATCTCACAACAATTCCACCAGAGGGCAAGCAGACTTGTGTGAAATACATTTTCTTGTGATTTTTTTTTTAAAAAAAAACCCAAGCAAAGGACAAAACAGAACGTAGTCAGCCTTCATTTCAAGGCTGTGGTTTGCTGAATTTAAAATGCAATGCATTTAGAGTTGGGGCAATTTGACTAGTTACAAGTGACTGGTGGAATTAGAACTCGCTCCATGCTAGCGGCCAGCACATTCTGAACATCCCTGTGTGAGGCAGTTTGGGCTAACTCTAGGGAACATATTTTGCAAATCTCTCTTATCGCCAATTTCTCATAACAAGACCCAGTACATTTGAGCTGAGCATAACCCAGAGGACATGGCCCATCTGGGGTTAGCACTTTTTCACTTTGCACCAAACTGACTCATGTGGAACTTCACCACTGACATTGTGCTCCAGACGCAGGGCATCCATGTGATTGCAATGGTGAGAGTGGAGGCCTTGATTCCAACAACAGTATTATGAGTGAGCAAAGATTTAAATCTAATTCTGTTGCTCCAAAAATTGGTTATCTTTCTATTTGGATGACATAAAATGGCTGCTGACACTTTGCATGCCTTGCATAAGTTGTTGGTTTTTTTTAAAAAAATAACCCATCTTTGAATAAAATATAATAGAGATAGAATCTAATAGGATCTGGCTCAGGCACAGGGGGTCCAGGAGGCCATTTATTCTGTTGGCCTGGGCCTGCCTTTGCCTCTAGTGATGCAATGTGGTTCCAGCAGAGACACACTAGGTTTGTACAGATTCCTTTTTGGAAGGAAGTGACTCACACACCAGATACTGCTACTACAGCTTAAAAGCAGCAGCATAGAATTGGGCTGTTAGATTCAGAATGATGCGAAGTACGGCGATACGTGTAAGGTGTTACCTAGGAATGCAGGCAAAAAATAAATCAATCACAGTCAAGTTATAAGATGTTAAAAGTGACAAAAACAGACATGGAGAGAGGAATAAGGTATTCATCTGGAATCATGTGCAAGGTAGATGAAAACAAGAAAATGGATATGAAAATTAAATCATAGCTCATGATGCTGTGGACGTGTGAGAAAAACAGCAACTTTGAGGACTAGCCTGACTGTTTTGATAAAAAAAGAGAGACAGGGCAACAAAAGAGGGTTCAATACACTCTAAGAGCATCAAAGGCAGCCAGCAAAGCTGATGGAAAAATGAAATGGTGGCCTTTAGAGGAAGGTGCAGCAGGATGCCTTATTCAGTGCAAGGATGCTGGATTCTGTGAAGCATTGATGTCTGGTTTTAATATGCACCTGGTGTGCAGCGGCAGGGCAGCAAATGCTTCAGATCCAACTTGAAGAACAGAGCATTACTACTTGTTTTCCACAAAATCCCAAGCAACCATGTATTAAATCCATTATTTAAAAAAATAATAATTGGTTTTGTATGATGGTCTGATGAACCTTTTGCCCAAATTAGGTGATGCTTTGTGCCTGCAAGGAGCTGAGGCTAAAACAGGGAAGGCTTTCTGAGAAGTGGGTGAGGGAGGAGGAACAGCAGAAAAAGCCATGGACTTGTGAAAGATATATTTCCAGAGGATATGTTAATGGGAAACACAAGCAGTCAATCCACAACAAGTAGTCAAGTAGTCAATCCACGACATCTTTCTGGATGCTCCATCCTTTGCTCTCAGTTGCATAGCTTATCTATGCAGTCATAAAATGAAGCAGGAAATTGGGCTGCCAAGGCTCAGCAGTCTCAGGACTGTGGAGGTGGAAGGGGAAGTTTAACTTTTGACAGAAAAACAGGAACATAGGAAGCTGCATACAGCTATATGCATGGAAGTTCCCTCCCTTCAGACTTTTGCATGATAGATGCGGATGCCCGATGTGGGGCTACTCAACACATGTGTGTAGCATTGTGGGCAGGGATAGTCAGTATAGCCTTACTCCTCTTTCAGACAATCCTCAACAATGCATTATTTCTGTGTAACATGAGTTCTTTGGGTGGCTCACGGTAATAAAATGAAGTGCAACATTCTGAAATTAAATTGCCGCGTATCTCTCCCCTCCCCTAGGAGAAAAATAAAAACAAAATAAGGAAAACATTTGCAGAGGTCTTTGGTCAGTGTCCTGGAGCTCTCCAGCCTGCCTAGCTTCACCACAGGATTGCATTCTCAAAGCTACAAAATCAGTATTTTTAAATTTATTATGGAAGGCATCAGAGGAAGATGAGCAATGATGACGGAGCTCTAGCATCATCGTTAGAATCTAGCAATGGGACTGTTGAGCCAAGTGCTAAAAACAATGTAATTTCCAAAGTACAGAATTATTTCCAGTTCCTAAGCAATTTAATAATGTATTTCAGGGAGCAGCGCTTTCATTTACCGAGAACACATGTGGGCAGTGGGTTGGATTATTAAAGTGATCCCTGCTTCTACTTTGTACCGAAAGGGGCTCTCCCTTTGTAATATTAACTCTAATGTCGTGTTCCTAAGAGGTTGGGGGTCTTAGTTGCCTACATGGATAAAAAAGGATCGCTCCTTAGAAGTTATTCCTTGACATGTGAGAGGCTGAAAGCAGCCATGCTACCATGGGGCAGGGCTAAATGTGTCGCCCCCTCATTCCCTTTGCATCCATGTTATCCCGTGGGCATAAGTAGCACATAAATATGACTATGACGTGCTTCTCCAGAAGGTGCAACATATTGTGCTCACTTGGGACTGTGCTAGAGCAAAATAGAACAACTGGTTTTCAAAAAGACAGATTTCTTAGTGCCTACTGTCTACAAGCTAGGTTAAACAGAGCCTTCAGAAGAACTGAACATATTGTAGCCCATAGGTCAGGGGTAGAAGAGGGCGCATAGATGTTGGTGGGCTCCAACTTCTATCAGCCTTAGTCAGCATGGACAACAGTCAAGGATTATGTGAGTTTTAATCCAATAGCATCTGCAGGGTACTATATTCACTGCCTCTGCTGTAAGCTACTAGGAAGCCCCTGTCCCCCACCCCCCACCCAAGGATGCCAAATCATTCCTCTCTCAAGAGTTATTTAAGTGATGCCATCTAGCTTCTCTTAGCTGAGACTTTGTGGGCTTGTCTCATGCAGGTTAAAGACTGGGCACAGCCCAACATGAAGTCTGACTTCAATGGGTTTATTATGCAAACCTATTGAAACCAATTACTTTAAATCCATTTTGGTTTGTGGTTATTGTATGACGCCATGACAGCTTAGCATGCCAGTGGTCCAGGATGATGGAAATATAGATGCTTCTTTAACTAACTCACCTGGGGATCAAAAATGCTAAACTACAATCTTTGGCTATCTTTGTGCATATTGCTTGCCAGTAGCATGTGTTGTTAGAGGAAAACACTATGCAGGTGAAACAGAGGCTCACCTGCCAGGCACCATATGTTCTCCTACACTCAAACCCAAGGGCTTTGTAGTGAATCAAGGCAGATGCTTATCTAACTTTCCACACTCTTCCGAAAAAGAATGTGTGCACACCTTCAAGAGCTCTAGATTGCGAAGGAAGCTATCATTTCCCCCAGACATTTATTAACAATCAAGGGTTTCTAGTTATGCTCCATGTCTGTTTTCACACCAGCTACCTGATGCTCTATGAAGCTATTTTTAAAGCTGACAGTCTAGGATTCCCTTTGCACATACCAACTTTGCGACACTTGAGACTCAGTGAATTGTAAACTTTCACAACAGATTTATATGCTATAGGTTTTAATACCTGCTCGGTGCTTCACGTATATTAAAGAGGACAGTCTTTAGCTGCATTTGACAGAAATTATTCCAGACATGGCCTATTTTTTCATGTGCTAGTCTACTGTACATGATAATTATTGCTTGGCATTTTAAAATGGATTTTTCTTTCTGAATCTGCTTTAGCTTCTCTCAAAATAACATGTAATATTTTAGCATGATGAACAATTGGTTACACTTTCTCTATGAATTGGCACATGTAGTATTTTTTGTTTTCACTTATACAGTCTATGGTCAGTTCTGAAATATATGCATAGTGGATTTCTCTGAGCACATGCTCATTGAACAGCCAAGGTATATGCTCAACAATATCACTGAACAAAGTCCTTGCAGGACTCTTTCGTTTCAATGACAGGTTTTTTATTCGATCACCCCCCCCCAATAAATAAGATTTATTAATTATAGAAAGCATTACTTCAAGGAAAGAGGTAAATTAGACCTTCTGTCCCTGGTATGCTAATTTACAATGTGCTGAACATTTAAAGGGGTGCCAGGATACAGATATATGACACCCCCACACCCCCAAAGCTTAAATTTTTCTAGTGAATTTGTAGAGAAACCAACATTTGCAGATTTCAGTGCCAGCTGCTGGATTTTATTTCATAATAAGGTTGCAGTCCCATTGAACTTGTGAATATGCATAGGATTGTACTATAAACTGATTATATAGGACAGAATTCAGTCTCCACCAGGTGCAGTTCTTACACATGGAGCAATTGCCACTGGATTCAATGGACCCTTGTTTACTCTCCCACCCAATCACTGCATGCAAACAGTATATCAGGAGATTTATTTGTGCCTCCCTCAGCGGGTATCCAACCCTATGTCTCTGCTTGAGACAAATCGCTAAACTCACTTGTATCCAGATGGAATGGAGAGTTTGTAAAGGGCCTTTACTAAGGGTCCAGAGTGCTGCTTGTATGTGCAACTGTGCTGGAGCAGGAGAGGGGGAAAGAGGTGGAAAGTAACTGAGCCCTGTAGCAACCCTTCTTTGGAATGTGCCTGTCAATTACAGGCAGTGGCGAAGCTACCTGCTCCAGCACCGGGGATGGCGTACATCTGGGGGCGTGGCTAGTGTTCGTCCCAGGGGGCATGGCGCACGGTGCATGTCCCGGGGCATGTGTGGTGAGCGGGGAGCATCCTGGGGGTGCGCGATGAGCATCCTGGGGGCGGGGCAGCTGCGATGTCACCCCCCGTATGGCACCCGGGGCGGACTGCCCATGCCCCCACCATCGTCCGCCAATGATTACAGGCACCACTAATTTTCCAGGTGTAAGAATCAACAGAACATAAAAAAGACAAGCAGATTTATGTTAAATAGATGGTTTCACTGGGTGGGTGTGTTCCTGTGGTTACATAAATTGGGCACATTAGAACTTTCTCTTTTGTATGTTAGGTAAATGGATTTCTGCAATCAGAACTCAAAGGTGACTGGCTGGCTAGCAAGACAAATAAACCTACAGATATGTTACCCTTTTATGGATTCTTCAACTCCTATAAAGAGTTCATTTCAGACCAAGAACGCAAAGATGTTCTTAACCAGCAGAAAGGTTCTTAGCAGAGGCAAAACATATGTCTATAAAGGTGTCACACAATCCTTTTTTTTGCAAACACATGATTTTAAAGTGTACATTTAAAAATGTAATGTATGAATGAGACAAATGGATGCATTGTACAGCAAGGCCTGGTTGGCTGCCTGCAGCTGTCAGATGTACACTTGGTTGTATTCAGACAGGTAGCCATGTTGGTCTGATGCAGTCGATATATATATATATATATATATATATATATATATATATATATGCAGGTTTTGGTGTCTTCGGGTGTCTTCCCGTGTAAGAGTCGGGGTGTCTGTGCGACGTTTCGACGAGGTCTCACTCGTCATCTTCAGGCTGGTGCTTTCGGCTTCTTGTTACTGGAACAGAGCAGAGTCTGGTGTTTGAGTTCCTATAAATACTGTTGAGGGGTGTGGTGTATAGCCTCCAACGTTCTGGGCAGAGAGGAAGTTCCTAGATCTCTGCCCAGAACGTTGGAGGCTATACACCACACCCCTCAACAGTATTTATAGGAACTCAAACACCAGACTCTGCTCTGTTCCAGTAACAAGAAGCCGAAAGCACCAGCCTGAAGATGACGAGTGAGACCTCGTCGAAACGTCGCACAGACACCCCGACTCTTACACGGGAAGACACCCGAAGACACCAAAACCTGCATTCCTGTACCCGTGAAAATCTACGAAAGCATATATATATATATATATATATGTGTGTGTGTGTGTGTGTGTGTGCCCAGTAGCACCTTAGAGACCAACTAAGTTTGTTGGGTATAAGATTTGGATGCATGCACACTTCTTCAGATACCACACTTCTTGGTTGTATTGCTGGGTATAGTAACCTGTGATGTTCAGAATGACCTAGAGAAGGCTTCCTCTCTCTCTCTCTCTCTCTCTCTCTCTCTCTCTCTCTCTCTCTCCTCTCTCTTTAAATAATTTTTATTACATTTTCAGATTATACATTTCAAAAGAAACATCTTTCATTATAACCATACATTCAATGACTTCCCTTCCTCCCCTTCCATGGTTCTTTTAATTTACCCACTATTCCTGCATATATTGTATATTCATCTAATTCAGTTCTCCAATCTTACATCCCTTTGCAATATAATACACTGTTGAATTTACCTTAATACTGTGAACATTTTCAACTGTGTACAATTATTTTATACATACTCAGCAAAAATTTCCCACTCCTCTCTGAATACTTGTTCTTCTTATTTTACTTGTTAGACCAGCAAACTGAATATTCTATCATATTGACAGTCCTCTTTACTAGGAACCTCCCTCACCTTCCATTTTTGAGCTAACAAGATCCGAGCCACCATTGTTGCATACATAGACAAGTTTTTCTGAGACCTGGGTACCTCTGTCTGCACCATTCCTAACAGGAATGCCTGTGAGTTTCTTGGGTGTGCATGTGTTGTTTTAAACAATTTTTTTTCCCATTTCATGATATATCATTTCCCAATATTTTAAAACTATTTTTCATGCCCACCACATATGAAAAAAGGCTCCTTCCATTTCTTTACCTTTCCAACACAAATCCGATTCCGATTTATTCATTTTAGCTTAGAGAAGGCTTTCTCAACCTGATGCCCTCCCAATGTTTTGGACTATAAATTCCATCAATCCCAGCCAGCATGGCCAACATTCTGGGATGATGGAAATTGCAGTTCAAAACATTAGGAGGGCACTAGGTTAGAGAAGCTTGGCCAAGAATCAAGAGCCACATTCATGTGACATAGCATGTACAGGAAACCTGTGTGTGTGTGTGTGTGTGTGTGTGTAGAAGAGATGAGGATCATACCTGTTGGCCCTACTCCTAACTTCCATGTATGTAGTTAAAGGTCTGACAGAAGCCTACACACACACAGCTGAATGTGTATAGGCTCTGTACATGTGACTGAGCATCTTGCAAGGTTCCTGATTGCATGGAGAGAGTCAATATGCTTAGAGCTGCATATGCCTAGGTTCTATTCAGACTTTTCCCAGAATATGCAAAGAGCAGAGGCAGGGTTGGTGGGCTCCATCCTGCCCTTCCTACATGTGTTGTTTGTATCCCTCTGTTGCAGAAATAGGGTTGCCCATCTCTTTCTGTGCCATTTTGTCTCTTTCTCTCTAACGCAGGTGTACCGGCTACAGTAGCTAAAAATAACTCAAAAAGCATTTTGAGTTTGTGATTTACGGTTGAATATCATTGCAGTCTTGAAAAGTAAACAATAGGGATAAGAGAGAAAACAAAAGCTAGGAGCATAATCCTTTAAAGAAATCAATAACTTGCTCTCCACAAAGACAGGCTTTCGACCACAATACCCTCATGGCACTATTTTAAGTACTCCATGCTCCACTCACTTGTTTGCTCACTCAAGTCATTTTGTGTTGATTAGATTTCTATCACTGCTACAGTGGAGCAATAGAGTGTCATTTTTCAAAGGAAGTATGTGATGGAATGGAGCTTAAGTAATGTGTGTGACCAGCTACAAAAGGGGGGGGGCAGAGGGGACGGCTGGGCAAATATCTACTTGAATTCCTGCTGTAGTGAACCATGTATAGGCAAACCTGGTAACTAGCCTGGAAAACAGAGCAAAAGAAAAAAAGAATGTATTGTACAGTCTGCTCAAAACTGACAATTCATGTCACTCATATTGAAAATGGCCTATCACTCAGACTGGTACTGCTGTCTGTCTTTTTGAAGGTTCAAGATTATGGATCAATGGTGAAGCAAAAAGTTATTACTGTTGTGATGCACATCAGAAGTCAAATTCTTCTGTACCCTGGAAGAGTGGGGGGCAGCAGGGGAAGAACTTTCTGCTATGCTGGTGGAATAAAGCTGAGCTGAAACCAGCAACATGCAAACAAGAAATACTGTAATTTAAAGCTATCTACATGTCTATACATGGGTGGCACTGTGGGTTAAACCACAGAGCCTAGGACTTGCCGATCAGAAGGTTGGCGGTTCGAATCCCCGCAACGGGGTGAGCTCCCGTTGTTCGGTCCCTGCTCCTACCAACCTAGCAGTTCGAAAGCATGTCAAAGTGCAAGTAGATAAATAGGTGGGAAGGTAAACGGCGTTTCTATGTGCTGTTCTGGTTCGCCAGAAGCGGCTTTGTCATGCTGGCCACATGACCCAGAAGCCATACGCTGGCTCCCTCGGCCAATAAAGCGAGATGAGCGCTTCAACCCCAGAGTCGGTCACGACTGGACCTAATGGTCAGGGGTCCCTTTACCTTTACATGTCTACTATTACAGTGATGCTCAGCTTTTAGTGGGGTGGTGGGAAGGGCTTGTGTTTATTAATTTGTTACTAGATGATCATTTTATGTATTTTGTATTGTTTTAAATTGCTTTTATTTCTTGCTTTCTATCTTGTCAAGTCACATTTGCTTTGTGCAAAGTGACTGGGCAATGTTAACAATAAGGACAATATTTTCTTCAGGAGCCTGGTAAAGATGTGCAGCCAAGAATATCACATATCTAAGACAGGAATGTGTTACTTAACATCCCCACATAAATATTATTTCCTCTCTTTTATCCCTGATCAAACTTTCTTCCCCTTCCTCTGTTGCCTCCCTTGTGTTTAATTCCAGTTGGCAAGCCCATTGACAGGCACCTGTCCCTTTCTTCACCGTAAAGCTGCTTCACCCAATCTTGGGCTCTTCAGATGTTGGTGGACTACAGCTCCCATCATTCCTGACTGGTTTGGGCTGAGAGAAGTTGGAGTACAACCACATGCAGAGGGACACAGGTTCCTCATTGCTGCCATACATAGAAAACATGCACTCCATTGCTGAGCTGGGAAAAGAAATGTGTGAAGGATACCTTTTTATTCATGCTAGAGATTTTATCTGTCTCTCTCTGACATTACCTCTTTCCTAGTCACATAACTGGCATGTACGGTATTCTGCAGATGTATCAACAGAGAGAAAGAGAATAATCCATGTCTCCTGGTATTAATCTCTCACAACTATAGACACTGTGATTGAGTCAAAGCTATCACTTGCCATTTCAATTCTGAATCTGTCACTCTCAGAAAGATGTTTCTGGAACTTTCTTTTCAGGAGGGATGCCTATGATCTGGGCTGGGTGGGCAGGCATGGTTCTATGCTTTGTAGGTCCTCAACAGTGCACTGGTTCATAATGTCTCTCCTGGCCAAAAACTATTCTTTCGGAGTTATGAGTGAAAGAAGAAGCTCTAAAGTCACTATTGATAAATAGGGAATGCCTCTCTCCTCTCCCCCTCTTCTCCCACTGAGAGCTGGTCATGTAGACTTGCTCTGGGTTCCCCATTTACTGAAATGATACCACCAGAAATGACTACTGAGGCTTTCTGTTTTGTAGAACATCTTGACTATGGGGGTCTGAAGATTTCTTCTACTGTCAGGTGAAAAGCTCCTTTTTATTTTCAACTCCTCTCCACTGGCTTACTGCGGGGGTGAGGAACTTCAGGCTGGGAGGCCAAATGTGGTCCTCCAGGCCTCTCTATCAGGTCCTTGGGCCTCTCTTCGGGCCCCAACAGGAATTGCCAAAGCCTCTTCCAGTCAAAGCCAGGTTAGGCAGTTCAGGACCCTGGGCAGCTCCTGATGAGTCCTAATGACAGCTTTGGAAGACGTATTATCAGAAAACGATCAAATTTTTCTGAAGGTTTAAGAAGGTAACTCGAGTCTTCCCTTCCAGCAGTTCTGCCCCACTGAAACAGCTGTCTGCAGTTCTTGAAGGTTCCATAGCTGAGCATTCGCCTGTGGAGAAGGAGAAACTATGGGGGGGGGCATCTCAGAGGGTGATAATAGAACGAGGTCCACAGGCCAGAATGGGGTAGAAGGAAGTGCTGAGGACTCTCCTGTGGCCTGTGAGTCATCTGAATATGATGACATTGGACCTGGATGCTGGAAATAAGGATGAACATGAGCCACAATACCTCACTGGTGAATGAAGCCCAAATGGTACTCCATTTTCAAGAACCAAAAAATAATAATTAAAAAAATGGTGTTCTTGGTTTGGGTATTATGCAGATTCCCTCTTGGCTAACATGAACCTTTGTGTGAGGCTCTGCCATCATACGACAAAGCGGTCAAGGCCTATGACCATTTCAGTCTGAAGAAATCTGAAAGAGCATCACTTGAGCACTTCATTCAACATCACACTTCACTTTAGTGACTTTTCAAGGAATGAGTTTATGAAACTGACTGTAGGATTTCACCCTTACTGTGAAATCCTTTTCCCTTTTGTGACACCAACTGGTCTTGAAATGCTGCGAAACTGCTGACAGAAGAGATACCAGAAAACAGTTTTTAAAGTTGCCAAGGGTTTGTGTGTGTGTGTGTCCAGAGGTGTTATTTTTAGCCTTCCAAACAACTAGAGGTCATGTAGCACTCAGGAAAAAAATTAGAGAAGACACAGAAGATTTAGTGGTGTTTGAGGAAGTCTCCAGAATGAAAGGTAACATATTTTGGAGTGGGCTGGAGGGGACAGAGCCTGATGGATGGGATGTCAGCCCAGTGGTCATCAGAAGGGGAGAGGGTGCAATCTGCCCTACTGGGAGATATGAATGGAATGAGAAAGATAAATGAAGCACAATGCAGCCACAGCAAGCTGTGACTCCAACTTCAGATGTGCCGTAGTAGTGTACAGTCTCATAGATCCCACTGAGTTTTACATTAAAATGAAGTGACAAAATCATCAGGAGAGAAATGAGAATGACCAGCAGAACCCGGAGGAAGAGTTTGAGAAGGGAGTCAAAGCTACTAAAGACCTGCCTGGGGTTAGTGCTACTGGACTGCAAATTATGAATAGATACACAGGGAATGGCCTGAGAGGCTAGAGGGAAAGCGTAAGCAAGAAATAAATATGTTTACAGTGTCCGCTGTGACTCTCACAATCTAAAGTATACAATGAAGGTGTAATTAAAGGAGCTGCAATTTGAAACTGGCAAAAAACAACACCTTAATTAGCCTTTGATGTCTTCATTGTCAGTATCTCCAAAGGTCCCATGGACCAATGCAATTCGAGATTATGAATGTTTTCAGCCACTGCAGAGCATGAATGCAATCATTTTGGTCAGTTCTTTTGTTGAATTTAGAATTCTTTTCTGCAAGAAATCCACATAGGAGCAGGTTAGTTACTAAAATCACGAATATTATGCATACAGATAGAAGGGACATTTCACAACTTAATCAGTGGAATATTAGGCATGACTAGTTTAAAATTACTCATTAATACCACAAGGTCCTCAGCTGTTTCTCTTGCTTTTGGACTTCTTCCAAACCACTGGCTGACAGGGGGAAGAGAATGCTGGATTACATGGGCCATTTTTTTGTGCTTTTAATTCTGTTGGGAGCAGCAGAATTATTATTAGCCTGAACCAGCAGGGATCTTCTGATGCTCTTGTGCATTCACTTTGTGTTTTTTAAGTTGGCTTTTTATGCTTTGATTTTGGAAGCCCTGAAATATTACAGTGAAATATTGGGGAAGCAGTGGTGCAGATTGTTGTTGAAGCAAAGTGGATTCTGCCTGTCTTGGAAAGAATGGAAAAAAACATTATGGAAAGTGTAGAGTTGGGAGGGGTTCTTGTCTTGGACCATCACTTCTTTCCACAGCAACTTTTCTTCTTACATTTTCACTTATAGGCATCATGGTTTAGTGCCACAACACTCACATCTAGCAGTCAATAGAATCGCTGCTTCTCTAAAGACTGGTAACAGATCATAGCTCATGATACCAGCAAACATATGTCCCGATTCAGGGAAAGCAAAGTGCACCTAAGGCTACATTTCTATACCCACTTATCTGGAAGTGAATTTAATGGGACTTACTTCTGGGTTGTCTTTGTCCATGGAGTTTTCTTGGCAGGGTGTGCTGGTCCCGGGGGGAAGGTTACCGTTGGCGTAGTCAAAGTCCGGTCCTGGGTCACTAGCCTGGAAACAGTTCACAAGGAGCGGGGCAAGGTCCGAAGCAGGAAGCCGGGCGGGGACAGGAACACTGGAGGGTCAGGTCTGGGTCCAGGCAGGAACAGGTACTCAACAACGATGTTGCTCCCACAACCTGGGACCGGGCTGACTGGCCTTTATCTTCTCTGAGGCCAGGGGCGGTCCCAGGCCCAGGAGACCCGCCTCTCCTGGCCTTAAGGCGAGCACTCCTCCTGGGAGAAACCAGTTCCCTTCGCCTCTCTGCCCTGAGCCTCTGCAGTTCAGGAGAGGCTGAAGGGTTACTGGGCCCAGGGGGAGACTCACCTGTAGGCACTGAGTCCTCAACCACCTCTGGAGCCAGAGTGGATTCACCTGGTGCCTGCTCCTGAGGATCCGGCACAGGTGCAGGCACCTCAGAATCAAGGCCCTGCCCCAGTTCAGCCGGCCCTGGAGGCGGGGACTCCTGTGCAGGCTGGGATTCCTCCAGTTCACCCTCTGAATTGGATTCCCAGGCCATCACACAGGGATACTGGAGTGGCTTGCCGGTTCCTCCTCCAGGTGGATCACGTTTGGTCAAAACTCTCCACTCTGACCTGTGCATCTTGGGTGCCCTGCTCAGCATAGTTCATAGCTTCTCTGAGTTATTCAAGCCCCTTCGCCACGGCAAGGCAGTGATCCATGAAGGGGAATTATGAATTATGGTGCTGGAGGAGACTCTTGAGAGTCCCATGGACTGCAAGAAGATCAAACCTATCCATCCTTAAGGAAATCAGCCCTGAGTGCTCACTGGAAGGACAGATCATGAAGCTGAGACTCCAATACTTTGGCCACCTCATGAGAAGAGAAGACTCCCTGGAAAAGACCCTGATGTTGGGAAAGATGGAGGGCACAAGGAGAAGGGGACGACAGAGAATGAGATGGTTGGATGGTGTTCCTGAAGCTACTAGCATGAGCTTGACCAAGCTGCGGGAGGCAGTGAAAGACAGAAGTGCCTGGTGTGCTCTGGTCCATGGGGTCATGAAGAGTCGGACACGACTAAATGACTAAACAACAACAACACTTCTGGGTTGACATGTATATAATGATACTGTAAGCCAGACTAAAATCAGTGGGACAGGTTATCAGGTACATTTCATCTAACAATAGAAAATGAAAATATAACTTAAATGATTTTCTGATTTCCCCAATCTGTTCATTTCCCATATAAGACAAATGTATCAAGTTACTCAATTGAATCATGCACTCACTATTCATTTAGAATAAAGATAACTTGAGTTATTGATCTTTGTGCTTGCAAGGTCATAAGTAGTGCATCTGAACATATGAAGCTGCCCTTTGTCGTTGCTCCAACCACCCCAATCCTGTCTCTGTTGCTTTCTAGGGTTTCAAAGACTTCTGCTGTAGTATGGAAACCATAACGCACTGTGCCACTGATACTGGGGATAAATGCATGCAATAGCATCATAAACAGTAATGATAGGAAAATATAAGGCATAATCTAAGGGATGAAGGAGAGAGGAGATGCAAACATTCTTACTTGGACAAAGGGCAATGAGTATCAGCTCTGACAGGCCTAGATGAATGGGAGAACGCAGAAGGCGATCAACAATCAGCATGGGTATGGTTGGTTTAGATACACAATGAGTAACAGTGCAAAGAGCACAGCAAAGCAGACCCCGATGGCCACAGAGGAAGTCACTGGCAGAGTGGGAAAGGTAACAAAAAGCAAACTTTGAGTTTCTGGTCCATGGTCTCTGATATAGCTCCTTGCCAAGGGTGCAAGGGAGCCTAGGTACGCCTCTGCCTGAGAAGGAGAATGCTAAGCAATTGTCCCCCCTTTCTGCTATGACTAGGACAAGAGGCAATGGTTTTAAAACACTGGGGATGGGGAGTACCAATGCCAGGTTTAGAGGCACCCACCTCATTGTCATCAGGATCATACCATGTGAGGAGAGAAAATTTAACTCGCCCCTCCCTAGATGTGAAACCAATTAAAATTCCCTGCCCCAAGACCACAGTTAGCCTGAGAAAAACAGTTCCCACTGGTGCAAATGGAAACTGTCCCCTGCTAAGGCTAACCACAGTCCAGGCTCTTTGCTCTGGATTGCACTTGAAGATGGAAAATTAAACCTTCTCTCCTCATGCACTGCAATTCCTATGAATCTGATTCCTTCTTAGAATCTGCTAATGTGGCTACTAGCCATGCAATTGGCATAATATGTAGTTCAGGATGAAATAAACTACTTGTGAAAGTTGAAGACTATTTTTCCTTGGCCATTTTGGTGGTGCTGATTTTAAAAAACATAATGTTTACATATATGACATGCATGCAGTATGTGACTGAACTAGGCGATCCACTGAATCATTTCCAAAGCTTTATTTTATCACAAAATGGGATCACCTAAAGCATTTTCCGCAGTCCTTACACTGACTACTCATAATCTGATCCCATTAAACTAAATGGTATTCATGGTATTCGGGCTCTGTGCTGGTTTGAATCAAACCTACATTTTCAACACAGGGATTCTTGGTCTAGGACTCTTAGCAGAAGTATAGAAGCCTGGCACCCCACTCAAAAGGTGCTTGGCAGAGAATGCTGTGAAATGGTGAAAAGCAACTGCTTAAAGATGGGACCCAAAATGTGGGGATTTAAACAAAGCCAGATTCCCTAAGCAGGTAACCCTATTAAACTGCTTTATACCACTGCTTTAGCTTATTCTTTGACACTTACATGCTCATTTAGTCAATTACCCATCTCATTTTCTTCCCCCAAGTTAAGAGAGAAGATATTGTCAGATAGCAGCACTATGGGAATGTTCTCAAAATGCCAACGTTTTTGTTATACTTTGCAGAACACAAAAAATAAAAATAAAAAATGTACTTGGCATGATTTTCATCATGGTGATTCTTCTGGGTTCTCAAATATTATGGTCTATGGAAAAAAAATCTGGATTCATGCTTGCTTCTGCTCTCCATTCTGCCAGTCATAGCTGAATCACGAGTCGAGCAGGCTGCAGATACAGTAGGAGGCCTTGCTGAATAAAATACACACCACAGCTGTACCTGGCCTTGTCAGAGAGCCAACTTGCTTTACACCAGTCTGTTCTCCTCTGTTTCCTGGTCATAGTCCATCTGTTTCAAATTCGCAAAATGCTGAAGAACACAAATATCCCAACCTATTATGGACACCATGCTTCAATTAAATTCCGATTGTGGAGCTGTGCTTAACAGAGTAACACTGGTAATGCATCTCCTTCAAATTTGTCAATAAAATAGATGCCAGCCCATGGATTCTTCTGTACCATTTGGAGCCTTTACATAAGGAAAGCTTGCACATAAGGTGCACCTGTCCAGCAGACCTCCACCAGCCAAGCTGGGGGTGGTGGGGAGGAACAGAGAGTACTAGGTTATGAAGACAGATTAGCTAAGAAGCCACATAGAGAGCAGGATACCATGGTGGGGATACTTAAAAGTAAAATAAACTAGACACATTAATCTGCCAGGAAGTAAAGTGCTTTTAGTTTTCAATTTAATTTAGCAGGAACTGATAGAGAAATAACATGCCTCATTTAAAAAAAAAAAGGTTTACCTTGTACATTGATATATATTTTTACATTGGAGGTGAAACACTCAACTTTACAAGGTCAGTTTGATAAGATTAAAAAATTAGAAGAATTTAGCAGGCTGTCCATAGCTGATTTAATAGGAACAGACTAAAGTCGAAAACGTAGGTGAGGGATATAGCCCCAGGATATTTGCTGAGGCTACATACAGTTTCCAGGATTAAACTAACTGTCCTCTGAATGTCAGGACTGCTCTTTTCATACGTTCTTGGCTGAAAGTAGGTCTAGCTGTGGTCCAGAGAAATGTCCTTTTCATAGGCTGCTATTGGTATTTCAGAAAATCTATAATCAGAGTTTAATACAAGGTGGCACAATCCAATATTACAATCCAGGGAACATTAAACATATTTAAATCCCATTGAAATCAGTGGGAATTAAGTGCTCAGCTGTGCTTTTCTAAATGGGATTTAGGTCTGTTTTACATGTTACATTAGTAACATGCAGACCAGTTGACACAGCTCACCCCATGGACCAACAATTTCTATGCAGAGTCACCACACCACCACCACACCACCACCACCCCTCATGTCACCATTATTCTGGATATCTTCTACATGCATAATAGACCACTTTGCACTGTAAAGAGGCACGATAAATGAAGAATGAACAAGCAAATGGCTCTGCAAAGATGTTCACTCCAGTGTTAGAATAGTGATGATGAGGGCTACGGGGCCTAAGTGTTCCCTGACTGTTTTTACTAAGGAAGTGCTTCCCATTACTCTTTCTAAGCAATCTATACCCAAACACTCAGGGCTCTATGCTTCTTAGAGCAGCCTTCCCCAACCTTGAGTCCCCATATCCTTTTAGAGTACAACTCCCATAATCCTTCATCATTGGCCATACTGGCTGAGGATGATGGGGGCTGTAGTCCATTTCCAATTAACTTGTCATTTATTGTCATTTTTCAGTGAGCTAGGACTTTTTGTTGAAAATGTTTAGACTTGTTGGGAATTTCCCAATACACAGGTTTATTTGGGTGTAGGCTGTGCAGCTTCCATAGACCCAGGGATTTGCTTGCAACTGTACAACTCTTCTGGTCATGCTGGTAAGTTTCCCAGACTTGTTCCTTTAGGATTTGGATGGTGACTCCAGGACTCATTTGAACATTAAGGATATAGGAAAGTGCTCCATGCAACCTTGCTACACCAGAGACCTAAGGGCAATGAGACAGGCTGGATGGTGCAAAGACATGAGAGAACATAATCATGACAACTGACTGCATTCACCCTAGTAAAAATGTTCAGGGCAACGTCCCCCAATCATGAGCCTTCCTGATGTTTTGGACTATAACTTGCACCAGCCCCAGCCTGCATGGCCAGGCTTGCTGGGAATGATGGGAGTTGTAGTCCAAAATATATGGAGGGCACCAGGTTGGGGAAGGCTGGTTTAGGGATTGCAGCCTTAATTCTTTGCTTAATTGCTTACATTTGACTGGCTAGGTTTTGGCTTTTTCCTCAGTTAATGCAGCATAAACAAGCCCAGCAAATAATCAACTAAAGCAATTGATTAACTAGTCGATGTAGGATGTTCTCTGAATCTTGCACTTCTCTGTTGTATCAATATATCTGAGATTGCTGTGTGCTGGCCTTGGATCTATTATTTAACAAGAGCCACAATCTTGCAAAATGTCAGGCACACCTCACTCTGTGTGCTGGACTGTAGACAAGATGCTTAACTTCTCACACAACAAACTGATGGTTAAATGATGGGGTGTGTACCTCTGTATTACCTCTTGTAACACAGTCCTATGCATGCTTATTGAAGAGTAAGCCCCATTGTGTTTGATGGCTCTTAACTCCCAAGTAAGCATGCAAGGACAATCAGGTCTATTTCTCTGTGTCAGCTGAATCACATGAAGCTGCAGAAACACCGGATTGATGCCTAGGATCAGTAGATGAGGGCCAGTAAACAGATTCAATCCCAACAAAATAGAGGTGCCCTGGATAGATGGTTCTGTGATTCAGGGAGATTGTATTCAGCCATTTGAACAGGGTTGCACTCCCCCTGTAAGCGTTTTTGCAGTTTCAAGGTTCTCCTGGATCCATCGTTGTCACCAGAAGCTCCAGTAGCCTTATTGTAGGCTGGACCTGCCATGCAGCAGGATGAAGCAACCATAATGGGAGTGGGAGAACAAGTGTTTTTGAATAGTGCAGCAAGACTTTTAAGTGCTGGCACAGGAGAGTGCCTGTGGGGGGGGTACCATTTGGACTTCATGTCAGGCACTAAACTGTCCAGGGCTATCACTCCCTCAGTGGCATGTAGTGCTGTTTGTTTCCTACACATGGCTAACTAGTTGTGCCTTCTCCTCTCCCCTGGTCATCCATAGAATCATAGAATCATAGAATTGGAATAGACCACAAGGGCCATCGAGTCCAACCCCCTGCCAAGCAGGAAACACCATCAGAGCACTCCTGACATATGGTTGTCCAGCCTCTGCTTAAAGACCTCCAAAGAAGGAGACTCCACCACACTCCTTGGCAGCAAATTCCACTGTCGAACAGCTCTTACTGTCAGGAAGTTCTTCCTAATGTTTAGGTGGAATCTTCTTTCTTGTAGTTTGGATCCATTGCTCCGTGTCCGCTTCTCTGGAGCAGCAGAAAACAACCTTTCTCCCTCCTCTATGTGACATCCTTTTATATATTTGAACATGGCTATCATATCACCCCTTAACCTCCTCTTCTCCAGGCTAAACATGCCCAGCTCCCTTAGCCGTTCCTCATAAGGCATCGTTTCCAGGACTTTGACCATTTTGGTTGCCCTCCTCTGGACACGTTCCAGTTTGTCAGTGTCCTTCTTGAACTGTGGTGCCCAGAACTGGACACAGTATCCATGCTCTGGTAGTTTCCTGTTTGGATTACTGAAATGCATTATACATGGGGCAGCCCTTGAAGATGGTTCAGAAGCTACCATTTGTGCAGAACACAGCTGTGAAACAGTGGTGTGTGGTCAGTGGACTAGGGGAACTAGGCTAGTCCCCTAAAAGTTCCCCGGCACTGCCTTCTCAAAACCCGGGAAGTTTCTGACTGACTTAGGTAGGGAGGTGCAGTGCTCATGCGTGTGACATCAGGACGTCATGTGTGCGATGTTGGCCCCCAATCACCCTTGCAAGATGGCACCTCTGGCCCTAACTGTTTCCCTATGAAAAATTTCCAGGGACTTCCAAGAGAGCACCACTGGTTTCCTGTATGCTTGTGATCCCAATTCGAAATGCTAATGTCTCTGGTTAAAGCTCAAAATGGCTTGGGGCCCAAGAACCTCCTGGATTACCTTCTCCCAAACCAATGTGTCAATGCTCTTAAGTCACCTGCTCAGGCTCTTCATGGAGTGCAAACCTCATCAGATGTGGATGAGAGGAGATCTTTTCACTGGAAGCTGCACTGCTTCATCTCGGGAGCGGCTGGTGTGGAAGGACAGCAACATGGACCTGGCCTGTTGGCACTGGCATCACTGCCAGTTACTGGGATGGGGCAGGGCAGCAGTAAGGGAAGTACAGGTACACCAACAGGTGTGCCAGATTGCAGTGTGTGTGTATTGTCCTGCTGGAGATTGAACCTGTGACATCCTGCATGCGCTCTACGCCTGAGCCATGCGCTCCCTAAGGAGGTTTGTCTGGCACCTGCACAGCTTTCTTCTAGACATAGTTGATTTATTGTTATTTTGGAGGCAGGTACGCACCATAATCAGAACAGTTGCATGATTTAGCCTGTATTGTTTGTAAGAGAGGAACCCTCTTCAGCCTGAGGATGACATTCGCTTCTGGACAACCTTTGGGTGTATGTGTGTCACATGCCAGCTGTAGGCGGGGCCAGAGGCAAAAGTAAGCAGAGCCACAAATGTGAATTTAACTTGTGTGCAGTAAGGCCTTCCCCCCTACACACACTAACACATCTCTCCTAATTCTCCATCCAGGCAAGCAAGAGACAGGATCAGAATTCAAGGTTACATTCCAGCTGCCCAAAAACATTAAAAAAGAGTGTGGTGTGTTGGTAGTGAGGGGTGTCACTCAGAAGGGTGTGTAGCTCAGGGAAAATCCCAAGAGCCAGACAGAGCGGCCAGGAGACCTGAGGTTTTCTTAACCCTTTGTAAAATCTGGCATGACTTCTATTTTCTTGGTGGTTTTGAGCATTATGTGTATTATGTGCATGACTATGACGATGATTGAGCCAGAGGTTTCGCTCTCTTTTCCACTCAGTTGTTTTTTTGTTTTTTGTTTACTTTGGGGTGAATGTCATTCCCTAAGCATAAATGGAATGGGAATAAAGAGGACTTTTCACTACCATGTTGGTTATAATTATACACACCATTTTCTCCGAGTTGCTATGAAGGTTCCTTAACAAGGTTTGATAGTTCATTTTGAAAATTTCAAAATGGAACAGAAGGGTCTATTGAAGTGCAAAGTAGTATCAATAACAGGTTTATATTAAAATTATTAGCCAACACTATGAGTTTTGGTGTGGAGATATGAAATTGCAAGATGGTGCTAAAAATATCATTACAATGCCTCTGTATTTTACTGCTGGCACTTTGCCTCGCATACTAATGTGCGCATATTCTCATGCGTAAGCTGTACTAACTGTCCTCCTTCCTTGTTTCTATTTATTTTGGGAACAGCATATGTTTACTAAATCGATTGCAAAGTGTTAATGATCATTTCGCAGAATACTTACTATTATGGATTCAAAATTACTTTCACATGAATCGAGACAAATGAAAAAAAAAAGTTATGTGATCATAAATTGCTTTAAAGATCTCCAGACTTTCAAATGCTGCTTAGTTTGAAGATGGGTGGGAGAGATAATAACTAGATTTTTTTAACCCTTTAGCAGAGAACACCACCATTCTGAAATCTTGTGAGGCATCTACATATTATGGAAGTTGAACAGACAGGCTTGCCATTAAATAATAATGAATGCCAGATTGTTCCTCCCTCAAAAAGAGTTGATGATGCACACTAACAATGAATAATACCAACATTGTTTATGCATTTTAGAAGTTCATTGGATTCAGTGGGACTTATTCTGAGTAGACTTGGTTAGGGTTGTACTGTTGGAGTTTTATGGCAAATTCATTGGCTGGTTAAATACTTTAGGCATTATACAGACTGGGGCCCAAAATTACAGATTTTTTTGGGGTGGGAGATTTCCTGACCATAACTCTTAAAAAATGACGAGGCACTGCATTTTGATCCTTTTCTTGCACCATTTCCTTGTGCTACCCTCCTCCAAACTGCTATTAGCCCCACAATGTGTATGATGAGACTATTATTGTATTTATTTATATCACTCCTTTCCCCAAACTAGGACTCAAGGCAGCTAGCAGTTCACATAGAAAAAATAGTAATTAAACACTAAAAGAATTAAAACAATATAAAAAGATATATTAAAAGTCCACCCAAAAACCTATGGTAGCTATGTGATATCTGTATAGAACTCATAGCATCAGGGATGAGGGAAGAGATTTTTTTCCTGGTTTTGACAGGGGCTAATGGCTAAGCATCCCCCCCTCCGGTCCAGTGCCATTGCTATGATCAGAATCAAAGCTCCACGCAGGGCTTTAAAGTAAAAAGGAAGTAAGGAGAGCTGATTGTGACTTGGCCCAAGTTAATCTGTTTTAAGTCCCACTGTTAAAATGCAGCGAGGTCTTTCCCCCGTGCTGTGCTTCAAGTCACACTTGCACACACCAGAGCAGGGATGGGCAAGAATGTTGTTACCTAATGCAGGGATGTCTATACCTCCTTACTTTCCTTGCTCCTCATCCCCCAACCCAAAAGCTGTCAACTGCACATGTGCTGCTTTCTGAGCATGCACAATGGCTGTCTCGAATGTACACAGCTCTGCTTAACTGCAAAATGGATGTGGCTTAAGTTTTCCTTTTGGACTGTAGCCAGTTTAAGGGAAACCAACAACATTTCTTAAGAAACTATAGGAAAGCTCTGAATCATGGGTAATGTTGTGTGCACACAGATTAAAACGTGTACACAGCCTGCAAGTCCAGCACTTAAACTTGATTGTGTCCCTCATTTTTTAGATTTCTGATCAGCAGCTTCAGTTATTTTTTCAGCACAGCAATTTCTGTCAGAGAAATACAGCCTAATGCAGATTAGGTACGTAATTTCCTAACCCATGTGCCTTTTGAGGACAGTCATTTATCACTCTAGTTTTCTGCCATCCACCACCAAACAGAATGAAAACCCTGGGCTGATTCACTTATTGCCAAGCATCTAAATGCAAACGTTTCTGTTCCAGGAGAATTGTGCTTGAAACTTCAATTTGCAGTTGAAAGGGAAACAATGTTCTTTTGCAAAGCAGCTGGTTGGTCCGTTGAAATGTGGGTGCTGTTTGGATTATGATTGGATGAATATCATGGGCAGCTATTGGACTGTGCCCTCAATAAGATTATGACAGAACTGCCCTTTGCCATGCCCATACCTCATGACCTTTGCTTCATGGTAAAGCTTCTGCTGTGCATGCAGAAGACCCCAGGTTCAGGGTATATAGAATACCTGTACAGTATATCCCTATGGATATATCATAGGGATAAGTTGAAACAGTGGTTGAGTTTCACAAAATGTATTTGACCCTCCTGTGGAAAAAAATTCCATGGCAATTTGGGAGATGGAAACGTTTGTCATGGAAGAAAATTTTTGCCCATATCAGAATGAGGGCAGGAAGCAGTGCCATCACTATGTTATAGCTTCATGACATCACCACAAACCAAACCTGATTGGTTATGCAGAGAACGATGGCAATGCCATCACTCAGATTTGGATTCATGGCATTGTTGCACAGATCTGTTTGACTATATGTAATTATTACTATGTGAGCCTTCACAGCTAGGGTTGCCGGGTTTGATTTTTTAAGTTAAAGAACTGGCAAAGAAGCAACTGTGAACAAGTGCTGAACCATACATGAAGCAAAAGTGAAATATTAATCTCTCTGATAATTTCACATAGTGTTTTTGTGCATAAAAATTCAGTGCAGCCTTGGGTATATTCCATTTTAAACTGGAGTGGGGAGGCCATATGGTAGGGAAGAGGGTCTGTCCCCTGCCCTCCTCAAATGACAGCCCAGTGAAAATTGTCTGCCTTCTTAAGCCTATACAGTACCTTGGCAAATAGCAATACTAATAGTTCTGCCTAGCTAATTTCTAACGATGCAAAACACTGTCCACATCTTCTCTTACTGTGAGGAATGGTAATCAGGTCAAGCACCACTGGCTATGAGAATAGTGAACGGTAGAAAATGGCTTTTCAGCACTAAGTAACAGTGTCATAGGCTGCCCAAGGTAAATAACATGTTCATTATTCAAGATCTCATTCTTCATATGTATAGGAAAAATTGATACGCGGGCAAACCGCAAGCTTTGGAGCTTTTAACAGTTAATGAATGCCACGTGCGGCCTCTGATCAGTATCCGATCTATTATCATAAAAGGCTTCCCAAAATGAAATTCAGTGTGGTAATATAAAGGGCTAATTTAGAATGAAAGATGTGTGTGGAAGGTCCATTGCTATTACAATTATACGACGACAACTCACTTAAATGGTTAGAAGCCTTCAGAGAAATTGTTCTTTCTGTACAGAACACCCATCTATATTACTAGTAGTACTATTATTACACTGATGGACAACAGAATAGTTAAATTACTAAATCTGGGATTATAAATAACAAGATGAATATTTCTTATAAAATGCAACAGAGGAATATACGGTACATTTGTGTATTTTTTATTTTTGCTTTTTAATTGCATGTATATGCATAATAAGGTACCCAAAAGGAAATGGTTGTGCCCTATTTACCCCTCATGGGGGTTCGAAATACAATGGTGTTTTTTAAAAATAAAATCAGAACTCAAAGCACCACTTCTCTTTTATTGAGATAGATAGATAAGTAGATAGCTAGCTAGCTAGCTAGCTAGATATACAAAGCAACAGCAAAGGAAAAGAAAAACAAAAACAAAATTCTCCTGTTTCTACACAACAGAAATGGCCAAACTTATTTATAACCATTATTCTATTCTGCCTGCCATTCCAATAGTTTAAAACATTTCCAATTTCTCTCAATATTAACACTGTGCATACCTTGTCATGTCCGCTTACAGTAGTTCTTGTGGGTTTATCAATGCAACTAGATCCCACACTTTAAGATACCATACTCTCAGCCTCAGGATTTGAGGGATTTCCCAATATCTACTGCACATAATTCTGGCAACCACAGTTGGAAGGAAATAAGACTCCTTTTTGTCTATAAACTTTACCTTTTAGAAAGGTTAATAAAAAACACATCAGGATTCAGCATTAACCTGTCTCCTAAGGAACCACTAATAACCTTGAGTATATTATTCCCTACCCTGGCACAAAACCACCATCAGTGGAGGAAATCACCTTTTATTCTTCCACATTTCCAGTAAATACTTGAATTTAGCTGTTGTATAATCTTAAAGTATTTTCTAAAGGTTCCAAAGGTTGGGCTATTGTTCCATCATGATAAGGATGGGAAATGGCTGCCCACCTGTTCACATATCCTGGATTTAAAAGCACTCTTCTAACTAATAAAAACGAGTGCATGTGTGTATAGATGTGCAGTGGCTTTTGTTTCCACTTAAACTGGATATTACTGCTATTGGTTCAGTCAAAGATAGCAGATACGTGCCTGCCACCGTGGATTCCCTGCCTGTCTGATCAATTGCTAACTAAAAATTGCAGACCTGGCTGTACTGACCCACTTTCACTTTGCCTCCATGCAGCATAGCACAGCTGTGGTGAGAAAGGAGGAAGGTAGGCTGGCAATGTTCCCTTATGTAATGATCCTCAGAGTAGTCCTTGATCTTTTGAAGTGTCAGAGCTATTGTCTCCATGCACGGAACAAAAAAATAAAAATAAATATGAGATGGATCTTCCTCTCTTTCCAAGTCAAAGCATGATGTCAATAACACCTCCCCCCCATATAGCTGGATCAGGGCCCCCACAAAACTTTGTGTCATCGTGTCACACTGTTGCCCTGTTGTTTCTGTAGCTTATTTTTCAACTTTTCTTATATCACTATATTACTCTGGGCTTTGCAGAATGTGAGACTGTACAAAATATTGCCTGCAGAGCACCGAAGAACTCAGGATCACTTTGGTAAAGCATAGAATGACTTTTTAAAAACAACAACAAACAAACATCATTTAAGTTTTAGGGAAAGAGACACCCTACATTGCTTTGCTTTAATAACACCAACTCTGCAGGGAAGTATTCTAAATAGCCTCAAGTTGTAAAGCAAGAATACAGATTACTTGGCTACCTCTTGTTTTAAGGCAAGAGTTCAATCCCTGCTGTTCTCCTCATCGATATGAAATTAATGTTGATTATGGAGGAAAGTAAATTCCTTTTACTTATGCCACAAAAAGCTCCAGTACTTATTTGTCGGACAAGTTTAATCCACTGTGGAGGGGCTTCTGTGCCTGAAAATTTCATCCGCTTTGGTCAATGGTGGGAAAAAAAGCTATATTCATTTCTAGATTCCCCATTATAATTTATAGGGATCTGTAGACCTTCATGTTGCTCATAGTGGCTCAGAGTACGGTGCAGATCAAAGAGGAAAGACCATAGAGTGACTCAGAAGCAGACCAGAATTCTCTCTGCAGTGGCAGGCACATATCTGCTACCTTTGATTGAACCAATAACATTATATTTGTCCTTGTGTTTCAGCGTCTCTTCTCACTGATGTTCATTCCTGGCCTCACATAGATTGTTAGGTAGCCACTTACTGACTACTAGAGACAGAGTGACTTGCTCAAGCCCAAGCAGTGAGGTGGGTATACCCAGAAGCAAGTCCAGCATCCTATCTAAAATCACTACCACAGAATGTAGGCTCTGGAATGAGTGTAAAACACTAACCCACCAATAATACACAAGCTTTGATGTCCTTGAGTGCCATGAAGAATCCAACATCTTAAGGTGCAGGCGGTGAAGAGAAAAGAAGGGGACAGAGAGTATTTGGAGTATTACATCTCAAGCATTTTCATTGGCTTATATCCAATGGTGGTGTTGTGCACAATGCTCTTTAAGTCACACAAGATCCTCCCTCTTTCCCCCTATCTTTTAACCTATCCACTGCAGTCCCTTCCCTGGTCTACATCTCTAAACTGTATCATACAAATCAGGGGTCCCACCTCACATACAGAGAAGTATTTTTTCACACTCAAAATCCAAGAGCTTCTCTCTGTTCCCTCTCTGTTATCTTTACTTTCTATTCTTTCTCCATCCTACTTCAGTTCCTTGCTAATTTTCTTAAATTGTGTACAGGTCTTTATGCTTGGTATTGGGAGCATTTAGTATAGGCTGATTCAGGGAAAGAGAGGAGAAAATTATTTGAACTATATCCTGCCCCACAATATAATTTGTGTTTCATGCTTTAATGAAAATAAAAAAAATGTGATTGGTAATTTAAAGAAACATGGGGGCATGAGGACCATGCTGACACCTCAGCATCTTGACTCACAATTATCTCATGAGGTATACATCATACTTGCTTTTCAAAGAAACAGATCTATTTTGCAAATGTTTGCATTGGGGATCCAGTAATTTGCATACCTCAGGAACTGAGTTACTCCATAGCAGACTACTGCTTTTGACATTATCTTGTAAACTCTGCCTCATGGTGTGATTGAAAGAGAGGAATGGAGATCATCAATTAATTATCTTCAGAAATTATTCCTGATTCTCATTGATCCCCTGTTCCTGGTGGTTAGTGATACTAAATTGCTAAATTTGATTGAGCCAAATATATTTAAAGGCACTTTACTTAGACCTAGGCAAATAAATAGCAGCTTTGACTGTAAAAATTGTTTCCTTGTGCAAAAAAACTGCTTCTCAATCTGAATCAATACAGAAGTCTGTCTCTAAATGCCAGTTATCTAGCCTTTTTTTAGTACTACAAATGTTTGTTGACCCAAATTATGAAAATATGATTTGTAATCGTGTTTTTATCTGCTGTGAAGCAAGTTTACCTAAAAGCTAAACTGCATGTGATTTGTGCCTAAAAGTAAATTGGGAAAAAAATAGCCAATTAAAAATGTGGAGATTTATTTTTAAGAAAATGCTTTAAAATTGTTTGCTTATCTATGAGAGAAGTGCACTGCCATCTGTTGGAAAAACTTTGCAAATTCACTAAACTGTACAAGACTTTTATTGCCATGTAAGTAAGAATTAGGGAGAATAAAAGGCTTAGATTTAATACTGTGTGAGTTGCCATGCTTTTAGATATACAGTGTAAGCTCTTGCTATTTATTAAGCACAATACAGATAAAACAAAATCTAGTGAGCATTATATGTAGATATGCTTATTGGCAAATAATCTTTCAAAATTGCAAGATTCTTAGCTTGACAAGGATGTGTAAAGATTCACAATAAAGAGTCTAAAATAAGTTTATATGTTACTTATGTCAAATATTTTCCAATAATCTTGACTGCAGAACTCAGCACTTATCAAGTAAATAGCATGCAACAGTACTAACATGTTATCTTTTATGGAAGAAAAACAATGTTATGTTTGATATAGGGGATAAAGATTCTTGTGGAATATTCAGCAGCAATTGATCTTTGTAAATTTATTTTTATGATTCAAATAAAAAATGTCACTTAGTAGATTCAATAGCTCCTCATTCACTTTCATTTAAAAAGCCACACAAAACTGTTTTTAAAACCTGAAATTGAAACACTACAAAATGTCTAGGATTTTTGTTAGCTAGTCATTCATTTGAATATTCAAAGAATAGCAGAGGTTTGCAGATGTCAAACTATGTAAAATGTTGTTCACATCAATTAGATTTCCCACAGATGTGTACTCAACAAAATTGTCACTTTTTCCTCAGCTTTCCATGCAAAATAAACCCTTATTCCAAATACATAGTAAAACAACTGCATTTTAATAATCTGGTGAACAATTGCATCGAGGGGGTGGAATCTGCCTTTTAAAAAGGAAATAAAGGCAAATAGGGAACGTGTACTAAAAAGATATGCTGCAATGAACTATTTTCCAATAAAATTTGTTTCACAGAAGATTGCTGCTAAATTTTATATTTTTAAAAAACACATAGGAAAAAAGGCATCAAGAAATAACATGTAGGGCATTCAAGGTAGAATTAAAAGCTGCCCTTTTTATTTTAGGTTATATTTCTTGCTTCGCTTGGATCATCTCTTTTCCCATATTAATTTCCTGAGCTCCACAGAGCAAAGCCCGCAAAATCTCTCTTGTTTTTGAAATTTTAATCCGGCAAACCTAGGCTTGGGCTGCATGGAGATGTTCTTTTCCACAGTAAGTACAAGATGAATGTTTTATTCAATACCACCAAGCAGTTGTGTAAAAGCTACATGCATGGCCAGAGAATGCATTAACTATGACCTTGACCAGACTTAAACACATGAGCTTTTTTTTTTTAAAAAAGCAGATTTATAATAATAAAATAAATAAATATTACTTTAGGAACCAAACCATGCTAGGTTATTAGGTATGCAATTAAGTTCCGGAAGGTAGGACCCTAACCAAGGGATTCAAGTTACAAGAAAGGGGATTGCAACTAAACATCAGGACGAACTTTCTGATGGTAAGAGCTGTTCAACAGTTGAACTGGCCCCCTTGGAAGGTGGTGGACTTGCCTACCTTGGAGGTGCTTAAGCAGAGGTTGGTTGGCTATCTAGCATGGATGCTTTAGTTGAGATTCCTGCTTTGCAGGGGGTTGGACTGGATGGGTTTCGGCGTCCCTTCCAACTCTACAATTCTTTGATTCTATGAAATTCAAAATCGATTGTCTACATACATCTCCCCTGGCAGTGGAATACTAAATCTTGTTGAAGAGAACCATACATGTTTGCTTAGAACATTTTTAATCTTCAACCCCAAAGGATTCTTAGAGCATCTTACAAAAAGCAATGTATAGAGAGGGCACCGGTCCATACACCATGGACATAAATGAGAACAGTCCAAGAGCATTGCTCTAATGTATCTGGGCACAATGCAGCAGGGAAAAGGCCATAGATCAGTGCCAGAGTACATGCAAAAGATTCTAGGTTTAATCTCTGCCATCTCCAAGGAGGGCTGGGAATGGGTCTGAAACCTTGGATAGCCAATAGGTGTAGAGAATACGGAGATAGGTGGGCCAATAGTGTGACTAGGCATTATGAAGCTGCCCATGTTTCCTTTGTGCAAGCAGGGTAAAAGTGAATGATAGTATCAAAACACAGCATATCAGATGCATTGTACACTAAAATTCTCATAATACCTGCAATCCTGTACATATCTATCATGTTGCAATCCTACATATACAAACAGGAGGGCAAGCCACTGGACTCAATTGGGCTTACTTCTTATATGTTTAGGATTGCACTGTTATCCCGATGGTGTTCAGGTTTAACCCTGGCAACTACAGGTCAGCTCAGATTAGGAAGATATTACATCACTTTTGTTGATCATTTTGTTCCTTCCTCTGAACACTTTGGCTTTTGACAGCACAGATGCATATTCTGTTCCACAGTAAAACAGTGCTTGGTGTTCCATGGGCAGCTGTAACAAAAGGGCAAATTGCAGAAGGAAAGATGTTTGCCTGTGACAACCCACACAACATCCAACACTCAGAAATACTCAGTGACCCTTAACAATGTCAGTGCATAATTTGAGAAACTGGTATTTTCCATTGGAACATACAGTTGCCAGAAACGCACCGTCACCATCTGCAAGACAGTCTGATAGCAAATGATGTCCATCCAAGTCCTGCATTGTATTTCACAAGAATACTCCTTCCAGGGCTGGAAAATCCCCCCTGCACACTGTCATTCACTTCCTCATGGCACCCCCCCCCCATAACCCTTATCCACTTTCCTTTTTAAAATCCCACTCCAAGTGATACATCTTTCCTGTTGGAATGTTCTTCTTAATATTTTCTTTCTTCTTTCTTCTTTCCTCGACAAAATACATCATGAGATGAAGAGGTGGCTCCTAAGTACCTTCGACGCTCACTGTCTTGCTACAAGGGCTCTGCAGGAAGCATCAGCATCTTTCCAAATCTCAGAAGTGAAGTTCTGCCACCTTCTATTTGTCAAGAATTAGGAAAGCCCGATAAATATTGAAAATGACATTTTTGTTTCATTGGATCCCTTCTCCTCCCTATTCCACTAAAGGGAAATACTACAATAACGCTGCTAATTTTTATTTGCCACTAAACATTCTTTTGCCAGGTTATGCCTAGCAAGATAATACTGTATATGGCTGAGTAACATATATTTCCACTTATTTTGAGTCTCATTCAGGAAGATACTGCAATGTATGCACTAATTTAAGCTTAAACAGGACTGTTCAAGTGCCTAAAACTTGGTTGCTGAAGCTGTAAACTAACTGCTGCAGTGCAGATGGATACTTTTAGTCTTAAAGACTTTGGCTAAATTATTTTATTTAGTTATTTATAAACACACACACACACACACACACACTTGTTTACAACCATTATACGTAAAATAATACCAAAAAACCATATTAAAGAATTAAAATAAGAAATCAGCTAACTATTGCGGAAAGACGTATTCTTAATTGGCTGCGCAACAATTTTTAGAAGGCATTTAAAAGTTGAAACAGAAGGTGTCTGCTGATTTCAGGTTACACAGGGTATTTGCAGTTGCAGCAAAATCTGTTCCCATCCAGTACCATTTTACTTCACTACGTGGAATAGCAAGAAATGCTGCATGTGCAGCAGTCTCACATGTGCTGCCACCCCATTGCAGCAATGGTGGCGATTGCCTTTTTAAAGTTTAACTACAGCCAACTGCTATGCTTTAAACAGAAATTGCTGCTGCAGCAAATCAGCAATAGTGCAAATACTCTCCAGGGCCACCCTGCCCACAGTGTCTCACATTGATGAAGGAAGGACCTTACTCAGTGTCACAAAGTAGGGTCCTTCCTCAGAGTGAGGCAGTATGGGCGAGATGGCCCAGGACATCCTAGTAGTGCTAATCTTGCCACTACATCAAGTACTTTTAAAACAGAAGCAGCAGCCTGGGGACTGTAGAAGGAGGAGGTCAGCGCACAGGGGGCAGACAGAGAGAAGAAGAAGACTGATCTGCCTCAGGTAGAACAGTGAATTGTACTGACCCTGTGCAAAGCTGCGCTAAGCACACCACTCTCTGATCACACTGACACTGATGGATTTGAGCTGATTTGGACTTAATCTCCAGCCCAAGCCTACTGGATTCCTCCCTCCTGCTTCTTTTAATGGCAGTATTACTGGACGGAGTAGCCAGTGAAACTAGTGCTTTTATCAGAGCGAAGAAAAGCACTCTACGTGCAGAAATTAACTGTCCAGACACAGTACAATTCTGAGATATTTCAAGTGCTTTTTAAGGGATGGAATAACCCTAGGGAATATTATTTGCTTACCTCCATTATCCAAAACCGCTCATTTGACAGATATGGCTAGTTGGCTACCCATAAAATTGCTCACACCAAATTTAAAAGTTTGGATATGAGAAAAGCAGTGCCAGGAGGTATTGGGAAGACTTAAAAACTAACAGCATTCCATAGTTTGCATTGGTACAAAATCACATATGTTGTATTAGAATCACAGAAAAATATTGCAGCAGCAGTTTTCATGTTTGGAAAATAAGAGAAAACATATTCCTGCTCCCTTCTGCTGTAAAATTGAAGATCTGGCAGTTATTTCCCTTTTTCTTAATAATCTCCCACTACAGTCAAATGCTAGTAAATAATGTTTGGTGGATACACAATATTTATAAATCCAGAACATGAATGAAGAGAGTCTGATATGCTTTGTTGCTCCCAGCTAAGCTACATATGGGACTTCTGATGTGATCATTCACATCTACTCTGATTGTCAATCCAACATCTGCTTTCACCATATTGGACTGTGAATATTTCAGATCAACAGCTCAAATCCAGATGTGTTTTTTCCCATGAACTCTATGCATTATACGTTAAATTATTGGTGTTTTGAAAAAAAGAATTAAAAATGCATTCAGGCATGCAAGAGTGACCTAAAATGTACTTGATGCATTAAAAAGATTTTGTGACAGACTCCAGGCACCTGGGTACAAGCATATTCCTTGTCCCTATCACATTTGGCAAAGAATGCAAGCAAAACACTCCTTTAAAATGCTCTATGAAACAGCAACATAAAAGACAAAATGTGAGTCACAAAGGTTTTCACCCACACCATTACTTCTGACTTCTAAAATGAAAATGTTTTTGTAGTTTTTACCAAATGGACTGTCGGGCTCCTCTCAAACTGTGTCCATAATGGCTCTAATAGATTTGTAAAGGAGCATGGCATTAACAATACATCCATGCCCGAAGCCCATCTATTCACTCTAATCTAATGACCGGTCAAGGGAGGGGTAGCCAACGCGATGCCCTCCAGATGTTGAGGGACTCCAGCTCCCAACATTCCTGAACACTGAACATGCTGGCTGGGACTGATGGAAATTGGAGTCTATCAACATCTGGAAGGTGCAATATTGGCTGCTCCAGGCTGAAAGTGCAAGAAACACATGAAGCATTTATTGCCCCTCCCTACTATAGTCAGTAGGGACGCGGGTGTTGCTGTGGTCTAAACCACAGAGCCTAGGGCTTGCCAATCAGAAGGTCGGCAGTTCAAACCCCTGCAACGGGTTGAGCTCCCATTGCTCGGTCCCTGCTTCTGCCAACCTAGCAGTTTGAAAGCACGTCAAAGTGCAAGTATATAAATTGGTATCGCTCCAGGGGGGAGGTAAACGCCGTTTCCATGCGCTGCTCTGGTTCGCCAGAAGCGGCTTAGTCATGCTGGCCACATGACCCAGAAGCTGTACGCCAGCTTCCTAGGCCAGTAAAGTGAGATAAGCGCTGCAACGCCAGAGTCATCTGCGACTGGACTTAACGGTCAGGGGTCCCTTTTCCTTTTACTATAGTCAGTGCTACAAGTGAATGTTGTGGCCTCCTATGATGTATCTCTTGGTGAGTGACCCAACTTTTGATGCCAAAACTGGGCCTGAAACCAGACTGAATCTAGATATGTTGCTTCCTTCAGGTACAGCTGCAGTTGGCTGGCTGTAATCACTGTGCCCCCTAAAGGTATATTTAGTACCTGGTTGCTAGTTGTCCAACATTTCTGGGTCAAAGAAGGGCATCTTCTGGAGGGGTAATACCACCACTTCTTTTCATGCAGTTGACACCATACCTTTCCTTAGTAAGGCACCAACAACCCCCTGGATCCACCCGTCAATTCCTCTCTGCTTGTTTCAAAAGGAAGGCTGGGCAGGGGGTGAGACACTACATGGTTGGCCTCACTCCTGTGAGTGCCCTGTTCACATCCTCAGGTTGCAACACCTGAAACTGATTCCCTATACGTAGACCAAATGGTGCTCTAAACACCTCCTTCAGACTTGCATTGACTCTGGCATCATGGCTGAAGTGGTTGTGAGCAACTGTTCTCTCAAAATACTATGCAAAACTCTCAGTGTTTTGTTGCAGCTCAGATTAACCAGTCCACTCCTCAAAAAAGCACAGGGGGGAGGTTCAGACCCCCTAACCCCATGCAACAAGGTCTGGTCCAGATCAGGGGCTCCCACTATTTCAGTGTTAATTAATAAATCCCCAAACAACCCCAGGATTAAGCAATCACAAGGCAAAAACATTTTCTGTTCCAGACACTGGGCTAGGAGATAAATATAAATAACATACAAGTTTCAACTTATTGCAGACACAAATGATTATTATTATTTATTAAGTTTATATACCAGCCTATACCTGCAGGTCTCGGGTGGTTCAGATCCTTGAGGAGATAATTCAGATTTCATATCCCATCTGCAGTTTGCACACTTACACAGGAATGAATGTGTGAGATCTAAGTTGTTGGATTTAATAAGGACCAGACCTTTATTAATAGTAAAAAGTTCTGATCCTTGTTAAATCCAACAACTTGGATCTCACACATTCATTCTTGTGTAAGTGTGCAAACTGCAGATGTGATATGAAATCTGAATTGTGTCCTCAAGGATCTGAACTTTCTTTTCTGAATAAAACAATTGCTTCCAATATTCTACACTCCCAGTAAATGCCACACTATACTACCTGCTGCATTCCCCATACCATTGAGATTTGTCACTGTTTTTCTGCTTCATAACTGTAGGAATGAGACTATATTAGGAGTGGCAGTCTAATCTATGACCACTGTGGGCATGCATTCTGTCACAGCTGAAAATTCATGAATGGGCTGCAATGGGTCAGCAACTTCCTAACATATCAGCTTAAGTAGGAGGTTCCAGTGCACTGGAGCTCTATTTACCATATGTGCTAGAATGTGCTAGGAATAGCAGAAAACTGTAGATGAATATCTTGCAATACAAAATAGGTACAGAAGAGGCAAAGCAGATGTCCTGCTATTGCTCCCTGAAAGAACGTTAGACACTCAGTTGTCCTCTGAGAGTACTGCATTTTGTTCACTGTGATTCAGGGTAAGCTATTTTTAATCTAAGGAATAACATAAATCCCCCATTTTTTTCCACAGCGAATGCAAATCTGACAAAGAACCTCAATCCCAGAGAAGCAGACACAGAGAACAGAATTGGATCCTATTCATCAAATTGCTTCAGTGGCCAGAAGGTGGAGCATTAGTTCTGCAGCACCATCACTTGGGCCAGGTTCTCTGTCAGAAGCCATTGGATCACCATGTTTTCCAGCCCCATCCCTGAAAGACTGTCCAAAAGGCTATGATGGTCTGTGGCAGGGACTTTCAACCTTCCAGATTTTGCTGCTCACTGAGCATTGGCCAAATTGGTTGGGGCTGATGGGAGCTAGCATCCAGTATCTGGAGGGCCACAGGTTCTGATACCACAGGACTATGATACTGAAAGTTCAGAGAATTAATAGAGTGGCACTCCCTCTGTCCATCTCCCAGTGTATTTTGTCTACACAAGGTAGCTTCAATTATGGGCCAGGAATGTGAGTGATAATGATGTAGATAATCAGTAACTTCCAGGAAGACCTGGAGATAAGATGCCACTATGAACTCCATCATCTTGCTCGAGAATGGTAAATTGGAAAATGCCCAATAGTTAGTCCTCCAGGATGCATTGAAAGCTTTTTCAAGCAAAATCATACAATGTCCTTCAAAGGGGCAACAATGGCTACTTCCCTCAAGGAGGCATCACAAGCTCTCCCTACCAAGATGTCATTTCCACTCTGGCAGCTTTAACCAGCTAGGAAAGGCAAGAATCAAGAACATAATTACTTAATTTCACTCCATCAAGAATCCTATCTACATCCTCTGGTTGCACATACTGCAAAGTATCCATAAGACGACAAGATGGAACCCTTGCCTATGTCAATGTTATCTTTTTCATTGTGGAGCTGAAGTCAGAATGGATACAACCAACTTACCTGCCAAGTGTGCAGCAGACTGATCTTGGCGTGTTACTGAGGTTTCCATTATCTCCCCAAACAGGCCAGAAGGAAACAGCTTTTCCAGATGACAAAGGAAATGCAATGAAGACACAGAAATAGAACCCCTTCGCCGCAATCACTACCATGCAGTAGTATCTAACAGCAGTTCTATATGCAGTCAGATACATCACAAGTTTTCTTTGACCTTCACTCGGGTCATTGGCGCAACTGTTTCAGAATCTTCAGATCCTCAGTAAATCAAGGAGCCAAGCAGGCTTTACTTAGGGGAGAGTGTCTAGAAACAATTGTTTCTAGTCATGATTGCAGAGACTGACCACGACATTAGCAAGACCACTAGTCCTATTCACAGAACCCTCTCCCACAGTATTTTGTAGTTGCTGGTCAGATGCAACAAAAGGGAAAGAAATTATCGAAAGGCAAAATTTGTGATAGAGGAATGGTGTTCAAGGAGATGTGATTGTCTGTTTTAAATTGTAAGCTTCTCAGGGCCGGGATCCAGTTCTCTTCTCTTCAGGAAAGCACCATGCACACTAATGGCACTAAATAAGTACATGATAAGATCATCTGCCTGTGGCTCATCTCTGACACTTGGACACAGGCCAGTGCATTAAATTCCATTTATAGACGGCATTTCTGCCAAGAGACACAAAATAATCTAAAACTAAAGTCATCAATAAAAATAATAAAACATCCATCATGATCAATAAAAAAGCCAGTGAAACTCAGAGAGCACAGCCAGATATAAAAATTCATAACCAGAATAAAACAGCAGCAATTAAAAACATCCAGTTACACACACTCTGTATCTCTGTTCTCCAAAGGCTTTCTATGCTTTACATAAACTTGTTCCATTGGAGGCAAAACCTACTTATGTTGATGCCAGGGAGGCGGATCTGAGATAACAATCTAGGATTGTGTGTAAACTATGTTCTAGAATTTGCTCATTTGTCTGTCTGTGTGCAAATCTAAAAGAAGCATCATTGGTGGCACCCAGTCCACTTCCATGAAGATTCATCAGAATAACAGGACTTAAGAGACCCCTATGGCAGAACAACTTTGGGGAAACTGACTCTTCTTCCATCTGTGGTGAAATTGCTACATGACCTAAATATTATTTGAATTGGCCTATATGAGCAAAGCTGCTTGAACAGCTGTGAGCAGAATCAAGGTGAGCACAGCCTCCTACAGTCTTACCCCCCACACCTTGATCCTGGTCACACCCCTAACTGTCTCCAGGAGAGAGGTCAAGGGACCAGATGGAAGAGGGCTCCTTCAGAGATGGTAAAGGCCCATTACCTTCTCCTCTTTCCTGGATTGTAAGTAAAGCATTTACTATTGGTGTTTAGGAGTTGAACTATAAGAGAGTTGCTGAAAAGGAAAAATATAGCTGAATGTCACCATCCCAAATCTCAGTGGTTATATATAGATATTTAAAAGTTCTGGGTCAAGATGGGGCTTTGTAGCATCCCACAAATCAAGCTCATGGGACACAGCAGCAATCATCTGATGATGCTGACTTACAAGATGAGGGTGGAGTCCCTGCAGAGCAGTGACCCTCCAAAGCCCAATCATCTCTAGAAGTCTAGAAAGGTTTTCTGCTGTATAACGAGAGTGGGAAATGTGTGTCTCCCCAGATGTTGTTAAGAGTCCAGTTTCCAGTAGCTGCAATCAACAAGGTCAGGGATTGTGGTAGTCCAAAAACATCTGGAGGGTTACGGCTTTCCCACCCCTGTTGAATAGATCACACACCATGGAGAGATCAAGGAGAATGAGCAGGATCACCCTTCCCCCCCCAACAGATGAAAATAATCAACCATGGTAGCAAAGATGATTTCGGTCTTAAACCCTATTCTTATCATCCGAATATTTCATTCAGTCTACAAATTAAACCTTGGAGCCAGGATCTGAAATGTGGAAGGTTAATAGTGAATAGGGATGAAGAACAACTCTTGGGTTGGGGTAACCGGCTAATTTTTTTAAAAAATTTTTTTTAATGGTTCTAATGTGACGCGGGTGGCGCTGTGGTCTAAACCACAGAGCCTAGGGCTTGCCGATCAGAAGGTTGGCGTTTTGAATCCCCGCGACGGGGTGAACTCCTGTTGTTCGGTCCCTGCTCCTGCCAACCTAGCAGTTCAAAAGCACACAGTGCAAGTAGATAAATAGGTACCGCTCTGGTGGGAAGGTAAACGGCGTTTCCGTGTGCTGCTCTGGTTTCGCCAGAAGTGGCTTAGTCATGCTGGCCACATGACCCGGAAGCTGTACGCCGGCTCCCTTGGCCAATAAAGCAAGATGAGCACCGCAACCCCAGATTTGTCCGCAACTGGACCTAATGGTCAGGGGTCCCTTTACCTTTACCTAATTTTGATTCCTCTGTTTTGGTTTTGTTGGGTTGGGGTTGGTTAAATGTTTAGGTGGGGTTGGAGATTATTTTAATTTGGGTATCTGTAAACTGGTTGTTGTTGTTGTTGTTGTTTTCTATTGATTTATTGGCTGGTTTGTTGCTTGTTTTGTTGTGTTTTTATATATGTTGTAAGCCACCCAGGGGGCTGGGGAATCCCAGCCAGATGGGCGGGATATAAATTAAAAAATTATCATCATCATCTTCAGATGCAGTTGATAAATGCTGTATTAGCAGATGTGCCACACCCTGAATAGCCATGCAGTCCAATCATGAGTCATTGTTCTGGAGATGATTTCTATCAAATCATACTAGGTTGACGCCTATTGTCCCTGGATGACATTCCAGACACTAACTCATTTCCCTTTGCCAGGACTCCTTTGGTTTCCATGCACTTGGATTCCTGAAACAGTTACTCCAGCGCATCCATCATATATATTTGCATTCCCATGGGAAATTCCTAGAGCTTTATATCATGTATCTCTTATCTTGTCTCTTAAGGTCCTACTTTGGGAGCAGTTTTATACAGCGAACCCTATGCAGGTTTTGGGCCTGAAAAGAGTTTTACCGTCCCTTAGGGATTTTTGAACAGGCCAGTCCCCTACACGAAGAGAGTGCTTGCCAGATGATTTCACAGGAGCATTTTTAACATAAATATCCTTCTAACGTCTGGGTGGGAAACCAGCCCAAGGGCCACATTCTCTTCTGGGGACCATAGGTTGTAGCCTGGGGATAATCCCAAAGGTTAGACAGAGAGGCCTGGAGGATCATATTCAGCCCCTGTACCTACAGCCGTGTTCTAAAATGTTAGATACCCATTTGTTATATGACATATAAAGGTAAAGGTAAAGGTACCCCTGCCCGAACGGGCCAGTCTTGACAGACTCTGGGGTTTGTGCGCCCATCTCACATCTATAGGCCGGGGGCCAGCGCTGTCCGGAGACACTTCCGGGTCACGTGGCCAGCGTGACAACGCTGCTCTGGCGAGCCAGAGCCGCACACGGAACGCCGTTTACCTTCCCGCTGGTAAGCGGTACCTATTTATCTACTTGCCCCCGGGGGTGCTTTCGAACTGCTAGGTTGGCAGGCGCTGGGACCGAGCAACGGGAGCGCACCCCGCCGCGGGGATTCGAACCGCCGACCTTTCGATCGGCAAGCCCTAGGCGCTGAGGCTTTAACCCACAGCGCCACCCGCGTCCTATATGACATATACCATAGCCCAAAGGGGGCATTATGGGGATATGGCAGGGGTGGGACATGACAAAGGAAGACTTGTTCCTTTTCCAAACTCCATTCAGCTTGGCCATTTGACTTAGCAACCCAGCAGAAGTCACACTGGCAAAAACATTCAAACTTTTAAAGGCTCCCCCTGACCCTGCAAGGTTTGAGCTAATTCAGCTGACAGTAGCCTCACTTTTGAATGGAGTTTAAAACAGGGTAACTTATACCAACATAATTTACTCTTGGTAAATGATGCTGACTTCCTTTAGTTTGGATTGTTTCATGAATTGGATCCCCGCCTCCCCAGGAAAATTGTCAGAACCCTTCAAAGTTAGCACTGATTCTGGACAGTGACTGGGTCAAAACAACTACTAAACTGATAGCCAAGACAGGATTTTCATTTGATTGTTTATTAATACAGGGAGCAAATAAAGCTTTGAACTTGGTGAATCAGCATACATTGAGTTTAGATTTTCATGAATTGTTGGCAGAGATTAATCGCCAATGAACCTGTTTCTTCTCCCCAAGAATCGATGTCAGGATTTTCCTTCCACCATCCAGAACAAAACTTGTTTCCTAAGTGCTAAGGAGGCATCATCCTGACAAGATTGAATAGTTTACCTTCTGCTGTTATGTTAGGACACTTTCAAGAGAATCTCTCAGAGGCATGCTGATGCCAGTGTAGACAACCAACAGCGGAAACCTTGGAGCATATAGTGATGTAGTTCAGTCTATATAATTGCCCAAGACAGAAATTTATAGCAAAGTGGTTGGGAGTCAAAAGAGATTGAGCAGAAAAGGATGTATTGGTCCTTTGGCTGACAAACCAGACCTAGGATCAGATTTGACTTAGCTAGCTTTCTAGTTATGGTTTTGTCTGTTAAAAAGGAATGGGCCAAATCTCATATGATTGATTGCCAGCATGATTTAGAATAATGAAGGGGGATGAAGAATGCAGGGGACTGTCAACCCTATTGTTAAAGTGTTGAGCTAAATTGTAAAGGAGTAGGATCCTGGGGTATTTTTTGGGAATAAATCGGGCTTTTCCTACTATGGTAAAAGAAATTGGATATGCATTATGTTATTAGTTTATTTTGATCATATTTTGAGTTGAGTGCCATTTTTTTTGGATTATTGTATGATTGATAATGGCAAAGCAATAAATATTAGTGATTTGTAATTACAGTGTATATTTTTGTTTCCATAATGCAGATGAATGGGCTGAGGCTTGTGGCTGACATCACCTAGTGACTTCATAGACGAGGTTAAATTAGAACCAGAGATTTCCTTGCTCCCAAGTCACAGCCATAGTCACTGTGCTATGCACTACAGGTGTACACCACCCATGAGATTTAATTTGGAGTCTGATTCTCAACTATTATGGAGATCTTTTTTTTTTTTTTTACAAAACTGGATACAATTTACAGGCATAGTAGTCCCTCCTGAATGGATAAAACTTGGTAAATTTAAAAAAGTTGATAAACTTTGGAGGTTCCTGCTTCAGATTGAGATGCATCACAGATTCCATGTCAGCTCAGATAAGCCCTAAACCTGACCAAAGTGGTCCACTTCATTTTGGGATTTCCTCAAATCTGATGCACATCCCATTACACACCACTTATAATTATGTGTTGTGAGAGCTTTTCAAAGGTCATTTCCCCTCACTTCCTCGTTGAAAAACTTTACCATGTAATTGCCAAACTGCATTTTGATTTTAAAGAGGAATTTGAAGAGTAAATTTGGGTTTCCTTCTACAAAGGTAACTTAGGCAACATAAAAATAAATCAGATTAATCTGCAGAACATGTCTATGTATCCCTTTGATTATTGAGTACTGTTCCTGAACCTAGATCCCAAGAGACTATAAATAATACAATTGTATGCTTCTAAGGTTCAGCTGAAGGATGTAGCCAAAGGGCTGAGCGGCTAGACACAATAACAACACACACACAAATGCATCACAATGTAATAATCAATGTGTAATCCAAGCTGGGGGGGGGGTTAGTTAAATAAAATGTGAAGGCTGTATTAATGAAGCTTTTTGGTGTCCAACACAGCATTTCATTTTCTTTCACAGGCTGCATAATGCAGAGCCTGGGAATAAATTATAAATGAAATCCCCATCATATGTTTATAAATACACTAACATTAGCATTTTACTTCCTCATAAATCTACACTAAACATTCAGGCACAAGATCGAAAGCCCTGTAAAACAATGATATATTCTCGGCTCGCAAGCCTTGACTAGTGGCCCATTCATTTCTACCGCTGTTCTTCAAACATTACTTCTTTCGCTCATGCCCCCTCATTTAAAATCCATTTTAATTTAAAGATGCTCGGTGCCGTCCTAGTGGTACATTTACTCATCCTAGTTATACATCATGGAGCAGGGAAAAGAAAATTGTTTAATCTAGAGATACGGTTCAATGTGGTCACCACTGAACAGTGGAGTAATTACCAGATCAGCTCCGCTAAAAATGCACTCAGGGTGTTCTGTGACCTATCATCTTCTAATCTGCATAGTGAAGTATAGCTTCATAACTATAAATTGCTGACTTAATTAAAACCAGGACCTTTCTGTCATTTAATTACAGGGAGAAAGGTTATTGCTTAAATGCAATTTTCCAAATGTGATTTCTTAACAGTTATTAACTGCTTCACCATCATTTATTGTTTCAGATTTTTCAATTTGAAAATAGTCCCTGTGACAGAAGTAATGACTTCATGAAAAACTCAATCTAGATGGAGCTGAGTAGACCCATTTGTTTCTCGTAAGTGGAGCAGACAGAAAACTTGAAAATGTCACCAGAGGATCCTCTGATTGCTCTCAGTTTGCAGGAGTAATTAAAACCAAGAGGCTGTATTAGAGGTGAAGGGAAGAGGTTTATGACAATTTCAGGGTTTTATCCCCCATTGCCAGAATATGGAGCTTGTATTAGCAACTCTTTCAGGGGAATGGATAGTTTCATAATTATTGACGGATATCAATTCAATATACATTACATGGAGAGTACCTAAGCCATGTTATAGATCTACTGGAGAAAAAGTGAAGTTTAAAAGAAATAAGGGTTCTTTATAGCTCTCATGTTCCCTCAAGACTTTCTGAGCCCCAATAATTATGATGGACACGTTTTAAAAAATATTCTTCAAAAATGATTTTTATTCCCTTTTGGGAAAAAGTTTTTTCCCCAAGCAATTAATCAAATGATGGGGAAATCGCTACAACCAAACCCCAAATTAGCTCTACTATCTTATTTTAAGCAGTGGAAGACAGGAGAGCCTGTCTGGTCCATGGGGTCACGAAAAGTTGGACACGACTAAACAACAACAATCTTATTTTACTCCTCAGATTAAGAACATAACCAATAAAGACCTTATCCTCCATTTATTAACTGCAGGTAGATTAGGATTGCAAAAAAATTGGAAATTTTAAAATGCAAATATTTTTGAAGCCTGGATTTCACGTGTATGGGACATCACGATTATGGACAAATTGACCATTTCACAAAAGAAATATCAAGTTGGGAGGGGAAAGATTCACCCCTTCTCTATGTTTTGTTACTTGAAATTAATGATTCTGGATGTAGGAGCAAAAGCACCAAAGTACAATACCTCTAACTCCCACCTCCCTGAGCTGTTCTGGAAGAATATTTTGTTCAGCATTATCAAAAGGTCATACTTCAGAGGTCCTCATCTGAAGACTCCCATGCAGAACCCTCACTGAAGCCACATTTCCCCCTGCATCCTTGGAGCCAATGGCTTCTGTAGCAGGTGAGGCCTCTTTAAGTGCATCCCAGTTTAGGTCTCAGTCTGGGTTGTCAGTGTCTTAAGCAACCTTTAGGCTGCTTGTATGAATCTCCAGCTCGAGTGCATCTTGGAGCTATCCATGGTACTACCAGAACTTGAACTTTGTCTTTTTATGACTTACTGGAAACTGAACATTGACACGCTTTGCTTGCCTGGACAGAATCCAAACTTTTGCCTAGAACCCCCAGCTGGAATCTCATCTGACAGAGATCACCTCCACAGAATATCTTGCAGACCCAGGGATTGCCAAAGTGCTCAACCTTTGTGGAACAGAAAGAAGCTAACAATTTCTCAGGCACAATTTTAATATAGTTTTGCACAATGCAATTTCAATATAGTTACCTACATACAACTGAATGCAGAGAACAAAGCCTTCTTTGTTCTGGTCTTCATCTGCATCTGGTCATGAGCATCATGAGTTGATTGATTCAGGTAAGTATAGTTGTCACAGAACTGTTTGAGAAGGCCTTGAATTTCAATGGTATAGAGATGTGCTTAATTCCACTCCAGGAGTTGAGAGGGCTTTGATTATTTCTTCCCAGGAGTGCTCATGCTCAGAGTAGAGAGCATATCTCTGAAATTAAGATCAGTTGGGGGAAGATAATTCATAGTTGCAGCCTTTAGGAGTCAGGAAAGAGAGGCCATCCAAGATGGAATTCAAGCGTGGAACTTTGTGCTTTGAAACTACAAATTAACAAGCCCCACTCCCAGCAATCCAAAATGATACAGTAAATAAAGTAAAACCACTTTAAAACCATGGATTGGAGCCTAACCTTTTGTTTTGTGAATGGAAGAAACTTCTATTCATGGAAGGACCCATCCTGTGGGTATAACGCTTCTTCCTTAATTGGAAGCTCCTTCCATTCCTAAGATCCGAACACATTTTTAAAAGAGGGGAGAGGAGGGGGAAATAATTCATGCCGAAGAGAATAAAAAATGCATCTCTTCCAATATCACTTGGAGAACCCACATGACTTTCCAAACTTGTAAATGTATGGCAACAGTTTCCCTTTAACCTAATCTTATAGCAGGGATTACAAACCTCAGGCCCAGAAACCAATGGTATCAAATCTCATTTTGTTTAGCTAGCCCCAGGACTCTGAGGTCACCCCTCCCTGTGCCACACCCTTTACCCGAGCTAAAATGTGTTCTTGAACTACAATAACACCTATTGTTTGCCTGGACAGAGGATACAGAGATGTGTGTGTGTGAGAGGCCTTTGAATTTTTAGTAGCTGGGATGTAGCCTACTGTACAAAGGTAAGTCACATGAGTTGCTCTGTCCTTTTTTCCACCTGCCCCCACCTACTTTATTCCTCTGATCCTGCTCAACCACTGGCACACATCCTCCATTAGTTGCTCATGAATGAATGTGGCTTAAAAAAATACTTCTCTATATTTTGCACATTGCCTTGCGACATGTATGGAAGGCTGTTCAGATAGGATCGATGGATGAAATAATACCTTGTCTTCTGTGACTGAATGTATGGAATGGGTGTATGACAATAAACCTTTCCAATTTCACTGCAGAGAATACAAACATGGCCTGTGTCATTATTTTCAAAGCAAAAATGGAAGGATGGAACGAAGGAAATGACTGGGATCTTAACTAGGCTTCTGGAAGTTTCACTCAGCTCGTGCTCCCACTGGCAGAAGGGAGAGGTGATTTTCACTGATCCCCTTTTTCCTCTGCAGTCCTTTTTGCCCCTCCTAAATCTGCTCTGGAGGGTAGGGGTGGCCCCTTGGAGCAGCACAACGGGTAGCATAGGGGGATGCGGGGGTAAGGAGGAATAAACTAAAATGGTCTTCCCACTTCTGCTGAGATTCTTTCGTGGGTCTTGGTCATCTCCATGAACAACAGGAGTCTTTCCATTTGCAGATGGCTACTTAGGATCCAGGTAAGAATTTCAGACTCCATCAAGAGAGAGAGAGAGAGAGAGAGAGAGAGAGAGAATGAATTATGCCTGCTTTTCACAAATGAATCCAATTTGAATAGACAGCTGAGGTTTGGTAATGTGATACAAGAGTGTGTGTTTACAGATTGGCAGACTGTGTTGCACTCCTGAGCTTTTCCATGTGCATAATGTACAAAAATACATGCCTATCACATGAGCAACTCATGGGTTGCTGACCACATTGTACGACATTCAGGTTAATAGCCTGAAAAATATAGCAAACCTTGTTCTGGTTTGTTCTTTTGATAAACTGTGACAAGTCAATTGTCATGCAAGATTATTCTGAAGTCTGTAGTCCCAGTTATTTAATGTCTTCCAGAAGCGGTTTTGGAGACTTCAAGAACTTAACATTCTAATGGCAAGTCCCTGACACCATTGTCTCTTCCCACAATTCTAATTCTATGTTCTGATAATAAAATTTCATTAGTGTCTGCACATTCCCTTCCATACCTTTGAAGGACTGTCTTGTGCTGAAACAATTAGCAGTACTTTTACGTCCTATCACTTGACTGTTTGACAAGCACTGTGAGTGAACTAAATTGTGAGGAATTAAAATTTCTGACAATTCCCATTACTTCTAAATTGCTGATAAATTAAAGGATATTTACTTCTACAAATATTAAAGGTTGTTTAAAATTTAAACTGACTTTATTTTATCAGGAGGTTCTACAATGTGCTAATTCAAAATGACTACACGCCTTTATTTGAATAAATTACCAAGTCATATTCCAAACGCCAAGGACATTTCCTCCAGGCAGAGTTTTCTTTTTTTCTCCCCTCTTTTTTTACTGTTTGTGTTCAGTATTTAAAAAGAAAACAGAAATACATATGAACATTTCTGGATAGAAGGTTGATGAGGAGCTTCCTTGTTTTTAGTTCAGGAGAATAATGCTGAAGATTATTAGCATACATCTAATATTTAAGGGACCAACCCTATACACAAGAAGCTGGTGTAAAACAAGGTGTATGTTAAGCAAGTACCAAGTTACACTAGAGCCAAACTCTGTTCAGCAGTGTGGCTACCACTGCCTGAGTTGGCCTAAGTCTGGCAGAAGGAAAACAAGCCTTTAAAATACAGTGGTGCCTCGCAAAACGAAAAGAATCCATTCTGTGATTCTCTTTGTCTAGCGTTTTTTTCGCCGTGCGAAGCAAGGCCATTGAAGGATTAGCGGATTAGCGCTATTAGCACTATTAGCGGCTTATCTGCTGATCGGATCAGCTGATAAGCGGCTTAGAAAAGGGGGGGGAGGGAAAAAACCAGCAGAAACTCGCAAGACATTGTCGTCTTGCAAAGCAAGCCCATAGGAAATTTGTTTTGCGAAGCACCTCCAAAACGGAAAACTCTTTCGTCTAGCGAGTTTTCCGTCTTGCGAGGCATTCGTCTTGCGGGGCACCACTGTAGTGTTTCAGTCACATCATCCTTTTTGACAGCTTAACCATCAAGCCCCCCTCCCCACCTGTGGAACACCCTTTTTTCAGGGCTTATGCCATACAGTGGTACCTCGGGTTACATACGCTTCAGGTTACATACACTTCAGGTTACAGACTCCACTAACCCAGAAATAGTATCTCGGGTTAAGAACTTTGCTTCAGGATGAGAACAGAAATTCTGCGGTGGTGGCGCAGTGGCTGCAGGAGGCTCCATTAGCTAAAGTGGTGCCTCAGGTTAAGAACAGTTTCAGGTTCAGAACAGACCTCCAGAACAAATTAAGTTCTTAACCTGAGGTACCACTGTACTAAGCTCATACCCCCCCCAAATGTCCTGTTTTAAGTGGGACACCCCACGATCACAGAAATCAATACCGGCTTTTATTCTTTGGTAGATTTACAAAAAGATAAACACGCACCAATAAATAAATTTTAGAAAGGGGAAAGTTTTTTTAAAAAAAATACGGACTCCTTGTGCTCTGCTCAGCTTCTTCCCGCCCAGGGTGTCCCTGCCCTCTGCCTGCCCCTCAGAGCTGGTGCACCACACGAGGCTGGGCCTCCTCCCCTCTTCCTTGCCTGCTCTCCAGCAGCCACTGTGAGCTGCCCAAGAGAGAAGGGTGGCAGCAATGGCCCTTGAAAAGCCTTGGAGACACAACAGGACACTTCCTTGCCGCTGTCACTCAGGACAAGTGCCGGCTCGTCCTCCTCCCTGAGCTCAGTGGCAGCAGCACTAGCAGGGCAAATAGGGACATTCCAGAATCAAATCAGAGGCCAGGATGGCTTTCATAATTCTGGGACTGTCCTTGGAAAATCAGGACACTTAGAGGGAATGGGGTCATTGCTGAACTCTACATATCCTGATTTAGATTGGACTCACTCTTTTCAGGCGGAGAATTCACAGAAGAATATTGGACTTATTTGGAGAATTCCCCTCCAAGCTCAGAAATACCCAGATATTAAGAGTGAACCTGCTGAAAATAACAATGAGGAAAGTGTTGCCTCCTTCCCCCTAGAATCTTCCCCAGAAGCTATCCCTCCCTCTCCCTAGGAAGACTACTCCCATGCTTTTTGATATTGAGCTAAGTGATGCTGCCCATGCATTAATGGTGGTTCCTGGCAATGTAAAGGGACATTTTTCTATAGCCATTTGGCCTCTGGAACAGACACACACACACCTTACCATCTCAGTTCTTTATCATTTAGCAAAGTACATTTTAGATCATAAAAGCACTGGAAGACAAACTCTGGGATGAAAAAGTACTCCCAGAGAGCAAATGATTCTTAACTTACTATTCTAGCTTCTGTTCAAGGCTCTTTTATATGAAGTCCATGTTTTGAAGGAGGGAGTGCGGGGGAGCTTTTACATTGCTGCTTTATTGCTTTAAAACACACACACAACCCAACGACTTCTGCAGCTTGCATTTGTTTGGAGTCGTCATACATATTCTAAATGCTAAAAAGGGAGAAAGAATAGCACGTCTGCGTGTGAATAAAGGGTGATTTATATCACGGAAAAGCAAGCAAGCAAAAGTTCCATTGTTGAATGAGCGCATACGCCAAGAGACAGATATTCAAATATAGAAACTTTAAAAAGTTTGAAGCATTCTGATTAAATGGAGGCCTTCATGAATAATGTAAATAGTGTAAGAAATCTTGAGGCAAGGCTTGATGAGAGGCTCTTAAAGGAGGAAGATTACAATGTTGTTGATGCCTTTCTGTTGCTGTTGTTTTGAGCAAAGAAGAGCAGTTGGAGTGCTGGCAAGTGGAACTTGCTCCAGACACCACTGTCAGGGCTCATTTATTCTCTTTAAGAGGTGTTCATGCACTAAACATACCAATTCACAGTAAGCAGTTCCCTGGTGGAGATGTTGGGGAACCAGTCAAACATTTAGCACAAAAATAAGGGTTAAAGCAGTGAAATACCGGGCTTACTGGGACTTCTAGATGCTATAATCTTCAGGATAAATTAATTTTCTATTATGTATCAAATTACATACACATAATTTTGTTTCTATACCATATGTTGCTATACCCTGTGCTTCTTGGATTATTGATTGTATGGTATATTAGAAATCCTGGATTATTCTGTTTCCCTTTTTCTTTTATTTTGTTAAGCTAGGCTATGAATGTGCCCCAGGGTGGGCTCTCGCCTCCCTGTTTATTTTTATAGTCTCTTTCATAAAGCTGTAAAGTGGTACCTCGGGTTACAGACGCTTCAGGTTACAAACTCTGCTGACCCAGAAATAGTACCTCGGGTTAAGAACTTTGCTTCAGGATGAAAACAGAAATCGAGCGGCAGCAGCGGGAGGCCCCATTAGGTAAAGTGGTACCTCAGGTTAAGAACAGTTTCAGGTTGAGAACGGCCCTCCAGAACAAATTAAGTTCTTAACCTGAGGTACCACTATAATTGGTGTTTAGTTAAGTCAGAATTAGTTTATTCGCTTTTGGATTTGTTTTTTTGGAAAACATTATTGTTGATGGGAGACCCACCATGTCTTCTGTCGCCTATTACATTTTAAATCTGAATGGGAATAAATTTTCAGGATTTTGTTCAGCACTCCACAAGGACATCATACCTGCCAACAAGGGTGCCAACTCTAGGGGACCCTGCGCACCCACAACCTTTATGCTGTGGGGGCCCTTCCTGCCGCCGTGCGTGGCCACCATTACCTGCCCGCCCAACAATTTTTTGTTGCAGGCGCCCGGCCTCTGTCCCCTGTCATTGTGTGTGGCTGGCTGTGTGCCATTACTCTGCCCTACTTAGGCTAATCTTGGGACCCCCCTGGCTTTTTTCCTAACCATGTTTATCATTCTGCAAAAAAAGTTCTGATACCTCCCTCTTGTGCACAGGTGGCAATATTTTTGCTGCACAAGGATCCACACATGGAAAGGATCCACACATTTCAGGAAACTGCACCATATGCAGCTGACAGCTGGTGTGTATGCTACCATTGCAGAATCACAGAACTGTAGAGTTGGAAAGGACCACAAGGATCACCTTGGCCAATTCCTTGCAGTGCTGGAATCTTTGACCCAACCAAAAGGTGTTCCAATTAACCCCTATACATAATGTTATTTTATGATGTACAAACCTGTTAACATTGCAAGTGCTTGTATTTAATGCTGTGGTAGCCTGAGCTTTAAACAAATGCCTGCATTGCCACAGCCAACTTGGTACTTCTGCTTAGCAGATGATACAGAGCTGCCCAACAATTTTCCTCCTGCGTTACTTACTGGCCCTTACAAATATCAGCTCTGTCTTGTTCCCAGCAGAGACAATAAGCATGCTAAAGTCTGCTGCTGCTCTGTAGTCCGTCTGGCCTCAAATTTAGTGTAAGGGTATGCATTATGCTCTAATCAGGCCTGATTTAAAGTGTCTGGGAGCAAAATCCCGATCACATGACCTAATAACACATGTATGGAATGAAGTTGTAATCAGTGGGCTTTTGTTCCTGTTATTGGTTTCGGATCAATACAAGTTTTCTTGAATAGCATGTAGCTTGAACTGCATATGCTGAAATTACTTCATAATCTTTATTCATTGCTATTGTCATCAGAAAACTCTACAAAGTTAATAAATATTTTTGCTCTTTTATGTATTAGGCATTGAGGTCACCAGCATGTTCTGGGCTCAGCTGGCTTTTAAACTAATGTCTCAGCTTCCTAGCTAACCATGCAGTGAAAGATCATGCACACAGACATTTTTGATTTTTTTTCCTTATTGCAGATTAACCTGATGCAACAGGGAGATCTGTACACAGAAAGAGGCATTTATATGTTCTGTTAATAGGAGTACAGATGTACATATGGATTCCAGGTGTGTAGCTAATGTGGGCACAGATCTGTAGCACTCATCTGAACCCATTGAAAAGGATGGATGCTCCCTTTGATGTAAATGGGATTTTACACTGCTTTCTGAGGACACAAGCTGGATGTAACTAGGGAAACTAGAGTTATAATGCAGTTGAGGAAACTGTTTGGGGGTTTTGTACAGGGGGTGGTGTTTGGTTCCACACATTTGCATGAAGTGCAGAGTTGGGCCCTTGAGGAACACATAGCTAGAAGCGCTCTTTCCAGACACAAAAGTTGTTTTAATTTGTTCAGATTTGTACAGTGCATTCAAGTGAATTGACACAATTGCAAATATAGCTTGTTAATTACACACTTGAAGATGTTATAGCAGTGTGTATATATATCAGATATGTTTCCTCCAAATAATTATTTTTTTATATTAAATATAGTCAAGGGACTTACCATGTTTATGCAGAAAGGAGAGACTGAAAAATCTTGATGGAATAACTTCATAAAAAGTGATTGCTTGATAGTATCTTTTGCTCCCTAAAACATCCAAAACGAACAGTAGAAGCTGTTCTTTTACATTTCCTCCAGCAGGTGGAGCTGCAGCAGTTGTCAATGGTTGAGAATAACTGGCCTTTGCAATTTGTATTTATGTATAGTAATTTTAGCCTCCAGGTAAAAAAATCTTTTTAAAAAGAGGACACAGGTCCAAAATGCTAAAATTAAGGCAAAAATCTCTTAAAGTATAGCATATATAGCAGAATATAGCATATATTTAAATAAGAGTGGTTTGGGCTACAACCCTATGCACACTTATCTAGAAGTAAGCCATATTACAGCTGTGTAGTTCTACATAGAATTGCGCTCCAGATTTTCAAAGAAGACCCAACTGTGCCTTATTGCTCTAGCCTGATATTTAGGTGTTTGGCATCTCTTTAGTTACTTTTATATGGATTTAGGAGAATGTCAGTCAAAAAGACCTGAAAGGATTGGCAATCTCAAATACGGAAATGAGGCAGAGTGATCCAGTGCTTCTGCTTATTATGGCATCTTCCCTTTTTCTGGGGAAAAACAGAAAAATGAGAATATTTCATTAAAAAAAACAACACCGCTGCAATTTGCTTTCAATATGCAGTGTGGTTGGTAGCCTACGTGCTAGAGCAGTGGTGGCCAAACTTGGCCTTCCAGCTGTTTTGGGACTACAACTCCCTTCATCCCTATCTAACAGGACTAGTGGCCAGGAATTATGGGAACTGTAGTCCCAAAACAACTGGAGGGCCAAGTTTGGCCACCACTGTGCTAGAGGATTATGAGCCCAAGAAATCACATAGATATATTCTTACTTAAGAAGATGCAGCCATGCTAAAGGTAAAGGTAAAGGGACCCCTGACCGTTAGGTCCAGTTGCAGACAACTCTGGGGTTGCGGCGCTCATCTCGCTTTACTGGCCGAGGGAGCCAGCGTACAGCTTCCAGGTCATGTGGCCAGCATGACTAAGCCTCTTCTGGCAAACCAGAGCAGTGCATGGAAATGCCGTTTACCTTCCCACCAGAGCGGTACCTATTTATCTGCTTGCACTTTGTGCTTTTGAACTGCTAGGTTGGCAGGAGCAGGGACCGAGCAACAGGAGCTCACCCCGTCATGGGGATTTGAACCGCTGGCCTTCTGATCGGCAAGCCCTAGGCTTTGTGGTTTAACCCACAGCCACTGCTGTTCCTCAGTGACTGGTATTCAGAGATGCAGTTCCTGGATGCGGTATATAACCATCTTGGCTAGCAGACATCTGCTGCTACCAACTCCTCCTCCCACACAGTCCTTTGATACCTATGACTGCTGTTTGTTCTCCCTCCTTCTTCAAATTCTCCATTCCTTCATATTTTCCAGCTGTCTTCCTATGGCCTTCATCACTGCTGCTACTTTTTAAAGATTCCCAGTGCACACGGTCCTTGCTTCTCAATCCATCTCTCCAATGAGCGGACCTTCCTATCGGTACTTAGCATGGTGTATGGTTCTGAAGGATCTTCATGGGTTGCTCTTTGCCTTCTTCTCACAGGTCTGGCTTGCGCCTTTGCAGCAGTGCTAAGAACTTTGTGTTAAACACTGCAAGGTGCGCTTTCAGCAAAAACAGATCATGGTTCCTAAGCTCGGGACATGGCACATAAAATTAAATCTAAGAAATCAGGTTTTTTTTGGGGGGGGGATTATCCAATCATGACAAATACAAACCCACACCAATCCAAGGTCAGTCTGTTCACAAGCTGATGAAAGAGGATAAAAACATGATTTCTGAAAGGTAGAAAGTAGAAGGCAGTGCAGTTGTTGGAGGGCAGAACAGCAAGGAGGGAAGAGATGTCCTAAGGAGGGAGAAAGAGGAGAAAGTCCATTACGCAAGTTCAAGGAAAACAGAAGGAAGGATAATCAGCGGTAAGCTATCTGCATGTTGCCCTGTTTGTGAGACTCCGGCCTTTGCCAACCTGTGACTTACAGATGGCCCTGCTGGCTGTGTCTGATGGGGACTGTAGTCCAAAACATCTTGAGGGCACTAGGTTGGTGAAGGCCGCTCCAGAGCATCTGCCCTGTCTCTGTTGAAAACAGAAATGCTGAATGAGATGAGTCTTGAGTCTCAGCCAGTGATTACTTTACTTTATGAAGTAAGGATTACAAAAGTAAAAGGAAAGGTACAGATCCAAAGGAGTGTTTCATTTTCCTTGTATATTACTCACTCTGTCTGGAAACGTCCCCATACTGTTATTACTCCTCCAGCCTCCATCCATCCCATCCCATCCCACTTTGTCTCTTGTCATTTTTTTAAAACTCCAATCCTGGCCCATTGGTGGATTTTCCAGTAGCACTTTTTCTGATGCCTGTCAGGGCTCTCCAGTGTCAAGTATGATTTTGTCTTGCTGCTTTTGATGATAAATCTCTTATGATCTAATGTTTTTTTCTTGCACTTCCTCATTTTTTGGACATTGAAACAGTACATGTCTCTCTCTTTCAATCTCTTTTCTGTCATGTTGCTTATACATATTTTCCCTTCCCGCGATTTGCTCGCTCTGACTTCTGCCATGAATTTATGATCACCAGTATTATCTGTGGTAGGGCCCTGTTTTAGTTTTGCACATTTAACAAAGTATCTATGTGCACATACTTTGCAACATACTACCCGCTGTCTTGTGGTTCATCTTCAGGAGAAGAAAAGGCTAAGGAGTAAACAAATTTGGAGTGGAGTCCCTAAGATGGTTGGACGGTGCCTTCTACACATCCTTCCAGCAACTCCTGCAGCCAAGCTAGTGTTAAATGTTTTCCTCTGCTTTCCTTTGGACCACATCAGCGAGGCCAAAAGGGGGGTCTTGTCATCTGGACAGCCCAGGACCTCCATACACACTGTTCAGGCTTCCATCTCAAGGAGATCACTTTGGTACTGCCAATGCAGCACTTTGACTTCACCCCTGGAGGCTTACTCCATTGTCTCTTGAGACAGATGGACGCCAACAAAAAATGTGCATATGCAGTCTGGAATCTTTGCACTGATCTCGGGTGGCGCTGTGGGCTAAAGCCTCAGCGCCTAGGGCTTGCCGATCGAAAGGTCGGCGGTTCGAATCCCCGCGGCGGGGTGCGCTCCCGCTGCTCGGTCCCAGCGCCTGCCCACCTAGCAGTTCGAAAGCACCCCCGGGGGCAAGTAGATAAATAGGTACCGCTTACCAGCGGGAAGGTAAACGGCGTTCCGTGTGCGGCTCTGGCTCGCCAGAGCAGCGTTGTCACGCTGGCCACGTGACCAGGAAGTGTCTGCGGACAGCGCTGGCCCCCGGCCAATAGATGTGAGATGGGCGCACAAACCCCAGAGTCTGTCAAGACTGGCCCGTTCGGGCAGGGGTACCTTTACCTTTACCTTTACCTAGGCTGGGGGCTGGGAATGGGTGCCCTTGTCTTGGGGCAGTAGGTAGGCTACTAGTGGGTAGTTTTGGTTTCTCCAGCTGTATGGTTGTATTTTTTATTTTCTATTTTCCTCAGAGTAAAAATAAGATACAGCGGTACCTCTACTTACGGATGCGATCCGTTCTGGGGTGCCGTTCACACGCCGAAAAGTCCCTAAGTGGAGCGTCACTTCTGCGTGTGCGCGTGACACGACAGAACACTTCTGTGCATGCGCGAAGTGGCAAACCTGGAAGTAAACACTTCCGGGTTTGCCACATTCGTAACCTGAAAAAATGCAATGGGAAGCAAACACAACTCGAGGTATGACTGTAATACAATCATGACAAGCATGAACTGCATGCTGACATTGAGTCTTAAACCCCTGCCCAGTTTAGAAAACTAGAAATGGGGAAAATTGGCATATATATATATATATATATATATATATATATATATGCTTTCGTAGATTTTCACGGGTACAGGAATGCAGGTTTTGGTATCTTCGGGTGTCTTCCCGTGTAAGAGTAGGGGTGTCTGGGCGACGTTTCGACGAGGTCTCACTCGTCATCTTCAGGCTGGTGCTTTCGGCTTCTTGTTACTGGAACAGAGCAGAATCTGGTGTTTGAGTTCCTATAAATACTGTTGAGGGGTGTGGTGTATAGCCTCCAACGTTCTGGGCAGAGAGGAAGTTCCTAGATTAGTGTGCCTTTTCTTCTTTTGTTCCTTAATTACTTGAGGGATATCTTGAGTGATTTCATGAGTGATATTCTGAATACCCCTGGGTGGGTCATTAAGTGTAGATTAGTTGCTAAAGCTTTCGTGTCTTGACCTCTTGAGCTTGTGAAGAGTTTTTCTGAGAAGATGGCCTGCACAAATAAACTCCGTAGCCAAGACTCTCATCTCCAGAACCAAACGCCTGGCTGACAAATACCACTTGACAACTGAGTTACAGAATCTCTCAAATGTATTAATCGCCAATGGATACCAGAAAAACAAGGTTACGAAGCTAATCCAAAAAGAAACACCCCCCAAAAACCAAGACACAGAAGAAAACAATGGCATGGCCCTCCTTCCTTATATCAAGGGCACTACAGACAAAATTAGCAAAATCCTCCATAAACACAATATCAAAACAGCCTTCTGCACCAACCAAAAAATAGCCAATATCCTCAGAAACCCAAAAGACAAAATCCAGCTGGAAAACCAAGGGGTCTATGAAATACCCTGCAAAGTCTGCCCAGCCACGTACATTGGACAAACAAACAGACGAATAAATGCACGTATCGCAGAACACAAGAATGCCGTCAAAAAAGAAGAAAAAACTTCCTCTCTTGTCCAACACATGAAAGAAACAGGACACGAAATTAATTTTGCAGATTCCAAATTGCTCTTTAACATGGAACATCACCACAAGAGAATAATCATGGAAGCCATCGAGATAGAGAAACACCCTCACAACATGAACAAGCGTGACGACACGTCCCGCCTGCCAGACATCTGGAAATTAGCCCTCCCCACAAAAACCGACACCAGAACCAGAGGCACACAGAACGCCGTCACCAATCAACCACACCAGACCCAAACCCAGACCCTCTCCACAGACATATTACAGACTCCATCCAGTAGCCAAACTATAGTGGCACCTCCGGATGCTGCACCCCCCTGCAATCCCTACACAGATCTGGCTGGCACAAGGCACAAAATCACAGCTCGCCCCTATACACGAAGCCAAGCCAGAGCACAACTAAATGCAGCACAGCCATCTTCTCAGAAAAACTCTTCACAAGCTCAAGAGGTCAAGACACGAAAGCTTTAGCAACTAATCTACACTTAATGACCCACCCAGTGGTATTCAGAATATCACTCATGAAATCACTCAAGATATCCCTCAAGTAATTAAGGAACAAAAGAAGAAAAGGCACACTAATCTAGGAACTTCCTCTCTGCCCAGAACGTTGGAGGCTATACACCACACCCCTCAACAGTATTTATAGGAACTCAAACACCAGATTCTGCTCTGTTCCAGTAACAAGAAGCCGAAAGCACCAGCCTGAAGATGACGAGTGAGACCTCGTCGAAACGTCGCCTAGACACCCCGACTCTTACACGGGAAGACACCCGAAGACACCAAAATATATATATATATATATACATATAACATATTTTCTCTCTCTCTCTCATTATTAAGTTTTTCTATTTTACATTTTAGAATATTCTTTTAAACAACCTTAAAATATCAATGACTTCCCTTCTTCTCTTTCCATGTTTCATTTTACATAAAATAAATCCCTGCCTATTTTACATGAACTAAACCATTCAGTATTCCATTATTATATCCAACAAAACTTATTTACACTGTCAAATTTATCTTAATGCTGCCAACGTTTTCAAATGTACATAATTTCCACCCATATAGTCAATAAACACTTTCCAATCTTCTTTAAACGTATCTTCTTCTTGTTCTCTTCTTCTATATATTAAGTTCCAACTAAAGAAGAATGGCAACCTAAGCTGATGGAATATGCGCAGCTCGCAGACTTTAAAATATATCACATATTCTTGATGGCGCTGCAAAGTAGGGTGGAGTTTAGATCAGTTTGTGCACCAGCAGGGGCGGTGTGTCCTATTTCATCGCTCAAGTTGAAATGGGAAGTGCTGCTCTGCCACTGCCACTGCCGCCATACCTACCACTGCTGCCTTGTCCTGTGCTTTCTAGGCATGGGTTTGAGTGGTTTTGCATTTGCCCCACAGCTTCCCCCCGGAAAATGTGCTATTTACTGCTGAATCAGAGCACATGGGCACCCACAGAAAACCTGATTGCTGTTTGGTCCAATTTCAGCGGTAAACTGCAGGTTTCCCTGGGGGGAAAGTGGCAGGGCAAATGGAGGTGTGGATGAGAACTGTGAGACAAAGCAGGTATACTGTTGTTTTTAACGTGGCAGAAAGTTCCTAAGTGGTGGGTGATGGATGCTTCTGATAAGATACCTTTCAAACCTTCAACTCCAAAATGCAGGACTACATGAAATGAAATTGGAAGGAGAATTAAAATGGAAGGCAGGGTGCAACACTGAGACTGAGGAGGAGAAAGAGGAGGAAGAGGAAGAGGAGAGGCTGTGCCGCTCCCTGGACCAGTTGCAAGTGAGAAAGGAGGCAGGTGGGGGCTGGCTGAAGGCAGACTGAAGTGGCTAGGGCAGTGCTCCATTTTAATAAAGTAACAACAACGAGAGGGGGGATGTTTAACTATTCTCCACAGAACTGCTTCTCTGATCTAAATCCCTCCTCCTGAGGCTGCTATCAGCTTCTGTGCCTGATTTTATTTATTTATTATTATTATTGCTGTGGACACCTACAGAGATAAGTTAGATCAGAGAAATGGCACAAAGGGAAAAGGTGAAACAATCCTTTCCCCAGTGCCAGTACCCCAATCAAAAATGCTCCCCCACCCCCTCAAAGGTAGCCACTTTTAAATAAAATGAAACATGTCTTACTGCTCACAAATATTAAGGACTTTCCCGTTTAAGGAAAGGGGGAACGGGTCCTCTGAAAAAAGATAACCACTTCATATTTCGGATTCAAGGCCTTTCTCTTACTTAACAACATCTTTGACCTTCTTGAGGGAGGGGAGACCTAAATTCACTGAGGTAGATTTACACTGTCCTACCCTTTGACTGCATTGTTGAACATCCTCACCTGCACGAGAAAAATGACAAGCAAAATCTCCTTATTGTTCTTGAAATAGCTCTGTACATACATCAGGAAAGAAAAGCATCTGCAAAGCTGAACCTTTTACATTTCACATTATTTAAATTTGCAGGGCTGTTTAATGCTCACCACACTCTCAATCCTTAAAGTGTAAGCAATTTTCTTTCAGTAGGCTTCCTCCCCCGACCCCCACTTTATTTTTAACAAGGAAAACTGCCCCTCCAAATAGAAAGGCTGCTTGTTATTTTGAGGCAGTGAGGCAAAACATGCAACATGAAGACTACATTTGGCTTGCCGAGCAGATGTCTACAGATCACTTGATGTTAATTTCAACATAAAAGCTATTATATTCCTGGCCTTGCCCTATTAGTTGTTAAATAATTATTTATGGTTGGCGCATGAAATCTTAGGACCTTAAAGAAGGCCCATCAACACTGCTAAGCTAACTGTGTTTGACATAAAGAGTTTTCTGTCACAAATCGGCCTCAGTGTAATGTTTATTTCATATACAATTCCATTTTGCAAACTAAAAAGTAATTTGGCACTTATATTTTCAGAAAACCTGTGCTTAATGTGACCACTAACACTACCTCAGTGGTAAGGCATTAGACGGTCTAGTTCACTGACATTTACAAAAGTGTACTATAGGTATCCAATTACTCAGTATATCATCATAATCTTCGTCTCACTTCACAGCTCTGTTGTTTGCTAATATGTTTTAAGTTTAGCTTTTGTGGTCTTGGTTAACTCTACGTGGGATTTAATCAAGTCTGGTTGGCTGATACAACACAACAATAACTAGAAATTGCTGACTGATAATTTACAGATTCAACTATCAGGTTGTGTGTGCGTACGCAGATACAGAAATGGAGGCATTTAATACAGTGACTTCCGTCACCATCTGCTTAACTGAATTAAACGCCAATCTTATACAAAACTTAGCAAACTTGAATGTGTGCTAACAAGAGTTAAATGTACAAGGCATTGTATGAACATTCTCGAAACAAATCTCTGGCTTTTCATATGCTGCTGTCGGAAGCCCTTTTGATGATTTGCCTATCTCACGAGCATGCCCCTTTTTTTGTCTAATTAAAGTTTTGCATCTCTAACAGTCAAGCTAGAATTTTAGAAAGTTGAAGGACAAAGATTCTGAATGTGGCATTAGACACAATTCAGTTGAGCTGCCTACTTCAATTGCGCTTGTCTCTTAGGAGAAGCACTGTCTCTCCATTAAAATAGACATTATGGCTGTGTTTTTAGAGGGCTTCCCCGCCCCCTTGTTTATTATTTGTTTGCAATGTCCACTCAAATAAAATGTAGAAACCCAAAATAAGGGAGTCAATGAATTCAAGTGCGGAATTTACACTTTAGTGTATTCTTGGCTTCCAGTCCCAAACTACCAATCCAGGGTTGCTAGGCCGAGAATCTGTGCAGGAATTATTATACTGAAGCAGACAATTGAGCCTTAGTTAGAATAACAATTGGGAGACAAAAAAGCCCCTGCAAGAACTCTGTGAGATAGGTCATTATTATTTCTAGTTTCGAAATGGGGAATGGAGGCTGACAGAAAATGACTTGCCCAATCAATGGCGGAGTTACGATTGGAGCCCAGGTCATCAGCAGATCAAATTTAAAGCAAAACCAGAGGTTTATGCTTCTTTCTTCAGTTTTCTAGTTTGCAAGCACAAATAGCTGAGTGCAGCCAAGGTCTCGATGGGTCCCAAAGACAATTCCCTCCTGCGTTTTCTGACTCCCCGTCTTGAAAGCCCCCTTCCTTGTTGGGTGCTGCGAATTTCACCCTTGGTCTGAGCATTTGAGTAGGTTGGAGGGGCCTGGAGAGGGTTTAATGTCTGCTTTCATGAGGGAAAGGCTGAGACCAAGGAAAAGATTTTGTCATATGATTGGTTTTACAATTATTATTAATGACAGAACCATTTCTCTCTGCAGGTGTCTGCTGTCTGTGATAAATGCAACGTTTCCTTGAACATTATGGCATAAAATAAACTAGCGGAGGGAAGCAACCACCCAGGCAGAAACGGCAAGAAGGAGGCAAAGTAGCAAAACTCATTTACATCCATCTTTATTTATCAAACTTAGCAGCTTTTTGACACGCTTCAACTGGAGGTAATTTTAAAGATCTCTGGTAAAGTATGTCTCTTTTGCTAAATGTTGCATGCAATTAAGCTTTTGGGAGCTTAGTGATGGGCTGGCAAGCTCCTCCCTGTTCGTCTTGTCAATGAAAATGACACAAAAAGTCGTGTAGAGACTAGGCAACCTCACATAGCACCAAGTACAAAGACTTGCCTTCAGTTCCGTTTCAATCAATGTAATGTGGAAACTAAATGAACTACACACCCATATATGCCATCAGGTCCTTATCCTTCCAGAAGCTTCAGCCTTGGTTCTGAAACCTGAGCTCCTAACTTGCATTCTGGTCCAGGCCTGTATTTTGCTATAAAATGCTGCACTGGTGAGCTACCGAACCCACTGGTGCTAATACTATTCTTATTTATTACACTTATTACACTTAAAAGATCTCCAAGTGACTTACATTTAAAACTTACATTTAAAACCATGGATAAATTTTCATAGAAAACAATAACATTTCCATGCAACATTCAGAACACAGCCCTCACTCCCAAAACAGTCATAGGAGGCTTTGGCAGAACATTAACAAAACAACAGATTCTGCTTACTCCATCAAAGGCCTGAGGGAGAAAGGCAAGTCTCTATGAGGCGGCAAAAAGATGTCAGCCAAGGGGCATGATGGACCTTTGCACACCCTGGGATACAAAGCTCTAAACAGATTGAGACCAAAGTGCTTAAAAGAGGGCTTCTCCCAATATCAACCATTTTGACTTTGTGATCAGCAGGGGAGGCCATGTTGGTGCTGCTGCCACTGGATGCTTCCTGATTGGTACTGATATGTGATAGGGCCTTCTGGGTGGCGAGATGTGTGTATGTCCCTCAGAACATCAACATTTGAGTAGAATTTAGAAACATTCTGGTTCATCCAGGCGTTTGTTGGTTAAAAGATACGGGTCCTGGCAACCTTGAAATTATTAGCTGTGATTGTATGTAGCTGTTTTTAGAGGTGCTTAATGTTTTAGGTCAGAGGTTTTCAACCTTTTTGAGTCCATGGCTCCCTTGACTAACTACATTCTTTCTGCAGAACTCCTGTGGGGCTCAGGAGCCCAGTCATGTCACCCCTTGCCTGCAGAGCTGGCAGCCTCTCACCCTTTCCCAAACCCCCTCCCTTGTGGAGTGTTCCCTCAGCCTTCTCTCCTTCCCCCTCTCCTCTTGGCAGCCGCAGCTGCCACCCCTGGTCTCTGAGCTGTCCCCCCTGCCCCAAAGAGAGGTGCCTCCTCACACTGCCCCACAGGAGCCTGGGAAGCATCCCCTGGCCAGCCCCAGAGGCACCATTTGCCTGGGGAGCTAATAGCCAGGGCCGCTGCAGCAAACAGCTGTGCAAGCCTTTGGGAGGCAGAGATGCAAGAGGGCATCAGAGGAGATGGGGGGGGGAGAGGGACAGAGGCCAGTGTTGCCCCCGGCAACCCTATCATTCAAGGCACACTAGTTGAAAGCCACTGTTTTATGTTTGTTTTGCTGTTTTGGCACCCTAGGCAAAGGGTGGGATAGAAGCTCTATTAATTATCATCATCACTGTTGCCATTATTTCCATCCCATAATTTCTCCAAGGATTCAATCTGAGAACCAAATACAGATTTTCATGAAAATTCACTAATTATTCAATTCAATTATATCCCATCTTTACTCTAAGGAGCTGAAGACACTGTACATTCTTTCTTCCCCCACTTCTCACTTTATTCTCACAAGAACTCTGTGAGGTAAGTTAGATAGTGACTGCACCACTGTCATGCACTCTTAATGGTTTATTTATTTTTTATGAGTTTTTATACTCTCCATTCCTCCAGATCAGAGCAAAGGGTGGCTTACAACACAACATACATTATAAACAGTATGTGAATATATGTTGTGCATATAATAAAACACAACTGCGACATTATGCCTCAACTACAACCAGCATCAACAACAGCAGCTTTCAGTAGCTTGGACAAATAAATAGACTTTCACCTGTCACCTAAATATAGCCTGCATGAAGGATTACACTATTTCAGTTGGGAGGAAGTTCCAGTAAAGCTAACCACTACAGCGCCCTGGCTCTCAGGTTCCCGTGACATTTCCAGGTCCAAATGTACCAAGCTTTGCAAGCCAATTTTCATGCATCTTGCTATACCCTCAATGCATCTTTCTGCTATTAACATGCAGTATTTTGGGGAGCAGCAGCAACCTGCCTCTGGCTGTGCTCTTGAGAGATGGAGTTGGTGAAGCAGCGATGGCAGAGATGCTGCTGCTGACTCTGGGCCCAAAGTTGCTTCTGAGCAGTTCCTTTTGGACTGCCACTCTTAACTGTTATGGTAGAATCTGTGGACTAAGGAAAGGCAGGCAACTCCTGGGAGCATGTGAAAGTGCAGCAATAGTGACCTCCCATTGTCAATTCCTGCTGTCTGGCTGGAAGGGTTGAAATGTTCCTTCCAGTCTCAAAATCGAACAGAATTGTGAATGCTCAGCTTTTGTTAAAGAGAACACTCAACATGTGCTTGCTCATGGCTCACACCTTTCTCAGTGGAGACTGGTGCCCATTGAGACTGGTGGGGCGGAAGGCTGGGAGCCCAACAGTAGGTGGAGCCAGAGCCAAGGACAGAGCCAGCTAATTCTACTTTTGCCCCCATCCTCCTCCCATGCTGCGTTCTACAGGGCAACACTGAGAATGAGGAGGAGGAAGGGGACAGGGTGTGCTGCTCCCTGGATCAGTTGCAAGTGAGAAAGGAGGTAGGCAGGGGCCACTGGTGGACGAAGGTGGGGGGCAGTCCGCCCCAGGTGCCATCTGGGGGGTGCCATCGCAGCCACCCCTGTCCCCCAGGGCGCTCAGCGCGCATCCCCGGGACGCCCGCTGCTTGCCGCACAACCCCCCAATGCGCGCCACGCCCCCTGGGGCACATGCCAGCCATGCCCTGGACGTACGCTGCCCCCGGTGATGGAGCAGGTAGCTTCACCACTGGCGGGGGCTGGCTGAGGGAAGAATGAGATGGCTGGGACAGTGCTCCATTTGCTTTAATGGACCAGCCAGCACTACCTGCGTCACTTCCTTTCCAACCAGTGTTCTTAATTAGGGAAATGGGAGGAGACTGAGAAGAATGTGGTTCCTGATACCATGGAAGTAGATCAGTTAGAAGTATTGTAATAGAAAGCAGGCTGCCTCTTCCATCGTTGATTGTGACCTATGTGATCAGAAGATCTATTCTGCAGTTATGCAAATATGTTACTCGGTAAAGCAAGCCCCACCATTAGGCAGAGTAATATTCTGTTTTAGGTTTCTGGTGGTTGCATGCATCTGCTTCTGCAATCTTACGAATCTGCTCCACCTGCACATTTTTGTAAGCAGATTTTTGAACTCTTGGTTATAATTTCCTGATCTCCATCCTGTAAGAAAACAGTTTTGGGTACAGAAAACACAAAACATTGTTCAGTGTCAACCATAAAATGCCTTGTTTTCACTAAACCCATCAGGAAAGAAGAAGCAAATAAGTGGGGATATTAAAAGGATGGGAAATAAATATAGTTAGAAACAGAAGGAGAAAAGTTGCAAAAAGTAAGCAATACTCTTATCGGCACTGTTTTCCGCCCCATAAACTCTTAAATACACCAGTTTCCCATTAAAAGTTTATATACATCTCCATTTTCTGACGGCTGCTTCAGCCTATCACCACCAAAATTGCAGCCTATGTTGCAGACCAATTTTTTGAAATGTTTTACGCAACACTTGCGTGTGCATGCAACTCAGATGAGTCATTTAGCAGAACTGTAGATTAGGAAAAGGATTTTTTTCACTGAACATGGGTGAACAATATTTACAATTTAACTGCTATGAATATCTCGCAGCCAACATTGTGCGTAAGCATATTCATTAAAGTATTGAAAAAGCACCAATTACTATGGTTGCTTCAGTGCTAGATTGCCCTGCCGAAACATTGCTCTTCTACAATTAGATGGAAGTGGAATTAAAATTCCACCTGGGAATGCTGGAGAGGACAATGAAGAGGCAATGTGACAACCGTCTTCAAATATGTGAACCATTGTCACATAGATGATGGAGCAAACTTGTTTTCTGTCACTCCAGAGGGTAGGACTTGAATATCCAGTGACTGAGACCAAACATAAGGAAGACATTCCATATGATACAAACTATGTGACAGTGGAACAGGCTGTTTCAGATGTTTTAAGCCGGGTGTGATAAATATTTGGCCTTCCCGATGCTGCTGAACTCCAACTCCCATCAGCCCTGACAAGCATGGCCAATGCCAGGGATGATGGGAGCTGCAATTCAGCAACACCTGAAGGGCCAAAGGTCCGTCTCCCCCCCCCCCCCAATTTAAGCTGTGGCTGTTGGAAGTCCTATCTACCAGGATACTGTAATTTTTTTGCATTGAAAGAGGGTTGGCCTACATGAACTTTCTGCATCTGGTTCGCATGCAACAGAGAAGCACATTTAAACCATCCTTAACTGCTGCAGATCTTTTTTTTGTTTTCAGTGTGAACAAAGGGAATATTCTACAATGAAGTATATTAGGAGTATATCAGTGTGAACAAAGGGAATATTCCACAATGAAGTATATTTTTCCTGCTTGGCAGGGGGTTGGACTCGATGGCCCTTGTGGTCTATTCCAACTCTATGATTCTATGATTCTAGGAGAAGCTTCCTAACTCCTAAACCTTAGGAGAAATGACAGGAAGAATGGGGAGAGCTGCCCAGCAGTGAAACACTCCCTGAGGAAGTGGCTGGCTCTCCTTGGCTTGGAAGTATTTAAGAAGGTAGCCATCTGCCATGAATTCTATAGTTGCAAGACACCAACTTGGGGAGGGGGGGCCTGGAGTACAAGACTTCTAAGGTAACTCCCAACTCTAACCTCCTATGAAAATAACCCTTCCATATACTAATACACACTGTATATTTCCTTTCTTCAGAGCCCAGAATTTGCCTGTGCTCTGGAAACCAGTGATTTACTGTGTTTTAAAGAAGAACAAAAGGGGACTATCTACAAGACAACACAGTGACTTCATTGCTGCATAAGCGTCTATGAAAACCCTTCTGTCATTGCTTAATTCAGTCTAGCCAGTCTTCCTGTGCATGTAAACTCAGGCAAATTTCTGAACAAGGAAGTTTTCTTGCAATTTGCATTCGGTTTGCAATTGGCAAATCAGTGCTTATGTGTTGGGGATGGATACTGAAGGACAGCAATCTTTTTGCCTAACTTTGTTAATTAGCAGTAAAATGCCATACAAGTCTACTCAGAAGAAAGTCCCATTGAGCTCCGTGGGGCTTACTCCATAGCAAGTGGGAAGAGGAATGTAGCAACGTGGATTAGGCAGTGGGAGGTCATGGGCTTAACATGGCTTTATACCAGGCCAGGCAAATTGTCTTTCTACCCCAGCACTGTCAGTGGTTCTCTAGAGCAGTGTTTCCCAACCGGTGTTCCGCGGCACACTAGTGTGCCGCGAGACGTTGCCTGGTGTGACGTGGGAGGGAGGTGGGCGAGTCGGGCGGCGAGAGGCGGGGCGGCGGCGGCGAGGAGAGGCCGCCCAGCGCGGGGCTCTCGCCGTCTGCCTGCTTGGCTGCCTGCGTGGCGCTGACGTCACAGGGCTGTAACGTGCCCCACATAGGCACACGCGGGGCGGCGAGCGAGCTCCCTCCCACATCCCATCGCCGCTCACTTCGGCAGGCCTACTGGGCTGTCGCAGGCGGAAGGCCTGCGCATGCGCGAGGTTTTCGCGCCTTCAGGATTCCCTTCACGCCTTCCTCCTCCCGGGTCCTTGAGAGCGCGGGAAGCGGCAGTGCGAGACCGGCGTTGAGCCTGGTAGGTATTGCGCTTGCCAAGGCAGTCATTTGGGAAATGAAAACTTGCAAAGCAAGCAACCAGTTCAATCTGAAGTACGTGTATGCTTAATATCCTGTATCTGAAACCTGTTCTGCCCCCTCCCCCACACTTGGTGCCATTTTCATCTACACATGCAGCAGAGTAAGTTGACCCAGAATAGTACCAATTCAGATGGCAGATGGGAGAATGACAGTGCTGAATGCTTTCCCATGTAGAACAGTCCCTGCAAATAAAAACCTAGCATATTTGGAAGAGGGATGCTAGCCTAACCATTACCTTCTATGCTGTTACTATTTTTTTATTTTTTTTTACATAAGTAAAAAGTGACCTTTCCCCATCTGGCATGGTGGTGTGCCTCGAGATTTTTTTCATGAAACAAGTGTGCCTTTGCCCAAAAAAGGTTGGGAAACACTGCTCTAGAGCAGGTATGGGGGGCCTCTGGCTCTCCAAATATTGCTGAACTACCGATCTTGTACATGTTTACTGGGCAACAAGTCCTCTTGAACTCACTGCCTCCCATGCAAACATACATAGGTCTAGGATATCCATTTCGCGCAAAGCCACCAGCAAACCCACACCACGTCGGAGTCGGGAACTTCCCCCGGGACCTTTTCCACGTTGCAGCCCGTCCCCTCCCGCTCTCTTTCTCTGCTGGCTCCCGCCGGAGAAACCCGATCCGCCTTGCAAACGTGGCGGCCCAGCGGCCTCTTCTCGGCGCCGCCCACAGAGACGCTCCCGTCCAATGGCAAGAGGCGTAATATCTTGGAAGGGCACGGGAGATCAATCGTTTGCGACCGCACTCCTGACTGGCTGGGAAGGGGGGATTCCATCGGCCGGCCCAAATTAGGTCACCCCTGTGCGTTCCTAAAAGCAACACTTTTCCAGCCGGCCTTGTGCAATTGGGGGTTGGGGGTGGGATCGGGGGCAGGAGTGCGATCCCACGTTGAATCTTTTTCAAGTGCATGAAGGGAGGGAGAGAGAGAGAGAGAAGACGAGGGGGCACGTTTGCTGGTGCTGCTGGGCTGGGCACTCCGCTTAAGCACGTGGCAGGCTTTTACAGAGAGAGGAGCCTGCAAAGAGTCGACTTGACCCTGCACCGCCTTGCTAGAAAGTTGAAGTTTCTGCTGCTTCGGTTCTTTGCAGTGCCCCGACGTTGCCGCGCTCTCCCCCCCCCCCAACCTCCTGCACGACAGATCGCCCTTTGCCCGGTGCACACAATGGGCTCTGAAGCCCCTCTCCGCTACCTCGCGGCGGGGCTGCTGCTGACGCTTTGCACCCGGGGGTCCTTGGGCGTCCCCACTTTCAGGAAGGAGAGGGGAGTTCACCCGGAGCCCGAGCTCAGCGATCGTCAGCACGAAGACAACCAGAGCTTCCAGTACGACCACGAGGCCTTCCTGGGCAAAGAAGAAGCCAAAACTTTCGACCAGCTCACCCCAGAGGAGAGCAAAGAAAGGCTGGGGTAAGACCGACCTCCTCCTAGTCCCCCCCCCACATAAGTTACTTGACCCGGTGAAAGTTCCTTCGCTTTATTCCTCTCCCACCCATCTTCATCTTCCCAAAGTGGAAAAATAAAATTAAAAAGGCGCGCCTCTCGAGTTTAAAACCAAAAGCAAAACCACGCTCTACGAAAAAAAAAAAAAGTTTTCACTATGTCAGGTTGTAACTTTTAGCCCCAGGGAGTGTATTGTGAGTTCGACAGAGGGTGCTAGGTTGGGCAGAGGCGGGAGAGCTCCCAGGATTAGCTGATAACGTGGCAGAGGGGAGCCCGCCCCCCTGAAGCTGCTTAGAATGGAGGGAGCGCGGAAGGGAGGGGAGAGAGAGATGGTTTCATTCTGGGAAAGTGCACTTGTGCGGGAAAGGAAAGGCGCTTTCGGATTCTGATCGTTCCCACTTTGTGCAGACGATTAAAAGCCGGTGGCGGCTCTTTAGAGATCACTTGGCCATAGCCGCTATGGGAAAAATGGTGATCAGGAACGATGGCACTTGTTGCAGAAAAACAAACAAGCAAGCAAGCCAAAGGGTCCTTTGTCATCTTAAGAGACCAAGAATGTTATTGCATCTTAAAAGACTAAGAATGTTATTAGGCTTTCGTGGACCAGAACCCACCTCATCCTATGCACTGAGTGTAAAGTTACAGACAGAGTGTGTGTGTGTGTGGGGGGGGGTTATTACTATAAAGAATCAGATACAAACAAGGTCTGGTGACAAGGGTAAAAGAAATCCTAATCCAAGCAGGTGTGCCCCATTCCCAACTCAGTTGTAATGTACTGATAATGAATGGGCAAAATTTCATTTAAAAGCCCCCCAAACTATCTTTTAGAAATCAGTAGGGAAGCTTTTCTTGAAGTTTAGTAACTGGCTTGAAAGTTGTCATACTAATGCCAAAAAGTTTTAATGGAAGACTGATGAGTTGGAGTTTATAGATGAGTTGGGCACTATTGGACTTGGGTGAACAGAGTCTGAGAGTGCTCAGATCACTACAGAAAACATTTGCCCCTTTTTAAGGTTCATTTAATTGCACTACTTTGCCAATCCAGTATCAGTTTGGGTGTGTGTCACTCCCATATCGACTAGAACAATCCCCCCTGCAATCCTATTGATTTATTTTATTACTATACTCCTGCTTTTTCCTCTAAGGAGCTCAAGCCTGCATCATGTTTATCTGCAAATCAATCCTTTGAGTGACTGGATTGACTGGCCCAAGATCATATACAGTGGTAACTCAGGTTACATATGCTTTAGCTTACATACGCTTCAGGTTACACACTCCGCTAACCCAGAAATAGTGCTTCATGTTAAGAACTTTGCTTCAGGATATGTACAGAAATCCGGCTCCGGCGGCAAGGTGGCAGCAGGAGGCCCCATTAGCTAAAGTGGTGCTTCAGGTTAAGAACAGTTTCAGGTTAAGAACAGACCTCCAGAACGAATTAAATACTTAACCCCAGGTACCACTGTAACGTGTTTTGTAGCAAAGTGGATATTTGAACCTGGGTCTTCGCAGGCCTAGTCCACCACTCTAACCATTACACCACACTAGCTCAGAGCTGGGATGGAAGGTAGAGGAGTGTAGGTTTCCCTTAATGATGAGTGAGCGCTCCAAGCTCAGAATGCAGTTGGCACACAGGTGCAAAGTGAGGCTCTGCTTCTGTCCACCTCTGAGTTGTTGGGTGGTAGGGTGGGGATTTCTTCTGTTTCCCCTTCCCAACTCTGGGTTTAGGGGTAGAAAGAGGAATAGATTTCCCTCCTGATCTAACGCTGCATTTGGGGAACGATATCTGCAGTAAAGTGGTAAAAATCGTTGTGAAAAGCATAGGCACAATAAAACACTATTCATTCTTCACTGCTAAATCCCTTAAAACAGGGGCAGGGAAGCCATTAGGGTGTTCCCAGTACAAACAACCAGGGCAAAATCTGGTCAACTGATGCCATTGTGATTGAGAGGTTGGTGGTGCTACCCACCTGTCAGGCTGGGGTTGCAGATCCAGTTCCCTACCCAGGCCTTTCTTAAAAGGAAAAAAAAAGTTCGGCACCAGTTTGCAAACTCGGAACACAGAGTAGGCCAATGGAAGGAAGAGTTTATTATGCTGTATAGTTTCTCCTGCATTATTCGTGCCATCTTGTATTTAGGCAATTTTATTGGCCCCATATGGTAAACATTATAGTGCATAGATTGGTCATTAGAGCTTCAACTTCCAGTCCCTCTGAAAAAGTCTGTGGGAAATTGTTGCAAGCACTTATCATCGTATTGGCTTTGGTAGCTTGTTTCTCACAACATGACTATCCATAAGCACTGCACGTTGGAAATTAAGATTTCTTCAAAACAGTCCAGCAATCTTTCATTCCACTACCATTTATTTGAAACCAGTGTCTCCAGCTTTTTGCTGTTGCTACATCTGATCTGATCTTTGCGGCCTAGTTAAAATGGTGGTCCCATGTTAACTGTAGAGTGGTACCTTGGGTTACAGATGCTTCAGGTTACAGACTCCTCTAACCCAGAAATAGTGCCTCAGGTTAAGAACTTTGCTTCAGGATGAGAACAGAAATTGTGCTCTGGCGGCGTGGTGGAAGCAGAAGGCCCCATTAGCTAAAGCGGTACCTCAGGTTAAGAACAGTTCCAGGTTAAGAACAGACCTCCAGAACGAATTAAATACTTAACCCCAGGTACCACTGTACTACCTCAGACTGCAAGTGGGAACTTACATAACTGAATGCTCTTCCATTAAAAAAAGAAATCCCTGCAAATAAACATCTAGATATCAGGGAGAAAACTAAGCTAGAATGTCCCTCCCTGGCATCTAATTTTGTGCATGGAAGTTAGTTTGTTTTAGAGTTTTTATTAACATAATTTTAATAGGACAGAACAATCCTGCCCTCATCTCCTAGAGGAGACAAGGAGAGTCTCAGGTAAAATAAAAACAAACAAACTAGCAAACAATCTGTAAGTAAGCATCAGAAAGTATCAAAATTCAAGTTTACAATGTTCATAGAAGCCAAAAAGTTTTGTATGCTGCTGGGAGATGCATTTTATCTTTGCTTGCATAAAGAATAAAACAGTTCTAGTCTGCCTCAAAAGAATCTTTATAGTTTGTTTCTCCAGCCAGATGTGGATTATTTGTTAATTTTTCCAAACTCTCCAAACTGTCTTCTACCAATTATTTACAGTGGTACCTCGGTACTTAATTCGTTCCGGAGGTCTGTTCTTAACCTGAAACTGTTCTTAACCTGCACCACTTTAGCTAGAAGAAGAAGAAGAAGAGTTTGGATTTGATATCCCGCTATATCACTACCCTAAGGAGTCTCAAAGCGGCTAACAATCTCCTTTCCCTTCCTCCCCCACAACAAACACTCTGTGAGGTGAGTGAGGCTGAGAGACTTCAGAGAAGTGTGACTAGCCCAAGGTCACCCAGCAGCTGCATGTGGAGGAGCGGAGACGCGAACCCGGTTCCCCAGGTTACGTGACTACCGCTCTTAACCACTACACCACACTGGCTAATGGGGCCTCCTGCTGCCGCCGCGCCGCCGGAGCACGATTTCTGTTCTCATCCTGAAGCAAAGTTCTTAACCTGAAGCACTATTTCTGGGTTAGCGGAGTCTGTAACCTGAAGTGTATGTAACCCGAGGTACCACTGTATTTTTATGTTGTGACCCACCCTGTGATCTTCAGATGAAGGGCAGTATACAAATAAAACAAACAAATAGTAACGTGGTGCCCTTTAGGTCCTTCCAATATTGAGCAAAAACTAACTGGGCAGCTGCAAGACAATAACCAAATAGAGGTTTGAAATGACAGTCCCTTTTGATATTTTGGAAAACATTCCAACAGGACCAATTCCAGAAATTTCAATAGTTGCTGTCCACTCACTTTAGTAATTTCTACAAAGGCTACAGTCTAAAACTGCAGCCCTTTTTCACAAGTTCCCCAAATAAGCTGGAACGATCCTGGTTCCTTACATCCTCTCCAACATAGCCTCAAGTTGGATATCTTCATTTGAAACAGTCTCATAAGAGTCATATACATTGTTTGCATGATTTTTAATGTTTGTTCCCTTGTGCTTGATGATCCCAATTTAAATGGGAATTTTAACCATTAAAGATTTCCAGCAATTCAGTCAAAATGGTCCAGTCTGACTCCCACATTTGTCTCAGGCCCTCTGCAAAGTCCACATCAATGATAAGAAGTACCGTATTTTTCGCCCCATAGGATGCACCTAGTTTTTTGGGGGGGAAATAAAGAAAAAAAATTATTTTCCCCCCCCAGGTGCGGGGCTGGGGTGGGGGAAGCCCGAGCTTCCCCAGCCCCCAGAACAGGCTGCTATCCGCTAGCCGTGGGAGAGCCGCGCAGCTCTCCCATGGCTAGCGGAGTGCTGCGTGAAGCCCGAAGCTTGGGGCATGCTGAGCTCAGCGCGCCCCAAGCTTCTGGGTGCAGGCAAGATCTCCGCTAGCCGTGGGAGAGCTGCATCTCCCACGGCTAGCGGATAGCTTCCTGAAGCCTGGAGAGCTCTCCAGGCTTCAGCGAAAGCCTCCATTCGCCCCATAGGACACATTTCCCCTTCATTTTTGGAGGGGAAAAATGCGTCCTATAGGGCGAAAAATACAGTAAATTATCAATACGGGATACCAACCCCTTCCCTTTTCCATCAGAGCTCATGGAAGTTTTTGATCATGTGAACCCCCAACTACAGTCTGAAGTGGGACAGTCCACATACAAGTTTGCCTTTTATTCAAAGCCTTTTTGGAAAATTTAACTTTTGTATGCTAACTCTGACTTGCCAGCCCTTTTCTATCTCATTGGAACAGAGAAGAGAAGAGAAGAGAGATATGTATGAAGAGGGGGAAATCATAGCAACACATAGGAAGTTGTCTTATTTAGGGTCCATTTAGTTCTAGTTCAATATTGTCTATGCTGACTGTCAATGGTTTCCCAGGTCTTCAGATGGATTTTAGTCCTACTTTGTAGCCTGCCACTGAGCAACAGTAGGCTGCAGAAGATTTAAACACTGTGCTAACTGCAATTTGTAATACAGTAGTGTCATCTTGCTACAGTAAGCAGAGAAGGGGAGCTGGCATGCATATTGCATTTCTAAGCAGAACATTCTTCTCTAATGATGAATGTTTCTGTGGTTTTCTTTCTCCTACTGACAGTGGGAAAATGTCACATTTTCCAGCAAGTGTGGAAAGGCAGTTCCACATGCTTGATCAACAATATTCCATTAGAAGAGTTTTTGACAGAGAATGACAAGGACAATCCAACTGTGACTCAGAATAAGTTGTTGGCTACATGAAGCTCCTTCTCTTCCCCAACACATTCTGAGAGATAGTAGAGAACAAATATTCCAAATGCCCACCTTGAAAGGCCCTGGGAGGGTGTTCTTGGAAGATAAAAATCTGTGGAGAAACTTCTTCTGACTCCTACTGATCTGTCTTTAAATTCAAAACTTCTAATCTGTGTCTAGCAACCAGTGTTACTCTGAGTGTTGCTTAGAATAAACCCACCGAAATGATGAACATAACTCGGTCCATTTGCGGGAGGCAGTGGAAGACAGGAGTGCCTGTCGTGCTCTGGTCCATGGGGTCACGAAGAGTCGGACATGACTAAACAACAACAACAACTAGGTCCATTAATTTCAATGTGTCTACTCCTAAGTATTCAACTTAGTTGAGTACCACACTATGTCATTTATTCAGAAATGGGTCATCACAGGTACAATTTGGAAGCCCTGTCTCTCGCAAACATAGTTGTTCAAGAGAACCCTGCAGAAATCTTTCAGTTTCTAATAATCCAGTTTACTTTTTCCATTACTGCAGGAAAATTGTTAATCGAATTGATGATAACAAAGATGGCTTCGTCACCACAGAGGAACTGAAAAACTGGATTAAGCGAGTGCAGAAACGCTACATCTTCGAAAACGTGGCAAAAGTCTGGAAGGATTATGACCTCAACAAAGACAACAAAATTTCTTGGGAAGAATACAAACAAGCCACATATGGCTATTACCTCGGTGAGTAAATTTGAGAGACAAAATTGAACCGGCATACTTGGGAATCCCAGAGTGATAGCCAACATGTTTGCCCACCTGTCCTAGGATGTCAGGAAATCACAGTTCAATGGAAGAATCAGAAGGAAATTCATAGTTTGCTCCTGATTCTTCACTTTCAGCTGCAGATGTGAAAGGAGAATCTTGCACTGCTTTCCATGCCTAAAGCAAAGCTTATATATATAGTGCTGAAAGTAAGCCCTGCTTGTGGCAGGATTCACCTGCAGTTAGGGACTCCGGAGTGGAACCAGTTCTGGCAGGACTTTTATTTGGCAGAGCCAGGTGGAAAAATGGTTTCTGATGCGCATAACCAGGCCTGTGGGGCCAGATGTTCCTCACCTGTAATCTGAGTACTTACTGTGCATGTCAGGGGCACAAATTCACTTTGCTTAGAAAAAAGAGAGACTACTTTACTTGTTTTGATATTATTTCTGGAGTTATTATGACATAGCAAGTGTTCTCTCCCTATGTTTTTATTAGCTTTGAAAGGGGTTAGACAAATTTGTGGAGATTAAGGCTATTGGTGGCTACTAGCCACAATCACTATATAGTACCTCCAGATTCAAAGAGAGGGTGGCTCTGGATACTAGTTGCTAGGGAGCGGCAGCAGGAGCCGTGTATTGCACTCAAGACCTGCTTTGGGGCTTCACAGAGGCATCTTCTTGGAAGCACAGTGCTGTATGTGATAGACCTTTGGTCTGATTTCTTACTTCTAGAAGGGTTCAGGTCAGATTCAAGTTACATGTCATCTGTAGGCATCACTCCGGCCTTTGTTACATACTCACCAGTCCTGTTTGTCTCCATCTTGTCTTATTATTCTGGTTTTCTAGAAAACCCAGCCGAGTTTGAAGATGCAACAGAGCAGCACAATTTCAAAAAAATGATGCCCAGGGATGAAAGAAGATTCAAAAGAGCTGACCTGGATGGTGATTCCGAAGTCACTCGCGAAGAGTTCACAGCTTTCCTTCACCCAGAGGAATTTGAGCATATGAAAGACATTGTTGTTCTAGTAAGCAGCAGAAAAGCCAATCTCCTTTCTTTCGGTTTCCGTTTAATAAAGAGGTTTGAAAGCTGGCTTCCTCATCTTTCAGGGCAAGGTTTCCCAGACAATAGTCGCCAGCTATTTCAACAGGAAGGAAAGCTGTTTAAATAATCCTGCTTTGGTTATTTAAACGTGACCTGCTTGGTGACCTCCCTAATATGTTGATCAATATCACATGAATAGCTAGAAAGCTTGGAAGCAAAGTGATAGGTTAGGCCTGAACCAGTTTTGCCCGGAATGTTGTCATCTTTAAGTGTGCTACTGAGCACTTCCATCAGACAAGCAACCTGATTTTATCATACTACATTGGCTGACACAACAGTGTGGGGGAATTTTTAAAAACTGATTTTGTAACTAATGCAGCATCCTGTGTAAGTCAATGCAGCCAGAACTGCGCATTTCTGTTGCACCTGCCTTTGGTAAACCCTTTCAGCCTCCTGCATTTTACAGGCACATCACTGCTTCAGCAAGACAATGCAGGTCCATTGTAGTGGCCTATGAGATGAGGTTTACAGAGTCACCTGTGCCCCATCACCACCTCGCTCAGATGTCCCTTATTCAGGGACTTGCTAGGAACACAGAAAGCTGCCTTGTATGGTTCAGTAGCTTCTGGACCAGGTATGGGGAACCTGTGGCCCTCCAGATGTTCTTGGACTCCCCCATAATATGGCTAATGGGCAGGGATAATGGGAGTAACATCTGGAGGACCACAGGTTCCCCATCCCTGGTCTGCACTGACTGGAAGCAGCTCTCAAGGGTATCAAGACAAGAGTCTTTCCCAGCCCTGCATGGATATGCCATGGAGTTAACCCAAGACTTAATGCATGTAAAGCATGTTCTCGGTTACTAAGCTACAGGCCTTTCTTAGTTGTAGGGACTGGGTACATCATTCATGATTTAGATGACAGAATAGAATTCTTTTATTCTAGACCTTTGTTTTTTAATTTTATGTTGTAAACCACCCTGAGATCTATGGGCATAGGGTGGTATACAAAATAAATAAATAAACAATAGATTAAATATTTAATTATGAAGCTTAGAATAAGCATTTCTTTAATTTCATAAGATATTAATTCATTTATAGCAGTCCCTATCGCTTATCAATGTTTATTGTGAAGCTATATCTCTCTATATATATTTGTAGGATGTGTTCTATTTTAGTTGTTTGGTGGATTTTTAAATTAATACACTTTTATGAGTTTGGGGGTTTACTTTTGGGGGATTTTTTTAAGCTTAGGGATAATATTTTCTCTTTGTCAATATTATATCATTATTGATATTGCCGTCCGTGTGTGTGTGTGTGTGTGTGTCTGTGTGTGTGTGTTAAAGACTTTACCCTTGATGTAAAGTGACAGCTCAGAATGAAATGGTTTTATAATCAGTTTGGGCAACAAATATACACCTCTGCAATGACAGCTTTTTTCCCTTATTGTGACAGGAAACCCTGGAGGATATAGACAAAAATGAGGATGGATTTGTGGATCAAGATGAATACATTGGTAAGCTGCAGCAAGGGGATTTCCAATATTTATTATTTTATTTAAAAAGTTTTATTATGCCTAGTTTGGACAGTCTTCTCCCCAAGTCAAGGGGAGAAAGAGGCATGCAACATTTGTCATGTCTAGTTTGGACCTCAGATTACCAAAGTACATGGTACCCTCTGTGGTTCTCTCAGTGGAAGTGGGCGCCTTTGGAGTGCTGGTTGTGTCAACCCCATATATTACAAAAAGGAATGTTCTGGATGCATAACAATGAAGCAGGCCCCTGTTGATTTCTCTCATGTTCTTGCATTTTCAAAGCACCATTGGCATTTGCCACAGAGTGCTTAATGTTGTTCAGTACTAAGGAGTTAATATGAGAGAAGTAATTCTTGGGGCACCGAGGCTTCCCTCCCACCCCCCAAGTCTCTCTAAAAGCCATCCAGTTTCATGTAGATGATTTTTGTTTCCCCAAGTTTCCTTCTGCCTTTTATTCCCTTTCCCACTATTGCTCGTTTGATTCTGATGTTATTCACACAGACACTTGCTGGCAGAGACAAGATGCAATGTTGCTCTGGGTCCTTTTTCTTCCCATACTTCTGAACCTAGCATAAAAGATTGTGATTGCATCGTAAGAGGGGATCTTGAAAGAGTTGTGACTTCTCCAGCCTTAGAAGAAACCTACTGAGTGAAAGGCATTAGGGCCAAAGTTCTCCTTTACATTTTATTTTAAAAAAACATACGTTTCTCCATCAGGATGAATAACAAAAGGTGATAAAGCAACATGGAACCTTATCAAAATGCCACATAGATAGCATAAGAAATACAACTCTAATAGTAAAAACCAAAATAGAGATGCAGTTTTTTGTCTTTGTAGAAAAAGAGGGTGGGGGGCTTTTGCTGAGGGTGCTTGTAACTATTTGAGCCACTGAAGGCAAGAACCTGGGTCAGTTGCTCGTGAGCATGAGAAACGAGGAGTGAGTGGACAATCCCTGGTGTGAGACAGAATGCAAAATGTTGCTGAGGCCATTTCATTGTTTTAGTAATCTATATGTCCTTATTTGCTTTGCCCAGGTATTTGGCTAAACTGGAAAGTCCAGTTGTAGCTTAGCTTGTTTTATGATGGAGCCCTTAGTCTGCTTAGTCTATTCACTGGACTGGTTTTGATGAATTCTCTTAATTCTTGTACATTGGGAGGAACATTATGAGAAATTATGAGATTCCACCTTCCTTGTCTACAGAACCACTGTCATTCTTTTACATGTGTGGAGGAGAGGAGAAGATACTCCTCCTTTATGCAATGACTTTTGCCACTTTGACCAGCAGCTGGACAGGGCCTAGATATTGGTTTGTTTGTGTGTGTTTTTTGTATTAACTTTCAACAGCACTAAGGCTGTATAAGCTTGCCAATGGCCAGGGGGATAATCCCCATGTAGATCTCAAAGTCTGACAGATACCATCAGCCTCCACGTCGGTTTTCATTACCACCATCGTATGGCTTAATTGAGCATTACAAATACGTTGACAAAAGTTAAAAGCCCACATCACTTTTTACTAGACTGCCCACCGACAAAAATCCTGATGTAAATCATTTGCGGTATATCAGCAGCATGAAACAAACAAACAAACAAACTCTGTACATGTAGAAGATGTTTGTGCCTGCTTATCTGGAGGCAGTTCTCATTCTTTATAGGTGAGCGGTGATATTCAAGGCCAAGTTAATTGTGCCCAAAGTAGATGGTATGGTGGGAATGCAGCTTTTCTTTAGGTGTTTGGCTGGAGCATTGCTCTCCATCTTTTCTGGCAGGTCTTGATAAGGTAATGCAGAAGTGAGCAAGCCCAGGCTTGTACCTAATGTGGCCCTTTAGGCCTCCTTATATGGCCCCTGGAGGCCATATAAGGCTCACTGAGCCTTGCTTTTCACCCTGAATGTTGTTGCCTGGCTGGAATATGTCCTTGAACTTTGCTAATGCCTCTTGCTTGTCTAGATGGAGGAAAGAGAGGCCTGGTGAGCTGGAAAAGCTTCCCCTCCTTTGAGGTAGCAGAACAGTTATTGAATGGTATGGGTGTAGTGATAACAGTGAAGGTATAGGCTGATAAGTCATAATTCAATAGGTGGCTCATAGCAGTGTTCCATCTGTCTTCACGAGGGTAATTTATGCAGTGGATAGCTGGAAAAAGACACCTCTTTCTAATACACCATATATAATGACTTGTATCTCCTAAGATGCACTCAAAATTACCTACTAAGTTGTATTTATTGGCCTTGCATCATCTTACATTATATCCTGCTCTTCATGTGGCCTACTGCTTTGTTGTGGAGAGGAAATTGAAGATCAGAGTAGCAGATCTAGCTTCTAGGAAAGGGAACAATGTATATAAGTTGTGTGAGATATTTAAGCTTGTGGGCATTACCTCCTTATGGTGGTGATTGGCATTATTACCCTGACAGCAGCTGGCACAGCAAAATGCTGAATGAAGATAAAGACGAGATAAAGGCCTACCACCAAGCAAACACAAAATAGGCATAGAGAGCATCATTGTGAAAGTATTTAGAGTGAAGCCTCCCCTCCCCAGGATTTATAACCAGGAGAGGCTAAGAATGGAAGAAAGTGTAACAGATAACAATAAATAATAAACATGATACTGTTTCCTCTCAGCTGATATGTTTGCGCATGAAGATGGTGGTCCAGAACCTGACTGGGTAATAACTGAACGGGAGCAGTTTGCAGATTTTCGGGATCTCAACAAGGATGGGAAGATGGATAAAGAGGAGATACGACACTGGATTCTCCCACAAGACTATGATCATGCACAAGCCGAAGCCAGACACCTAGTATATGAGTCGGATGTCGACAAGGTACTTAGTTCTTTCACAGAGTTCATGAATCATAGATTATTGCTTTACTTGCTGTCTTTTTATATAATGTCAGCCTACCAAGAGTCAAACCTTAAGGACTCTGCAAGGAGATCACTTAAAAAATTGATATAAACGTGGTAATGTTAATGCCACCCACTGATCATTCAGGAAATACAGAAAAGGTATGGTGGAAGTGGGAGAGATCCAAATGTTTGACCCAAATGATAAGAATTTACATTAAGTGTTCTAATTCTGAGATCAATGTGTGGTCATATTTGCATAGAATTCTGTGTGCTGTATTAACTTTTCATATCAGAGGAAGTGTGCAGATAAATTCCACAAAACTTTTTTCATGATACCTATATGCTACCTCCATATATGCCTTTGGATTACTAGTTCTTGGTGAGCGGCAGCAGAAAAAAACTACACGGGCCTTTTATCTGATCCAGCAGGGCTCTTTTTCCATGTTCTAATCCTCCCGTTGTAATGAATGGGGAAACATTTTATGCTGGAGGAGCCCAGATATTCACATCAAACTCCATAATACAGAAGGGGACTGGGCTTGATAGTTTTAGAGACACTCCCCACTCTGCAACTAGAAATGTGAAAGATAGTGGTGTAGGCTGGGTCTGGGGGTGTTATTTGATTGATATGTTTATATTCCCTGCCTTCTCCCACATCCATGCCTATCCAGCATATAAGAGAAACAGATTCTAGCAATGAAACTTGATAAAGTAAAATCTTTATAAACTTTATAAATTTATAAAGTTAAATCCTACAAGTACAAAACTAATATGTTTTAAAAATCCAAGGGCAGCCTAAAATTGACATAAGATAGTCCAGGATAATAGACCAGCCTCCACTACAAATTTCAAAAGAGTGCTCTTGTTTAGTGTTCGAGTCAGTCTGCCATGTCCCCCTCCAGGACACTATTCCATCTTCGGGGGTTTTGGCCAACAGTCTTGTCAGCATTCTAAGGACACATAGTCTTCATTTATTTAATTTTGGCGGGGATGGGTGTGTGTGTGTGTGTGTGTCACTAGATACTTTTATACTCTGGTAAACCTCAGAGCTCTACTGACATTTGGTTAAACACAAAGAGTGCTTATGTTGCCCACTCTTTGAGTAAATACAGCTTATGAGTATATTGCCTCATGCCATGAGGGTCTTTTCTTAGTGAATCACAGAACAGAATACAGCACTCAAACTCTTTAACAGAAGCTCGGTTTAGATTATACTAAAGATTTTCATTTCCACCCCCTCCAGGACCACATGTTAACCAAAGAAGAGATTCTGGACAACTGGAATATGTTTGTTGGAAGCCAAGCAACAAATTATGGAGAAGACCTCACAAAAAACCATGATGAGCTATGATGTTTTTTGAAAAGCAAATACACTAGAGACTTGGGTCATGTTTTCCTGTATATAACCAAAGTAATAGTGGCTATTTTAGCAGATTATATTTATAATAAGGCTATTTTTAGCATTGTTGAATATACAATAGGTTTACCACTTTTTTAATTGCACATTTTTATTATACATTTCAGTATAATTTTGAGGATGCACTTTTCAGTCATAGCTTTTGATACACTTTCACCTCAGCCATAAATACTCAGACTTGGAATTCTCACTGACATTGGTGAGACTTAGCTTGTAAAATGTAGTATGGAAGATGAGTAGCCTCATAGGATACCCTTGTATGTTGTTGACCCACAGTGTATCACACTGCAAGTGTGCGTGTGGCAGGTTGCTAATGGTTCAGTGCTCCCTCATAACACATTCAGAAATGTCAGGCTGCAATTCTGTACACGTCTAGCTGGGAGTAACTCCTTTTAAACTCGGTGGGACTTCTGAGTAGGCGCATGCAGGATTGCACAATAGGTAGGATAGTCTTCCTGACATGCTGGTTTCCTTTGATAGAGGAGACTTTTTCATAAGGACAGAAGAAGAACTGTACTGAATCAGGCCATCTGTTCCAGCATCCTGTTCTTGCAGAGGCTAACCAGATGCCTATGGGAAGCCTTGATGCAACAGCGCTTTCCTCCCTTGGGATTTCCATGTGTACAGAGTTTGGGCTTCCCATCCACTTCCATGGCAGTGGTGGCTTTCACATTCCCTTGCAGATGGAGAAGCCCTGGGTGGAGGGAACTATATGAAAGGTTGGAAGCTCCTGCCTTGGCTTCGTCCTAAATTAGAACCAATAAATCTCATTGGCATTTGAAAGACAGCATTGCCACACGGTGTGATGTTTCTGTTCAAACGGCAGAGCTGCCGCTTTCTACACTTTCCCTGTGTTTGGTAGAGCAGTCCACTTCATATTTATGAAGTGGGTTTTGCCAAATATTATGGGTGGATAGCAGTCTTTTCACAGTGGAAATGAAGACACACCACATTTCCAAACTGGGCCTTTTGTGAGCATTCAAGAGCCTTTGAACTTTGTATTGAATTTCCAGAGAGGCTATACAGCACAAGATTCTGAGTTTGTTGTATGTGTGTAGATACATATGCATTGCCACTTTAAGGAGGTTTTATGCTATCGGCTAATAAAAGCTTTTAATTTAGGGGCTTAGAGAGAAGCTGTATTTCAGAATGCATATGAGCTGTTGCATATGATACAATTGCATTTTTGCCTGTATTGACTTGAAGATACAAACGATAAAAAATATTACATCTTTTGGATAATTGAAAGGTCTTAAAGTGGGAATGAAGAAGGGTTTCATACAAAATCTTAAAATGCTAGTTTGCTCATGTCCTGATGAAATTTTCCTGCCTGTTATATCAAGTGGGGAGGAAACATATCAAGGGGCAGGGTTTAGCCCTTGCTCATCCCTGAGAGCTGTTTACTACTGCTGTGTAAGAGTAATACTTTTTCCCATTTCTCCCCCCCCCCCGTCTGCAGACTAGACTAAGTGCCTCTTTCAAAAATGGCACAAAGCTGATTTTGTGAAATGCATTGTTAGTGACATGAAGGTGAGAAGTGGAATCGCTGCAAACACCATTTCTCCCCCCCCCCCCGGCTGCAAGAAACTCACACTTTTTTCTGAGCAATGGGTACACTAAGGGGATACACTCTGTGGAAGTGAGAAAGCTGAAGATTACTAGCTAGGCAAACCAAAGAATGGTTACCAAGCCCAACCACAATTTGTAGAATCTTGCTGGGGATGCTTAATTGGCTGTAGCTCCCTGATGTAGGTCCCATATATGTTCGGAGATGCTCAAAGCAGCTGTATAGAGTAGAAAGAGGGTTTTTTAGAGAGGGCTCACTGACAGATTCTTGTTTGAGCCTTAAGTAAGGTGATGCTTACTTAATTTAAACAGTAAAATAGCCTCATGGATTTATTTACTAGAAGAAGAAGAAGAGTTTGGATTTGATATCCCGCTTTATCACTACCCTAAGGAGTCTCAAAGTGGCTAACAATCTCCTTTCCCTTCCTCCCCCACAACAAACACTCTGTGAGGTGAGTGGGACTGAGAGACTTCAAAGAAGTGTGACTGGCCCAAGGTCCACCCATGTGGAGGAGCGGGGAAGTGAACCCGGTTCACCAGATTACAAGTCCACCGCTCTTAACCACTACACCACACTGGCTCTAGACCATTCTCTGCACAATAGGTGTTAGGCATGCTGGAGCTTTTCATTGCCCTGGCCTACCAGATCCCCATGTGTTCAGCCCCCACTCAAATGTGCGTGCCCCTGAAGATAAGGAGCTGCCACCAGAAGATCCCAAAAAGGCAGTGGGGCAGAAATCCAATTGATTTTGGATTTTAATCACTTCAGTAACACATTGGAGCTTTGGTTATAGTGTAAGGTGATTTTTTTAAAGGAGTAAATCACATTTCCTTATTGGACTAACCTTGAAATATTTTGGTAATTCATACTTATGTACAATCTGTTTCAACTGGAAACTAGCACTGGTGACCCACAAAGCAATAAACAGGCACGCAGCTGTTACTACTGCATGCTTTCTGCAACTTCAGTAACAGTGAATATGTGCAGTGTACTAAATTCTCCTTTCAAGCTCAATGCACCGAGCAAGAGTAACTCTAAAAGAGACTAGGGCTCCTGGGTTTAAATTTAACACTATTTAAGGAAAGCAAACCTTTGCTAGGGGACATAGCTGTTAACATTGTGATTTTTCAAGCATTAGGGTTCTAATGGGGTTTGACTGCTCCAGAGATAACATATTTTTTTCTAGGTAACATATATCAAGTCCGATTACGAGCAAAAGCTACAAAATTTTACTGTAATGTGAAATACTGTAATGTCAGATAGCATTATTTATCTGCTTAATATGACAAAAAGCATTAATTGCTGGGAGCCATGATTCAGTCCAGCAATATGGAAATCCATTTTGTGCCTATCTCATCAGTTGTTGCAGAGTTTTCCTAATGAATTGTGATGTGAGATTCTGCTGGGAAATGTGTTTGTCTCTCCCCCCTCCACCCCCACTTGCAGGTTCAGTGTGCTCACTGTTGTGACATAGATCCTCCATTAACTAAATGTTTTCATTAAGGTAGTGCCACGACACATCACGGGCGCATCTCTTTCCTCTTCGATATCTGGAATAGCCGTAATCATTACTCCACATGCAGTTTTAATTATTAGGATTTACCAAACGGACTAAGTGGCTAATGCTCATTGTTTTAAAAGTCCCTCTTAACTATTCACTCAGATTAATGTGTCATCCATTTCCAATCAAGGTGGTATGCATATATCCCACAGGAAAGGGAAAATGCAGCACACTCTGATCTAATGACTTTTACATAAAGGTTGCCTTAATGCTTTACATTTTGCAACGCAGAAACTGATCTTAATTCCCACTGAAGTTAGTGGTAAGTTTCTCATAAAATTGAGGAGAGGAGCAGAAACCACACCTTCCTGGTTAAGAGTGATCATTGACTATAAGAAAAACTAGTTTTACACACAAACACAAACGTTTGACCTCAAGTGCATTCACCCCTGCCCATGGTAGTACATATGATCACAATGCTCACGTAGACCCCATTAACTGGACGCATATTTTGATGTGGATGCCTGGAGGTGGTGGTCTCGACCACTTTGGCCACACCAGCCACTGGCATATGACTCCCAGAGGGTGGGTGAAAAGACAGCCCTTCACCCACACCAGTATTGCTGCAGCTTACCTGGTGATGTAGGAGCCAACTCCTAGAGGCCAAAGGGGCTTCATCCCTCCAAGAAAATATTTGAGGAGGCTGCCCCCCTCCCCAAGTTGATGGGCATTGCCATTCAAATGGTGCATGTGCGCCACACCATGTGATTGATTATGTGGGGTGGGGCTTACCTGTCCCTCAATACTTTATTCAAATTGCACCCCCTGCCAGGTGTGGGGGGTGGTGTTGCACTTGTAGGAGCCTTCCACCAGGGTACTGCCCACCCCTCACCTCCCCACCACTCTGCCCAGCCTATAGCATCCAGGTTAGATGTAGCAACACCAATCAGGAGGCTGGCACAGCTTATGCCCCACCACATGGGGGACTACTGCTAAGAGTACTGTTAAAAGGTTCCCTGCATTATACAACCAGCGAGGTGATATTCTTTGTCTTATCTTTAAAAATGATTTCTGCTTTCCAGAGCTTTCGATAGGCCCTATCCACCCCCCTTGCAAAGAATGTCAACCATGGGATAGAGGTGCCTCTCATCCTTGCAGACAATGGTCATAATTATGCACCCATGTTAGAGGTTACCTTTAACACCCTTTGTGATCTGTCTGTATGAGTGGAATGGATTGTTACAGTCCAGAGAGTCACCAAATCTTGCACAGGAAGGATGAATGGTCTGATTCCAAATAGCATGAAGTGACTTTGTAGACAAACTGCAGAAGCTTGCCCTCCTAAGGGTCAAACTAGGTGTTATGTTAACACAGTGTTTTAAATTGTATTTTTAGGATTCATCACATCTCTCTTGCAGGGGGGGGGAATCTATGTGGGCCTCTAATCTGGATCAGAAGTGCAGTGTTGGAGGTGAGGTTCCTTCCCACGCTATTTTCCTGTTCAGAACTATCCCTGAAGCTGCTAGCTTCCCCCAAAGCAGTATGGTTAAGAAAAGGATATTGTATTGCTTTTCCTTGTAGATAAATGGAATCTGTTGGTCTTTATCCACTGAATTGGAAGTGGAGAGGAGGGGAAATTAGCATCCCATCAGAAAGATTAGATTGTAGGACAGGTAAACGTAACTAAATTAGAATTACCAGATTCTTTCTGGCTACAGAAGTCAAGTGGATACAGAATCTAGTGCAACAACTGAGGATGACCCTCAGACGCTAATTCTGAATGGCTGCATGCAGATTAAATGGATATTTTTAAAAACAGTATTTTTACATTTTGCAAGATAAGTCACATATCAATGTGGCCGAATAAACACAAATGCATCAGACATGTTAGGCAAGCATATGCAAACAGTATTTGACATTGTGCTATTTTGGGTGTTTGTTTCCCGGGAAAGAATTGGCAATATACTTCTGGGTTGCATTGTATTTTACATGCTCCCTTTTGCAAGATATATTAGCTACTCAAATCAGAATGCTACATTAACCACACATTTAAACCAAAATATTCATAATAGACCTTAAAAAAAAAAAAGAGCGGAGAGGCCAAATCACAACAGTGCAACAGATTAACCCATATTTTGCTATTCACTCTGGTTTTACACTTGCACAGCTAAAAAGTTAATAAATTGGGGGGGGGGATGCAGGCTAAGTAGGAAGCTGCCTGTAGGTGTGCTTGCTGTGGATAAACCAAGTCAACTACCATGTGCATATGTCATTCTGCAAGGAAGCTGTTAGGGAGAGCCAAAATTAGAATGGCCTTTTCCAATAAGAGAAGGAAATGAAGGTAAGGAAAACAGCAATTCTTAATAGAACACAGTTGCTTTCTTAAAGAGAGGGGGGGAGTTACAATCTGATCCCTTAAGCCTTTGCTCCTGGCAATTATGTGTTTGATCAATTGCTATATACAGCATCTAGAGAGCATTTTGACAACCACAGACGATGCCAGTGAAACTTAAGCAGGGCTTCAGCTTAGAGATCTGTTTTTAGTCTAGGGCTCGATCCTGGAATATGTGCAGAGGATAGGACCTCGGAACTATGAGTAGAAGACTATTCTGTCATAAATGAATTCCCTTTCTCTCACACATGACGAAGTACAGGAACTACTGTCCTGTAGCGCTATCCTACAGTTCTAAGTAGTAGGTATATGAATGAATGAATCCATATGTCATATTTTTGTATACCATATAGACATTTTTAAATGTTAAGCAGTGTAGATATGTGTTTCAAAAAATAAATAAAGTTAATTACTGGACTCTGTGCTTCCCAAGTTTTATTATGCTGAGACACTGAAATGCTGTAAGTTTCACCAGAGCTATTGTTGTCTACATTTTACACAAGCTTTCAGCTGTGATGGAAATTATTCTCATTCCTAAGCAATTCTTAGGCCTTGTGGTCCAACGCATTTCAGAGATGACAAATATGAATTAAAGATCACTTCACAGAAAGGTAAACTGTGAAAGTTCATGGCTCTTTCCCTGTTAGAATTATTGAAATGGCAATGTGAAATTTGAAAAGATTGGCAATTTTTGAGGGGAGAAATCGTAGAAGGCTATTATTGCTTATAATAATTTGTATATACTTTTAAGTCACTTGCATTCAAGCTTCTGACTTACGTCTTTGAAATGCTTGTGACAGTCTAGAATGGATTTGCTACTGAGCTGTAATTCAGTGCAGATTTCCTATTGCTGCAAAAGATAAAATGGATTTCTCCAGCTCCTATTCAGCTGTAGCCTTTCTCTCTGTCCCTGTTGAGCATGAAAGAGAAAAGTAACAGCCTCACAGCAGCTGCTTCTCTCTTTGCACTGTGGCCCTCAATTCAGGTAACTGGTGCAGAGGCAAAAGAGGAGTAGGAGTTGCTCTCTTGTTCCCTGTACAGGCAGTATAAATCATCCCATGGTGGAGTCCTAAGGAAGCCTGGAGACCAGATGTCATCTATGCAAGAGCACAAAAAGAAAGTGGGAATGGAAATGTAGAGAAGTCTTCATTGACATCCTACAAGTTCACATAGTTCAAGCAAGATCCCCACAGACAAGAAAGAGACAATTATATTGCCATTAGTTCAGAAACACTGTGGGAAACAGAAAGCGTATGAGGAAGAAAAGATTTTTAAAGAAATAGTTTAGGAGACCAAGTTGCAGAGGTGGTGGGAAGAAGTCTTTAAGCAGGCACAGCAGATAAAATATTTAAACAGCCAGCACATTCTTAGGCATCCTGTTCCTATGCATGTTGCTTTTGAAATGACTAAAGGAGCTAACTTCTGCCATTTAGTGTGCAGCCTTAAAATATTACTTTTGGGATAGGCTTCCAACAAAAGATTAAAAACACATTAAAACATCAGACATTTAAAACTTCCCTAAACAGGGCTGCCTTCAGATGTCTTCTGAATGCCAGATAGTTGTTTATATCTTTGACATCTGATAGGAGGGCATTCCACAGGACGGGCGGAAGGTGGGAAGACCTGGTCTAGAAAGGTATTCTGAAGTTCTAAACTGCAGTGTCCACATGTCATTGTCAGCATTGAAATGCCATTTTATATTCTCCTCATATTAATCCAGATTTCTGCTTTCCATGGAAACACACACACACACACACACACACACACACACACACACACTGTCGTCAGTGACATGCTTGTGATAGCTGAATAAGCTGTTTGCAACTTCAGGTTCTTGTCTGAGAGCTTCCCTGGAGAATAAATTACTATGGCTGCAACCTTACCCACCTGCTCCTTATGCTGTTCTGGGTGTGTGTGAATTGAGTGTTGGTATCTCTCTGCTCACTTCTTCAGCCGGCTTCCCATCTGAGTGATGCTCTTCTGCCTACTGAAAAGTGTGGATGGAATGCCCACCAGTGGTATCTGCACTAGAGAAAACCACTGGGAAATCCTGGAATGGCAGAACCAAGCCTGAACTGGCCTTCAATCTGCTGGATCCAAACCACTCTTAATGGCCAGAACTAGCTTGCATCAGGCCTGATTTCACGAAGCTAGATATTAGACAAAAAAGAGTCCCAAATGGAATTGGGAATATGGTACACTCTGAGAGGGGTCTGCTCCCCCCCTCCCTTGCTATTCTTAAGGAATATCAACTCTCTCCCCCAGCAGCTATTATTATTGGCCTTGGGAGGGTGCGTAAATCAAGTACTGCAAGGGGCCAGTCTCTTCTCTGCAAGCCCATTGCATAGCTTTTTTTTTTGGGGGGGGTGCCACACCCTTGAGGAGAACTCAGCATTTTCACACACACTCTCTCTCACACACACCAACCTCAATACTTTCTGCAAACTCTTCCTGTTGGCCCCGAAGACTGAACTCCAAGGTATTACCAAAATGGCACTATAGATTCCAATGGGAATTGAATAAAGCCATTCCAGTGCAATTTACTTCGCCCCCACTTCAGATCCCAATCGTACAACAAGTCATTTAGGATAACTTTAGTTGCTGGTTATTCCCACCACTACCACTTAGTGTGCAACGTAAGCACCTCTGAGATGTGCCATACAGAAAAGGCCTCCAAATAGTGAAATCTCCATGGGGAGGGACTGAAGTTAATATAGAAAATTCTGTATGAAGTTAACAAAATATGCATTACTTTGTTGCCTGTGATGAGGGCTCTTAACGCAACTCAGGGGACTCAGTCCTAGGCTGATGGAAATCGACATGCCTCCATTAGCTTCAATTCTTAATTGGCTTAATTGAATTCCGTTGGAATTTGATGGGTTTTTCGAAGCTGCTAATATCGTATGTTACAGGAACTGGGGCTGGTGTATAAAGCATCATCTCAATCTCTCCAGCAAAGGAACTAACCTGATTTCTGCTGTAGAAATGGCAGATGCCCAAAAGCTTGTTGATGGAACACTTACTGGTCCAACTGTATTCTTAACACACTTCCTCAAGAGTCACAAGAGAACCCTGCTTCCCACCTTCCTCTTGATGTGTCCACAGGGGCAGGGGAAAGCAGCATGCTAAATTGGTCAGGAGAATATCTCCCATATCCCTCTTCCCGCCCTTTCCTCCCCCTTCTGTTCAGTCAAGTGACTTGAGCTCCAAAGTTCATATAATTTGCCCGAATGGAGAATGCTGGAGGCTAGATATGGGGATAGGGCACATAGACTTTCCTTTCTCTGTAACAGCCCATCATTCTTATTGTGAACATGGGAAATGGGTGCAAAAGAAACCTAACTGGGATTCCTCCATATCAGGGATGCTGTGGCAGTGGATTTCCTTTGTCGGCCCAGGTGGGTGCAGGTCTAGGTGAGCTTTGGGAACCCTTCCGACACTTTGATTCTTTGAGTCCTATACAAAGTCTGCAGCTGTGCTGGGAAGGATCATGCCCTAAGTATTAGTTTAGAAAGGTAATCTTCTAACGGCATTTAAAAATCAGTGAATACCTCTTCAAAAATTGCAGCTACTATTCAAGAAACATTTACTGACATTAACTATAGAAGATGTATAGCTTTCTGTAATTAGTGTGCACCCTTTAGATGTGGCTAATTACCTCTTATCAATTAATTTTTTCTCATTAGGAAAAAAAAATGAGACTGTAGTCATGAGAGAGAAACGAGAGGTCCAGACCCATACGGCAGCAGAAAATTCAGCTAGATAATGTCTCCGATTTGGTTAATTCCAGGTGACTATCGGGTTATTCAACCTAGGAGAATTTAATGATTCTGGACAGTTCATGCAATGAATGCCCCTGTAAATCATTCATAATTACAAACATAAAAATTAAAAGTCAGTCTGAGGAGAAAGATAACATAATATTAATGATGGAGGGCAATAAGCTAGAAATGGACGGCTTGGCCTTTTAATCAAGGACACACTGATGGGAGACCTGTAAACCTTATAGGATTGTATTGGAAATTCAGAACTATATAATTTAATCAAATTAAGTCATTAACTAAAGGTAGATCCCATATTTTTCTCCACAAATAAGTGGGCTTTTCCTACTGTCAAGGAGAGTCTAATCTATTCTAATAGTTTAGTTTTGCTTCTGTTCTTCTTGAAAACTGGGATCATTGAGTTGAGAGGAGCTATATACCCTTTAAAAGGACCTAAGGTCAAATGAATCTAGGATCTAAGAGTCTTGGTTGACCACAAACTTGACATGAGCCAACAGTGTGACGCGGCAGCTAAAAAAGCCAATGCAATTCTGGGCTGCATCAATAGGAGTATAGCATCTAGATCAAGGGAAGTAATAGTGCCACTGTATTCTGCTCTGGTCAGACCTCACCTGGAGTACTGTGTCCAGTTCTGGGCACCACAGTTCAAGAAGGACACTGACAAACTGGAACGTGTCCAGAGGAGGGCAACCAAAATGGTCAAAGGCCTGGAAACGATGCCTTATGAGGAACGGCTAAGGGAGCTGGGCATGTTTAGCCTGGAGAAGAGGAGGTTAAGGGGTGATATGATAGCCATGTTCAAATATATAAAAGGATGTCACATAGAGGAGGGAGAAAGGTTGTTTTCTGCTGCTCCAGAGAAGTGGACACGGAGCAATGGATCCAAACTACAAGAAAGAAGATTCCACCTAAACATTAGGAAGAACTTCCTGACAGTAAGAGCTGTTTGACAGTGGAATTTGCTGCCAAGGAGTGTGGTGGTGTCTCCTTCTTTGAAGGTCTTTAAGCAGAGGCTTGACAACCATATGTCAGGAGTGCTCTGATGGTGTTTCCTGCTTGGCAGGGGGTTGGACTCGATGGCCCTTGTGGTCTCTTCCAACTCTATGATTCTATGATTCTATGATTCTATGAATCTCTATGGAAAAATCCAAGGTAAAATTTCTTAACTTATGCCTTCAGCTCATAGGTTATTCTGTTAGTCTGTATGGCTGATAACAAACTTTGTCCAGAAATCTACATCACAAATTTTGTGTCTTTGAGCTGAAGCTGCACCAGCCAACCAAGTAGGCTCTTGTCTGAACACAGAGGAGAAAGAGAATCCAAGTGCTACAAAACTGTAATAACTCATTGGTTATACAGTGGTACCTCGGGTTACATATGCTTCAGGTTACAGACGCTTCAGGTTACAGACTCCGCTAACCCAGAAATAGTACCTCAGATTAAGAACTTTGCTTCAGGATGAGAACAGAAATTGTGCGGTGGCGGCACAGTGGCAGCAGGAGGCCCCATTAGCTAAAGTGGTACCTCAGGTTAAGAACAGTTTCAGGTTAAGAACGGACCTCCAGAACAAATTAAGTTCTTAATCTGAGGTACCACTATATACTAATGTATTCCAGACATCCAGTATGACAGAAAGTGGGCTTTGGATATAATAAAGCTTATTCTGAACTTGACAAAAGATGGGATATTTTATATTTACAGTAGAAAAATCAGGTGGCTATGGTCTAGTTCACACAATGGTATTTACATGCCTCCAGAAGCCTCCAGAAGCCTGTAACAGTAATAGGTCCCCCCCCCCATACAGGCAGCCACTGACTTGCAGTTTAGTGCACATTTACTGTCCCATTGTAGAGGTGCCATCAATAGGCTGGTTGGTTGGTTGGTAGGGGTTGTAATGCAATTGTATGTTCATCACTTGCCAGCCTTTGCAGAGCTCTGTTCAGCCCACATTTCAGCGCATCCATTTGGTTGTGTGAATTAGGGCTATGCACTGAATCTAGCTGAACGCCAGATCCTTTTTAATTTTTTTTATTTATATCCAAAGGCCAAATCCTGAACTGAACTGGGCTGATTTGAGCAAATCCAGGTTTTGATTGGATCGGATTAGGTCCAATGAGGCAGCCTAGGGAGGGAGTAGGTACACAGCCCTAGCAGGAATCTTCTCCATGTACAACCTACTAAGTGATTAGTTTTCAAGGGTGGGAGGTTAAACATGTAAGACATATTCTAGTTTTAAAATTCCCAACACAGAAATGCCCCCAAAGTAGTACCTGTAGGCTATAATTGCCACTTGGGTGCTTTTGGTGCCATTCTCAGTGACCAAACTGTGTCTCCTCCTTGCCAATTGAAAACATGTCTCCTTCCATCTGAAACATAAAACTATTGAAATCTTTCTGCTGTAGCATATTTATAGGATATTGGTCTTTGTTTTACCCTGTAAAATAGTCAAGTGTAGTCACATTAGCACATTTCATTGTAAGTTAGTAAAAATGAAAGTTAATATGACCTGATCATAATCATCCATGACAGAAAGTTCCTAATACGATAAAACTTTCATATCATATTAGAAGGAAAAAAAGTCTGTTCCTGCCTGTTCCAGGTCACTTTCAATGTTGCCCTTGAGCGTCAAATAATTGCACACATTTGTCTCTCTGTATAAAAAGAAGTCCCTTACAGAATTCAATGGAAAACTGAAGATATTATACTGCACATCACCTTTTGCATTCTCAGAATAATTAGCCCTGTACTAAATTATCAACAATTCATTAATTAGGTTTCATTTCCCTGGGATTTGAATTCATATCAGACATATCAGCGTCAAATAAATATTGGGATCCATGTTTCCCACTTGCAAAAACATCAGCAGGAAGCAAGGGTCTCTGCTTATTTTACTTATCTCCTCAGAAAGAGCTCCTCCCTTCCTGGCTCAGGGTCCAGTTGATCATGAGAGCTCCTGAGATTATCCTGGCTTGAGGTCATTCATTATCAGAGGAGTCATTAACCAGAAGTTTGTGTGCTGGGTTCCACCACTATACTGTTTTGTATTTAATACTGATCAGAATTTCACTGAATAAACATTTTAATAAAATACATTTTTAAATATCCACTTTTCATATTTTGAAACAAAAGAGAGAAAAGAGGAGGAGGGAGTATGAAAAGAAATGGCCAGGAAAGAAAGAAAGAAAGAAAGAAAGAAAGAAAGAAAGAAAGAAAGAAAGAAGAAAGTGCCGATTTCAACGGTATCGTTGCCAGTGAAATATTACGAATGCAAAATGTAATTACCTTAATGCTATTTTTGATATCATATCAGCAAATTGCACCGAGTCCCCACTGTGACACTTATATTAGGGTAAGAATTATCCTGTTGTGAGTGTCGATCCCAAGGGAAAATGAGGCAGCACAAATGACTGTGATGCTCCAGCAATTAGCTACCTCAAGACAGCAACCACTTTCAATCTTTTTTTTTTTTAAAAAGATACTTATGGAATGTTTAACCTGTAAACATCTAGCGCGTCCCTTTCCAGTTTGTTTTGATATTTTAAAGCAATTAATTCTCTAGAGGTTTTCATGCTACATGTATATCTTCTTTAGCTTTCTTACCCTTCTTCCTTCCCCATTTCTCTCTCTCTCTCTCTCTCTCTCTCCCCCCCCCCCGCGACTTTTTAATAAGAATAAAAATCCCTCACTGCTCTTGAAATACGCGCTGTGGAAATGCGGACGCTTGCAACAAGCATGCCTTATTATTAACACTAATGCCATAATGCCATAAGACAACAATGTAATGTGCTGGAGGATTATATAACTTCATGTTGAGCAAACAAAAATTAGACCTGCTACAACCCTTTTGATGTGTTTTTTTTAAAAGCTCTCGAGGATTAAGAAGCAGAGACGAAAGAGATGCTTATAGCATTACCTTTCCTGGCAAATGCTTTATACTTTGTCTTGGTCTGTGGGAGATGCCAGCATGGATATCAGAATAAGGTTTAAGTCCCAAAAGCTACAGTACTGTCTACTGTTTTATAACCATGCAGGGTCTGAGGAAAGCATTGCATTGGAGATGCCATTCAGAATTCAGCAGTATCTTGTACAGTCCATTATTAACACAGCATGCGGGTCTCATATTTTATCTCATTGTCAGTCTCTTAAACAGCCTGACTACTCTCTAAGGCTGCCACCTGCCCATTATTTTATGGGATACCCCTTGACTCAAAAACATTGCAGCCCATAGAAAGTAACCGATGTCTCCTTTTTGTGTTTCACATAGTGTAGAGCCTGTACATTGCTGATGCTAGGGACAAACAAAGGATATGTTCTATGGTGTCCTGCGCTGTCCCATGTTGTCCCATGGGATCTAGCATTGCAATTGTCATGTTCTTCCACAAAATGCCCCATATTTCTGCACTTCCCTATGATACCATACATGCCTACCATACCACCATCCCCAAATAGCCCATTTCCCCCTGAAATTCTTTTCTAGCATCCTTTTTAGCCTCTTTTAATTAGGCTTTGCACATTTGCCTCTGTCTCAGTCCCAATGAACACAAAGGGACTTACTTGTGAGAAAACATGCCTAGGATTGCATGTTTGTAACTGATTAAAGTAAATATTGCAGCACCTCAATATAGGGTGTTTTTGGAAGATATTTGGTGGTGGTTGCTGTTTCTGACATCTAAACAACATAACGCTGTGTGTTCATTTGTTGTTGGATAAAGAATCACAAAAGCTTGGCTGAAACAGCTGCTAAGACAGAACGTTGCTGCAATGTCAGTGAAACCCATTAACAGTTTTTAGGGACTTCTTGCCTTAGAACTGGATTTCACATCATCCTCAGCCAAAATTTTGAAAAGACTGTCTTTACACCAACAAATCTGGGTGCAACATTTGTACTAGTTGCCAACTTTCAGCATAAACAGATTCACATTAGCAGATAGCAAAGACTTGAGTATCATTCCTTCAAAATGCATACAAAGTAAAGGATCTTTTAAGGAAGGTGTGAGGAATCCTTTTCAGCCCAAGGGCAGTGTCCCTTTATGAGCCACCTTCCATGGGGCGCTTGCCAGTGCTGGGCAGAGCAACAAATGCCTGTTTTAGGTTTGTATAGTTGGTTATTTTCTACATACACTCCTCTCTGTCCTTCTCCCAAGCAGATAAAAAACATTGTCAGAGATCAAGAACACATTTCGGTCAGGCAAAACCACTTGAGGATGAGAAGCAGGACCAGCAAGGGGCATTGCTTGGGGAGAGGATGTGCGGCATGGGGAGATTCCTGAGGGCCGGATAGAGAGACTGGAGGGCCACATTTGACCCCTGGGCCAGAGGCTCCCAATCTCCATTTTAAGGATATTTATGAGTTCTAGTAAACAAACAATATCTCAGGATCAGCCATGCCTCTTCTGAATAAGGAAATTTAAGTGGAGTACTGAAAACATTGTGATAACCTTACAATGGAGAGATTTTGGAACTGAAACATAATTGGAAATGTTAACAAGAGCAATAGATTTCCACATCAAAAATTGTAATTAGATATGCCCTTCTTATGGACTAAGGACATCTTAGAAAGACAAATGCTTGAAGTGTTCAGCCATTGGACCATCTAGGCTGAGGTACTGCTTCCCTTTTCAGTACATCTATCTCATTATCTGTGGATAGGACAGCAAGAGACCAAGTGGTGTGGAATAATCCTACCGCTTCTCAGAGGAAAAATAACAAACAAGAACATTTCACCCTTCCAATAATATTCACTGACTGTAAAAGTGGATAAATGATTCACAGCCTAATCCTATGGACGGGCCTTTGCTGTCATGATGCAAGCAATATAGTTTGCCTGGCTACAATAAATATAATATCTCTTTTCTGGAAAGTGGCACATAGGCTAGCTTGGCCTTCTTTATCTCAGGAGAGACAAATTAACAGTCTCTTGTGGGGTACAATGGCCAGTTTTGTCCTGTGAAATTGGATCCTAAAGACCTTAGTTCTAACCCCATCATATTATCTATCATCTCAGAGGCTTGCTCCACACTAGGATATAAGGAGAGTTGTTGACCCTTCTTTGCTTGCTTGCTTCTTCAAGTCTGTACCAGCAGCGTTGTCATATCTTGACCCTTGGAATGCCAGACTTGAACCAGTGGTTCATTGGAGCTGTCCAAAAGTTGCAAAAAGAAACTATATCCAAAGTAGCAAGTGGCCTTTATTTGGTAAAATTGTACAATGCCTGCTCTGGGAGTAGAACAACATACTTTCTGTGTCTTCAGAAAAGGAAGCTATTGTTTCTTGTCTTGCTCTTCAGCTGATCAGAACACATCTAGATGCCTCTCATCTAGCAGAAAAATGGAATATATCATTCTCCATCCATGCATTAGTGATCTGTTGATCCTAAGAGCCTCTCTCTTGTTCCTCTCCTCTGTAGAAACACACTGTACATGATAGCTCTCTCCTATAATCTATACTTGAGGCTATTAATGTCAATCTAATGCTAAGTCTATGCCAGTCTAATCTCCACCAAAGACAATGAGTATAATTATTAATGTTATATGCTCTGCCTATGTGTGTGAAGAAAGAAGCAGGGCAATAAATAGAAGTGAAATAGCCTGTTATGTGCATAGCTGTAGAAAGGATTCTTACTTAAAAGATTTACCCCTCCATAATAGTGTGCATATGTCACATACTCCTTCAATGCACGTCTAAGCTTATTTCTCCTCCTGTATATGGTCTTCCCTCAACCCTCATAATGGGTTAGGATGTAGATGGGGTCTTGCTTAGGATTTTAACAAGTTTCTCCACTTCTCACTCTGTGGAAAGTGTGCTGCAGTGCTACAGATAGAGTGCACCATTTTCTAAAAATAATGATCAGGATGATGAAAGGGGTCTGTGCAATAGTGAAAGGACTGCTGCAAACAGAGCAGGCAGCTTTGGAAGCAGCAAGCAGCTTGCACCTTTGCACAACCGCAGGTGAACCCTATTGATTGGAGTGAATCTTATATACCCAGGAGCTCACCCACAGCTGCAGCACCACAGTAATGGTCGAGTCAACATGATTCATCCAGAAGAAGTGAGTGATGGGTTGTGGCCTTAGAATGGCAGGAAAGGAATTCTGATTGGACATTTTGATTGCATAAAACAACTCATATGCACTTTAAAAATGTTCATAAATACATTCACACATCTGCAAAAGAGGCATTTTGTAGCATGTGGGATTGGCGGGGGAGAGTAAATATGGTTACTTGGGGAGAGGTCATCACTCAGTGGTAGACTGCATCCTTTGTGCACAGACGGTCCTAGGCTTATCTACAACGTCTCTAGTTAAAACTACCAGGTGACAGCTGATGGGAAAGACCTCTTGCTGCCAGTCAGAATAGACTAGATCAGAGAAGAGATGTGTGCCCTTTTATACAGTGGTACCTCTGGTTACGTACTTAATTTGTTCTGGAGGTCCGTTCTTAACCTGAAACTATTCTTAACCTGAAGCACCACTTTAGCTAATGGGGCCTCCCGCTGCCACCGCACAATTTCTGTTCTCATCCTGAAGCAAAGTTCTTAACCCGAGGTACTATTTCTGGGTTAGTGGAGTCTGTAACCTGAAGCGTATGTAACCTGAACGTATGTAACCCGAGGTACCACTGTATTCCGAATGAAGATTCAACTCCAACTTTTTTCTTCTTGTGATACATGGTTAGCATATTTTACATACATATTTTAGCATATATCACAACTCAACCAATACTCTTGCAAGTTCACATTCTTTTTAAATATAGACTTATGATATAGCAATGTTTAACACCTCCTTTTCATATTAGTCCAACATACCTTAAGTTAGCCTTCTGTGCAATTTTACATTGTTATAATTTACTATCTGGACAGGCAAATGTATGGTGATAAGTGCAGGAATACATCACACTTGGTATAACTTTTGTGCTGAACATAATCTACATCTCAGTTAACGATCCTTCCTCTGGGGGAAGAAAACTACTGAATTAAAGAAACTGACATGCTTAGGATACAATATTCTGATGAATTATAACAAATTTGAATAGTTCAATGAATTTCAGTATTACTGCTTTTTAATCATATGTGATAACCAAACAAATGTGAATTCTTCCATGCGTTTTTGACCATTTACCTGTCAATCAGGATGACTCTGATGTTTCTTTTTTGGTACTTGAATGCTTTGGCAGCAGATACTAATGAGATAAGCCAAATATAACTACAGTGACAGGGTTTGCCTTGTCCTGCTGTGAATGTTCATATCAGGGTAAATGTTACTGTAACTTCTGGCAATGGACACTGAGATTTATAACATGAGTGGCAAGAGTGTTATAAAGGGATTAACACTACTTCTGTTATTTATCCTGAATGTCTCCATGCTTGTCTCCATCCTTCAAACCAAAGGGCAGTTTGGGGTTGGAGGAAACCTGAACATAAGTATCTAAGCCTGCATATTCCTATACCTGGGAAGAAGCCCTATTATACTCAGGGGGGCTTATTTCTGTAGCTCTCTGAATCACAAATCTCTCCATGGCTGTGCACTAAGCACAACTTGCCTCACTTTTATCCCTTCCTCTCCCACTATCTTTCTATTTTTATGTCAGTTCAAGAGGAGAAGAGGCAGGTATTGCTGAGAGTCTGTTTTGCACTGTTGCACTCACAAAAACGTTGTGTTCAACTTTACTTTGCAAATGCATGTGCTTGAGTTCATCCTTCCGCACTTCCCCTTGGTAAATGCTTGCCTTTTGGTTTGTCCCTATCTTATTTCTTATGAGTGAAATGACAAGAACATGAACCGATATGAATGCTCCAGATCTGCTGCACCCATTGAGCTCCCTTCACTTTCCGCGACATCAAGAGCAATCATTTTGACCTGTATATTTGGGTAAGCGCTTGCTGAACACAATTCTCTCTGGCAACATCCTTTGCCTCTGAATACCCAGGAGTTATGGGAAATCCCTGCAGCAAATCTCTGCTGGAAGCTTTTCCTCATTGTGCCCCAGGAATGCAGGCAGACTAACCTTGCTGTATGTGATAGCTGATGGAGCTTGTGGCTGTTTTGCAAATAACTTTTCAACTTTTAAAGGCTGCAGTATCCAAAGCAAGCCCCCACTGAATGCCAGCCAAAGTAGACTGCCAACCTGAGACATGAAAGTGCTTGATTATGGCCATACATTGAAGTGAAGACACAATGGACAGATCTTTGCACTGATCCTCTCCATCCAGATTCCAGAGTGATGCCCGCACTTTACCAAAGTAACTTTTCTGTCCTCAGTCATATGTATATATAGATGAATGTCTTTTTAATTGCAGTCAGAGTTCACGTCCCCTGAAATAAATGAGGTCATAGGACACATAAGAATTCAGAACCATTTTGGTGCCGTTTTAGCACCATTATAAAATTAAAAATCCAGCAAATATTCCATGCATTTGGAAAACACACACAAACCCTTAGTGGAGAAGAAAAAAAGATTCACACAAATCTCACGGAGCGAAGCATGTTAAGAAATGTTTGTGATCAGATCATCTAAATGTGGCTCATTTGGGCTTCTTAAAGAGGTTTTGAAAAATATTCAGCTAAAATTAATGAATGCAACCACAGCTTAGTGACAACTGAGTCTCATTAAAAAGAATGGCGTAGGAAGTTCCCTTAATTTCAATGGAATGTAGTCATGAGTAACTGTTGCTAGATTATTCCCCAATGACTACAATTCAACACAGAATTAGGCATGCTTCCACTCTCTGAAATCAATGGCCTTAGGTACTCTGGGCAGAATCACAAACAAGCACCCCAACCCAGGAGCAGGAATCATGCCCTGCATGCATGTTCCCCCACATTCACAAGCTAAATCTCTCACTTGATCGTTGTATATAAATATCCTGCTAAAAACAAATAAATGCCCTCTCAGACAATTTCCTCATCTCTAATGGCATATTCTGTTGATTCTTTTTATTCAAAATCGCTAGGAAGACCCCTTGTGTTACACTTAGCTCTTTATTTGTCACATGGGGTTCTGTGTTCCTAATGAACTGTTAAAAAGCCGTTAATTAGTTATGTAAATTAGAGAAAGAGAGCACTGTAGAATTAATGGAACTCGGGAATTATTCAGCTCAGCTTTCCGCCCAGTCCAAGCTACTGCTTGACGCGGCAGAATTGCTAAAAGCTCCTAAGAACAAGATCACTATAACCCAGATTTTAAGAACCAACTACTCTCTCTATATTTTTTAAAAAGAACTAGGTTTGGGGTAGACTCCACTGGGAAATTATCCTGCACAAGCTGTACTGAAATGAAGACCTATCTGGTGCAGTCTGCCCTTAATATAGAGCAAGGATGGTAAGTTCTACATTCTTGAACTCTCAGGGGTGGGGGGGGGGTTCACTGTATATCTAGGTCAGGGTAGCCAACATGGGGCCCTTCAGATGTTGGTGGACTACAATTCCCATCATCCTTGACCATTGGCTAGGCTGACTGGGGTCCATCTAACCAAGTTGACTACATTCACTCTGGGTTACGAACTGGGAGCGAAAGTGCATTTGTGCAAAATATTGAAAATATGGGCTGTTGTGCACATGTGCTCAAAGTGGGAAAGGGTGGCATGGGTTAGCCCCTAATGCAGCGCACCTCCTCATGAACTAGAGCAATCAGGGACAAGTGAATTAGAGGGGGAGAAGAAGCTGCTGTTCCTTCTTCTGCAGCTTTGCCAGCTATGTAAGTATGACTGCTGTTTACTAATGGTTTTCTGGCCAAAGAGCCAGTGTAGTTAGAATGCTGGACTAAGGTGGAATCTATGCTCATATAAAAAATGCTGTGATTTTTTTTTGTTTTTTTAAATTTTAAAATAGATATATATTGAATTTGCCATTAGCTCACCATTGCCATCTAGTGTCACATTTGTATAATGCACTTAAAATTTTATATTTGCAGCTATACGGCTGAGTCCCAAGTTCAAATCCCTACTCAGCCAGGAAGCTCTCTGGGTGACCTTGGGCCAATCACTTTTCTCAGCCTAAACTACTTTACAGGGTTGTTGTGAGGATAAAATGGACGGAGGGGCAAGAATCGTGAGCCTTGCCTTGAAATCGTTGGAGGAAATATAGTGGGACATGTATTTTCTATGTTATCGTGGCATGATTGATGCACAACTGTTCAGGTCATGAGGAACTGTCCAAGAGAAATGCTGTGATTGGCTGGGGAACTGTTCAGTTCCTTTGGCTTCTACCAGAGCAGTTGTTGCAGTCATGTTATTATTCACAGTGATGTGAATGACGATAGGATGCAGACTCTCTTGCAGTAGTGGACCCAGGGGCTGCTATCTTATCAGGACTCTAGAAATTGACTAGCAGAAAGGACTGAGAAATATAAATGTACAAACAAGCAACATGTGCATACAAGCAACTGTTTAAGGATGGTCCAGTCAATGACTTCACTCCAGTGCTCAATTTATTGGGAGGTGAGAGTAGGGAACAAAGGGTCCAGTTACTGAAAGCCAAAAGTCCCATCACTTGACTCTTCCAAATGGTAGCCAAAGCAAGGCTCCCCTGTAGCCTTTTAAACAGGGACATCACAAAATGGGATTAGGGCCCTTTCCTAGCATATAATTCAAGCACTGTTTTATACTTCACCATGGAAGCATACAAGATACTCATACAACATAGAATTCATCAGCTGCTGTACTTAGTCAAAGCACGTTTTGCAAGTACACAATGTAGGAACAGTCAGGTAGGTATACAGTTGGAATGCACAAACTCCATAAAGTATTAACATTTCCAATCTGAACATGTCAGGTTCACATTTTGTCCTCTAGTGTGCATTGTTAACTGCTTATAAAGGAATGCACAATAAGAACTCAGGTATCAAAGGGAGGCAACAGCTCTAGTCTCAAGCAGAACTCAGTTATTCCTATGAAAATCCCTACTATTAAAGAGCTTGCTTTTAATGTTCCTGTACAACGATGGCATCAAAACACAATGAATGACTAGGACCATCTGCCATTAAGCATCCGCTGCACCTGAGCTCAATGGGAACTTTAGTAACAATTCTTTTAAGCAAATCAGTATAACCCTTATGTATGCCACTTTTGCAGGGACACTCAAGATTCCTCATTTTCAAGGGTAAATTACAACATACAGGATGAAGGAAGCACTTACGAGTTGTGCCACACAAGTGTTAATATAATGCTCACATCATCAGCACTGTGGCTTTTTAATTTAAAGTGTGTATTCCCTGTGAGAATAACTATTATCTCTCTCTCTCTTTTGCACTCTACCTATTTCATTATACCATTCTTTTCATGGATCTTAACTGTCATGGCATCTGAAAAGAAGCTTTCTCTACCCCCAGCCAGAAGCCCTTTAAAAGGACCCACAGGGGAAAGTCAGCACATGAATTACTGTAGCTTTCAATGCGCCTTTTTAATAAATGAAGCTTTAAGCGTTATTTTCTCTATTTTCCCCATGCACATTGTCAGTTATTTAACAGTAAATATACACTGGAGACTGCAGACGTTTTCTTTACAGAAGTTATAACTAAGTTAAAAACATAAGAGCCCTGCTGGATCCGGCCAAGGGCCCATCTAGTCTAGAATCCTGCTCTCACAGATGTCTGTGGAAAACCTGCAGGCAGGAACCTGAGCAGTTTCATCTATATCTCTCTATCTGCACCCATATTGCAAATTCAGATTTGAACTTGCCACACTTTCTCTCTCCCCGTTTTTCTGAAAATACCTTGTGCCTTGTGTGGAAGCCAGGCTGTGGAAGAGGCTGCTCTGACTGCTGCTGCTCTTCACTTCTGCAGCATCAGCTAAGGGCAGTGAAGTTCATAGCTATTCACCATCTACCAGTACTTGCCCTAAAAGCCCTGGCAGGAGTGGAGGGTAACATGGGGAGAATCTTCTGGGGAGCCAGCACCATTTTAGATTCTGTGCGCGAGCCCACCATATGAAACAGTACTAGTCAGAAAGTTCCTTCTTGTTATTCAATTACTAACTTTAAAAAAAAAACCCCACAAAAACACTAAAACTTTTATTATGTGAAAAGTGGGGGGAGGGGATCAGAGGCATCAACCGCAACAGACTTGGGTGCCTCAAGTCCTGGGTCCGCATCCCACCCTCAGCAAGGAGCCCACTTTCATCTTTCATTGTGTGTTAGCAGCACACTCTGAAAAGTTTTTGTAACCAGATGATTCTCAAATCATCAGGATCAGGCATGCATGAGCTGTGCCTGCAAGCGCTGTTGGCGGGAGCAAAAGGAAACGATGAAAGAACCCTCTTCCTCATTCTCTTCCTTGCATAGTGGGACGAGTGCCCTTCCTCCTCTGCTCACTTGTTCTGCTGCCATTTTGGGGTAAGTGCCAGCCTGTTGTCAGTGCCACCACGCCCAGGAAAGCAGCCAGCACACACAGCAGCAGCAGCAGCAGCATCAGGTCCCTATTGCCACTAGACTTCAAACAGCCATGGCTTCCCCCAAAGAACTCTGGGAGTTATCGTTTGTTAGGAGACACCCCATTCCCCTGACAGAACTACAGTTTCCAGAGTTCCCTATGAAGAGGGATTGGATATTGTCACACTACTCTGAAAACTGTTGCTCCGTCAGGAGAACCGGAGTCTCCTAACAACTCTCAGCACCCTTAACAGACTTAGCAGGACTCTTTGGAGAAAGCCATGACTGTTCAAAGTGGTATGGTGCCGCTTTAAATGTACTGTGCCCCTTCCTTTCTCCTTCCAGGTAAGCAATAGCAACCCATTTGCCAGGAAGCTAGCATAGTGGCGATACAACACCCGGCGAACTGCTTCTGCTAAGTAGCCACAAAGTTTCATAGGAGTCCACTTCAGTACGTAAACAGAAAGAGTTGAGTACAGAATGGGAACAGGGTTGGGCAGGCTTCTTCAGGCTGATGACCACACCATGAAGGACATTTGGCTTTTGCACAGTTGGCCAATTTCTACCCATACTCACGCTACCCCTCTCTGTCTCCCATCCAGGCAAGCAAGTGTTATCAGGGTCCAACAGGGTAAAAACACTCAAGAAAGGAGTGAAGCAGGACCAGTGTAGGGTGTGGCCTGGAAACAGTTTCCAGACCACATTTCACCTCCAGGCCTAGGGTCCCCCAACCCTGAATTAGACAAACAGTGGAGGCAGCAAACAATATTTTAAAGTGGCAACTACTGTTGTGAGTTCTCTAGCATAGGAATGACCAGTATTCTCAGACAGATGGACCTCTTCCCAAAAATTATGCTGAAACGTTACAGCCAAAGTCAAATATGCAAAAGCAAACAAAAGTGTCGAAAACTGTTCCCACGTTCAAGAGACCCACGTAGCTAGGAAGCACAAAAAAATATTAATCAATAAAAGACTGGGAAATGAATTTGAATCCTCGGATAAAGAAAAGAAAAGAGGGGTGGTACTGTACGTTAAAAATAAAATTGAGGCTAAACAGATTTTTAAGGATGAAGAGGGGAGGATGGTAGCGGTTAGACTAAATTGGCAAGGAGAAAATGTGGTTGTGATCGGGGTATATGCACCAAATGGCAACAAGACTGATTTCTTTAGAAACTTAGAAGAGAAAATACTAGAACATATGGATCAAAAGATTATTCTAATGGGAGACATGAATGGTGTGGTTTCGTTAGAGGCAGATAGACTAAGGGAGGGTGTAAGTAAAGAAGGGAAACTACCAAAATCCTTTTTTTCGATGGCTAAAAATTGCAACTTGGTGGACATTTGGCGTTTGAGACATCCACTGGATAAGCAGTTTACCTTTTATTCCGAACCACACCAATCGATGTCACGAATAGATCAGGTTTGGATCTCGAGTGAACTCTGTCCAAGAGTTAAACAAATAGAAATAAGACCAAAAGTAATCTCAGATCATAGTCCGATAGAACTAGAATTGGAGAGTCTTGAGAGAAGAACTTTTAGATGGAGGTTAAGAGAATACCTCCTAGACGACCAAAATATTGTAGAAACAGCACAAAAACAGCTAAAAGATTACTTTGCAGACAATTGCGACAAAGGGACAAAGATCAATGTGATATGGGATGCAAGCAAAGCAGTAATAAGAGGATATTTCATTCAGCAGAATGCGATCAAAAACAAAAATAGAGAGAAAGGGAAAAAAGAAATCTTAGAACAAATAATGGACAACGAACAAAAATTAATCCAGAAACCCAATTGCCAGAAAATAAAGGAAAATATCAAAATCCTACAAGCGCAATTTGCCACTATAATAAATAGAGAGGTAGAGTGGAATATAAAGAAACTAAGGCAAAAGAACTTTGAATTCTCAAATAAATCAGGTAAATGGCTTGCATGGCAAATTAAAAAAAGGAAAGAACAAGGTACAATAAACAAAATTATTGCAGATGGAGAAGAGATAACAGATCCAAAAGGAATTAGAAAAGAGTTTCTGGATTATTATAAAAACCTCTACAAGGATAAAGAGAGAAATAACTTAAGGAAAATAGAGAGGTTTTTGAGAGACAAAAAGGTGCAGAAAATCCCAACAGATAAGAAACAACGATTGAATACTCCAATTGAAACAGAGGAGATAGAGGAAGCCATAAAAGATTTAAAGAGAGGAAAGGCCCCGGGCCCGGATGGCTTCACAGCGGGTTATTATAAAGAGATGAAATCTATCCTGGTGAATCCTCTGAAGGTGACTATGAATAACATTCTGAAAAAAAGGAGAAATTCCGGAAACCTGGAAAGAAGCATTTATTACATTTATCCCCAAACAAGATGCGGACTTAACTCAAGTTAAAAATTATAGGCCGATTTCTCTTCTAAATACAGATTATAACATCTTTGCTGGTATCCTTGCGAGAAGATTGAAGTCGATATTATCAGAAACTATCCACAAGGATCAGGCTGGCTTTCTTCCTGGCAGGCATATGAGGGACAATACAAGAAATATAATTAATATGCTAGAATATCTGTCTGCCAGGATTGATAAGCAAGCCATAATGATGTTTGTGGACGCAGAGAAAGCATTTGATAATGTGATATGGGACTTCATGTTGAAAAATTTGGAGCATATGGAAGTGGGCAAGGACTTTTTTAAGGGGGTAAAAGCAATATATACGGAACAGAAAGCCAAACTGATTGTAAACAATATAGTAACAGAGGAAATAAAGATACAGAGGGGAACAAGACAGGGGTGTCCACTCTCCCCGCTACTATTTATAACAGTCTTAGAAGTTCTCCTAAACTCAATTAGGCAAAACAAAAAGATAAAAGGAGTGACAATTGGAGAAAACGTGTATAAGACTAAAGCATTTGCAGATGATTTAGTAATAATGACTGAAGATCCAGTGATTACAATAGAAGAAGTACTAAAGGAAATTGATCAGTTTGGGAAACTGGCAGGTTTCCAACTAAACAAGAGAAAAACGAAAATGTTAGTCAAAAATGTGGACCAAAGTGTGATAGACACAATCCAACACCAATATCAGATAGAGGTGGTTAAGAAAGTGAAGTACCTTGGAATCTGGATAACACCCAAGAATATAGACTTGTTTAAGAATAACTACGAGTTGGTATGGAGAGAAATAAGGAAAGATTTGGAAGTGTGGGGAAGATTAAAAATGTCATTCTGGGGAAGGATAAATACGATCAAAATGAATATACTACCGAGGGTACTGTTTCTGTTTCAGACTATTCCCATAATTAAGGGGAGTCGTATTTTTAAAGAATGGCAGAAAATGCTCTCAAGATACATCTGGCAGGGCAAGAAACCCAGGATCCAATTTAAACTTTTAACAGACATAAAAGAAAGGGGTGGGTTTGCCCTGCCAGACCTGAAGCTGTACTACGAGGCATCATGCCTCTGCTGGTTAAAAGACTGGATAAAACTAGAGAACAGGGAGCTGCTCGACTTAGAGGGCTTCGATAACAGATATGGCTGGCATGCCTACTTAGGACATGAGAAAAGGAAAGTACATAAGGGGTTTGGAAACCATGTTTTCAGAGGTCCAATTATTGAAATATGGGAAGGATACAGAAATTTATTAGAACCTAAGGTCCCACATTGGTTTTCACCTCTCGAAGCGATGAGTGTGAAGAAAATCAATATGAGGAGTAACTGGGCGACATACAGTCAACTATCAGTTAAAGAAGACGGGAAGTGGAAAATAAAGCCCTATGAGCAAGTTAAGGAGCATGTGTATGATTGGCTACATCATCGTCAAGTTAACGAGATGTTCAGGAAAGATACTAAAGAAAGAGGGTATGCGGACAAAGACTCCAAATTTCAGATGGAAATTATAAATAATGATGTAAAAATAATATCTAAAATGTACCGGATGTTGCTGGATTGGAATCTAGGAGATGAAGAAGTGAAATCAGTAATGATCCGCTGGGCTATAGATGTAGGCCATAGTATACAATTTGAGGAATGGGAGAAATTATGGAAAGAGGGTCTAAATTTCACAGCATGTATAACAGTAAAGGAAAATGTCATGAAGATGTTCTACAGGTGGTACATAACACCTGTAAAACTATCAAAAATGTATAAGATATCCAACAAATGCTGGAAGTGTAAAGATAGGGAGGGCTGCTTCTACCACATGTGGTGGGAGTGCCGGAAAGTTAAAGAATTTTGGGAAAGAATATATGTTGAGTTAAAGAAAATCTTGAAATATACGTTTAAAAAGAGGCCTGAAATCTTTCTGTTAGGGTTATTAGGGGAGGACATCGAAAAGAAAGATTGTAAATTTGTATACTATGCGATTACGGCAGCAAGGATAATTCTTGCCCAGAAGTGGAAAAAACAGGAGATGCCAACGATAGAGGAGTGGAGATCAAAGTTACTAGATTACGCAGAGTTAGACAGACTGACAGGAAAGATCAGATACCAAAGAGACCAAAAGTTTATCAAGGACTGGGGAAAGTATTTGGAGTACCTGGAAAGTATCAGTGAGGGAAAAACGACGTTAAAGGGATTTAGAGAAGCACTGTGAAAAGATTAAGAGTTATTGTTTTAAGCAAACAGAAGTTAACAAAGAAGACCAATGACAATACAAACTAAGAAATGTGGGATTAGGGGTACGGCTACGAAAGATTTACGGACAAGTTGAAGGAAGTCTACAAAGAAATGACAATGTAAAGTTTTAAGTGAAATATATCTTTAATGTATGTATATTGCGCGCGGGGTGTTTGGATTTTTTTTTCCTTTGATATGCTTTTTTTTTCTTTTTTATTTTTCTTTTTGTTTCTTTTTTGGAAAATCAATAAAAATCAATTTAAAAAAAAAAAAAAGAAAACTGTTCCCACCCTACATTTAAACACAAAGTTAAATTGCAAGGTCAATCAAGATTTAACCACAATGCTTGATTAAAATTTGATAGATACACCGGGGGAGAGATAAATTTTGTACATGGACTGCTGGGTCCAGTCCACAAAGCTATCAGTAGGCTATCTGCCCTCTAACATACAGTACCATCCATATATGAGGAGCTTGTCCCTTATCTCCTCCTGGCTCACCCTAATTTGAAATTAATCTGGAAAGATGGTGAACCAGAGTGCTTGAATGAGTCCACACACCCAGCCACCGTGACACCCTCTGCCAAAGCATCCCTAATTTCAGTATCTCAATAGTTCCTCTGAATTATTTAGCAAAAGGTATTTTCAATTGGAGACCTAAAAGATTATTTTTGAGAAAAGGGAAAGATGAACCTCAGCTCCTGGTCTAACAAATCAAGCCTATATTTGGTCACAATACAGTAATCCTCCTTAAAGCTCTCTCTCTCTCAACACCTTCCCCCTCTCAAAGCCATCACAATAGGGGTTTTAATATATTATTTGTGGCTACCTCGTGCCCTCTAGTGGGCAACAGAGGCATGTTGCTTTCCTTCTCTGACAGCGAGCTTCACAAATGCTATTGTCAGCCCCCCAACAAATCCTCCTTATAACATCATGAATTTTGATAAGCCCATTAGCCAGCCAAGCAACCAGGAGGAGAATGCCTTTCTCACTTGATGAGTACACAATGAGGAGTAATATATTTTAATTTAAACACCATAAACCTATTGAGTGCTTAATTAACTTTAACCGTCTTTAGGGGAATGAAGCCAATTTGAGGGGGTCAAAAGGAGTTGTTTCAATATCAAACAGTTTTACATAGTCAATCCATTCATTCGGCCTACAGCTACTGATTAACACACAAAATTAACATGTTAGTAAAAATTCATATTCCAGCCTCTGGGGAAATTAAGATGCACATGCACAGAGCATGATTAGCACAACTATTGTTTTCCCCCAACAATATAATTTAATGGGGTTTTAGAATTACAGAAAGGGAGCCTCAGTGCTGGTTTGAGTTGATTATTCACCACAGAGCTTTGAAATATAGAAAAGATAGAAAACATCGCGAGCCAAGAGGGGCTGGCAAGGAAGCGAGGCGAGAACAGGGATCCCGCATTTTGAAGGGATGTGGTTTCGGCGACAGAACAAATAGCAAGACGCGCCTCCGCTGTGCATCAGAGTCTCACAAGGCATGTAACAGGCCTCTCCCAGGAGCAGCCCGCCTTTCTTCTGGGTTTTGGCTGCTTCCTCCACTCCCTCCCTCTCCCCCCTCACCTCAATATAGCATCAGAGAATAATTCCTCATTGTCTTACTCATCCTAAGGGGGCAACTCACATCTCGTTGAAATACATGGCACAACTCCCATGGATTAGAGCATTTGAGGATTGCACCCTCTGAGACAAGGAACACTTTTCAGCCTTCGTAATGCTGGGGGGGGGGACACACTACCCGAATGGGGCTCTATAAACAGCAACAGTGAGCAGATGGGGAAATGAAGCGAGCAGAAAAAGAGGAGGGAAAATGAAGAAGGGAATTAAAGTCATTTGAGCTTATTGCTAGGTTGTGCAGCCTGAGCTGCAATCCAGTTAGGTAGATGAAGAAGATGGGTGGAAGTACATCGGAATCCCATCAGAGTCGGATGAAAGAAATTGGCTTAAATCCAAGCACATTGTGTTCTGCTGGATTATGGACTGAGCTGTTTGCTACTCAGGGGGTTGCTTAAGACTGTGCTTCAGTTGTTGTGTGGGGGCAGGCACATGTTGCTGAACAGCATCTGAAGATTCCTAAAGGCATTGCTCTTCTTGGAGAGGTGTATTTTGGCACCATTCTCCGGCCTGAGATTTTGTCCTCTGCGTTTTTCGGTGGAGACACCTAGGAGAACTAATGGATTTTGGGTGGTTGTACAGAATGCTGGTCCCATGTTCAGTATCTCTTAACTTGTTCTTCTCCTCTCTCCACACCCGCACACCAATGGAAAAACAAGGGTAGCCCTCTTCTTGCTCTCAGACTCTGATTCTGGAGAATTTGCGTGCTGCGAACCAATCTAGGCTCAAAGCCGTCATTGGAAATAAGTCACAACGGTCCCATAAAGAAGTATAGTAGTAGTGCTCTAAGGTAGTTCTGGGGGTAGCGGTCAGCCAAACTGGGCACTGGCCAATAGTCCCAGTGCTTTGAATGGCTTCTCACTGGCCCAGCTGTGCTGCATCACACTGCCCTTCCTGCTGGCCTCTCAGGTGCTTTTCGGCAATGGGGCAGTGGTCTCACTTACTTCACATCCACAATAGCCTTCTGCCATTTTAAGCTACCCAAAACGTAATGCCCTGACCCATAGATCTATGAAATGCATTGATTTCATATATCTATAATTTAGATAAGGCTGTGTTCAGCCCTGGGCCTCATTAGGTTAGAAAGTACTTCTTCAAAGAGTGTACTTGCTCCCATAGGCAACTTGGGTGGTTTTAAAACAGGATTAGATGAAAATTCATGCAGGAGAGGGCTGTTGATTGCTACTAGCCACAATGGCTATGCTCTGCCACCACAGCAGTAATGCTTCTGAATACCAGTTGCTGGAAACCACAAGAGGGCATAGAGCTCTTGTTCTCAGCTCCTGCGTGCTGGTTTTTCACAGGCATCTGGTTGGCCACTGTGAGAAGAGGGTGCTGGACACGATGGGCCATTGGCCCGGTATAGCAGGTTTTTATGTTTTTTTAAAACTCAGAAAAATTAGGGCAGGGAAATGTCCCGCTCCCCTCCCCCCCCCCCCAAGAAAAACCTGGGATGTAAGAAGACAGTGATTTCCATCCTATCATGGGTTCATCACAACCAGTGCTGTTTCTGTTCCACTACATTTCGGCTACCACTAAAGCCTACGTTGTTCATCTCACAATCCACCATGGCTGAAACCATATATAGTCAGCTAATTATGTAATTAATTCCAGTGCATTTCAATAAAAGGAAATTACATAATTATGTAACATTTGCATACTAAAAAAAATGATAGGAAATAGTGTGCATATTTGCTTGTGTGATATCCATTCCTGACCTCAGGTGAACATGCAAATTGCAGGAATTTCCACTCCCATTTCCACCAAATGCTCCAACATCCCTAGTTCCAAGAGGCTTTAAAAGAGGTCCCATAAAGTTCCTTAGCAAGATAATCCATTCAAGGAATTGTTGGAAGTTGTTCACATAGTGTCAGGGGATGATTAGCTGCTTGTGCGTAAAATAGTGCCCCTTCAGAGTTTGTGCGACCCCACAAACCTCTGTGTGTGACAGAGCTCCTCAGACATGTCTGCTCTAGTCACTTGTAGAGTCCGACAGTGGCTGTCTGCGGAAGCGCTTCCAGCAAAGAAGTTCCTTAACGGAAACGCGTCTCCTGGACTCACGACGTGACAGCTTCCGGCGAAGCATAGGTCTCCCTGCAGTTGCTTCTGACACCTCCCCGCTATTTTCGCTCGAAGTGTCTCTCACCCCTTTCTCTCCCCTTCTGCTTCCTGCCTGGGCTGCTGCGTCTCTCTCAGCATTACTGAGATCCTCCTCCAGAGACCCCGCGCTCCCCCTACTGGTCCCTGCTTTAGCTGTTGACTCTCTCCCAGTCTCTGGGAGCCCTACCACTTCCCTTTCCTCCGATGTCAGTTCCCTGACATCCACCTCCCCTCCAGGGCCCCCCTCTCCCCCGCCCCTACTCTCTCCTCTGGGCGGTGAGGAGCTGAAACCCCTAAAAGAATCCTCCTCATCTTCCGACGTCTCGAACATTTCCCTCCATCGGTCTTCGTTCCGACTCGCTGAATCCTCCTCCACCTCGGAATCAGCGAACCCCTCCAACTCTTCTTCTTCGTCGGTGGTGGCGAAGTATTCCCTCCGGAACCTCGCCACTGGCTGGGGTTTCCGAGGGAATCTCTGATGAAAAGTTTCAATCAAAACCTCGTCATCTACATCCTCTGCCCTGACCCAGGTGTTTTCTGACTCCGGCTCCCCTTCCCACATTACCAAATACTCTACTTGCTCTCCCCTCCACCTGGAATCGAGAATCTCCGCTACATGGTAGCTGTGTTCTTTTTCCTCCATAGCTGGTCCCCTATTGACCCTCCCCTCTCTGTCCCCTATATACGGTGACAGCAATGATCTGTGGAACACTGGGTGCAACTTCATGTGGTTAGGTAACCGGAGTCTGAAAGCCACTGGGTTGACCTGTTGCGTGACTTCAAATGGGCCCAGTCTTTTGGGTCTTAACTTCTTACAACCTCCTTTAAATGGTAACCCTTGGGTGGACAACCACACCTGATCCCCCACCCTAATGCTTTCTCCTTCCCTTCTGGTTTTGTCTGCCTGCCTCTTATATGCCTCCTTCGCCCTGTTTAAATTAAGTTGGAGCTGGCGATGGATCGCTTCCATTTCTTCAACGAACTGTTCTGCGGCTGGAACGCTCCAGTTCTCCCCCTCCCCCCCTGGGAAGGCTCGGGGATGACACCCGTGATTGGCCAAAAAAGGGCTCATTCCCGTGGACACGTTCTCCGCATTGTTATAGGCAAATTCTGCCAACGCCAGCTTCTCCACCCAATCATTCTCTCTGTCATTCACATAACACCTCAAATATTGCTGGAGGACACCATTAGCTCTTTCCGCCTGCCCGTTGGTTTCTGGATGACGGGCAGTTGAGAAATTCACCTCTACATGCAATAAGCTCATGAGCTTCCTCCAGAACCTGGAAGTAAATTGTTTCCCTCGGTCCGAAACCACCCTCAAGGGGGCACCATGCAATCTAAACACATTTTCCACAAACAATTTAGCGGTTTCTTCTGCTGTGACCGCATGTGAGCAGGCTATAAAGTGGGCCATCTTGGTTAACAGGTCTACCACAACCATAATGGCTGTCTTCCCTTTGGACCTGGGCAGATCAGTCATAAAATCTATTGCCACTGCCTCCCATGGTCTTTCCGGCGTGGGTAGTGGTTCTAATAAACCTGCCGGTGCCCGCCTCTCCCCCTTGGCTCGTTGACATCGGTCACACCCTCTCACATACTCCCGCACATCTTCCCTGACCTTGGGCCACCAGAATTCCCTGGTAACCAGCCACATGGTTTTGTGTTGCCCAAAATGCCCTGCTGTGGGGCTATCGTGCAGTTGCTTGAGTACCTTTTCCCTCAATTCTCCTTCAGGTACGTATAACGCTCCCTTGTAGTACAACGCCCCGTTTCTCTCCTCAAAACCCCCGGGTTTGTCTCCCTCCCTCCTGAGACCCCTGAGTTTGTCCTGGGCATATTCATCCTGCACCGTTCCCTCTATCAGTTCCCTTAGCCCCACCAGTGCCGCCCCACACACCCAGCGATCCTCGGGAATGACATGGGTCTCTTCGGGTGCACCCTCTCCCTCCAAATATTCAGGTTTGCGTGATAGAGCGTCCGCCCTAACGTTCTCCTGGCCTGGTACGTAACAAATCTCAAAGTTAAATTTGGAGAACTCCTGGGCCCATCTCAACTGCCGTTGGTTGAGCACTCGCGCAGTTCTCCAATACTCTAGATTCTTATGGTCCGTGCGTACTTGCACCTTCTGTTGTGCACCAATTAGTAGGTGCCTCCATCTCCGGAAGGCCTCATAAATCGCAAGAAGTTCCCGGTCATACACCGTGTAGTTTCTCTCCGATTTGTTCAGCTTTCGCGAAAAGAAGGCACACGGTCGCCACTCGGACCCCTCCTTCCCTGGCTGCAGAAGAAGCACCGCCCCTATGGCTCTGTCAGAAGCGTCTGTTTCGACCCTCAGCTTTTTTTGTAAATCCACATGTAGAAGTTGTTCGTCAGAGGCGAAGGCCTTTTTCAGTTCCTCAAACGCTCGCTCCGCCTCCCCCGTCCAAACAAACTTCTTTTTGCTGCTGAGACAGTCCGTGATGGGCGCCGTCAGGTGAGCGAAGTTTCGGATGAACTTACGATAAAAGTTTCCAAACCCTAGGAACCTCTGCACATCCTTCTTAGTCTTGGGGGTTTTCCATTCCAGCACCGCTTGAACCTTGCCGGGGTCCATGGCCAACCCCTTGTCTGACAAGCGGTACCCCAGGAATTCCACCTCCTTGGTATGAAACTGACACTTCTCCAGTTTCACCCACAGTCTGTTGGCATGCAGCCTGCTCAACACTTCTCTGACGTCTCTCACATGTTGCTCCTCATTCTCCGAATACACCAACACGTCATCTAAGAAGGCCACGCAATTCTTGTAGAGCAAAGGCCCCAGTACATGGTTCATAAAGGCTTGAAAACACGCGGAGCCTGCTTGTAATCCAAAAGGCATAACGAGATATTCAAATGCCCCCAAAGGGGTGAACATGGTGGTCTTCCATTCATCCCCTTTCCTTATACGTATCAGGTTGTACGCCCCCCTTAGGTCCAGCTTTGTAAAAATCTTTCCTTTTCGCACCCTGGTCATAATATCATCAATCCTGGGCATAGGAAAAGCCACCGGCTCTGTCACTGCATTTAGGGCCCGAAAGTCACATACCAGTCTCGGCTTGTCCGTGTTCTTTTTATCCACAAAAAACACTGGGCTACCCCCCGCTGCCTTGGACTCTCTGATGAAGCCTCTCTTCAGGTTCTTGTCAATGAACGCTCGCAACTCCTGCATCTCCCTGTCTGACATGGCATACAACCTGCCTACAGGAAGCTGTGCTCCAGGGAGTAAATTGATCTGGCAATCAAAGGGCCTATGCGGGGGTAGTTGGTCAGCTTCCTTCTCGCTGAACACGTCGCTGAGATCAGCATACTGTGATGGCACCTTCCCCTTCTCCATCACTTCCGTCCCTGCTAGGGTGGCTTGGGCCCCTGCTGACCCCTTTTCCCCCCTGCAGTGTTCTAAGCAATGTGCGGAACCGAAGGAAACCACTCTTTGATGCCAGCCCACCAGCGGATCATGTAGGGCTAGCCAGCTCATTCCCAAAATAATGGGAGCGCCTCCCAAGGTGGCCACATTAAACGCTATCAGTTCTGTGTGCCTTGCCACCCTCATTATCATTGGGATGGTCTGCAAGCTGACGCCTCCTCCCAACAGTTCTCTGCCATCGATCGTGGTCACCTGCAGGGGGTTGCTTAAGGGGATAGTCTGTATCTGGTGTTCAGCCGCAAACTCCTTGCTCATGAAATTGCAGGAGCTGCCTGAGTCCAACAGCGCCTTTATTTTTAGGGGGTGTCCATTTTGCAACTCTAGCGACACTTCAATCACTAGAGCAGGTCGAGGAGCTTCTGGCACTGGCACTTGGGAAAGGGGCACTTTCACTGCTCTTTGGCCTGGCTGCAGTGCCCTGCTGGCAACCAGGCGTTGGCTTTTACCTGCTCCGTTTCTCCCTGCTCTTCCCCCTCAACAGTTCCCACCATCCCTTGCCATTCCTTCCTCTGGGGGCAGACTCTGGCAAAGTGGCCTGGCTGTTGGCAGAGATAGCATTTCCGGGGTCCCTTTCCCTCCTTCTTCGCCCCCTCACTGGGCTTTGAAACTGCGCGCGCGCGGGCTGTTCCAATTTCCATCGGCTCTGCCGGCGGGAAAGCTGGCTCAGGAATGTCTGGAATGCGTAACTCCTTCCAACGTTCCCCTCTCCCTTCCCGCCTCTCCAAGGCTCTTGCCTCCTGGCGCGCTCCAATGGTCAGCGCAGATTTGGTCAGCTGATCCATAGACACCGCCCTGGGGCTCCTGGCCAGCTCGTCTTTCACAGCTGAAGAAAGACCTTCTTCAAATAGCATCTGAATGGGTGCTGCCGATAAATCCCACCCCAATCTGTGAATCAGCATGGTAAATTCAGTCCAGTACTCACGGACAGATCTGCTTCCCTGCTTGCAAGCCATTAGCTGTCTGCGCACTCCCCCCTCCTCAATATCGCTGGAGAACATGATATCCATTGCACGAAAGAATTTCATAGCGTCCTTCAGGATATCGTTGTGCGTTGCCATCAGGGGTCGAACCCAGTCCCGCGCCCCCTTCTCAAGATGCCCAATTACGAAAGCAACTCGGGATTCCTCATCAGGGAACTCATCAAACTGCACATTCAGGGCATATTGCATTTCAGTCCTAAAGGCATGGTAATCCTTGGGGTCCCCCCCAAACTTCTGCACTAATCCTGGTACCTTTCTGGGGAACTGAGTGGTTCTCCCCTTCTTGTCTGCATCTTGAGCCCTCCTCTCCTCGAGCCTCGCCGTCTGCAGCGCAAGTTGGACCTCCAATGCTCGGTATCTGTCTTCCAAGCTTGGACCAGCTCCACCCCCTGCGGCTCCGGCTCCTGCTGGGTCGCTCATGATGCCTTCTCCTGCACAGGCAGCGTACAGAGACTGTCGGACTGCTGTCAGGGGATGATTAGCTGCTTGTGCGTAAAATAGTGCCCCTTCAGAGTTTGTGCGACCCCACAAACCTCTGTGTGTGACAGAGCTCCTCAGACATGTCTGCTCTAGTCACTTGTAGAGTCCGACAGTGGCTGTCTGCGGAAGCGCTTCCAGCAAAGAAGTTCCTTAACGGAAACGCGTCTCCTGGACTCACGACGTGACAGCTTCCGGCGAAGCATAGGTCTCCCTGCAGTTGCTTCTGACACCTCCCCGCTATTTTCGCTCGAAGTGTCTCTCACCCCTTTCTCTCCCCTTCTGCTTCCTGCCTGGGCTGCTGCGTCTCTCTCAGCATTACTGAGATCCTCCTCCAGAGACCCCGCGCTCCCCCTACTGGTCCCTGCTTTAGCTGTTGACTCTCTCCCAGTCTCTGGGAGCCCTACCACTTCCCTTTCCTCCGATGTCAGTTCCCTGACACATAGAAGCAAATGGAAATATCTTATGTGCTGGATGAGAATCTCATAGATCTTCTGTAAAAACGTTGGATCTTTTATCCACAAATAGTTACAGCTGTATGTCCATAATTCTAGCCTTTAAGGAGAAGCACTATGTTCCTTGGACAAGGATTGTGGAGCTTTACATTTTTACATTGGAAGGCGGGATAGCAGGATATATTCTAAAAAATAAAAATCAAGATTACAGTGTTAAAAGAGTGCGTCAAAAAGGATGTGCAGGAAGGAGGTGAAAGGAATATAACCAAATCGAAAGAAACAAGCCAGCTCTGCTTTAGTATGTAGAAGGCAGCCTATGGGAGAGCGAGTGTGACAGTTAAATCAGCAGGGTGTAAACAGGACAATCGATGAGGATAAAGAGATTGCAGAGAAAGAAAATGATTTATTCCCATTGGTATTCACTACAGGAGAAGAACCACCTTAATGCTAATCTCTGTGGCTACTGAAGAAGAGACCACAAAAAAAAGAAAAGGAGCTCACAACACAGAGACAAAGGGGGAACCCTGTTGGATCAGGCCAAAGGCCCATCTAGTCCATCATTCTGTGCTCACAATGGCTAATCAGATGCCTGCAGGAACCCCAGAAACAGGAGCTGACCACAATAAGACCTGAGCACAAAACAGCACTCTCCTGTGTTTCACAGCATATACCTCCTGGTAATGGACGACTAGCAGTCACTGAGAGCCCCATCTTCCATGAATTTGTCTAATTTCCTTTCAAAGCTGTCCAAGTGGGCAGCTCTCAAGCCCCTATTTAATATAAGGCAGGGTTACTCACTTTTTAAAGGCCTTCAATAGGAGGATATTTACTGATTTACAAGTTAACACAACTGCAAAGCACAATAAAAGCACAAGTACCAGCTTAAATAAGGGTGGGGAACTTGCTGCCCATGGGCCTATCTATTTGAAGTGAGCTTTCTCACTAAAGTGCATTGCATGTAGCGGGTTGGATTAGATGACCCCCAGGGTCCCTTCCGACTCCACAATTATACGGTTCAAAATTTGTGGCACTGAATTGACTTAAAGCGTGTCCCTTGTGGCTTACTCCCAAATAAATGTGTTTAGGATTTCAGCCATAGGCTTTTAAAAGACCCACTTTGAAAATGGCATTGTTGCTTAGCTGCCAAGACATTTGAAGTACAGAGCAGGCTGAAAGTTACATAGGCTAAGGCAAATTTCAGTGTAGCGCTAAGAAGATTTCCCAACACTGCAAACATTTTTGCTTGCCTGACGGAACTATCTCCCCTCTCCTCCCCACCCCCCAGTCCCAACTTGAATAAAATATTGTGGGGGCCCAGGTCAGTCCCACCCCACATAATCAATCACATGACACAGTGCGCACACACTATTTAAATAGGAATGCCCATCAACTTTATGGGGGCCCAGCCTAGGAGTTGTCCCCTATGCCCCCCATGGTGTCCTGGGGTTTCTCCTGACCCTCCAGAGCAGATTTGGGGTAGGCTTGGGGAGAAAGCATGGGGGAAGAGCCCCACTGTGCTAGCAGGAGTCCTTGCAGTGACTTCCGCTAGCAAAACAAGGTAGCTGAATCCGCGCCCTAAGGCTTACATTGATGTTTTGTTCTGAATCTAAACGTGTCAGTCCCGAATTTCACTAAGTTCAGCAGGATTCATTTCTAAGTAAGTGCACTTAGGATTGTAGCCTCCACCACACTACTTGAGAAAATCCTTTTTGGAATCCATGGAACATTTCCAGAAATTTGTCAACGTAAAGTGCCATCAATATGCTAACTACAAGACTTTTCCTCCTTTTCATTTCAGTCAGCTGAGCTGAATCAATGTCTGGATATGGTAAAAGACTGGAGGACAGCCTACTAAATGATGCTCAATCCTGACAATACATAGACACCATTAGTAGGTGGTTGCACTGTCCAAATGCATAGAGTCCAACCTGTTCTGTAAAGGATGAAGTCTGTAACTTGGAAGAATCCAGTACTGTCACTGGAGGCATAAATGCCCTTGGTGACATGGAGTGCATTTGACCAGCTTAGACTGGCAGTCCAGCTATGTCCCTATCAGGATGTGGATAACCTGGCTTCCTTGGTCTATGCTCTTGTAATATCCCATCTGAATTAATCTCAATGTACCTAGGGGTGCCTGTGAATTCAGACTGGTATTTCAGATAGTGCGGAATCTGGAGGCTAGATTGCCAATGGAGAGTCGGCATTTAAAATTTATTACACCGGTCCCTGCCCATCTACACTGTCTTCCAATTCATTTCCAGGTCTAATTCTATAGAGCCTTGCACAGCTAAGGACCCAGGGCCTAATGGTATCCCTCTTCTCATTTGTGTCCTGCCCTAAGACCCTCCACAAAGGCTCTCCTCTAAAGTCTCTGTCCTTCTAAATTACAGACAGTGGCAACAAGTTAGAGTGTTTTTGGTGGCCCCCTCTCCATCTGTGGAAAGAGGCTCACATAGTCTCTACTCTAGTCATTTCAGTGCCAGGCAACCTTCCTCTTCCCCCATTTCTCAGAAATGGTTGATTTTTACACCCTTTAACATTTTAATATTTTGAATACTATTTATTGTAGTCCCTGTATAAATCTGGCAGCAATTGCTTATTGCTTGTATTGGTGTGGTTAGGTTGCTGTGACACAATTGTGTCAGGGTTGAAGTTGTTTTCTAATTGTGGTTTGACTTGTTTTATTCATTAATAGTTACGTATTGAAAGTTTGTGTTGATTATTCTCTGATGTTTTAAATCTGTTTTATTATAGATAGCCTAGAGGCTTCTGCACAAGGCGACAAACAAATACAGTGGTACCTCAGGTTAAGAACTTAATTCGTTCCGGAGGTGCGTTCTATACTGAAACTGTTCTTAACCTGAGGTACCACTTTAGCTAATGGGGCCTCCTGCTGCCCCTGCGCCGCCGCTGCACGATTTTTGTTCTCATCCTGAAGCAAAGTTCTTAACCCAAGGTACTATTTCTGGATTAGCAGAGTCTGTAACCTGAAGCGTCTGTAACCTGAAGCATCTGTAACCTGAGGTACCACTGTACAGTAGATAGAGAAATAGACAGACAGACAGACAGACAGACAGACAGAGAACAGGGTGAAAGTGTGCCTAGCACATTTGGAATGAAATCTGCTGTGACAGATTAACAGACGCTCTCTCTCTCTGACTCCAGTCTGCAAAGAATACACGAAATGCCTTTTGGAAGCAAAGTGAACAGCAAAACCATCTTTGGTTATGAAATGTTTAAAGAGTGAGTAGAGGCATAAGGCAGGATTTCATCACTTCTAAAATGCTAGACATGGATGCTATAAAACATTTAATGGGTCAGAAAACCAGGGGGCACAGACATAATCTCAGCAAATACATGGCCACAATCTTGCATATGTCATGGTAACAAGATTGTGCGAGCGGGGAGTCATTTGCAAGAGATGATAGGTAGGTGGAAAAGAGGTTGCTTAACCCCTACCCTGTTCACCTAGTCACCCCTGAAAATGATCCTCAAGGATGCTTTCCTATGTTTTCCACCAGTTTGCATAGTTCCCTGGGGGAAACAAATTCAAAACCGCTGCAGAGGATTTGCAGAGGATTATTGGTAGGATAGATCAAGCATTCCTCTTATATTGACTTTAAAAGGAAGGCAGAAGGCTGGAGACTATCTATTTTCATGCTCCTGACTCAGGGAGCATCCAGACATAAAATTATGCAATGAGGTAGCATAGTGCATGATCTGTCTCCCCCACCCCCTTCTCCATTTGCACAATTGATCTGAAAATTTCTCATGCCACCCAGCTTCCTAGCCAGTGCCCTGCCCCTTCTTCAAGATCAGAATAATTTCATTTTTAAAAAATGTCTGAAGTTTTGTCTAGCTGCTCCCTTCCCATGAATTGTGGTGGTGTTCTGTTGCATGTCCATTTATGGATGCCATTTATTTCTAGTTCCTGTTTGAAACTTTTCAGTTAATCAAGAGAAAAGAACAACATAAAACATGGGTTGTCCACAGACATACTCCTGGGTGGAGGAGCGGGGGAGAGGCTAATTTATAAGGACCAGAGGAAATTTAACTGCTGTGTATTTTAGCATGATTCATTGGAATTTGCTACTTCAGTGAGTCATATTATGTAAGAAACATGCCTTACAGCAAGCTTTGTCATTGATAGTGTTACTGAGGGATGTTCATGTCTAAAGGTGGAATTTTAATCCAATGAATAATCAACCCTGTAAAAATAATCTCTGTCTTTGGACATAAGAGGATGGTGATAAAGGGGACATATATAACGACACTTCCCTGTGTCCACCCCCCACCCATTAGAGAAGTCTAGAGTTAAAATCCAGATGGGCATCCACTTATGTAAATTATGAATTTGATTCATCATTTGTAATTACTCCACCAGAGTCCATAATATGCGATGAAATCTACAGAGTATAACGTTGTGCTGCCTCCCTAGCCCATATCATACAACCTTGTTTGAGTTCTATTTTAATTTAAACAAGGATTGAAAGGTTTGCCACACTAATTTCACCCACTGACCAGTGTCACACAAGACACTGGATTCTCTCATCTAATATAGGGGCACTAGATGTTTCCTAATTACAATTTATCATTATTTGTGCCAGGATTTGTTGGTTCATTTTACCAGCTGTTTCCAGATATGATTTCACAACTCCTTCCTTGAATATATTCCTTAATTCATTCAATCCATTCCCCCCCCCTCCACACACACACTTGCAGATTACCTAAGGTTTTTATTACCCATTCCTTCATTATTCTGGGTAGAATTCAACTATGTGGTCTTCTGGTAGTTCCATGGGTGCAAGGACTGCAGCTCGTCAGATAAAATGATCCCTCTTTGACTGTCCCTGGCCAGAGCTTATTTAGGGAGGTGGGGGCACACTGGGGGAGGAGAGGGAGGAATCCCAATGGCACAAGCAGAAGTCATGTGCAGGATTTCCACTGACAGGGCTAGTAAAATGAATCCTGCCCTACATACAGCTGTGACTATGCCCTCCTAATCCCCCCCCCCCGCGTCTGAAAATGCAACAACAAGGGGAAAGGAACAGGTTCCTGGCTCCTCCCACCACCACCACCACCACCCTTCATTGAAAAACTGCTGAGGAAAGGTCTGCCTCTCATTTGAAATAGGACCTTCTCCCTTGAACTTTCAAAAACAGACAGGCATTTGGACATAACAACATGAAAAGGGAGTTCCATTTGCAATAGTAAACACTAGAGCATTAAACTTGGCACAGACATCAAATATCCTTCTTCATTTATGGTCCTTACAATGGGTGAAATGCAACATTAGTAACACTCAAGAGTATAACTTGTCCATGGAATTCAGTGGATCTCCTCTGAGTATGACTAATGTTAGATACCACCCCAGTCAAACAGCAGCCTTATTCAGATGGATGTTGTTGTTGTTTAAATGCATTACAAAATCACAGTGTGAACAAGGAACAAGGAACCTGACTATTTCTGTGCTCTGCAATGTAGGGCAGCTGGAAGCGATGGAGTAAAAGTACAAAACATCTGAAGGGCACTCAGTTTAGGAAGGCTGGTGTAGGAAGTCAACAATATATCCAGACTGTTATGTACTGAAGTTCTCACCCTGGGCCAGCAGGGGGATACTGTAGATAGTTTTCACTCAGGTCCACATATGCAAATAAGGGATTGAAAGTGACATTCAGTGATTGGAAAGTTACAGAAAGTGGTTACTTTTGCGTTGTAGTGGAGCTCTATATAAGCAGGCTGGCTGAACCCTTCAGTTCAGTTCCGTTCTGGCCTGTGAATAAACAAGAGCTGTTTGAAGAATCGCTGTGTCGTCTGATATGTTCACCCACAACTTAACACAGACAGCTCATACAAGCAGACAATGTCCTATTCTGAAAAAGAAACAGAGGCACAGATGCTGCCTAGCCAATAAGACATGGGTGGAAGTGACTTTGTTGATTCCAGATACTGCAGAAACCATAAGTATGCACAAGTGGTATTTCATATGATGCCTTTCCTAAAGGAAGCTCGGGCACTGTACATCTTCCAGAAGTCAAGCACTTTAAAGTCCCATGATTTCAATAGAAGATTTCCACTGACATCTCTTTCACCCTCTGTTTTAAGGTCACACAAGTGGAATCAATTTATACATCCTGCTTATGAGGCTCATGAGTGCTTTTTTACAGACTGCACCACATCTGTGGCTGCTGGAATCCCCTTCCTGCCAGCCTGCAGGCCGCACCCGTTGGGGGGGTGCAAGGTGCATTTCTGAGAGTGTTGCTATTATTATAAGTAACTGCTCTGGTGCTTCTATTGGGGGGGCGGGAAGCTCCATGCAAAAGCATCTTCACCACCCCACCTCAATGCTCATTGCACCAGCGGGTATGATTTATGCCATGCTTGGAGTCATAGGAGCGCAAAATGTCGAGATAAATTGACTCTTGTCTGGGGACCCTGGGATGCACTAACTCTTAGGCAGAGTTGATGTGCTTTTTTTCCGTGTGTTCTATGGGAAAAAAATAAAATAAAAATAAAAGAGGTTCCCTGGGAGAACTTCCATGCCAAGTTTTAGGAGTACTAGGGATTTATAATGGATTTTTAAAAGTAGCAACTGTAATCACTGGAGCTATAATTTTAAGCAAAGTGACAATGCTGAACAAATAGTTTCTCCTCAAAGGTATTCCTCACCTGTGAACGCACCACTGACAGGTCTCAAAAGCTGGCCACTGAAATGGTTTTCTAGCTTTAGATTTAAGCACCTAGTTCACAGCCTAGCTAAGCAAAAGTGTGGGGAATTGCTAAAGGAAGGCCCATCTAAATATTCACCATGGCCTCCTCTCATTGAACTGTATCACCCCAGTTTTTCACACAGGGAGCCGCTTGTCTGAAGCTATCCTGACATGAAAATCACAGTTCTTGTCAAAAAGGAGCACTGGAATATTAAGATTCTCCTTCCAGCGGTAGGTTTTGACGCAAGCACAGTTTTTCACAGGCTGCAATCACACAGCTGTTTTATTTCATTTCCCCAATATTTCCCTGTTAATTTCTGCATTATATTTGAGCTTTCATATGCTGTAAAAGGCACTTCTGGGAAACATATAGTGCATGTCAAAGGCGAATTTAGGGAAGAGCTTCTGGGACATTGCAGCAGGCACCGAAACTATGACATCTGCCACTGAGCTTTGAGATGCCAAGGTCCTCCACTGTGCAGGTTCAGTGCTCATTTCCATGTTATTTGATTCCAGAAAATGCCCATTTGCAGCCCACTTAACCTATAAATTGTAGGAATAAAGTGGTGAAATTTGGGGATGTATACCAGCATATAGTTCTTTCCTGATGTTTCCGTTGTGGAACATGTGTGGAAAGGGTGGAGTAACAATGTAGTCCAATGATGTTCATTGCTATATCATACCATACCCACTGGTGTGAACAAAATTTAGCACGACATGCTGGTATTGGGGTGAAAAAGCTGCAGTTCCAAAATAAAACAGGCACTGCAGTGTGAAAGGAACGTTAGAAAACAGGGCAGAAACTCTAGCATTATAATCAGGAAATTCTCTATGCTGAATGCATCCTCAAATGCTGATGAATTTTCATGAGAACTTCTTTTAAAAAAATCAAACTGATGTGGAAGCATGGAGAATGGAACTTAAAACTGCAAAAAGTAGAAACAGAAAGAAACTGAAATAGACATATTTGCCCCTCCCTAGTGCCCCCATAGCCAATGGCACAGTTGCAGCTTACCCCCAGTACCACTAACTACTATGGAGTGGAAATATACTAGAAAGCTGAAACTGAGTGAAGTCTAAGTATTTTCTCATAGCCTAGATATAAATAGGGGTGAACAGGGCATTGTTTCATTCAATAAATTTCACAGCCAAGTTGCTTTTTTTTAATTGCTATTGAAAGTTCATCTTGATTAGCATGCCAGTGCTTGATGTTTTCATGTCAATGTGATATAGACTGTTTTACTTATAACACTAACAGACCCTCCAAGTGTCCCTATTTTCTAGGGACAGTCCCAGATTTGCAGAAGCTGTCTTGGTTTCTGATTTGATCCCAGAATCCGCTTTTCCTTAGGACATCCCTATTTTCATTGGAGAAATGTTGGAAGGTATGGAGTTATTTGACCCCCGAGCCATCTAAAGCCTAAAGTATAGGGAAGGTTTTTTTAAAAAAAATATTAATATTTTATTATTATCATTTATATGTTGGAAGCTGTCCAGAGGGCTGAGGTAACCCAGTCAGATGAGTGGGGTATAAATAGTAAAATTATAATAGAATAGGACGTCCCTATTTCCATCGGAAAAATGTTGGAGGGTATGCACTAATCAGTTCTACACATTGCTAAAGCATTTTGACCACAACTTTTCTATGAGGTTTGAAGGTGTGGCATTGATGAGCTCAAATTCCCAATCCCTTGCTTCTTCTGTGCTTGCAAGCATGATTTCAAGGGTGTCCTCTTGAAGAAAGGTGTGGTGTACATAGCCATTCAAGGTGGCTGCCTGACTAATCCCTAGAAAAGCCTACCAAAGCCCCAGATCTTCTGGAAGCACTGAGGGTCTTCCATGCAAACTGGTTTTCAGAACCCCTGGTTGAAGCAGTCTTAGAATGGTTTTCTTGCTTTGAATAGAAGATATATTTTGTCAGCAGGTCATTTTCCCTGAGGGTTCCCTTTGAGAAAAGGTTCCAGGATGCTTCAAACTCCACCTTGAATGAGTCCTTTTGTTTATCAACTGATTTCACCTCCAGAAAAGGGCCACAGTTCAGTGGTACAGCACCTGCTTTGCCTGGAGATGGTTTCTGAAATATACTTGGAGTCGAGAGTGGATTTCATGCTCTTTATTCAACTCATAGAGGCGAGGAGGAATGGAAGTTCCCCCAGAATGTCTGCCTTAGATACATTATTTGCACAATGGGCCCCATGTGAATGGCTAATTCTGGGATTCTCCTATAGGCCAATCAGGTTGCGGATTCCCTTCCACCTGGAGCTGGATTGGGTGGCTTCTGTGGACCAATCAGACAGCTGCATTCTGGATCCTATTGTTCTAGGACCAATCAGACTGCTGCATTCTGAATCCTATTGTTCTAGGACCAATTAGACTGCTGCCTTTGGGATCCTATTCAACTCAGTACATAACAGTTTCAGGTTCGATCCCCGCCATATCCACGTAGGGCCTAGAGAAAGGCCTCTATCAAACCCTGGAGAGCTGCTGCCAAGACAATGCTGAGCTACTTAAACCACTGACCTGCTTCAGTGTAAGGCAGCTTCCTATAGGTTGGATGACCAGGTTACTAGGACTGCGCAAGGCAACTCTGATTCTCTTTAGAGCCCCATTCAGCAATCCAGATCCAGGCCTTGAACTGACTCAGGGGCTTCATACAGTCCTAATGTTTAATTAGGGTTTAAAACCTTAATTAAACATAAGGTCAGCAGCAAGTGGTGGTGGAAAGAAGAGAAAATGCAGGCAGACAACTCACCTGCAATGCCGTCTTCTGCACTCCCTCCAAAACACATTTAATCAGGCCTGCTTCATATCCTCTGCCCCCTCTCCTCACGGCCTAACTCTGCTCTCATTTGACAGCTCCAGATTGCTTGTGTACCTGACCCAGGGAAGTCCAGGTCCATCTGAACCTGCTCTGGACAAATCCTGGATCAGCCTGGGATTCGGAATTTGTCCAAACCAGATTCACAACCTTGCTCTTAGTGTCACCTGACATGCAGAGATTTCTGTGCTTTACAAAAATACAAAGTAGAAAAAAAGCCAAAAGTAAAGTAAGTTATTTACTTTAACACAGAGAGTGGGAAGACAGAGTGAACTGCTACCGACCCAACAAAAAATTGCATCTGCGCTAAGGTAGGACCTTTCAACCCACCTGCCGGCAAGGGGTTAACCTTACACATTTAATATCCTACCTCATACAGGTATAATTGTGGTAAGGATCAAGGTTTGATAGTAACCTTAGTATGTGGGTGCTCCTCCTTCAGAACACAACAGTATAAAAGCCATGCAAATGGAGATGAATGGAACATAAGCCACTGAGGTAATTAAAAATGTATTTTCCATCTCCTAGTAATTGAATTGTGTACAAGCTGCAAGTTAATGAGGTCATCTACCCTCGAGCACTGACAGGAAAGCAGGAATAATTATCTTTCAATTTTTTCTTATGTAGCAATTAATTTTAACCATTCGCCTACACCCCGCCCTCCCACTTCTCTCATCCCAGTCAGTCAAAGTCATAGCTAAGCGGAATTGACAAGCAATTGATATGGTGGAGGCACGAAGCCGCCGAGGCGGGCAAGGTAATCAAGGGGCTGCAGCTGTTGAGGGCTAAGCGCTTCCAGGTGAATGTCGCCTGAGATTTTGCATCCTGCCACTCGGAGGACTTGGGACATACAGCGGTGGCTGACAACACATCTGGTGCCAGGTGGGCTGGGAGGGGATACTGCAAATCCAGGAAGGGAACAGAAGGGTGGACAAGGATTGATGAATGGACAAGACTCCGAAACAAAACACCTTTTCAAAGGCTCGCATCCCACTACCAACTACCCCGGGATCAAACAAGTTTAGCTGCATGGAACAATGATGCGTCCTTGACTTGGACTCCAGATGTGAGAATGCCCACTTAAATCTAAAACCACCATCAGGAGGCTCCCTGTTCACATGGGAAGTTCATCACACAGATGGGCTCCCAGGTCACCGTCATCTCAGGGAGAGCTTCGTGCTTCCCAGGTGTAGGGATGGAGGAGAAATTGGATTCAGGTTGCATTTAAAGGCAAATCTACCTAGTTCACACTTCTGGATGCAGTATGTAAACCAATGCCTAACCTTTCTTCAAAATGCACACCTGTCTGGAGCACTGCATTTTGAAATTTGGACAAGCGATGTGTACAAAAATGCCTATGCTAGGGTAAAGAGTGCACATACTAAGGGAAAGCACACACAGTGTGTACAGTAGGCAAAATTATATGCAAAATGTGTCTAGTAGGAGAAATGCTGGTGAATTTACATGTGGACTTAAAAAATAAGAATCACAAACTGATATGTGGAAATGTGCACTAAAGATTGGAAAAAATTTGAAGCTGAGAGACACCAAAAGTGATATATTTGCCCATCCCTAGATAGCAATTTCACCCCTGGAGGATCTACCATATGCCAAAATTGACAGATTTGCCCCTCCCTACCAACGTGGACCACAATAAAACACTGGACAATCAATGCAATTCTGTGGGGCCACTTAGTTACATCAGAGATTTGCACTTCTACAATTAAGGTGGCATCTTAAGCCTATAATCTTCAAGGAATCGTATTGGGATCAAAGCTCCCAGCTGTGGTGCAGGGGAACCCCTGCTTTGATCTTGAAAGTCACTCCAGAATGGTACAATGCTTAAGCACTAACTAGAAATTTCTAGTTAGTGTATGAATGCTTGGCATGATTTTGGATGTCCATTGTTAGCTCTTTGCATGCCTCCTTAAGGCCCACATCTACTATCAGTATAAGTTTACCCTTGCTTAATGGTGTAGCCACACTATGAAGCTTTCCTTTCCCCTTTTTGTTGTCTTCAACACACAGCGTTTCAAAAGACAAATGAGATTTAAAAGTACAAATGTTTTAATGAGCAGAACCAAAAGGTCATACTTGCCTGCTTCTATACAATCCCCAGCATTTATTTCAGTACATTTAATGAGCATCCACATCTGGGACAAGAAAATAATATTAACAACACTCCCTCTGATGCTTTGTGAGTACTTTCTGAATGATTTGCAGAGCTTGCACGTCACCACAAGCTATTATATCTTACTGAATTCATCATCTCAACAACAGCAGACCCACAATTCCTCTTTGCTTTTGCAGACAGTTGGGATGGCCTTCTCCAGCTATGCCCTGCAAACCCTGTTCAGAATTCCCTTAGTTCCTTAATGTAGTAGATGCAACCAATCAATCAATATTTATACCCCGCCCATCTGGCTGGGTTTCCCCAGCCACTCTAGGCAGCTCCCAACAGAATATTAAACAGAATAAAACATCAAACATTAAAAACTTCCCTAAACTTACTTGCTGTGCAGGAAGCTGTGGCAGTTCTTGAAGCATGAGAATCTGCTTCATCATAACAGCTATAGGACAGGATGCCATTAGCCATGGCCAAATTCCTCATGGCTTGATTTGGACCTGGGCTTGCCAAAACCAAGCTGTTTCCCAAAAGTGACTAAAAAAGTACATTTTTCCTGAGTCAACTAGACACCAATTTGCAAAGAACAGCTTGTTTAATATCAAAACTTAATATTCCTAAATAAAGAGTCATTCCTTGAAGTAAGGGTCAGGTAAGCTCCCCGTTATACCATCAGTACAGGAACAGAGTCCACATGCATCACCTCACCCAAACCCTTGAGACCCTCAGCCCCTTTCTCTTCCCACTTATCTAGCTGCAGAAAGTGGGAGGCATTCATGTGAGGAATCATTCCCTCTCAGGCATCAAGGGAAGCCAATAGCAAGGAGATTGTGCTAGAGACAGAAAAGGACTTGCAGGCCTCATCTTCAATAGTGCTAGATGGTTGTTCTTGAACATGCAAAGGAGGACTACTTGCAGTAAATGGGAGTTACCGTTTCCTGCATGACCTCTCCAGTGTCCAGTGAGACCTTCTTGCTGTTGATTCCACCTCCCCATTCACAAAGATAAAATTTGTTTGGCAAGAGGGTGGGATGACCATCAGTGTTGGAGGAGAATCATATCTGAGCCAGGCTCAACTCCAGAGGAATGTGAGATCAGCTTGCAATGCAACATGGAATTCTGAATTTGAGGAGTTCATATTCCCCATTTTTCAGTTCTCCGTCACATGATGTAATGGGAGTTCCAGCATAGCAGCTGCCCACGTACTTCTCCTTTACTGCACCACTTCCCTGACCTCCCTTTGACTGAGTCACTGGAATAGAGAGAGGAGGGGCAGTGTGGTTAGCACTGTGCAAACGCATCAACAGAAGCTTCAGATTGGCATAGTGGAAACACACTGGTGAAGCCACTCTCACCACCACCTCTCTCCTCCCTGTCCCCATCTCAGTATACAGCAGTGACTTGGCCAGGAGGTCAGCTGAGGAGTGCCGTTCCAATGTCCACTACTGATACCGGCATGCGGTTCCAAAGAAAGAGTCCCCCATCCAACTCAATCCCAAACAAAAACAAATCCTTGTGTATAACCGTCCAGGGATCCTTTACCTTTTTCCTCAGACCTTATTTAAAAGCTCCATCCCCTCATTTCCCACATGTTCAACACAAAAGGCTTTAGAATGGGGAGGCCATTTAGAAAACTCATCTTCCTCTCCTAGCTTTGCACAAGGCTTTTGCTTAGAAGCCAGAGACTACAAGGCCCTGTGAATGGATGTGGGGAAAGGGTATTCTTTGGGGGCAGGCTCTTTTTGCCTCCTCCTTAGGCAAGGATCGACACTCCCTTACAATAGGACAATAACCAGGGACAATTATTTAACAGGAGAGCAGTCCTGACAAGCACCAGTAGTAAGATCTCAAAGATACTTTAGCACAGATAATCACATCCATTAAAGTATTGTTCATCACTACTAATTAACTGCTTTTAACATACCGTGTATTCAAGAGCATGGTAGAAAGACATATGTTGTACTACAAAGACAAAAATCACTCAGTGAGTAAGGGAACTGCTGTCAGTCAATCCTACACATAGTTTAGCAAGCTCACCCCCTGTAATGGCAGATTAAACCTGGCAGATTTGATGAGGCATGATCAGCTCTAGGTATTTCCATTTTCAACAGCAGGAGTCCCCCCACCCCAATGCTACGGCATGTTCTCCTTCATATCTAGCTCAGAAACCACACACGCACACCCTCTGCCAGTTCACCCAGCTCTTAGCAGAAGAGTAAGAACATTTGAGGTAATTGACTTGTATATTCCATTTCAAATTATCCAACTTAATGTAGAACGGAGGGGGCAGGAGCAGAAAAACACTCAGGTCTGAATGAAGTCTATGCTATGACACAGTTGGACGGGTGAAACTAACACATAGCTGCCATTTTCTATAAGAGCTGTTCAACAGTGGAACAGACTAGTTCAGAAGGTGGTGGATTCTCCTTCATTGGAGGTTGTTAAACAGAGGTTGGATGGCTGTTTGTCAGATTTTTTTATTTTTATTTTTTGTTGTGGCTCCTGCTTTGCAGGAGGTTGGACTAGATCAGGCACCCCCAAACTCAGCCCTCCAGATGTTTTGGGACTACAATTCCCATCATCCCTGACCACTGGTCCTGTTAGCTAGGGATGATGGGAGTTGTAGGCCAGAAACATCTGGAGGGCCAAGTCTGGGGATGCCTGGATGAGATGAACCTTTGGAGCTCTTTCAACTCTACAATTCTATGATCAATGCCACACCTCAATTTGACCTTAGTTCATAAATAGGTTGCTGGCTTTACCAAACCTTTATTTTATTTATTGATTCAAGTATTTACATGTTGCCCTTTCACATAAAATATCAAGGTGGTAAACAGCAAAATATCATAAAACAATACAAAATAATCGCTTAAAAGACTGGCTCATCTAAAAAAAAAAAAAAGACTGTACAGGCATGTTGGCATAAAAATCATTAGCAAATACTAAAATTAGATGCATTCCTTGGCTAGGAATTTTCATTTTTGTCTTTATTAAGAGTTGTGACTTCTTGCAACAGAATTGTAACTTCATCCCTATAACGATCGCCCATTACGGCTCAATATCTCATGAGCAGCAAAGTAAAAGACTCAACAGGGAATGGCTATGAGGGAGGTATCTTACCCCTGCTAAATCCCAGGATGAAAAATAAACATTGGTAGTGACTTTGTTTCCAAAATGTGCACTATAGTACATTACAAAACAACTTGTTATATGTGTTCATGAAATATTCCAGATGCTCATTTACGCAGCTGTTTGTCAGTCATCCATTTAATTTTGCGCTGCCACATCCTAATATGCCTTTAGCACTCTGCAACAAAGTTGCACAGGTGTGCTCTGCCCTGTTATTGTACAAAAGTACGGGGTAACAAATAACATGTTCTGCAACAATTCAGAAGGTCAGGAGATAATTTGATCATTTCTGTAACATGTAGATCTCTCTCTCTCTCTCTCTCTCTCTCTCTCTCACTCACACACACACACACACACACACACACACACAGTGTTCATGTTTAAAGAAACATAAAAGTAGTAGTAAAAGTAGTAATTCTATACACATGGTATATCCCTTTGTTCAATGAACAGAAGTGCTTTTGCTCCAGTAGATGCCCCACCAATGAAAGAGGGTAGCAATTTGCATGGATTCACCTCTGCATCCTCTTCTATCCACCAGATAATTGCATTGGGGGAATCCTCCAGACCTGTGAATAAGGTGCACGAAACTGCATTAGGGAGGGGTAGCCAATGCCAATGAAGACGGAATCAGGATTCAAGATGACCTTAACACATTGGAGAACTGGGCCAAAGCTATCAAAATGAATTTTGATAGGTACAAATGTAAGATTCTACATTTAGGCAGGAATAACCAGCTGCACAAATAGAAGATGGGGAATGACAAGCTTAACATGAATCAACAGTGTGGTGCAGCAGCAAAGAAAGCTGATGTTATTCTAGGCTGCATCAATAGACGTTTAGTGTCCTGATAAAGGAAAGTAATAGTCCCACTCAATTCTGCCTTGATCAGACCACACCTGGAGTACTGTGTCCAATTCTGGGCACCACAATTTAGGAAGGATATTGACAAGCTGGAATGTGTGCAGAGGAGGGCAACCAAGATGATCAAGGGTCTGGAAACCAAGCCCTTTCAGGAATGGTTGAGAGAGTTAGTTATGTTTAGCCTGGAGAAGAGGAGACAAAGGAGACATCATAGCCATTTTGAAATATCTAAAGGGATGTCACATAGAGGATGGAGCCACCTTGCTTTCTCCTGCTCTGGAAGCTAGGACCCAAACAAATGCATTCAAGTTATAAGAGAGGAGAGTCCACCTAAACATCAGGAATAACTTTCTGACAGTAAGAGCTGCTTGACAGTGGAAGGTGTTAGACCAGGCTTCCTCAACCTCGGCCCTCCAGATGTTTTTGGCCTACAACTCCCATGATCCCTAGCTAGCAGGCCCAGTGGTCAGGGATGCTGGGAATTGTAGTCTCAAAACATCTGGAGTGCTGAGGTTGAGGAAGCCTGCATTAGATTATCCTTCCTTGGAAGTTTTTAAGCTGAGGTTGGGTGGCCATCTGTCTTTTATGATCTAACTGATTCCTGCACTGCAGGCAGTTGTACTAGATGACCCTTGGGGTCCCTTCCAAATCTACAATTCTCTTATTCTATCTGTCCATTACTGGAGGGCTCTATTAAATCAAAGATTAGTAAAAAGGACTATTTCTGTTTATATAATGATGCAGCTGGACACAATCCTGACCTAGCAGTAAATCTCATTGTATTCACTTGGATGTACTTCTGAGAAGACCTGGATAGGTACTGTAAGTGTGTGCAAGCTTCAGTTCATACACCAATTTGGTGCTTTGGAAATTGGCTCAATTTGGATCAGATTGCTTTCGAAGCAGGGTTCTAGAGAAGAACCCTGATATTGAAAACCCAAAGCATTTTGCCTTCCCATTAACTATAATGGATAAATAAAGGGCTGTAACTTCCCTGCCCCATGTTGGACAAAATCTGCAGGTATAGTAGCCCTTTCTGAATGAACTGAGCCTTTCAAGTTATAGACAGATGGATAAAGTTTGTGCTGGACACCTTTGGCGCCACCCCATGCAGTATGTCTGACTTCTGCATTATTCACTATCTGGAATAATTTTAGTAAGAATAATAATTTTATTATTTAAAGCCCATCCATCTGGCTGGGTTTCCCTAGCCACTCCTGTTAAGAAGGATTCACCTGTGTCCACACATACTTACACACCACACACAATTTGTATGGAAATGTCACAGAAGTGCTTCCAGGCAAGAAGCCTGCCAAATTTCAGAAGAATAGATACAGGGGGGTTAAACGTTGATTTCTGCAGAATGAAAAAGGGGATCACTTTGTTCCGTGGTAGTTTTCTGAGCATTACAGTGGTGCCCCGCAAGACGAATGCCTCGCTAGACGAAAGGGTTTTTCGTTTTTTGAGGTGCTTCGCAAGACGAATTTCCCTATGGGCTTGCTTCGCAAGATGAAAACGTCTTGCAAGTTTGTTTCCTTTTTTGTAAAACCGTTAATACCCAGGGTGCATTGCTTGAAGAGGTGCAGTTGCGACTTGACTTTGAGGAGCAACTCATAGCATGCGGTGTGGTAGCCTTTTTTGAGGTTTTTGAAGACTTTGGTGATTTTTGAAGCTTTTCCAAAACTTCTTTTGCAGCCATTTGGTAAGTTAAACTTTTAAAACTTTTTTGGGGGTTTTTGGATTTTGGGTTGGGGTGTTTGGAATTCAAGGACTTGGTGTTGGGGAGGGGTTTGCAAGAATCTGGAAGCTTGTGTGTTTTCTGGGAGGTTTGGTGCTTTTGAATTTTTTGGATGTGAAGCACTGATTTTTTTTGGGGGGGGTTGCGAAGGTAGGAGCTATGCTGCCATGGGACCCAAGAAGACTGCTGCAGAGGCCGGCGAGAGGAAGAAGGAGAAGGTTACGCTGGAAATGAAGGAGATCATCCAGGAGCTGGTCGAACTGCAGGCAGAGGCTGCGCAGGAGCAGGCCTCGCTGGAAGAGGAGGAAGCAACTGAGGAACGGTTGTCCTCCAAAGAACTGAGGGACATTTGCCTGAGGTGGAAGGATGTGCAGGCTTTTGCACAGCGGCACCACCCTGACAAGCACGTGGCACATGACCTTGCGAACACTTTTGATACGAGGGTCATGTCGCCTTTCAGGGAGGTGCTGAAAAGGCGGATGAAGCAGCAGACCATGGACAGGTTCTTCAGCAAGAAGCAAAGAGTGGAAGAGGAACCTTCTTCGAGTTGTCCCCCAGAGTCTTAGAAAATGTACTGTACACTTTGTTGATTTTTAAATGTTTTTCTGTCATGTTTAGAAACTTAATTTATTGTTCCTTCAATTTTCGAAATGCTCTTTACAGTATGTGTGACTTTAAAGAGCACTTAATAAACTCTTGTTGTACCAAATTTGGCTTTGTTTGGACTTTTTTTGACCATAGGAACGCATTAATTGAATTTCAGTGCATTCCTATGGGATTTCGTGCTTTGCAACACGAAAAATTCGCTAGACGAAAAAACTCGTGGAACGAATTAATTTCGTCTTGCAAGGCACCACTGTATGTCCTTCTCCAGAAATGTGTTATGTGAATCCCAATCTCTAAACAAGCAACGGTCACTGGGGGTTGCTAGCTTTTGTGGCATAAGGTTTATTGGTTGCTAGCTTTTGTGGCATAAGGTTTATTGGTACATATATACAGGCTGAGCATAAAATGAAAGGTTCACAGTATGAACACTCTCACAGCCCCTGCTCCCCCATTAGGTTTCTGGAACCAGCAAACAGCGAATCAGGACTCTCTGGTGCTTTTCAGCTCTAGTCCCAAGACTGACTGTTTTATGGGGGGGGGGGGTTTCTAGACACACCCCTCAATGACTCCACCTCCAGACAGAAGAGAGGGGCGAAGACATATCTGCTTCAGTTCATCTTCCCAAATTGTAAAGAAATTAAATATATGGAGACAACACTTTGGCCCAAGTTTACCTAACAAAGCATCTATTTAACAGACCTTAGAAAAGAAACTGATTTGATCATTCCAGCAGTCCTCTTTCCCCGCAGATTCAAATATTACAGCTAAAAAACCACAGGACTGAAGGGGACCCCAAAAATACATTTATTCTAACCCGAGACTTATTAGAGTGTTAATGACTCATAAGGCAATTGCACTGACTCAATCAGTTGTAGGACGCCACCACTGGCTCCTTGTCACCACCAGCCTCCTGACCCGTTTTCCTCAGGACAAACATGCAGAATTTTAAATTGCTTACTTTCAATAAAAATGCAAAAAGGGAAATTAGAACAAATCTTTCCTGGATGTTTTCTACCCTCCCTCCTTCACTTTTATGTGGCAGAGACCAACCAGCAATAATCAACCAGGGCCATTTAGTTATAGTCTCGTCTTGCTGTGACTAATAGGATGATTGGTTGTATAGCTTCTTTATGGTTGTTCATTATATCACCCTTACATAAAGTAATTTAATTTCAGTGGGATAATTAGGGCATTTCTAATCTAACTGATAGTCTGAATGAAATTAGATTCTCAGAGGGAGATTTGTGTATCGGGAGACTGGTGACCTTTGGCCCCAATTTTCACACAATGTATTAAACTGACAGCCCGACTCCAAAGCTCTGCTCTACTGTATCTTTGCAACTTGTGCTGATCCTGGTGCTACTGGAAGGAACCTTAAACAAGCTCCTGGATCCCAGTAGATTCAAATTGACTAGGAGGTTGATGGTGTAAAGGAAACATGCACACCTCAGATTAATTAAATGGACATTCCAGCAAAGGCATAATCTGAGCTATTCCTGCCCCATGACTCTGCTCTGGAATATCTGAAGTAATAGCAAAGAAAGAAAAAGCCACTGAGCATGTGCAGAATACTCCATCCTCCACAGGCACTTAGTGTGTGAGGACGGATATAGACCGCGCCTGCTGTCCACACCCCCAAACCCATATATGTTCAGCAGAGCAGGTGAAACATGTCCCTACACACCTACAGATCAGAAAATATTGAGTCACTTACCTTTGCTGACTATGCTAGGCTTTCGTTGGTGTTCAGCGAAAGGATCTATAAGTGCTCAGTGTTGTCTCCTTGGAGCCATCAAGACTATGGGTGCTGATCTGGAAACTTGGCTAGAATTCTTCAAGTACTACAGGGTTTTCTTATGGGGTGGTGAGCTTCTGGTTGAGGTTGACCTTAAGGTACATACTGAAGCAGACGGGGATTTGGCCTTTGAGATATTCTATAGAGAAGAATAGGTCAACACACTCAAGTTTGGTCACCTAAATGAAAGTTTAGGTGGGTTCCAAAGCCTCCGAGATAACCAGATAAGTATACTGAGCAGACAATTAATTGACTGCTTTGACTCTGAGAAAGGTGAATAAGGACATTGGCGTCTGGTGTATCTTCCTTCATCAGACATTTGCTGCCACTCAGGCACAGGTTAACATGTGATTAGTGAGGGGAAGAACATTCTTCATGGAAGATCTGCAAAATTTACCTGCTCAACTTTTTCTAGGCAGCTGGAGAGAAATGTAGTAAGGGAAACTAGTGCTTTCCTGTGGCAGGATCAGTGAGGGTCAAAGAAGGATGAGCATCCCAAGGCATTACTCAGAGTGAAGAGCTTTCCCCCTAACCCGCCTCTATGGGCTAGTAGGCTGGGGTGGTGGTCCAGGGTCTTGAATACCCTTGGAATATTTATGTGCCATCCCCCACTCCCATGACTTCATCTCCTACAGCCTATCTTTAACGCAAGGGCTGTGTTGAGAAGAGTGTGGAACTGTCAGCTGCTCCAGGGTTGAGTTTGTCCAGATAAGAGACAGAGGATGATTGAGATAGAGTGTGCACCATCTCACCCATGAGATACATACAGTGGCTGGAGCCATAATATCATCTGATTGCACCTCATTGAAAATTGTTGTCCCTTTGGACATGAGAGGATTAATGGGGCACGAAAGACTGTTTCCAGCTGGTCCAAAACAAAAAGACTGTTTCCAGCTGGTCCCAATCCAAAACAAAGTAAACTGGAGCGGTCCCCCTGACCTCCAAAAAGGGGGTTCAGGGGTATTTAGTATCACAGTTGTAAGTAGGCTTCCCATATTAAATTTACTTCTGCATCATCAAATGTAAGTGAGATGTTAAATTTTGATAATGGTGCATCAACACAGCCCAGAGAGGAGGAGATAAAAAATGAAGACCAACTTATTTCTGGAGTGTAGTCTCCTAGTTGCTGAGGGTGGTATTCAACTACCATAGTCACACTAATGCAAGGATTAGCTGTGGTGTAATTGGATTTCCCTCCTCTCCTCCTCCAGTACTGCTCCATATTGGCTGCAAATCTCTGAAAAGTTGGGGGAGCAGATTTAGGGGATGCGCAAGGAGAGAAGGGGGAAGAACATTCCATTGCACAAGTTGAATCCCTTACTCTGACAGGACATTTTGCTTAGCTTTATGTTGAATATAATGTATTCCAAGGCCAAGGTGGAAAGCCCCCCTTCTCACAGAAAGGAGCCACAGTACTGCCATAAGTTATGTGAAAGCTTTCCTTTCACTGATAGAAAGAGCCACTGACAACTCTGGAGAAGCTAAAAATTCAAATCCAGTTGAAGATGCCCTAGATTAGACTGCAGCAAACTTATATAAGGAGCCAGCTGAGGAAGGTTTGTTGGAGTCCTCTGGGTCTCTTCCCTGCACGGAACAGAGAATGATCCTTGGCACATTAAATGCTCTGCAACAAAAATTATTAGATAAAAGCAATCTTCTTTAAACCTGGCAACCACCACCAAAAAAAGCTCTCTCAGAGAACTCTGCAGAGAATGCCCTCTTGTCAGTGCCATTTATGAGGCAAGTAAACCAAACTATGACTGAGGTATCTAGAGGATCCTCTCTCTGGAGAAATGTGAGAACAGTAGAGTTGCTTATTTGAATCATCTAAACATCCTGCCTACACCTATACTCAGCCTGTATATTTGTAAATAAACTCAAACACTACACAAGTCCCCAATGATCTCTTTCTCCAATGGAAACCAAACCCAGGTAAGTGGTGGACCCCTTAAATGGAATACACCTAACAGTTGTTGTCCTGAACCCTTGGCCTACCTGGCAGCAAGTCAGTGTGCCACGTCCAAAGCTCAAAATCCAAGGGTCAATCCACACAAGAGAAATCCAAAGTTCAGGAATGTGGTTCAGGGTTAATCTAAGTAACCAAGTCTGAAGTCCAGCAGTCAGAATACAAACCCAAAGCACAGTCCTGTGAAGATTCAGGAGCACCCATGTCAAGGTCCCTCAACAACTGGCAGTTGACACAGCACCTCAGCTTTACTGCTCTTTTATATTTTGCCTGTTGATTGCAGCATCTGGGCTTGATGAGGCATGTGACCCTCAGTTGTTCTGAGCCTACTCCAGCTGAGGAATCACACTCCTCTTCCCAGAGCTAGAGAGCCCCACCTGGCTGTGGGCCCTTGCCTGCCTCAGCCTCCTGGAGCACCTCTCCCGCTGCTCCCTAAGCCTCAGAGCCCACCATGTTTGTGGAGACCTCTCTGGCTCTGGTGATGGGTCCTGCTGCTCCGGTTCCTGTGCACTGACCCCCATCCCCTTGTCATCCTCCATCACCCTGTGAGTACCTTCCCCATCCCCAGCTTGCCCTGGTGTGTCCCAGTCCCACCTACACCCCTCGCTGGGATCCTCTTCCTCCTCCCTATAGGCCTACCAGTTCATGACAGTTGTTAATTAAATAATTTGTGTCTTGTCTCTTCATAGTCTTTCTCAGTTTCCACGAAAGGGAGCTTCAAAGTACAATGGACAGTTTTATTGGCCAGTGAGGTGTAGTGGCTAAAGTGTTGGATGAGAGACCCAGGTCCAAATTGTCACAACTTCACACTAAAAAAGCTTACTTGAGTCAGTCATATCATATACCTAAGGTACCTCACATGGTCATGAAGATAACATGAAAGTGGGAGAAGCACATGTCACCTGGAGCTCCTTTAAAGAACACTGAAATACATATGCACCAAATAAATAAATAAATAAATAAATAAATAAATAAATAAATAAATAAAATAACATTTCATACTTACATTCATTGTTCTATCAAAACCACATGCCCACAGTTGCATCATTGTTTATTGTCATATATCCAGGATGAGTGTGAAAAACTGTTGTCTCTTCTCTTTCTGAAACGTCTTTAGGAAAATGTTGGCATGAAGATATTTTAACTTGACTAAATGCAATGTCTCCCTTCAAAAATTCTTCATTAGACTTGCTTTTCAGATCTTTTATCGTCTTTGTAGCTCTCTGTTTTCAAAATCCTTGTTGAACACAGGTTCTTGACATTCTAATTGCAAGCAATATCTTTTCTGTTTTGTTCATCTCTCTGCAGCATACGTAGTTGGATAGTTGTATTTCAAGAGATTAGCATTGTTATGCTGCATGGAAGTCAGGTAACAAATCAAAGCAAACTTCAAATGCTAGGAGAGTTACCAGCAATGTAGAGTTTGATTGCCAGCTTACAATTGTCTAATGACCCATTGGTGATGGTCCATTTCCCTGTTAGATTAAGAGTACAGTCCTGTGCTCTCCCAACACCTGCAAGAGTGGCACAGGACCTCACATTTAAGTATTATCAATGGTAAATATACAGTAAGCATAAAACTGGTGAGGAGGAACAATAATGAGATGGCACCAGGGACAATGCAGGGGATGGGACCTGCATACACTCAAATGTTCAGGCCCAGAAGACTGAAATTGCTGAATTAGTACTTATCCCGAGATTGACTCTATCCACTTAGGTATGAATAAAGACAATGGCTTCCTGTACCATTGCAGGTGTTAATTAGCAATGCTAGGAGGTTTCATCACCATTTACTGCCATTGCAAATGGACATTTAGGCAGTTTGTCACAGACTGTACCTTTTGCATTTCATTGTCATCTGATTCTGCAATTTACACACACACACACACACACACACACACACACACACACACACACACACCGCCCTGCACAACTGAAGATAGCACTTCTGATGAAATGGACTCTAGTTCATGAAACCACATGCCATAATAAATACAGTGGTACCTCGGGTTACAGACGCTTCAGGTTACAGACTCCACTAACCCAGAAATAGTACCTCAGGTTAAGAACTTTGCTTCAGGGTGAGAACAGAAATCATGCTCCGGCGGCGCAGCAGCAGCGGGAGGCCCCATTAGCTAAAGTGGTACCTCAGGTTAAGAACAGTTTCAGGTTAAGAACAGACCTCCAGTACGAATTAAGTTCTTAACCCGAGGTACCACTGTAAAGGCTAGAAGATTCTTCATTGCTTGGGGGTAAACGATGAAGGGTTCAGACACCTCACATGGTTCCAAATATCCTAAGACATGCCAGTAAATGTTTAACATTTGCCAAAGTGCTAATATTCATTATGAAATATCTGTCATTAAATGCTTACCTCCTTTATTCTTTCTGCACACCACAGTAAGATACTGAGCATGAGAGATGAGTAGAATGACTTGCCCAAGGCTGCCCAGTGATTCTATGATTGGATCAAATTTTGTTGTTGTTGTTTAGTCGTTTAGTCGTGTCTGACTCTTCGTGACCCCATGAATCAGAGCACACCAGGCACTCCTGTCTTCCACTGCCTCCCGCAGTTTGGTCAAACTCATGCTGGTAGCTTCGAGAACGCCATCCAACCATCTCGCCCTCTGTTGTCCCCTTCACCTTGTGCCCCCCATCTTTCCCAACATCAGGGTCTTTTCCAGGGAGTCTTCTCTTCTCATGAGGTGGCCAAAGTATTGGAGCCTCAACTTCACAATCTGTCCTTCCAGTGAGCACTCAGGGCTGATTTCCTTAAGAATGGATAGGTTTGATCTTCTTGCAGTTCATGGGACTCTCAAGAGTCTCCTCCAGCACCATAATTGGATCAAATTTAGCCTGTGGATTTATCCAGTCATGAAACTAGCCAGTGAAAGCATCCCTCTAGGAGAGCTGGGACGCGGGCAATCACATCTGATCTCAGATAGCACATGGGTAAAGTAAAGGTAAAGGGACCCCTGACCATTAGGTCCAGTCATGGCTGACTCTGGGGTTGCGGCACTCATCTCGCTTTATTGGCCGAGGGAGCCGGCGTACAGCTTCCGGGTCATGTGGCCAGCATGACTAAACCGCTTCTGGCGAACCAGAGCAGCACACGGAAATACCATTTACCTTCCCACCGGAGCGGTACCTATTTACCTACTTGCACTTTGACGTGCTTTCAAATTGCTAGGTTGGCAGGAGCAGGGACTGAGCAATGGCAGCTCGCCCCATCACGGGGATTTGACCTGTCGACCTTCTGATCGGCAAGTCCTAGGCTCTGTGGTTTAACCCACAGCGCCACCCACATCCCATAGAACATGGGTAGACAAATCTAAAAAAAACCTGGACATAAATTTTCATGGCCCTCTAGCAGTTATGGTGGCTCATTCACCAGAAGTAATGTATTTAGCGTTTACTCTGGAAGTGTATACTCGATTCTGACCAAACTAAGCTTCCTGATGTATATTTTTATAAGAATTTTTTAAAGTGTAGAACAGCTGGTGGGAAAGTGTGAATCATAGAATCATAGAGTTGGAAGAGACCACAAGGGCCATCGAGTCCAACCCCCTGCCAAGCAGGAAACACCATCAGAGCACTTCTGACATATGGTTGTCAAGCCTCTGCTTAAAGACAGTGTTTTGTAAGGCAGTCTAGAGAACCGCACTTCTTGCCATGCCCACTTTTAAAGACTCTGGTCACATCGACTTTTACATACCCACTCCCCAGAGGGTTAACCATGGGTCAAGAAAGGTCAGCCACTCCATGCTAATGGCTATCAAAACATCCTATAGCAATGAATTACACAAACTAATTACATATTGCTGCATTCAGTCCTACTATCTATCAACTGGAGGGGACTTGATTTAGCAGAATAGCATTAACTGACTTCATTACCTCATGTCAAGGAAGAGTTATGTTGTATTGGCGCAGCAATTCCCTTATGTGCTTTATAAAAGTTTATTGTCGTTTTGGAAGAAAATGTCTGCATATATAAGGTGGCATGCCAGAGACATGGAGGGTGCCAAGCCCATAGAGAAGTAAGACAGGGAAGTCAATGTGGATGCTTTTTTTTTACTTCCATTGGAAAATCTGTGTTTTTTCCTTTCCTTTTTGTAAAGGGTTATATCCACTCTGACCAAATGGGGACCAACCCCACTGCCTATTATCACACAGCCTCACTTCCATTTTAAGGATGCCCCTGGAAGGCAATCTCTCAGAATGCCAATTTTCTCTGGGAAAGGTGAATTAAGCGAAGGTGTAGTACCAAGACAAAAACCATCCCTAAGCTTCTGGAATAACACCCTGCAGCTATACAAAGTGATGTCAGTGATATATGTGTGTGTGTGTGTGTGTGTGTGTGTGTATATATATATATATATATATATATATATATATATATATAGGTCAAGACACGAAAGCTTTAGCAACTAATCTACACTTAATGACCCACCCAGTGGTATTCAGAATATCACTCATGAAATCACTCAAGATATCCCTCAAGTAATTAAGGAACAAAAGAAGAAAAGGCACACTAATCTAGGAACTTCCTCTCTGCCCAGAACGTTGGAGGCTATACACCACACCCCTCAACAGTATTTATAGGAACTCAAACACCAGATTCTGCTCTGTTCCAGTAACAAGAAGCCGAAAGCACCAGCCTGAAGATGACGAGTGAGACCTCGTCGAAACGTCGCACAGACACCCCGACTCTTACACGGGAAGACACCCGAAGACACCAAAACCTGCATATATATATATATATATATATGCCTTCTTCTTGTTTCATTTCTGAGTAGGGTTACCCAATGCCCTGTATCCAGGGCAGCTGTCTACCAACTCCACCTGGTATGCAGGCTGAGACCCTACCTGCCCGCGGACTGTCTCGCCAGAGTGGTGCATGCTCTAGTTATCTCCCGCTTGGACTACTGCAATGCGCTCTACGTGGGGCTACCTTTGAAGGTGACTCGGAAACTACAGCTAATCCAGAATGCGGCAACTAGACTGGTGACTGGGGGCAGCCGCCGAGACCACATAACACCGGTCTTGAAAGACCTACATTGGCTCCCAGTACGTTTCCGAGCACAATTCAAAGTGCTGGTGTTGACCTTTAAAGCCCTAAACGGCCTCGGCCCAGTATACCTGAAGGAGCGTCTCCACCCCCATCGTTCTGCCCGGACACTGAGGTCCAGCGCTGAGGGCCTTCTGGTGGTTCCCTGATTGCGAGCAGCAAAGCTACAGGGAACCAGGCAGAGGGCCTTTTCGGTAGTGGCGCCCGCCCTGTGGAATGCCCTCCCATCAGATGTCAAAACGATAAACAACTACCTGACATTCAGAAGACATCTTAAGGCAGCCCTGTTCAGGGAAGTTTTTAATGTATGATATTTTAGTGTTTTTTTGGTTTCTATGGAAGCCGCCCAGAGTGGCTGGGGAAACCCAGCCAGATGGGCAGGGTACAAATAATAAATTATTATTATTATTATTATTATTATTATTATTATTATTATTATTATTATGCATTCCCACTGCTTGGCTTTTTAACAGCCCTGACTGAGGATTCTCCATGCCTGAAACATTGGACAACAGTCACACTTCAGGCACTTAGCCAACAACATCCATCAAGCAGCCATTCAGGTCAGGAACTGTGCCCAAACTGTACTCACCGAACTCTTTTTGCAACCTCAGTTTGTACTCAGTAGCCATGGCAGTACTCTGCTATGTAGCTTCTCCTCCCTGTGTTCTAGGAAAACTCTGCTTCTTTAAGAAAGACTCCAAAAACAAAGAGTGCGCCCCGCCCTTCAAAGATTGCAGATAGGTTTAGTAAGAACACCCACTTTCCATGCCCTGCCAGGGTTATCTACATTCTTCACCTAGTGCAACTAGTGTCTCTCTGGCCGTGCTTTTTTGTGATGGTACATACCAGTAACCTCATCTCTTTTTTTGCTCTCCCCTGTTGCTCATTGGAAATAGGTTCATCCACTCTTTACCCCCCCCTACTTAGATTTAACCAAGTAACTGCCAGTCCATTCTGAATACTAATAGTTTAATTGGTTCTTTTACCATTGTAATAATCAGAAAAAGTAATGTCTAATTAGAATGCCCTTCATTCAATATTTATGACATTTAATAGCCTGGAACTGGGATATCTAATCAAAATAGTGAAGAAGTTTGGCTTGGCCTTCAACACCACCGAAACTTATATCCAAGACCAAACTGAGAGACAGTGATGTTTATTCCATAGCTCTGTTGGTGGGGAGAGGCAGGGGAGAAATGAATCTAATCTCATTCTGCTTTTGATTGGGTTTATCTTATTCTTGCGCTGTGCTATTTTCTGTGCTCCAGTTTCTCAAAAGTTTTCTTCTTCTGTGAAAGAAGCTTTCGTTTTTCGTCATTCTCAGTGGATGGTGGGTTTTGAGCTTAGCTTATCATTGCACAGATGCCAAGACTGGTGTGTTTTCTTTCCAGGGATACGTTTTTTCCAGCCCTCTGCAGCCTCCTTTACTGCCTGTGGCTCCTGATGTGAAGAAGTCTGGTGGAAAGTATTATCTCATGATGTGCTCCCTTGGACTTTTATTAAAGTTCGACACCCAGGAAGGCTGCAGTGCAGACCATTGGTGAGATGATTTATAAAATGAAAAGCCCCTTGCTAAAGAGTTATCTTTTATTGCAAGAAATGAAACTTACAGAAGTTTAAAGTAGGTGCTATAAAAAAAAACTTGCACCCCATCCATAAGAATTTTCCTCAAAATTTCTCTCCTCTTTGATACATTTTAATTTTATTTCATTTCTTAATTAATTTTTAATAAATGTTATTTATTAAATTTGTTTACTGATCTATACTCATAGATCTCAGAGTGGTTCACAACATAAAATCGCAATATAAAAAACAGAAAATACATAGTAAAAACAAAAACAATAATTTTTGGATTGATGGATGAAGAATGGACAGGACAAATGTCCATCTAATTGTCTAATTCCCTCCATCTAATGAGGGGCAAGCAGATATATCCCAATCTTCTGTTCATTGAGGTGAAGTAAAATTAAAAATAAAGGGTATCTTAAATGGCAACCATACGTACACATGCCTGGGAGCAAGCTCCATTGGACACGGTGGGACTTATTTTTGAGTTAAACATGCTTAGAATCATGAAGTTCTGTATTGGTTTGCAACATGCTTGTAAAAACACTCCCATCACCCAAAATGCAGAGACCTGCATATCAAACAGCAGTCATGTTTGCTTTTGCTGAAGGAGTTTACTGTACTGATATATGCAAGTGTAGTGCTGCTCTTAAAGACAACTCCAGGCTTACGTGTGTTTACACTAATACCTAATTTGCAATCCAAAAGGCAAGCGAGGTAGGGGAAATTCTGTATAACCCAGCTCCATATCTGCCATGTTTTTCCATCAGGGAGGTTTGAGGCCAACCAGGACTCACGATAAGTTTTTTAATCTAGATAAACAGGCCTAAGATATCTGACAGCTGTTTCATGCTCTTCATCATCATCTGAAACAATCAGTACGCATTAGAGAGTACTTTTCCCTTTACAAAGGTGATAATTAGATAACAAGCTGAGATTAAAGTAATTACAGTTAGACAGCTGGCAAGGCAGCACAGTCATGTTGAAATACTGTTGATGCTTCAGCATCTGGTTCTAACAACAGCACAGGCTAAAAGATTTTACATTAATTATATCACATAATTTAATATAAACATATTTAATTACAATTGATGGGTGATAAACTGTTCAAGAATGACTTAACCCCTTACAGATGTCAAAATGATGGCAGCGGCATGTTGTTCTTTCCACTTGAGGTGCAACGCTGGAGTCTGGGAGAGAGGTTAGGAGATTCTCACCACTATAAAGCATTCAGAGGCAGCAACAGAGAGAGAGAGAACGATGGCTTAGGTTTTGTTCTGTAACACACTGGAAGCTTCTGCTTGCACTATAGAAGCATATGTTCAGAACGAAGGAGGTTGCCATAATAAAAGTCTCTCCTTTTATTTATTTTTCCTATTTTTCTGCCCTCTTCTAACATGTCCTAGAATCAATATGTATTCATCAGTCCATTGCCCACATATTTCCTCTCTTAATTTCTGGCAATGGCATTTATTTTAGGCACTCATATATGCTTTTTCCCTAGAAAAATAGGTGTTGGCACTCACCATGAATTCACATTTTTTAACAACAATGAAAAGAGGTGCTGGTACTGAGTACCCTTGAGTACCCCAGGGGGGAAAGCACTGGTCATAGGCAACAGGTTCCTCAAACTCAGATTCCTTCCTGTTCCTCTCAGTGTTTTCTAAAGTACCTCTTTGCCCACACCAGAGGAGTAAGTTGAACAGACAGACTCCCACACATATAGCTATCTTAAATATTACAATTATATGTATTTTCCCTATCTACCCATTGCATATTTCAGTCATGTGTCACAAAATTAATCAGGTGAAATATGATAAATATATACAGCTAACAATTAAAAAGTCTCTGTATTCGGTGTGAGCATTTTTGTAAAAATCTTTAACTTATTTTCTTTATTTCTCTGATGTTTGACATCATCTTAAAAATAACTGATAATATTTTCCAAAATTTAATTCACAGACTGGACTTAAATGGGCAACTTACTGTTTTGTGGGTGTTTTTTTAAAAAAAGATTTGCAGGCAGCTTAGAGTTAACATCTTCCTCTGAACATCAGGTTCATTAGTACTAACAGACATGTACTCCATCTGGGACCAATATTTTGGTAGCAAATTGTGTTGTCTAGCATAAAATGACATTGTTGTAAACATTTGTATTGCAGTTCATTTACCGTGAATCATCAGATGGGATGTTGGTGCATATAGTATATTCTTCCCTACTGTTATTGCCACGGTTTTTCATTTACTGGCTATTGTATAAGCCAGTCTTCACTAATCTAGTGCCCTCCGGATGCTTTAGACTACAACTATGAACAGCCCAGTCACACAACCATTCTTGTAGTCCTAGAGGGCATCAAGTTGGTGAAAGCTGGTCTAAGCCAACAGGGGACAGAAAAATCTCCTCCTTATGTTTTCTATGTCCAAAATAACCATGGCTTGCACCCAGACTTGCCTTTCCAGAAATTGAAAGGATCCTTCTACTTATGAAGGGACTGCAATCCAACAGAGATTCATGCTGGAGGAAAAGGAAGGGGACAGTCTAAGCCCCTGTAGCCTCCAACACCAGCTTCCACGTTGGTCTGTAAAATAGCTCAAACAACTTTTTGGGAGACTCAGAAGGTTGTAGGGGAGAAGGAGGACCAGCAAAAATTGCCTGCCCCACATCCTTCCTTCAGGGTCTCAAGTACTGTGCTGAGTTCCACCCATGTTTTTTTCTGGATCTTATTCCTTAAATTTTACTGCCAAGCAACACTATTACAACCCAAATGGCAAAGCAGCAAAATTAAACTTCTTCCCTAAAGATTAAATGAAAAATGTAGGGTGGTCTAGCTATAGGACGTGCAATAATGACTGCAACTAGGATTTCAGTAAGATCACAACCCTATGCTTGCTTATTTGGGAGTAAGTCCCTTTAAACTCAATGGATCCAACTTCTGATTTGAAATGCATAAGAACTCGCAGTGCTAAAATGTATTACAATGGTCACAATCTCTTCCCGACTTCCCGACATGAGAGCAGAACATTTGTTCTCCTTCTTCAACACTTAAAATAGACATCATAAAAGATATGTGCTGCAGGTGGGATGTTTCATAAGAAAAGGGAATAATGGAAATTAGCATATGCTAGCCTTACCTAAAGCAATTTGTGTCCATCATTTGTTCAGATATGATATGCACCTACTACCATCCACCCATGTGAACGTATTTGAAGTATTAAAAAAAGGAAAGAAACTGCATGAGTTCGAAGGGTAGTAGGCAGTTTTGACAGGTCTGTGGTCAAAAGGTAAGGGAATTGCTCACAGAGAGTGCTGCACTGGTAGACATGTGTACATAGAGCCTGTCTTCTCTCCACTCTTTGATCCTTTGATGGACAATTCCTCCTCCCTTCACCACCCCTTCATCCCCCCTCACAGAAGATCTGTGGAGTATGGTTCTCTGGTGGAAAAAGAAACCTTCCCCACTTGCTTATGGCTGAGTCTTTAAGCCCACTTTTATACATCATAAAAAGAAAAAAGAAAGAGAGTTCCAAATATATTATTTGCCAAGATGAAGCCCTCCAGATGTTTTGGACCACAACTTGCCTCAGCCCCAACCAGCACAGCCAGCTTCTTTTAGTGTTGCTGCTTTTAAAAAATGAACACATATTCAGTAAAGGCCAGAGCTTTGAAATGAATGGTGCATTCCTCACAGCATCTCAAAAAAACAGATTGATTGTGACTCATGCTCACAGGAGAAGTCACTGCCACCACTTTGAAGTCTCCATGGGTTTTAAGCTAGTAATATTCATCAGGTCAGATGAACCTAACCCTGTTAATTCCATGTACTTCACCTTACAGTCTAACAAATGGGCCCATGCTGGTTCGGCACATGAAAAAAGACAAATCCCGAGTTTCTCCATCAAGCAGGAGAAATTCAGGCTTCCTGGTTTTAGGGTTTGTTTTTTGTTTTTTTTAATTAGAGGCTCCAAATAAGGAAATAGAAGAAAAAAGTTGATTGCACTGAAAGCAAAAGATAACACAGATTTTCCTGGTTTTAGTGGGCTTTCAGCACTTGCTTAATGGACAGCATCTCTCCTATGTGCAATGAATACGCAGATCTCTCACACCTTCATCTGGCCTGGCAGAGAGAGACTCCTGAGACATGTTGGGGGACATGCAGCTTGATGTTCTTGTGAAAATTAAAAGAAATCTTCAAGCGAAGAGAATGCATATTTCAAAATTAGCCTTTTTCATGTCCCCCCCCCAAAAAAAAAGTGAAAGAGAAAGTTCCATGAGCAAAAGGACCAGCTTTCAATCAGAGAAGATCTAGGAGCCAGATAGGCAGAAAACCAATACTTAGTACCTCATTAGCCCAGGGAAATTTGAGAAGATCTTGAGGAGATTGCCAGACAGGAAGCATGTCCAAGCAGTGTTGCTTATGTGATTTCTCTTTCCGGAGATCATGGAAGAAGTGAGACTTTGGACAGAGATAGAGAATTCTAGGGAGAAGAATGGTGGAAGCTGGCTTTTCCATTACATTGATATGTTGAGATTTTTCTGCAGAAAGGTCACTCACTTGTACTAAAATTATAGTCAGATAAAAGCCAATAGTCTGCATACTGAAAGTCTGCAAGTTAGATGAGTTTCTTTCCTTGTAAAAATTGCATTTGCTGAAAAATTGCTTGCTCCAGGAGATTTTTCTGCAATGAAGGGTTGTTCAAACCTCACTCCATTCACAAGGTTCACCTATGCTTTCGGGTCTCAAGAAAGCCCATACCACCAACACAGCTACCACAACCAGCTCCTGTCTGCCTCAACTTTGCTACCACCACTGTCCATCCCCATTCAATGAGTGCAGCACTGACACTACCAAGAGAATGCCACTGTCTCCTCTGTCCATCCTAACCACCATTGGAAGCCATTTGTGGGAATGATTTGATGGTTTCCTCCTCAAAGGAAAAGCGGATGCCCCACAGGGAATCCTCAGATCCTCGGGGACCCCTAAAGTAGCTAGTTGGACCTTAGGTGAAAGCCTGTTCTGTTCCTTCACTGGCCTTGAAAACCACATGCAGCCTATGAGTCCTTGGATGCTTGGCTAATCACACAAAAACCTGATGTCCCTGTATTATTAGTAAGGGAAGAAATCCTTTGATGCAGAGTGATATCGTACAACCTATATGTGTTTAAAAGCTCCTTTAAGAACCACCTGAAATTCCAGTCTAGATAATGAACTCATTTAATATGCAGCTAAAATGTAAGGGGAGAAGGAGAGTGATGAGCTACAAATCGGCTAAACAAAATTAGCCAAGTCATCACACAATCGAAATAGATATCTGTGACAGGGAAACACAGATTGAATTCAGAAAGTCCAGCTTAATCTGGAAGGCATCTTCTTTGACCCCAGGCATGCTTTATAACCAAGATAGCTAAGAAAAAATTCAGGTAGATTCTCATCACTGTTACAGACATATAGATGGCATGTTTTCTATTTGTAATTTCAGCTTCTGAACATGAAGTAAACAGCCTGGTTCTATGTCCCATGGTGTCAAATTCTTAGAACATGCTTTACCAGCAGCTATGCCAATTCATATCATAACATTGCACCAGCACCACAGATAGATGCACTAATGCAAAATCTTAGGTTTCAGATGCTGGTTCTTCGGGTATACCCTGTGTCTTCCATGCATGGAATCATTAGGAAAATAGTTGAAAATAAAACTACCAATATCATAATGCCATTTTACAAACTGATGTATCCCAGCTCCTACCCAGAATATGACCAGAGGGGCTCTTGCTCGTAAGCAAGGAAGAGATCTTTATTAAAGCAGAGTTAGCAGAACAGCCTTAGGATCAGGCAAGCTGGAAGGTGCCACTCATGGCACTATGATGTGACCACACTTGGAATTCCAGTCTACAGTTCTGGCTGCCTCACCTCAAAAAGGATATTGTGGAGCTGGAAAAAGGTGACCAAAATTATCAAGGTGGCAGAGCAACTCACCTATGAGGAATGGTTACAACATTGGGGGGGGGGTTAGTATGGAGAAAAGATGAGTAGAGAGAGACATAATAGAGGTGTATAAATTTGTGCAGGATGAGAAGAAAGTGGACAGAGAAAAGTTTCCCTCCCTCTCTCATAACACTAGAGTTTGAGGAGATTCAAGGAAGTTGAATGTTGGAAGATTCAGAACAGACAAAAGAAGTACTTCTTCATGCAGCACATTTGATGGCTTTAAAAACAGGTTAGACAAACTGGCCAAAGTGTGCATCACATCAAAGTCTCAGTTATCTTAAATAACATATTTTCTCTTAGTATGCCAGAAAAAATTCAGATGCCCTTGACTATTCCACTTTGCTGGGTCTTGATCCTAAGGATATATTAAATTCCTATAGCCCAATTGAGATAAATGCAGCTTTTTTCATTTTGTTATATAAAAAAAATATTTAAACTGTGACATCATGTGAGACCGTGGTTGTCTTTATGATTCTTTGGCACTCCACCACTTAGGTTACATCTATTTGTATTTTAAAGTGCACATTCTTGCTTATTAGACATTAGAACTTACCCAAGACAATCATGACCGCACATTCGGATTTTTGTTAGTAATATGTATCTTGTCTGGAAGAGTGTTCTCATTACCAATCTCTTTATTTTATTTGGCAAATAGATAAAATTGTCAGTAGTGCAATTACATCTGATGCTTTTTAGAATCCTCGCTAATGTTGCAAGTGATACAAAACAAGATGCATGTTGGCTCCAGCCTATCTCCAAAACTCATACTCATTTGCAAATTTAAAATAGTCTCCAAGAATAACATCAGTGGAATTGCAACAACAACAACAACAACCAAATACATGCAAAGCAATGTAAGCGCCTGGACACTTTAAATTTTTCAGTGGCCTGGGGGCTCTGTTCTCTGGTCTTTTCTGGGAAATCACTCATCGTGTAGTTATCAGGGAAAGAGAGAGAGCTGCAACCCCCTTTTCTGGGAGCAATCCAATGTGGTATGGATATTAATTAAATTTATTAAACAAATAACACAGCGACTCAGGGAAGCAGGGGTCCATCTGCCAGCACTACAGATTGATCTCTGCAGAGACGCAAGCTGAATGGTAGTTAAAGCTAAGTTGCAGAGCTCAGCAGATGGGCTCCCGTCTCTAGCGAGGGAGAATTTGGTGGCGGTCCAACAGCTTTTCCCCCCTCCAGGTTTTTGTTCCTTGCCACTGTGATTGAAGAAGCACTTCTCTGTCTTTTCTCAGCCTCCTCCGCTCTCTTGCCTCCCTCCCCCGGTTCGCATCCCCCCCCCCGTTGTTGTTTATGTGAGCAATGATTAAGTCTGAGTGATTTGTTCGAGAGGCAAGTCCCGGCTGATCTCATTCTGTGCCTGTGATGTAAACCTCAACCAGAAAATAATTAGGAAAATGTAATCCCATTGACTTTACACTCCATTTGTGTGCCCTGTTACATCTTTTGGGGAGGGGGGGGCAGAGCAGGCTACAAGGCAGGCCTGCATCAGATCTATACAATCATTGTATGTTTTCTGCACATACTTTACCCTCTCTCCAAGGCTTATTGCAAATTGTCTGTGAACTAGGACCCATTTGTTTTTCCTGTTTGCAGTTTATAAATATATATAAAAATTATATACTTTTTTTTTTAGTTTGGGCATTGAATTTTTTTGAATTCTTTGAAAAGCAACCTGCTTTTCCTTCCAATACTTTATTGACAAAAAAAGTGTTTTCTGGCCATATGCCTGTCTCTGGTGTATTGAACTCTAGTGTCTCCTGTGATCCTTTTAGCACTACAGCACTAATTGGAAGTAGGAGGAGGACCCTCAGGGAGGGAGGACCGTCTCGCGCAGGGAGTTGAATGTTTGCACTAGGGATGGACAGACCTGGCAATTTCAGTTCCTCTCCATTCCTCATGTTTCTAGCCTTAAGTTCAGTCACAAAATTTCCGCATCAGTTTTGTTTTTCCTCTGCATCAGCATTTTAGTGGGCATTTCTTCTTAAGAGACATTTTTTGGTACGCAATTTTGCCTTGAAGACACATATTTGCAAGCAATTTCCCCTAAAGTGATGCATTCATTTTGTGTTTCCTTTTGACTAACATATTCATTTTACTAGATTCAGGTAGGTAGCCATGTTGGTCTGATGCAGTCGAGATAATATATATATATATATATATATATATATATATATATATATATATATATTGTCCAGTAGCACCTTAGAGACCAACTAAGTTTGTTCTTGGTATAAGCTTTCATGTGCATGCACACTTCTTCAGATCTGAAGAAGTGTGCATCCACATGAAAAATTTCGATATTCATTTTACATGCACTTGTGCTTTGGCTAGCGAAGTACATGCAAAATTCAGAGAAGTGCCAATTTCAAGAGATGATTGCATTTCAGTTTAGACACTGTTTCAGGGAGTATGAAACCATATGCAAGGTGTATTAAAATGCAGCTTCAGGACCAAACTCAATTCCTCACCCCCCCACCCCATTTTCACCAGAGCCTGTTTTAACTGCCTGGCCATACTGATCCTCCTAGATAACAACCCCAGTCTGCAGTTTGGAGTGCCTGCAGAGCTGCGGCCAGTTGGAGTCAACATTACTAGGACAGATAATCACTTTCCAATGTTAGCTGGACTTGCAGGATCAGCAGCATTAGTCCCTATGCGGCTGCAGGTGCCAGACACACCGGATTTCTGTAGTTAAGCCACACACACACACCCCAAAAAACCCCGGCATAATATTACTTGAGGAATATTGTTAATTGAATACACTCCTAACTGAGTGCATAATTGGCCTCCCTGTTACACCTCTGCAGACTTCAAAGATGTCAAAGCTACCACTGGGGAGATGAGATGAGCCCATCAGATACCACTGGGCATTTTTATAGAATCAATTATCCTGGGATAAAAGACAAATCCATGAGCTCACTTCAACCACTGATTTGTTTACACATTCAAGAGGTGAATCAGAGTTGAACTGTTCTGAAAGAGTCAACAGGAGTTTTAGGTGATGGGCCTGTTGGCTCCCCTCTCCTTCATAGATCAAACTCAGTCATCCAGGCTTGTAAGTAAGTAAGTCAACAAATTGGCTTACCATAATTTTCAATAACTTCATGCAGATTTGCAGCTGCACCAGTTCATGGCAGATAAATCAATCATGAGAACTGATCTATGTATTCAGAAAAATTATATAGTGCAGACCCTCCAAATGTCCCTATTTTCCAGGGACAGTCCTGGATTTACAGAAGCCGTTCCTGTTTCTAATTTGATCCCCAAATGTCCAGCTTTTCCTTAAAAAATCCTATTTTCATTTGAGAAATGTTGGAGGGTATAGAGTTATGCGACCACCAAGCCTAGGAGATAAGTAACCATACAACCTTTAGAAGGTATCTGAAGGCAGCCCTGCATAGGAAAGTTTTTAAATGTTTTATTATGTTTTTATATGTGTTGGAAGCCGCCCAGAGTGTCTGGGCAACCCAGTCAGATGGGCAGGGTATAAATAATAAAATTATTATCATAATAATCATGGAATAGGACTTCCCTGTTTTCATCAGAGAAATGTTGGAGGGTATTCATGGTGCGGTGTAGTTTTCTGGGACTTTGCAATTTAAGAATAGGCATTTAGGAGCCAGTGTGGTCTAATTTTCAACTAGAATCTGGAAGACCAGGGTTCAAATCCCCACTCAGCCAGGAAGCTTGATGACTCACTGCCTCCCAGTCTACCCTACCTCACAGGGTGGTTGTGAGGAGGGGAGAATCATGTACACCGTCTTGAGCTATTTAGAGGAAAAGGTGGCCTGCAAATGCAAGAAATAATAATAATAATTATTATTATTATTATTATTATTATTATTATTATTATTATTATTTATTTGTACCCCGCCCATCTGGCTGGGTTTCCCCAGCCACACTGGGTGGCTTCCACAGAGACCAAAAATACACTAAAATGTCACACATTAAAAACAAAACAAAATTAAAACAAAATAAAATAAATAGAGGATAAAGAATAAAGAAAGAAATATGTGTATGTTAAATAAAGTGCACACAACTCCATGCCAAAGAATAGGCTAGAACATAATAGCTAAGATCAGGGAGACTTGGCCTACAAATCACAACTCGGTGAATGAATTTTGCAAGGGTTTGTTTGATCTTCAGTGTACAGCATCCTTCTCTTTTGACTCTGCTCAGTGTCAGTTTAGTAGAACAATGCCAGTGTACAAATGAAAGTCTGAATTCCTCTTAGATTTCCAATACAGGAAGGGGAAATGGCTGAGTGCTGTGTGTGTCACTGTGGTTGAGCTTTCAGTTTTAGATCATGCTGACATTAATAACATGAATGCTTCAGTTACTATGGTAAATTGTCAGAATTAGTTGTTTTTTCATTAGTGTCCTGCCAAGAATTATTCTGAATTCTAACTCAAAGACCCATCACTTCTGCCACAGCTCTTTACGGTCTTTGAAACTAGGCCCGCTTAATGGATAGAGGAGAGAGTTTTGCTGAAAAATGTTTGTTTACCAGGATGCAGTAGGTGAACTACCAATTTATTTGTCTAATTTGTAGGAACTGAGAAATCTCAAGAGATGCGCAAGCCGCATTTGAATTCACAGGCTATTTACCACAACTCTCTTCACCATCATCTCGTACCTGGAATAATTTTGTTTTCTGATTTAAACAGCAATGTAGTCACTATGGCATCTCAATTTAAGATAAGATTGGATGGTATTCCTGAAATCAATTACAAGTGTTTTATCCCCCCCACCCCGGCTTGAAACATATTTTGTGCTTCCCTCCCCAATTAAATGTAAATTGGAAAATTAGATTGAGATATCAGAGTATGTATTTTGCAAGAAACATTAAAACTTCATTAACATGTAGCATGTAGGAAAATCGGAGAAGTCTATGCAACAGTTTAGTGGGACTAGCGGTATTTTAAGCCAATCTAAAACCCATATTAAATGTTCTGCTAGCTGCTGCATGCAGTACACCCTTTCCTACAAGGGTGTATATTTGTCTAGAAAAAGTACATGAGTAGACATGGGATGAAAGTCACAGGAGTGTCAGTTTTGTCTCAAATCTATTTGTTCAGGCCCCCTTCCAACTGTGGTCATAGACTCTTGCATAGTCTTCACACCGCATGAAGAGCTGGCTTCTATACACATGTATTCATGATACAGTTGTACCTCGGAAGTCGAATGCCTTGTGAGTCGAACGTTTTGGCTCCCGAACACCGCAAACCCGGAAGAGAGTTTTGTGAACGTCCAGTTTGTGAACATTCTTTGGAATCTGAAGGTCCAATGTGGGTTCCACAGGTTCCGATTGGCTGCAGAAGCTGCGCCTTGGTTTCCAAACATTTTGGAAGTCAAATGGACTTCCAGAATGGATTCTGTTCAACTTCCAAGGTACGACTGTACTGTACAATGGACGACACACAGCTGAATTGAAAACAATTACTAAAACATTATACTTTAAAAAATAATAATAAACACTACAGTCATACCTCGTGTTGTGTTAGGTTTATGTTGCGTCTTTTCGACTTGCAAACGCGGCAAACCCGGAAGTGTATACTTCTGGGTTTCACTGCATGTGCATGCGCAGAAGTGTTCTGCACACTTCGCACATGCACAGAAGCACTCTATAGTGCCGCGCAAGTGTGCAGAAGAGGCTCTCCAGTTATGGACTTTTCGGGGTGCGAATGGCACCCCGGAACAGATTGAGTCCGTAACTAGAGGTAGCACAGTATTATTATAGACATACAAATAATATATCCCATTCTTTAATTATTACAATTTTATTTTCCCCCATTCTGTTTTATCCTTACAACAACCCCGTGGAGTAGACTAAACTGAGAAATAATGGGTGAGGTTCACTGAGTGAACTACATGGCTGAACACGGATTTGATCTGGGGTCTCCATGATTCTAGACCAGGATTCTAACCACTGCATCACATTGGATCTTATTAAAACGTCAGCATCCCATGAGAACAAAAGTATCTAAAAGCAGCATAATTTGTCCTGTAGATCTTTGAAAATCTTGAAAAAAGAGCAGTGACTGAGCCAGGCAGACCTCCCTTGGGAGGGCATCCAAGTTTATGTCATCATAGGGGAAAGGTTTTTCTCAGCCTTGTGTCCTCATCCACCCCACCTCTGATGGTCAGTGGAAACTGTAAGGTGTGTAGTATTTAACAAAGTAATATGAGAGAGAGAGAAGGAGCAATAAACCTTTACTGAAACAAGGGGTCAAACACAACATTTCCCCCTGCTACTTTCCACTTACAGTGGTACCTCGGGTTACAAACGGAATTTGTTCCGGAGGTCTGTTCTTAACCCGAAACTGTTCTTAACCTGAGGCACGCTTTCACTAATGGGGCCTCCCGCTGCCACTTCGCCGCCGGCACACAATTTCCGTTCTCATCCTGGGGCAAAGTTCGCAACCCGAGGTACTACTTCCGGGTTAGCAGAGTTTGTAACCCGAAGTGTTTGTAACCTGAAGCATTTGTAACCTGAGGTACCACTGTACTTGTCTAGCACCCCATTTCTCTTCACTGACTCTGTTTTCTTCTTTTCATGTGTCCTCTCATCCCACAAGAAGAGTGCACCTATTTGTCATTCATGAAAATGCAAGCAGCTAGTGACCCACACAGAATCTCTCTCACACCATTATTATCCTTCTGGAATGATTCTTGGTGGAGTTTGCCAGCTGACGGAACCAAGATTTCATAGTATCAAGTAGTTCAATAGCAATGCCTAATATAGATGTCAACAGATGGCTTGAGAGGCAATTGTTAACCTACTGGATCTCTCAGTCCTTTTCCTGGCAACATATTTAATTTATTTAATTACCAGAAGGTGTGAAGAAGCTGACAAACGTCTCTGTTGCCCCAGACGTGCATGGAAAATAAAATCAGAAGGCACTGGTTTTGTTTGTTGTTGTTTTTTAAAAAAGCTTAATGCCAATATGCAGGGTTGGGCTTTGACATGCAAACTAGCTGTACATCTTAAAATAATAATACTCAATGATGTTGCGATAACTCCCCAGAATCCTATAGCCAAAACTGCAGTAAAGGAATCACATTTAATTGTACTTGGCTATTTTAACAATGCTATTTATTCAATGCAAGAGGGGAAGAAATGAACAAGCTTGAGATTCCTTTTTGCAAAAGGTTTATTTCAGGAGTTCAGTTTAGCAAGGGAATCTCTTTCTCTCTTTTTCTCTTTTTCTCTTTCTCTCTCTCTTTCTCTCTCTTTTACACACGCACACGCACACACACACACATGTACGATCCGATGCACATTAAAGGTGGATTTCAACATTTGTGTTATTACAAACGTTTTGTCTGCTCAGTCATATAAGCTTGCCAGATGGAATGATCACCCTCCACTTACTGTTCTTGGGGGTCTCTAACACACACACACCCAGCCAATTTGGAGGGCAACCCCAGAGGGAAGGGGGGAAGCCCCATTGTGCAAGTGGAAGCCTATTAGTTTAATCCCATCCTAAATTCTGTTTGAACTCAGTAGTACTTACATCTGAGTAGACATGTATAGGATCACACTGACAAGAATACCGCATACAATTGTACCTCAAAAGTACCCATATCTCTAGTTATGATGAAGTATAAAAAATGACCACAACATTAGCTATTTGAGGAGGCAATGGAGGCAGTAAAGTATTCTTCACTACAATGCTTTAGGCACAATCATGCACACTAATGTGCATTCAGTTATCTTTGCAGTGAGTCTTGTACCATTTGTACTCAAGACTGTTGTCCAACCTTTGTCACTGTCCACAGCTTTCCCAGAGTAATCAAGAAACAATGTAGGTTCCTCATCCAATACATATTGTCATTCCATGGTGAGTCTAGAGCCTTGACGGGACCACCAATTCTGTTCACTCAAAAAATTCCCCAGAGCATTCAGGAGTCCCTTGCATTCCCTAAGTCTCTGGGGTTGGACTATCTTATTGGGTCCATCATGGGGAAGAACTGCCACTGTGAAATTAAATGTCACCAGTGAATGGCCTGACCATGTCAGAAGGGTTATTTCAACCCCCTCTATTTCCAGATCATTTCTTCCAAGTCCTGGGACAAAGATCAGATCCAGGATATGCCCTGCTTTATGTGTTTGTGCCAATGACAAATTGACATAGCCTCATTGTTGCTATGGAGGCCATGATGTCCCAGACTGACCCATTCAAGGACCATTGAGTGACTATCTCTCAGCTCTAGCCTATACTGGTGGACACAACTGCGAACCAGGTGGACACAACTGTATCAGATCAAGCCCACCCAGCACACCCACCCAGGTCTTGACAATAAATGCCAGGCTAAATTCCTCATCCATGATCAAATCATGAATGTGGGTCCTTATTATGAACTGACTTCACACTAGTAGCACCTTAGAGACCAACTGAGTTTGTTATTGGTATGAGATTTCGTGTGTATGCACACTTCTGCAGATACCTGAAGAAAGCGCATACCAATAACAAACTTAGTTGGTCTCTAAGGTGCTACTGGAAGGAATTTTTTTATTTTGTTTCAACTACAGCAGACCAACACGGCTACCTACCTGTGACTTTACACTGAAAGAACATCACCAGGCTGGAAGGCATGGTGGCAGCGCAAACCAGGAATAGAGAAAGGGCCAGAAGAGGAGGTGGTCTGTAAACATCTGTAAACTCTAACACTGTATCTCCCCCTTCCCATAATGACCATTATAGGTGGATTCCTCCATCCTTCCTCCTGCAAAGTCACCTCTGGTGCCATATTTCCAATAAACACACCCACTCAATACTCAGCAACCAACCATTCACTCCTATGAATGCAATGCAATTCTGGGCTGCATCAATAGGAGTATAGCATCTAGATCAAGGGAAGTAATAGTGCCACTGTATTCTGCTCTGGTCAGACCTCACCTGGAGTACTGTGTCCACCACAGTTCAAGAAGGACACTGACAAACTGGAACATGTCCAGAGGAGGGCAACCAAAATGGTCAAAGGCCTGGAAACGATGCCTTATGAGGAACGGCTAAGGGAGCTGGGCATGTTTAGCCTGGAGAAGAGGAGGTTAAGGGGTGATATGATAGCCATGTTCAAATATATAAAAGGATGTCATATAGAGGAGGGAGAAAGGTTGTTTTCTGCTGCTCCAGAGAAGCGGACACGGAGCAATGGATCCAAACTACAAGAAAGAAGATTCCACCTAAACATTAGGAAGAACTTCCTGACAGTGAGAGCGGTGTGGTGGAGTCTCCTACTTTGGATGTCTTTAAGCAGAGGCTTGACAACCATATGTCAGGAGTGCTCTGATGGTGTTTCCTGCTTGGCAGGGGGTTGGACTCGATGGCCCTTGTGGTCTCTTCCAACTCTATGATTCTATGATTCCTACACTTAGCATGCACCCGCCTGTCCTGGCAGGCATTTGGCTTGCCAGGTGCTTAAGCACTTGCTACAGGATTTTATTTTAGTCTCCGGTTTTTGTTTTAGCTTGTGTTTTATTTTGATTTCTGAGCTTTCATTGTAAAATGCCTCAGTAATTCATACTGAGGCAGAGGGTGTGTACACATACACACGGGAGAGGTTGTCAGAGAAAAAGAAGACATGAAGTTGCATTCATGCAACTTTCCCCATGCAACCTATACCTTTCCATAAATTCTGAAATTTTAAATTTTGCATTCAGCCATAGATGCACAAGAACACATATAACTAGAAAACACCTGGATATTATGAACTCTTCCCCTCCATTAACTATGCCTTCCTCAGTACAACCTCAGCTGTATTGTTGAGAGAGAATGCTTTTTTTGTTTTGTTTTTGCCTTTTGAGAGCACTATGAATGTACAGAATGTTCCCCAAGGTGTTGTTATCTTCTAATTTGCTAGTGGGGCAGCTTAAAACAAGGAGCAGCAGGAGCTTAACTGGTAATGGTTAACCAAGATCATTCTCTCAGTCCCCAGAGCCATGTCAATTTGTATACCAACACAAAGGTCCCAATACATGTGAAAGAGACGTTTTTTCTGAAAGAAGCATACAACTATTTTCATAGAATTGTAGAGTTGGAAAGGACCCGGGGGGGTCATCTAGTCCAGCCCCCTCAATGCAGGAATCTTTTCGCCCAATCTTTTTACACAGCATGGTTCGGAACAGGATAGGGATTGCGTGTGTTTTTCCATGATGCTGGATTGTTTAAACTGAGAATGCCAAATTATTATCGTGGCTAAGTTTGACCCAGAGATGATTCTTAAATCTGGGTTTTATGTCAGAGCTCATTCCTGGAACATTACGATTTCAAATGGGGCAGTGGTGGATGCCAGTATGATGATGGTGTCACTTTTTACACAAGAAGTGTAAAACAAGCTTCTGACAAGCACACAGAGTGCGAACAAGACGGGGGGGGACCGTTTAATTTCACTGCACTCAGGTGGTGTAGTGACAATAAAGGTTTATTTATTTATTTATTATTTATTTAAGAAGTCTCAAAGTGACTTGACAGTACATTAGCATCCCTACCCCACTAGCATCTCAAAAAAAACCCCATGTCTCAATATGGGAGACTTGAGGAAAAGTTATGCTACACAATGGAGTAATTAAAAAATTAACCTATAAACAATAAAGTCAAGTCAGACATGAATTTGAGGAGTATGAGAGTTACCACCACAAACCCTATCGCTCAGAATTATTTTTTTTAAGCAATGGAGTTTTGCTGGAAATGTGGTTGGTTTACCTGAGCATAGTTCTTCTGAGATCATTTGCATCTGAGTAGGCATCTATAGGATGGTACTGTTAGGCTGTAATTCCTTGAAAGTAACTCCTACTGATCTCAATGGAACTCACTTCTCAGCAGACACATATGGTGTTAAGTTGTGGGTGAACATATCAGACAACACAGCGATTCTTCAAACAGCTCTTGTTTATTCAGAGGCCAGAACAGAACTGAACTGAAGAGCTCAGTCAGCCTGCTTATATAGAGCTCCAGAACAACGTAACTGTAGCAACTTTCTAAAACTATCCAATCACTGAACGTCACTTTCGATCCTTCATTTGCATACAAACTATCCAATCACTGAACATCACTTTCGATCCTTCATTTGCATAACTATCTACACTATCCCCCTGCTGGCCCAGGGTGAGAACTTTAGTACGTAACATATGGGATATGGTTAGTGAGTTTGGGGAAAACTGGAATTTGGGGCTTCCCCTATCTCCTCAGTGTATCAATAGCAAAGCTAATTTTCAAACTCAGTGGTGATACTACACACTGGTGGCTTCAGGCGGAAAAAGCAGAATGGCTCTCAAATGCAGCAGGGCTGGCTGACCACATTTTGATGTCCATTACTGTCAGGGCCGGCCGTACCATTAGGTAAAGTGTCACAAACACCTCCAGAAGCAAATGATGTGGGGTGGTAACAGCAGTAGCTCAAAGCTGATCCTCTTGAGTCCTCCAGCCTTTCTGCTATTTTGCCACATCACCTTTTCTAGGACCCTTAGTCTTTTTCTGTTGCTTCAGGTGTGGTGGAAAATGCTGCTCTGTCCCCAATGTTGAAGTCAGTTTCAACTGCCAATCGAGTCAGATTCTGCAGATGGAATGTGGGGCAAAGTATATTGCGCCAGGATTGTAAATTGCAAATAACTTCAGATTGACATGGAGATCACAACAAATTGCAGGGTGGTACCAACATTTTGTTGTTGTTAAATTGTTGTTGTTTAGTCGTTTAGTCGTGTCCGACTCTTCGTGACCCCATGGACCACAGCACACCAGGCACTCCTGTCTTCCACTGCCTCCCGCAGTTTGGTCAAACTCATGCTGGTAGCTTCGAGAACACTATCCAACCATCTCGTCCTCTGTCATCCCCTTCACCTTGTGCCCTCCATCTTTCCCAACATCACAGTCTTTTCCAAGGAGTCTTCTCTTCTCATGAGATGGCCAAAGTATTGGCGTCTCAGCTTCAGGATCTGTCCTTCCAGTGAGCACTTAGGGCTGATTTCCTTAAGAATGGATAGGTTCGATCTTCTTGCAGTCCATGGGACTCTCAAGAGTCTCCTCCAGCACCATAATTCAAAAGCATCAATTCTTCGGTGACCAGCCTTCTCTATGGTACTTTACTATAAATTGTGCATAGCTGCTTCACAAATAATTAAATGATAGTTAATTAATTAATAATTAAATATTAATTAGTTACAGTTTTGACAACATAAAATCATAGAATTGTAGGTTGGAAGGGACCCCAAAGTTCATTTAGTCTAACCCCATGCAAAGCAAGAAACATCATTCTAGGCTGCCCAAAGCCAAAGTACGTATTGAAGTTTGTTTGCATTTTCCTCATCTTTCCTCTATGTTTCATTCTTTACTTTCTGTATTAAATTGCTATGATTTCTCCCCCACCCTCTACATGATTAAACAGCTGGTTTCACCACAGAGGTGACTTCATGTCAGGGGTGGATGAAGTGATCCTTTTATATCAATTAGTAATTACTGTAAAGTGCTTTGGGGTGAAAGGTACTATATAAATGCCACAAAGGATTAAGATTTCAAGGGATGAATAAGCAGCAGGAACACACAAACTCATAAGTGGCATAGATCCTATTTTTATGCAAATTGCCCTGGTGATAAAGAATGAGGAAAGGGTCAGGGAAATAGAGGAATAGATGATTTGGAGAACAGACATTTTTCTTCCCAGTTTCCGAAAGACATCAGAGTGCCTTTAAGCCTACAGCTCCCTCAGCTGAGCACCAGCTAGCTTCACATCAGTAATAGTCCTGTGTACAATAACATTCCAGGTTCTTTGACCCTGTTGACTAATTAATCCATGCTTCTGCATAATAGTATATTCAAAACTGTTCACACTCATGCCAAAATAATCAGAAGTCTGTGCCAAGAAGGCTCAAATGCTGCAATGAAAGCAAAATATGCACAGTGATAATATTCGTGTGATGTTTTGTTTTAGCTAAACTTGCTCAATTAACATGTTTTCATCTGAAGCTGTTATGAGAGTATTTGTAAAACCTGGCGAGATGTTATTTGTCTTTTGGGGAGTGGGATAAAAGAAGGTGGGGTAAGGGAACATAATTCAAAAGAGAGAGGGGGAGAAAGGAGAGGAGAGGTGTAGCCATGGGCAAACACACATCCTGAAAAACGAAGATTTTCAATAAGTCTACATGAACATTTTAATCACATCCGCATCATAATGAGGACTAGAAACTTCATTGAAATGTATTAGATGTCATATTTTGAGTAAATTTTGCAGAGCTGCAGAAGATAAACAATGTTGGCTGTGTGTGAGAAGTCTTTTTACAGAGCAAAGTCAACTAATCTGAGATGGGGGCAAAATCTGTCTCTCTTACCTGCTGCTTACAGCAAAATAAAATTTTGTGATTGACAAATGTCCCAGGAAGCTTGACAACAATGGTTGGCAGTGAAAATAGTTGTTTCCAACTAGAAACTAAATTCATGTTCTTTTCATCTCAATACAAAAATGACCCCCTGCCAATGTATCTGTACAATTCCTAGATCATTAGCTTGTCTTCCCATGCGCTCACATGTCTCTTGTTCAGCCATTTTTTGACCATCAAACTTATCTCAATTTTGCAATACAATTCTCAAATCAAGTACAGAATGTATATACAGTGGGACCTTGCTTTTCAAATGGAATCCATTCTGGAAGACCATTTGAGTTCTGAAGCATTTGAAAACCAAAAACTCAATATGGAAGCCTCAATATGGAAAACTCAATACAGAAGCTGCATGGCATGTTCGACTGCTGAAGCATGTTCAAAAATTGAAGCATTTACTTCCAGGTTTATGGCGTTCAAAAACCGAAATGTTTGAAAACGGAGACGTTAGAACACCGATGTACCACTGTAACAGGTAAAGGCACATATTAGTGAAAGTAACATGCAAAAACATATTTCAGTGGGATCAATTGCCTGGGAGGTGAGGAGTGTATGTTTTGCAAAATTGCATACAGAATGTATATATAAGGAGAAAGTTAAAATAAAATGTGGATGAACTTTCATGAAGACATACCGTATTTTTCGCCCTATAGGACGAACTTTTCCCCCTCCAAAAATGAAGGGGAAATGTGTGTGCGTCCTATGGGGCGAATGCAGGCTTTCGCTGAAGCCTGGAAAGCGAGTGGGGTCAGTGCACACCGACCCCTCTCGCTCTCCAGGCTTCGTGCACCTCTCTGGGCTCCCGCTGCTTGCGGAGAGTTGCCTGCATGCTGAAGCCTGTGCGCGCTGAGCTCAGCGCGTCCAGGCTTTGCGCACCTCTCCGCAAGCAGCGGGAGTCCAGCGCTGGGCTCCCTCTGCTTGCGGAGAGTTGCCTGCATGCTGAAGCCAGTGCGCGCTGAGCTCAGCGCGTCCAGGCTTCGCGCACCTCTCCGCAAGCAGCGGGAACCCGGTGCTGGGCTCCCGCTGCTTGCGGAGAGTTGCCTGCATGCTGAAGCCTGCGCACGCTGAGCTCAGTGTGTCCAGGCTTCGCGGACCTCTCCGCAAGCAGCGGGAGCCAGCGCTGGGCTCCCATGGCTTGCAGAGAGCTGCCTGTTTGGGGGCTGGGGTCGGGGGAAGCTCAGGCTTCCCCAGCCGCAGCCCCGCGCCTGGGAAAAAAATTATTTTCCCCCTTTATTCCCCCCCAAAAAACTAGGTGCGCCTTATGGGATGGTGCGTCCTATAGGGCGAAAAATACGGTAATCATCGCAAGCTTATGTGTGGAAATGTGGAAGATGAAGAACAACGAAACCGAAATGGACATATTCATCAATCTGCCACCCTAGCCAAAACGCCTGAACAGCCCTGCCCTGCTGATCTGTATATGACAGAAGCTGCAAAAGGAAGGCTTCCATAGCAAAGACCTTTGCACTGCTGTCAATTAATTGGGGCTAGAAGGAGCTATGATGAGTTCCATCTTCTCAACTGCCAAATCTGCAGAACAGAGGGTGCAGTTGCACCCTCTCTTTGGCCCCTGAACTTCCCCCACCCCCGCTCTCAGTTCAGGATTTTGAAATATCAAAAGTCCATCCCAGTCCTGCTATAGCATAGGCTACACCAAAGGGCAAATGTAAAGCACTTCACAATATGAATAATACTCTGGGGAACTATGAGCAGAAATATGCAATATGGAGGGGAGGGGAAACCAATGTTATCACTTAGATTCGCTGGGGGGGGGGCAGGTTTCTCCAAATTAATTATATCAGTAGCAATTATATCAAGCAAGAAGCTTGAAGTACATTGTGGTCATTGATTGAATGCTTACTGAGCATTCTCTTTCATGTATTTGTAGGAGGTAAAATGTTATTGCATCATGCAAGCATCTTTCCACACTTCCCAGTATATTTCTCCATCACTTGACTTATCACAGACAGTCCGTTTTTAGGTGGAAGTGGGTTTGTTGCTCCAAAGCTCCAAATCAACTTGAATGGTTGAATTATGCAACCTGAATTTGGCAACACGTGGCTGAATCCCACCCGAAAGAGTGATAGTCTAGGAGCATCCTGTATTTTTAACTAATAGTGTAACTGAATAAATCCAAGTCCAAAACAAATCTTCATTGCATTTTTTGCAAACCGGTGTTGTGGCTGTATCTTCTTCTGTCTGAGTTGCAAACGTTTGAAAATGATGTATTAAAAATTCAATCATAAAGCTCCACCAAGTGGAAATTTCTAAAACTGCACCCAGAAAGTTGTGCTCCACATCAAGATTCCGGGTAATGCAAATAAAAGACAAACCCTTTTATTAAATCAAGTCAGCTCTTCTTAGCTATGATGGTATCTCAGCATACAGCAATTCTTGGCCTTTTTTGCAGCCCAACATCTCTATGATATGCATTGCAAGTAAAATTTCTGATTTGGAAGACAGAAGTTACAACGACGACGAAATCATAGATGAAAATGCACTCTCCTAAAAGACTCCCTTCCCAAACCTGTAAAATAAAACTGCATTTGAAAAAGGATCTCTTTACTCTCCTTGACATAAATGGGGAAGTGTGTGTAGACACTAATTTACCGCCTGAATGAAACCACCCTTCTGACTTCTTGGAAATGCCATGCGCAGCCATTTAATTTCTTTTCTTAACAGGCAACTTTGGTTATATATACAGAATTAACAGGCATTACTCTTCTAGGTGGCACCAGCTTCTAGAACGAATTCAGTTTGCTAAATGGTTTGCTCTTTCTCCTCATGAAATATTCATCACCTGTGTAGTTTTAACAACCTGATAAAAACTGTTAAAAGCATAGCTGTGCTATGCTAGCAGGTAGGGCCATTTTTAATGAAACCATAGCTACCATAAATAAAACATGGCTGGTTCATGCAGTATTAAGACTTTACCTCGCCCTCCATTAAATGTCGAGTTTGGGTGTGGGGCCTGCAAAAGTTGCAAGGATATTTTGTATTCATTTTCAAAAGGCTATTTCTGCCACCACGTGCTAATATGCACTCGTTTTATTTCAGGAAGGAGTTCTAGCCTCACAAAAGCTTGGTGGTGAAGGTTGCGCTAAGATACAGTGGTACCTCGGGTTACATACGCTTCAGGTTACACACTCCGCTAACCCAGAAATAGTGCTTCAGGTTAAGAACTTTGCTTCAGGATAAGAACAGAAATCGGGCTCCGGTGGTGCGGCGGCAGCGGGAGGCCCCATTAGCTAAAGTGGTGCTTCAGGTTAAGAACAGTTTCAGGTTAAGAACAGACCTCCGGAACGAATTAAGTACTTAACCCGAGGTACCACTGTATAACAAGTGGCCCAAGATAACGTACTGAGCTTCATAGCTGAGTGAGGATTTGAATCCAGGACACCTCAGGCTAGCAATGTCACGGAGCTGACAGGAAGAGCAGGTCATTCACAGGTCAGAGAGGGAGAAGCAAGGCTGATGTGCTGTTAATTTCGTTACTAAGGAAAGGCAAAAATACAAGGAAACTCATCAAGGCAAACCCCTCTAATGAAGAAGTTGCTCAAACTGGTGTGCAGCTCCTCCTTCGCTCTCCAGCCCTCTGAGTCAGAGCTCCTTCCCTGTAATCTTTTGCTACAATGATCCACATGAGCCTCTCTCTGTGCCTGTCTGGTTCATTGCTTGGCGTTCTAGGAGTAACTGGGGCCAGAGAACCATCAGCAGAAGAAGCGGTCGCCATGAAGCTGCAGGAGATATCCAGGGTCTGGCTCCCCTCTATCAGAGCCTGCATCCAAACTAGAAACCTCATCATCCTGCACCAGGCCATCTGCCTGCTTCTGCCTCTGTTTTTTTTTTAAAAATATGATTTTTATTGAAATTTACAATCACCAACCAACCCCCACCACCCACCACCAAAACATCACATCTTGTTACATGTATCCTACTTTGTGTTTCATAGATCCATTAGCTTCCGTCCTTCCCTTCCACCAGTTTTCCTATTCCATTCTATAGTTTACAGATTCTTTAATTATAAATTATGCCATGACATGAGAATTATTTCAATCCTGCCAACGTTTCCATATTTGTACAATTCTCACTTATATAAACCATAAATTTACTTTGTCTCCTCCTGATTGCGAATTCTGTGTGTCAATTTAGCCATCTCAGCATACTCAACCAACTTTATCTGCTATTCTCTTATCGTCGGCATCTCCTGTTGCTTCCACTTTTGAGCTAACAGAACTCTGGCTGCAGTTGTTGCATATAAATATAATCTTTGATCCATCTTTTTAATCCCTTCTCCCAGCAAACCTAGCAAAAATTCTTCCGGCTTTTTGGGAAAACTACTTAAACATCTTTTTTAACTCGTTGTAAACCGCATCCCAAAACTCTTTTATTTTACTGCAAGACCACCACATGTGATAGAAATCACCGTCTTTTTCCTTGCACTTCCAGCAGGTTTTACTACTTGTTCTATACATTTTTGCCAATTTGGTGGGAGTGAGATACCAACGATAAACCATCTTCATAACATTTTCTTTTAAGGCAGAACAAGCAGTGAATTTTATGCTTTCATTCCAGAGTTTGGCCCATACATCATATTCTATGTTATGTCCTAAATCAATAGCCCATTTTATCATAGCCTCTTTTATAAATTCATCTTTTGTGTTCCATTCTAGTAAGAGATTGTACATTTTTGATAATAGCTTGGATTTACTCTCTAAAATATCTATTTGAAATTTTGATTTTTTTGTCCTCAAATCCTATTTTTTTTATCCTCTTTAAAGACATCATTGACTTGGTGGTATTGCAACCATACTGTCAATTTTTCAGCAATACACTCACAGGGCTTTAATTTCCAACCTTTTTCAGCCTTCATCAAAATTTCCTCATATGTGGCCCCTCTCCCTAGTATGTTCAGTTTTTTAACTGTTAATATATCAATTGGTGACGGCCACCACGGTGTTTTCCTTTCCAACAAATTCTTGTTTCTTTCCCAGACTTCAAATCAGGCACCTCTTATCACATGATTTGTAAACCCCTTATGCACTTTTGCCTTACCACACCAAAGATAAGAGTGCCATCCAAATCTATTGTTGAACCCCTCAAAATCTAACAAGTCTAGGTTCTCCTGAATTATCCAATCCTTTGTCAAACATAAACATGCCGCTTCATAATAGAGTTTCAGATCAGGTACTGCAAACCCCCCTCTTTCCTTCTTATCTGTCAATATTTTAAATTTAATTCTTGGTCTTTTCCCTTGCCATATAAAACGCGAGAGGGTTTTTTGCCACTCTTTGAATTGTCTTAAACCTCTTATTATTGGAATTGTCTGGAACAGAAACAACATTTTCGGTAGTAGATTCATTTTAATCGCAGACATTCTTCCCGTCATTGATAGCTTTAAACTGTCCCATATTTCTAATTCTCTTTTAATCTCCTTCCAGACTGGTTGATAATTGTCATTAAAAAGATTTATATTCTTTGCCGTCATCCAAATTCCCAGATACTTGACTTTTTTGACCACCTTGATTTCACTTTCTTGTTCCAACCTTTCTATCTCACTTTTTCCTAATTTTTTACCTAGCATTTTCATCTTTATCTTGTTCAGTTTAAACCCAGCCAATTGCCCAAATTTTCCCATTTCTTCCAGTGCTATTTTAACACTTTCTTGAGGTTCTTCAAGGGTTAATACCAAATCATCCACGTAGGCCTTAAGTTTGAACTCCTTGACACCTATTTTGACCCCTTTTATCTCTGTTTTTCCTCTCAGGCAATTTAATAATACTTCTAATACTATAATAAACAACAATGGAGATAATGGGCACCCTTGTCTGGTGCCCTTTGTGATATCAAATGAGTCTGTTAAGATGTTGTTCACAATTTATTTCGCTTTCTGCTCTGAGTAAATTGCCTCAATTCCGTTTAAAAAGGTGCCGCAAATCCCCATCCTTTCTATACTCTTCTTCATAAATGACCAGGATACATTATCAAATTATTTTATTTTATAAAATAATGCTTCTGCCTCTTTGTGATCCCTCAAGTTTCCTGCTTCTAGTACCTTCCAGCTTGTCCCCTCCTCTGAGGTGTGGCCAGTATCTGGACCCACCAAGATCTGGGTTCAAAGTCATCTTCTTCTGTGCCTTCCCTGAAGGGTGCTTGGGTTCCATCACTCTTCCTCATCCAGCCTGTCCCTGGCAACGGACCAGCAGCATTGTGTGCGCGCGTTTTGATTACTAAAAGGATACAGGCCTCCACAAGAATTCAAATACCTCGGGGTTCCCTTACTTCTGTAAACGCTCAAAGCCCCATACCAAGACCTTGCATCAAATTTGTACCTGTGTGTTCAGCAAAGCTTCTCTTTTCCCACTCACCTACCTCAGCAGCGTGTTTCAGATTCAAATTGACTATTTTGATAACTATGGTTGGGGCTCCTATGAACTGACCAGGCAATATTGACGATCGTCTGCCTCTTTTTGTGAGAAGTTTGAATACTGCAAAATAGTTCATAAATCCTAATTTGTGTAAGTGGTAGCCTGTGGACCACCATCTGTTGTTGAACTCCAAGTCCCATCAGTCCCAGCCAACATGGCAAATGGTCATGGATGATGGGAGTTGTAGTCCAACAACAATCTCTCAAAAGCCACAGACTCCGTCCCTGCCCTATGCTATAATAACAACATAAAATAGACATGTGCAGAAGACTGGTTAGCATACTACAGAGTTGCTGCAATGGCTATTTCAGCCCCAACCTCTTCCCAAATAGCACACTGTTATGTATTTGGATGCCCTTGAATATTGTGAGTGGGCAATCCAGGGTGGCTGGGGACTTTACCAAGAAGAAAAAGAAACAATAATGCACATTGAGAACTGGAAAACTCTGTCCAGCCCCTTCCTACAAACACATTTAAAAGACTGTAGAATGTTAATCAGCCAAAGGCCTGGTTGAAGAGGAAACTAATGCATGAAGTGCAGTTTTGTTGCCTGTTTTTTGAGTCTGTTAAAGGTAGTCCCTTTCGCCTTTTCATCAACAGGTGATCATCACTACCAGAAAGGAAATATTTATTTATAGGAGTAAATATGAGAAATATGCATAAGAACATTTCTGGTTTGGAATCTAAGTACTTCCCTCGAGTTTGCACTTAAATCCAAACATTGGAGTCAGCCAAAATCTGTTTTAAAGAATGTGATATTTCTTCGCAAAGTGTTTAGTATCACAGTATGAAAAATCTAAAAATACCTGGTTCTTAAGGAACATCCAGATGTAATTATTTGTGCAAAAGCATGTGCATGCAGTTCATTCTTATTTGATCTTGACCTGGTTGTGAGTACACCCATCCTAAGAATTTATTTCATGGTGTGGCATTTCATTAGATTAATCTCTTGGGCTCTTTTACAGATAATAACTACCATCGTCAATTTTCTTTTGACCTAAATTTTCACTGAGATTAAAAGAATCCTCCTGTTGGATAATTACACATTCCTTTCTATCTGGAAAAATAAAAGGCTTTGCTTCTCTGATCTCAAACAGAGCTTCAGAATCGGAGACTAACAATCTAATGGGCCCTTTTGGAGCTTTAGTACAGAAGAGGTAGTACCAGAGCCAAACATTATACATCATATTTTAGTAACATAATCTCTGGAGTGGAAGGCAAAGAGAATTTGGTTTATTTCCAATGATGCACTCAAAATAATTTCCAAAGAGCAAAAATGTCAGACTGAATGATCAAAATATTAATTGTGGTTCTGTATAGTGGGCCATTTTTCACATTCATCTGGAGCAATTTTGCTTCCCTAAACCACCTGCTGGAAAGATCTTGGAAGCATTGCTCATTAGTCAATGCCAAACAGTTTACATTTCATTTAGATATTCATAGGATACCATGTTCAGGTTGGGCAGCCAGACAATGAACATACAGAAATGCCCACAAGTCTTAGTTTTTCATATTACAAATAAAAATTATCAGTTAAACGCTTAGGGTTTTTTTGGCCATGTTAATCTGCTGTACATAAAAATGCACAGTTCTGCATATTATAGATGAATAAATTTTTGATAGCAAGAGCTTTTGTGAGCTAGAGGGCAAATGTTGTCTGATCTATGTAGCAATCTAGGAAGTCAGTGGGTATGTGGGCTCCTTTGGGAGGCAAGGAAAGAAAACAAACATTTTGCAGGATTAATGCATCGTCCAGCCTGTGACAAAGAGAATGCAAGGGGTAAATCCTGTATGGAGCCGGGATTAATTCAAAATGCAATCACTGTGGAACATTTCTCGTTCCCAATGTAGTCTGAGGATGGAGGGTTTGCTACAATCCTCATCCAGTTCACACAATATGCCACACAACTGTATTTGCTTGTCAAGTTATGAATCCTGGTGGAAAGGTAAAATAAAAGATACATAGAAATGCCATAATGACTTTGTGAAGTATCTTGTAATCACACTAATAGCTGAATGTTAAAAAAGTTCCATTAAGGCATTTAAAAGCTGCTTACTTATATTGTACACATCACTTAAGATGGGAAATGCAAGTTTTCCTTTCTCACCTGACCACTTTGACAGCACAGAATTACATACATTTACCTGGAACTCAAATATTGCCCTACTCCTGGAGGTTTTGGTGACATCTGAATGTTTTTCCTTCTTAATATTCAAGAGATTCCAGTCAACTGGTCCTGGTGCAGGTATTCTGCAAACACGCCCAGGCGAGATTAGACCAGCCTTTTCTAAGTTTATTAAAAAGACAAATTCTTCCAGTGAGAACTCACAATCAAAAGTATCCTAATCCCCAACTGATGTTTTCTAGTTCTGATAGCTTTTCTCAACAACGTTTAAAGTGTTACCTCTTCCCTTGTGGATGTTGTTGTTTGCTTTGGCTTAATTTTTCACCTTCACATTCCATGCTATTAATGAAGAATTAACAGCATGATCATTACCCTTTCGCCTAGAAAAACACTGGTGTGTCCACCACAAAACCGTCTGTCGGTGACAGACTGTTTTGGCCTGTATAACTGATAACAATTTGAAATGGGATACTGCTATGCTCTCTTCACAGGCTGTCATTCTCACATACAAAAACTGTACTCTGCAACCTACTGCCCTGAAAAAGTCACTTTAAATGGGGCTACTCTAAAGTAAATGGGGGTAGGCACTGCACCAAAACAATGAAAGCGAATGGTTTCCTGTATTGTTTTAAAAGGCATCCCTTACATACATAATTTAATGTTCGAACTACAATATTTTAAGTTATTTAAGTTATTTTGGCATGACAAAATAGCACACACACCTTTTTTCAGGACTGCATTTAAATCTTAGCAGCTACTAAGCAAGATTCTGAAATGATTCCAATGTCATTTTTATATTTAAAAAATGTTTTATTGAATAATGAAAATCATTATGCCAACATTATGCCAAAAAGCATGGTAAGAGACTTTTTAAAGTTCATTTTAAATCTTTACAGTATTAATGTAGCTTTTGAGCACCGGGCTACAAATTTCTTCAGCTTTTTGGCACTCTTGCCAGCTTGCTGAGCTGACCACCATTCAAGTGCTATGCTGGTAAATTAATCCAAGCTTTGGGGCCTGTTTTATGCATCTGCCAGCCCGCTGGTGAACTGAGGTGTTACAGGCACCATTGTGATGGACTAAGGAAATGCTAAGGTCTGTTGCTTTACATCATCAATCTGAGGCCTGAAGGGAACTTTCCCTGAAGACTGCCTCCAAATGCATTCCTGAAGGGTAGTGATTAGTGACCAGAAAGGCTGAGAAAGAGGACAGTACTCATTTAACTAGCAGTACACCAGGATCTACTGCCCTTTTGAGAAACTTGTATCGTTTTCGATAGCTAAGAATCATAATTACAACCCTCCGTTTGCCTAAAATTATTCATAGGCCATTATCCTCTTCAGAGGATGCTAACGAAGAAGAATCCCACGTGGGTTGCTCGAATGGAGCTGCAGATGGCATCATAGGGCAGCCAGCCATTCAGTCTTCCCTCGCTGGCTAACTGCAATTGAATGAGCCTCCAAATCTATCTGCATCTCTGTGGCAGCTCCTGGCAGCTCTTTTTAGCCCGTCTATATGCAGCATGTTCTACATTTATTAAAGATTCAAGAGAGTACAGTGGTACCTCAGGTTACATACACTTCAGGTTACATACGCTTCAGGTTACAGACTCCGCTAATCCAGAAATAGTGCTTCAGGTTAAGAACTTTGCTTCAGGATGAGAACAGAAATTGTGCTCCGGTGGCGCGGCGGCAGCAGGATGCCCCATTAGCTTAAGTGGTGCTTCAGGTTAAGAACAGTTTCAGGTTAAGAACGGACCTCTGGAATGAATTAAGTGCTTAACCCGAGGTACCACTGTACCTCCAATATCTCCAGAATGCTGGCTTTCTGTGCGATGTAATTTCAAGGTGATGTGTTTTGAATGGTTCTTTAGTCACCAGAAGGCTGGCCGAAGGGGTTCAGGAAATGATACAATTGCTGCTACACTGCTGGAGAGAAAGGAAAATCCACTGGTGGGAGTGGGCTTATGCTGCCAGCAGTCCCAGCGGTGCAGCTAAGGCACAGGTCCTGTGCAGGCCTGCCTCCCCCCCCCACACACACACACAAATGACCCCAAAGACACAACAGAGGCACCATGGCAGTAAGCAGCAACAGCATAGGAGGAATTGAGGGCTGCATTGGCATCTAAGCTCCAGCTGCCCGCCAGGGAGAGAGTGACAATGTCAGTATGACGGGTGTTTTAAAGTCCATTTTGTCCCATCAATCTGTGGAGCTCTTTAATTAAAAAAGTATTAAAAATCGTATATAAATATTTATTTCATCACAAAATATGTATTCAAGTGCATATTTTGTCTCGAAGCGCAGGTTTCTAAATGCATATTATTGAAATAAGTGTGTGGTGGCAGAGTTATGCATCTGATTACTTTTCTGAGTTGACAACTATATTGCAAAACTCAGAGAAATCTGAAACCCAAAGGATCATTATGTTCCGATCTGTGTGTTAATCCAGGATCTGAAAACAGTTTCTCTTTCAAATGCAGACAGAACAAACAAACAAAAACAAAAACCTCTCTTAAAAGAGAGCACCTGAAATCAAAATCTGCACGCAAAAGACAAAGAACCAGGTGGAAAGAACATTGGCCAGGTATTACATTCAGCAGGAGAGGCAGCATGGATAGCGCTTGCTGGGGAAGATGCATGGGATTTCTCTCTTGTTGCCCTCATGGGCTGTGTGTGGACATTCATGAGGCCTCTGGAAAACAGGAAGTTGATATTCTGATCCAGCGGGGCTCTTCTGTGTTCTTTTTCCTACTCTGGAATCCTAGAGTCATAAGTAAAATTAATTTTATGCATAACATTCTTTGGGGGGGGGGGGAGAGAATTCAGTACCATGCATGCTAATGCTTTAGAATAAGATCAGGCTGCAGAAAACACATTTTGCTTTATTGTTTTCTCAAACAGAACACAAGAGGGCATACTTCTCTACAACCTGAATTTGTGTGCAAGCAAAGCGCCAAAGCTTTCCTTGCTCCATCCAAAGTGGGCAAACTTGGGCAGTCGGGAAAGTTCTGTGGCTCAGTCCGACTGCCGATATTTTGCATAATTACATAATCACACACACATTGAAATGTCTGCAGTCTCTGTGGCAAACATCTGTTTGGGATGAAACCAATATCAGGAGGTAGTGGGAAGCAGGAAGAGACCAAATGACTATCTAGTCCAGCACCTTCTTCAGATGCCTATGAGAAGCCCCCAAGCAGGACATGAAAGCAAAAGCACCCTCCTCACTTGTGATGTCCATAAAATGATACTGCCTCTGTCACTGGACATAGTACATAAATATCTTGACTAATAGTCATTGGTGGCTTTATATTCCAAAAATTTGTCTTAACCCCTTGTAAAGCCATCAAGGAATTATCTGGTTTTTAAAAACTATGTCATCTTCAGACTTTCTAGGTCAAGAAAACATCCCAAACTCTATAAGTGTAATTAAAGGCCAATTCAGCAGGATTTGTTGATTGGTTTGTAGTAGCAGAGTTATTAGACAGATTCAATTTTCATGAAATAAAGTGCTTGTTCAAAACACCTGAATAAAAGTTAAATGATAGCTTGGGAAAGCACTTTTACTTATATTTATTTATTAAGAAACATTTAAGGTGGCTTACAATCTGTAAAACGATGATAAAATACAATTAAAATGTGATACCAATCCAATTAAAATATATCAGGATATAAATATAAAAGCCAGCAAATAATTCACTCAGTCAATTCGAATTTTAAAACTGTAGGTTATCACAAAAAAGACTAGAACTGGGGCGATAAATACAAAAAGGCAGGAGTCCTCAGAGAATGAAATAAAGCCATGCTCAGAACAAATGCATCAAAATCAGTGGACTTAACTATCAAATGCACTTCTGGATCTGTTCTGAGTAAAACATAGTTGCAACCTATAGCACAGTAAATGTCATGAAAACTAAAACACATAATCAGTAAAAAGTAATTTAATTAAAACTCTGTATCTGACCCTTCAAATGGCACATTTTCCATCATGCCAGTTTATTATTTTAATTTGTAGCTAACTATTGGTCAAGCTTCTCCAGTATTGGCTTCTACGTTTACCTTATAACATTTGGCTTGTGCTATTAAAATGTTGGCTACTCTTCTCATGATCTTAATATCCTTGTTAAAAAGCAGGAAATCTGTCTCTTGACACGTTTGCAACTGGGCACCATTTTTTAACAATCATTTTTATGGAATAAATCATTAAAATTCCTGTGGAACTGAAAATAGAAATGCTTTCACAAAACTGTTTCCCCAGATGAAAACAAAAAAGCCACTCCAAAACAACTTTTCTACTTCAAAAATGTTTAGCTGTACCTGGCTGACAGAATGAGAACTACCTCTTCTGCACAGCCATATTTCTTTCCTCTGTTTCTTCTTTCTTTCCAAATGCAGTTTTAAACAAATGTAGTTTCTGAGGCTGCAAGTTTCAGCAGAGGAATGAAGGGGTGGGGGGGGGAGGAGGAGGAGGAGACAGCCTAACCTTTTCCCTTTCTGACATTTTCCCACACAAAACCTTTCCTTTCAGAAACATTTTGCCCTGTGTGAATAAAGATCTTAGTACTAATTATATGGAATGATTTGAGCAGAAAAATAATGGGAAGGGAAAGAGTTAAACAGCCTCTCCTCCATTGAGACTTGTAGGCTGCTTTTATTTTTTAAAAAAAGAAAAAGAAGAAAATAAAAGAGAAAAAGCTGCAACTGGTTACATGTGATGTGTACTTTTGCCTTAAGATGGTTTGATAAGAAGGAAGCGAAAATAGGTGCTAAATGATTTTGACTTTACATTGCTCCTGGCTCCTGTCAGAGCGAAAGCTAAGAGGGTTAGCCTAGGTAGCAGGAATCTTGGTTGTCAGGATAGAGTCAGGTCAAAGCAAAAATAGACCAAGCATATTTGCTACGTCAAATCTATACTATAATGCAATATATTATAGAATAGCATAATATAATATATTATTCCATTATAGTATGATTATACAGTAGTTTATATGAGATTGCCAGCCCAGCAGCCCAGGTACTAGTGCACCTGCCATTACCTCCGATAGTGCCCACGAAAAATCCCCAAAAATATTCCCTTCAAAAATCTGCAATGCATAACATTAAGCAACATGCCCACACCATTTAATATTCCTGTCATAACATTAAGCATCATGCCCACACCATTTAATATTCCTGTCACTTTTTCTGATATCTTAAATATGGCAGCCATTTTGTGTGATGCCTCCCCCCCCCACAACTCCCACCCCCCCTTTTTTGCCACACACTCTATGGCATCCAACCTTAAAGCGGCCATTTTGCAACCAACACCCATGGCACTTTCTCAAAATTTCAAAGGTGTCCAGAAAAGTTAATGATCCCAGTAGTCGTGCCTTTGTAAAAGGAAAAAGAAAACAGGGCTTGGCAAAAAATCAAGCGGCTGTCATAATTAGTTTTTATTCAGTCTTTCTATATTTAAAATGTAGACTGTAGGTAGTAAAGCACAAAGTTCTGATTATCACTCTTTCCATTTCTCTTGTGTGTGTTTTTTTCTTTTCCTTTCAGTTGTGCAGAAAAGCTTTGTTTTACCTGCTTTGTCCTGCTTATTTCCAACATCAAATGTTCTTGCATTTGTTTACTCCCAAGTGGCTAGCCTGTATGTTTTATGATGCCGTAAGTCGAAGCTTAGCAGTCCCTGTGAAATCTATGGCAGGACAAGTGAACTTGCAGGCATCCTGGCTTCACATATAAATCTCTTCGGAAATAAGGAAAAGAAAATACAAAGAGACTAAAGCCGAGAATTACATCTAAAGAGGACACAAATATTCCTTTACGACGTTTAGCTGCTGATAAGGGTCAAGCAGGAGGAAATCCGCTCCTAGTTGATACTCCAAGAGAGGCATGTTTTCAAGGCAAGCAAATGGCAACTGTCAGAGAGGAATAATTTAGTAGCCCATGACTTATTTCAAATGTGGGTGCCTTGTGGAATTTTCTAGGGCAGCTTCGTGATCATAGAACCGCTTACTCCCTGCTTACATATTATACTTAGATTTACCTCACCATGATCACAGTGAAACTCAGTCCTAGGCTTTAGAATGGCTGAGCTTGTTTTCCTGACTGGGGATAGCTGTCAACAGTTTATGAGGCAGACATTTCCCCAGTGGTGCTTCAGCACACACTGGGCTCTGTGTGTGGAACCACAAATAACTTCTCCAAGTTTAGGCAGTGATGGGACCAGCCTTCATTCCCCATTGATGAAGAAGATCCTTGGTGAACTTCCATCCCAAAGCTCATGAAGTGGGTTCAAGTAAATACTAACCTACAGACAGGAGACATGGCAAAAGAGAACTGAGCAACATTTATAGGCCATTCGTGTTAGGAAGCTTCCATTCTTAAGGTTGCAATTCTATTTCAAAGCTGTTTTCTCTCAACAAAGAAAATCTTTAATAAAAAAACAATTATACAAAAAAGATGTTTTTTCTCCAACCTTCTTCTCTCACAAAGACTCAAAATGCCTTACCATGAATAAGGCAATTAAATTCTTCTGCTGTAAATGAAGCTCTAGATATCTGTTGCTAGCCTTGGCTACTTGTATTTTCAGCAAAGCGCTCCCTTTGTGCTAAGCTCTTCCTCACTTGTGCCTTCACACTTCTGGGAATAAGGGGTGGAGTGATGTAGCCTCATGTCCTGTGTATTGTTATATGAGTTGGATTCCCTTGTTGAGGCCACATTCCCTTGTGGTGGGTAGCCTTATGGGGACCACATGCCCATGTTGGAGCCAGTGGGAAAAGGAGGTGGAGCAATGGATGTAACTCTTTCTTTTGTCCAGTAAGCTAGACATTCTGGCCATGCAAAAGGCAGAGATTTCTACACACCCATACACATCTCCCCATCCTCCATCCAGGCAAGCAGCAGCATGACCACTGTGCAGGGACATATTCCAGTCAGGCAGAAGCACTCAAGAAGGGTGCAGAGCAGGGCTGGTGAAGGACACGGAAAGCCCTGAGGGCCAGATAGAAATGCCTAGGGGGCCACATTTGCCTCTGGGACGTGAGGTTTCCTACCCCTGGTATAATTTGGTGTTCAACATTTGGAGCAATTTCCTTACACCACGTCTTTTGCATGCATAACTTTGCACAAATGGGAGCAAGCCCTGAGTGAGCATTGGATTCCATCTAGTTCTGATTCCTTTGTTATCAAATCTTCAGCTCTACCTGCTTTGCTGGCAGCACTCCACCAACCTAAGAGTTTTGCCCAACGGTATTGTCTTCCGGGCAAAGATTTTGCTCCCCTGGTCCAAGGGCATCAAGATCCTTTCTCAACCTGAAGATGTAACCTAGTGATAAGATTGCTCTTATCAGTGGCAATGCAAAAGCCTGGCTCTGCCACAGAATTTCTGCTTCCCTTTGGGTAATAACCTGCTTCAATGGTGCTTTAAGAGCAGGAGGGTTGCATTTTTCTGCTCCTTAGAAGTTACCACAACATAAGGAGCAATGGGTTTTAAAGAGAAGCAAAGATCACATCAACTTACATTAATTATTGGCCTGCTTCTCTGAAATGTTATACGTTATCTTCTGCATGTTTGTTTTTATCTGTCGGCGTGGTTTATTATTAGGGAAGTATAGTATCGGCTGTCTCTTCCCAGCCTTCAAAGCTGCTTCATTAAAGTTAATAGTGTTTGACTTCCAGACTAGGATCTTTTACCAAGGTAAGACAAAGGAGCTTCAGCTCTTGACTTCTTTCTACCCCCACAGCAATAAAGGCACCAAACAGATGCAGTAATTTGTGCTGTCTCTTTTTTAAAAAAAGATTAATCTATTCTATTAAGTCTATTGAAATGGTATTTGCCTTTCATCCTTTGGTCTGAGTTTGGTCCTTTGGTCTCAAGTTGCGTAATGGCAAAAGCTTGGCAGGGCATCTCCTCTGGCAAACAACCATAGAAGAGGCAACGTTGAGTCAAAGACACCTGCAAAGCAAATACACCACAATTGGGTAATTGCAATAAAGCTCCCAGGACTACACATTCCTTGGCACTGCCTCTCCTCAAGGACACATCCTGCACTCTCCCTCATGGCCTTCTGAAAAGCTTCAGGGGCACCACTTTAGGAAGTGGTGTTATTGCTGTGGTTGAATTATTTGTGGCTGGAGTGGGTAATAGAGAGAAAGAGAGAGAAATGTAGCGAACTAGAGCCACATTTATTGCTACAGAGCTCAAAAGAGGGAAATAACAATTGGCATGGGGGCAATTCTAATTGTATACTGCCTTGGGTGAAATAAAAAAATTCCTTCCAGTAGCACCTTAAAGACCAACTAAGTTAGTTCTTGGTATGAGCTTTCGTGTGCATGCACACGTCTTCAGATACACTGAAACAGAAGTTGCCAGATCCTTCTATATATAGTGAGAAGGTGGGGAGGGGTATTACTCAGAAGGGTGTGGGAATGGGAGATTGGCAGGTAGCTGAGATGAGCCTGTTGACGACTCTTAACGACTGTAATAGGTCTTACAGGAAAAGGCAAGGGGTGAGAAGGTGAAAAATGGCTTAGTCACTATATATAGAAGGATCTGGCAACTTCTGTTTCAGTGTATCTGAAGAAGTGTGCATGCACACGAAAGCTCATACCAAGAACTAACTTAGTTGGTCTTTAAGGTGCTACTGGAAGGAATTTTTTTATTTTGACTATGGCAGACCAACACGGCTACCTACCTGTAACTGATGCCTTGGGTGAGTCCCTTTGCCCAAGAGAGGAGACCTTTCAGCATCATACTTGAGCCACACCCTTAAGTTCCATAGCAAGGTTTCCCTGATCCCTCCCCAGGGCCTCACAGCTGTGGGTTCTAGGCTGCCGCAAGGGTGCTCCACACCCAGTCCATAGGTTACCCTGAACAGCTGGCCTCCAAGGGTGCCTACAGGTCATCACCTAATTGCCTCACCTCTCTACCCTGCACCTCCCTGCCAAATGTGACCAGATATTATTATTATTATTATTATTATTATTATTATTATTATTATTATTACCCCACCAATCTGGCTGGGCTTCCCCAGCCATTCTGGGTGGCTTCCAACAAATATTAAAAATACATTAAAACATCAGTCATTAAAAACTTCCCTAAACAGGGGCTGCCTTCAGATGTTTTCTAAACATCAGATACCATAGTTGTTTATCTCTTTGACATCTGATGGGAGGGTGTCCACAGGGCAGGTGCCACTACTGAGAAGGCCCTCTGCCTGGTTCCCTGTAACTTGGCTTCTCGCAGTGAGGGAACCGCCAGAAGGCCCTCAGTGCTGGATCTCAGTGTCCGGGCAGAATGATGGGGGTGGAGACGCTCCTTCATGTATACTGGGCCGAGGCCGTTTAAGGCTTTAAAGGTCAACACCAACACTTTGAATTGTGCTCGGAAATGTACTGAGAGCCAATGTAATTAAACTATTTAACAACACCCATCACCTAATCCCAACCTCCACAAATGCAGACAGTGTGGACGAAGAGAAAAAAACTGCCCCACAAGTCCAGTTCCTACTGAACACCAAAGTGACTTGCCAAAGTCTGTAGAGCATGCTGGGTGGCTGCCCTGCAACTAAACAGACCGATGGGGACAATGCAGGCGTTTAAACAGGCCATTGGCTCAGCCCCTGACATCACTCAATGTGTCAAAACGTGACTTGTCACAATGTCACGTCTCTTCCCACCTCCCAGCCACAAATGACTCTCCTGCCCTTTCAACTTTCTGCTCATATCTTGGCCAAAAATGGCACTTCTACTGAATCCTTCATGCCAGCAATTGGAACATTTTCTGGTGATTGCTATATATTTAATCCATTTAGTTCTGATGCTTTATGACAGCTTTACTGTATTTATTGCTGGCAATATTTATTGTTGTTGTTAAGTAATTGTTAGTTGCCTAGGCCTTACTTAAGAAAGGTGGGGTATAAGTGTTTTAACTAAGCAAGTAAATAAACGCTGGGCAGGAGGGGTCTGCCAAGGGAGCTGTGAAGTCTGGATGAAGCCAGGACCAAAAAGATGTGTCCATAATCGCTCAGCACTTCAGGTAGCTGGTAGTTCTGTGGGTGATGTCGCATGTAGCATTTCCCTTGCTCTTTTCATAGCAAGCGAAAGGTCCACTATTTCAGAAAGAAACCTGATAGTAGCAGGAACGATTTGGAGGCAGGTAGAATGAATCCTGTCTGCCAAGACTGGCTGGAAAGAGACAAGCATCAGAGCAAAGGGTCTGCACATACAGATAGACCATTTGAAGATGGCATGCATCACTGGTTCCTGAAAAAAGGAGAAATGTTTTATTCTAGGGAACCCTAGGCTTGAAGCATCATGGACTGACACCCTTAACACCTTGATGCCAATCATGTTTGCTGGGGAGTCCTGTTGATTTCCTTCTCCTAACCTGATATGTAAATCCCTTCAACCTTGCCTCTCTGTCCAACTCAGCCTTTGCCTCCTCTGCCCTCATAATATCCTCCAAACAGTGAAAGTGTTACTGCTTATTGGTGTGGTGGGGGCAGAGGGAAGTTGGTGCATTGTAAATGCAATAATGCACCAGCAGGAGAGCTGGATTTGGTCACTGCCCTTTCGCCCTCTATCTCCCAGTAAGCAGCAGTGACACAACCAACCAGAGGTCAGGTCAGTAGTGCTTCACAACACACCATCCACTCTGTTTCTGCTCTTTTTTACACCTGCTCCTTTCTGTTTCCTCTTCCCATTGTCTTTCCCTATCTTAATTTAGAATGTACACTTCATGGGGCAGAGACCTGTCTTTTGTCTCTGCTATTCTGTACAGCAGCCTTCCCCCCGCCTGAGGTCCTTCAGATGTTTTGGACTACAACTCCCGTCAGCCCCAACCAAAACAGCATTTGAGAGACACTCTATGGATACAGCTAGGCTGATGGGAGTTGTAGTCCAAAATATCTGGAGGGCATCAGATTGAGAAAACCTGTGTATAGCACCTCAAGTATCCTAATGGTGGGATAAAAATACAAAAGTTCAATTAGAATTAATTTCTAAATATATATGCTTGGGAGTGAAGCACAAAAATGAGTGTGAGTGATTATAGAAAAGTATTAGCTGAATTATTGCTTTTGAACCAACATTTTTCAATCTATAGTTGCAGTTATTATTCTAGAACTTCTTACTAGAGGACATTTCAGAAAGCATATCTCCTTTTAAAAGTTTTAAGGCTTCATTATTTTAATCTTCTCCCTCTACATCTTTCCTTATCTTCCTTTTCCATTTGGCATTTGAGAGACACTCTATGAATACATACAGCTGAGAAACATGAAACGGGCATCACTTTAGCAAAAGTGGCTGTAAATTTTATTGGTTGTCTTTAAAAAGCACACACGCCATGAATACTCTCTACTCAAGTCAATAGTTTTGTTTTGGTAAGGCAACTGGGAAGGAGGAAGGGGAGGCAGGAACAGCACAGAACCCGTATTAAAATAAATCTGGAAGGAAAAGATGTTCATTCATTAAGTGAATGAACCTAGAAAAAGCTTACTTTTACTCTTACCTTTAATTAAGCTGCCAAATGTAAGGCACCAGCAGTTCCCCAAATGTTTTGGTTTTGTGTACAGCAGAGATGCTGGCTCAGTTAATGGTAAAAAATATAAATTGACATGGCGCTTAGACAGCATTCAGATGTCACAAAAGGCTTTCATTCATTGTCATACAAACAATCCTAAGTGGGAACAACATAGGAAGCTGCCTTTCACTGAGTCAGATCTCAGAAATGTTCCCTTAAATCCAAAAGGGCATATTCCCAGGTAGATAGGTTTAGGTCTTAATCTGACATACAAATCCCTTCAGCATGTTGAGTACATCAACTGACAGGCAGTGGATTGGGTCCTGAGAACCACAGGTGGGAGGAAGTTTGGGAAGGGGACTTTCCTCCTGCAGCCCCTTGCTTCCCCCAAAAACATCTCCAGAGGTTCAGGATTACCTACTGAATGGCTTAAGATGGGGTATGAGAAGTTCCAGTGGCAAGAGGGAATTGTACAAAATCAGGCAGAGGCTGCCTTTCTTCTATTCGTATTCTTGGGATCCAAGCCAATGCAAACTTACTTGCGGAACTTCCACATTCCTTTGTAAGTGGCTTTATAAATGGGATTGGCAAGCAGAAATATGGAGGTTCACCTTGGCGTTCCCATGTCACAGACTCATAGAGAGTTGGAAGGAATCACGAGGGTCATGTAGTCCAATCCCCCACAAAGCCAGAATGGTTTGCCCAACATGGGGCTCAAACCCATGACCCTGAGATTAAGAGACGCATGCTCTACCAACTGAGCTACCTCATTCCGTCAAATAACCTTATTTGTCAGGATAGCCTAGAATCCCATCTATGAATGCACAATCAGCATGGCAGAAGAGACTGGAATTCCATCAAGTCATGCAATTCATGCCAAGGAAATGACATTCCTGTCCATTCACAAACTGTTGAGGCACTTCTGGCTTTTATAGTACACTGGATTGTGATCAGTCTTGTTTTTGTCACCTTCCACATGGAATATTTTCTTTCTTTCCTCTCCTCTCTTTTTAAAAAGTTGTCATCATGGCTTTCATGAAGAGGACAGAAGATTTAAGACCTTCCGTACCAAAACTATCCATTGTTCAAAAGGTTCTGAGCAAAGCTTTGAGGAGCTCCAGCTTGCCAAGAGCTGCACTTTCCACTAATAAGCCAGCAAACTCATTTCATCCAGCTTAGATAAAGCTCACATTTCTGCTGGAGTTGGCTCTGTTCCCCTCACCCACCCGCCCATTTCAAGTTATTCTGTGTTTGGTGTCCAACATAAACAAAACATGTTTCACGAAGAACTCTGACCCCCAACCCTTGGAAACCATAACAAATGCAGAGGAGCATTCTGAAGTGCTAAGGTCAGAGTATTTGTACTGCCAGATGGATGCAGCTCCAGTTAACATCACTCGGAATCTCCTTTGCAAAGTCTCTGTCTGAACTTGGCAGGCTCAGGTTGGAATACCTGAAGTCCACTCACAGGCCAGAGACCAGCGCTCAAGCCTGAATTGCACGCAACCAGCATCTGTGAAATAACAATAAAACCCTCTGTCACCATTTGGAATGGGCAAATCTCTCACTCTCAGTTTCTTACAGTTTTTCTTCCTCCCAATCGTAATTCCAATTCTCCACATTTCCACATCAGTTTGTTTTATATGGCCATTTTAGCGTGAATTTGTCCTGCAAAACACATGTTAGGAGCAGTTATGGAATTCTTTCCAGCACTTATGGAATTATTTTGAAAAGAACATGCAGAGTCAGTGTGGTTCAGTGGTTAGAGTGCAGGACTGTTGAGTGGCTTTTTGTTTTGTTTATTTGTTTGTTGCTTTCCACACAGTGTAAGGCAGGGGGTCAACAGTAGGTGGAGCCAGAGCCAATCATAGGTGCTGCCACAGTTTTGATTTTTCCTGCTGAGCTCTACAAGGATTACATTGAAATAAGGGGGAGGAAGTTGACAGATTCATGTCTGGGCTAGCTGTATGAAAACTAGGAAGGTGGTGTGGTTGAGGGCAGATAGAGATTGGTGGGACAGTGCCCCATTTCCCCCAGTAGACCGGCCTCCATTGCCATTTGTGCCTAGATTTCTTTCTGAGTGCCAAAGCAGCTCCTTAATCTGCCTTTCTTTTATTCTTAAAGCTGGTTTCCCAGAATGTTGCTTTGCTATCAGTTAAGCTGGAGGAGAACATGCAGGGCTCCCCGCAAAACGATTATGCTTACGGGCAAGAGAGCTCCGTCGGTGTGGTCATGGAAAGGAGGATCAGTCCAAATAAAGGTAATCCATTGCAGCGCAAAACCGAACAGGAACAACTTAACAGTAATTGCCAAGAGGGATATGGCTGAGGATCAAAAATGTTTTACAAAACAGAAACACGATGATAAGAATAGAAGGATGTTCATTTTCAAAGCGGGAGATAAGATATGAATTACAGTTCATTCTTAGAAGAGTGCAAGAGAAAAAAGGCTTAAAGCCCAGTCCCATCCCCCTGTCCAGGAAGGTGCTCTTGGGCTAACGCATAACCCTTTGCCTGGGCCTCATACCAGTTCAGGAGCCTTGTGGCTTCAGTGGCTACCAACCAGTCACTGGGAACTGCTGGGAAGGAGGGTGTTGTCACTCATGCTGCTTATGGATCTGACCATGGAGGCAAAGCATAGCCGTTGTGGCTAGTGGCCATGGATAGACCCAACCTCCATGTCTTTGTCTAATCCTCTTTTAAAGCCATCCAAGTTGTGAGAGCAAGTTCCACAGTTTAACTATGTGCTGCATCCCATGAAGTATTTTTTAAAAATCTGTTCTGAATCCTTCAGCATTCCGCTTCATTGGATGTCCACAAATTCTAGCATTATGAGAGAGAGGAAGGAAAACTTTTCCTATCCACTGTAAATTTCTATCATGGCGCCTCTTACCTTTTCTCTAAACTTCAAAGTCTGAAATGCTACAAGCTTTCCCCTTGGGGCAGTTTCTCCATCCCCTTGATCATTTTGTTTTTACTTTTCTTAACCTTTTCCAAAATATATATGCAAAATTAAGATTTATTTGTTTTTTTGTCCTGGCATGCATTGCTTTATACTTCTTTATATTGAATTGTATTGGCCATTTTCCCACTCATTCACTCAGTTTGGAAAGAGCATTTCTGTAATCTCTTTTGTTTTGACAACCCTGAACAAGTTAGTATCGTCAGCAAACATGGCCACCTCACTTCAGAGAGGCCACCTCAGAGCCAGTGTGGTGTAGTGGTTAAGAGCGGTAGTCTCATAATCTGGTGAACCAGGTTCACGTCTCCGCTCCTCCACATGCAGCTGCTGGGTGACCTTGGGCCAGTCATACTTCTCTGAAGTCTCTCAGCCCCACTCACCTCACAGAGTGTTTGTTGTGGGGGAGGAAGGGAAAGGAGAATGTTAGCCGCTTTGAGACTCCTTCGGGCAGTGATAAAGCGGGATATCAAATCCAAACTCTCCTTCTTCTTCTTCTTTGGGAAAAGTTTAAAAGCACAGGTCCCTTTAGGGAAAGCTAAAAGGCACAGGTCTCAGTAACAATCCTTGCAGGACTCCACTTTCTCTAACTCTTTTTTCAAAGAAGTACTTTGCATCTTGCTACTCAAATAATTCCTGATCCACAAGAGGACTTCTCTTCTTATTCTGTGACTACTAAGCTTACTCAGGAGTCTTTTGTGAGTTACCATGTTGAAAACTTTTTGGCTTTTAAAAATTTATTTATTTGATTTTTCAAATTAAAATTTTACAGAGCTATATCAAAAATAAATAACCAAAAACAAGATTCCAGGGAATTTCCTGGACTTCCATCCTCCCCTTTGTGGGTCCTGTCATTAATCATTTCCTCCCATTATGGTCCAAATCTTTTACATCTCCATTGTATCTAGAATTCACCCTTAAACTACAAGTGATATTCCATTCCTACTACCGATTCTAACTGTTTACAATGGTCTTTAAAATAAGTTATAAATTTTCCCCATTCCTTATTAAAATGTTGATTTCTGATTCTTCTGGTCATTTTAGCCATTTCAGCATAGCCCATCAACTTCATCTGCCATTCTTCTCTGGTAGGGACTTTGTCTTCTTTCCATCTCTCGAAAGCCTTTTCGAAAGGACGTACAATGATTAGACTTTTGCAGGTGCAAAGAGAGTTGAAAGTGGGATTGCGAGGAACTGCCCTGAGCATGAATGCACAATGAAAAGAGCCTTCCAGATGAGGCCAATGACCCATCTAGTCCAGCATCGTGTTCTCAAAGTGGCCAACCAGATACCCATGGGAAGCCCGAAAGCAAAACCTGAAAGGGAAAACTGGAAGGGAGCCAGGTTTATGCTGAAGGAGCTGCTATGTATATGATGACACTTTAACAACATTTTAGCACTTAAACTCTTCTTGTGCTTAAATCTTTTAGCACGACTGTTGGGTCTTTGAGATCTCTCTGATCAATAAATGTAGCTCTCCCTAATCCTTGTGCACTGCACGAAGTGCTTTAAAGCTCAGCAATGGTTTCATTCACTAAAATGAGTATTTGAGTCGATTCAATGAAATTTTTAGGTCAAGTCATTTATCAGAACCTAGATTCCCTCCCCCATTATAAATATTCTTCTTTCCTTCTCCCTGAATCCCTAAAAGATACCAAAAAAAAAAGTTACAGAGGATCTCTGGTAAGCAGATAAAGAGCCAGTAGGTGGCACTCAAGTTTGTGAAGCCCAGCCTCTTTACCAACATAGTGCCTTTTGCCAAAGTATTTCATCTTTTATTTTACAGCCATGTAGAAAGCAGAAGTTATGCTTTTTCTAAAAAAAAAAAATAAGTAAAATGAAATAAATTTGTCTATCTAACAAAAAGGAAAACGTAGAAGTGCCAGCTAATATATTACATATAGCGTAATCAAAGACTCTCTGGATCATCCTCTCTCCTTCACACCCACTTACTTAGCACCAATTCCCACAGCAAGGATGGCTGTCCTGCTTCCTCTTCTGAAGAAAGCATTACAACGGGTCCTGCCTTGTTATCCATAAAGAGATCTTGTCTAATGTGTCTTAACAGGTGAGAATGAATTTTTAGACCATCATTCAAAGCACTGAAAGTTGGCAACATGCATCATCTACAAATTCCTTATTTGCACTACAATTTACAGTGGTATCTGTAAAGCTCAAATTCAACACGCACAGAAATGTGGTCCTTGCTCAGTGCCGTCGCTTATGACAGGGGCTCCTCTTCAATGCTTTAGTGGCAGCATGTCCTCAGCACAGGGGCTCAATTCAGCTGGGGAACCTGTCAGACTCCCATCAGATCCAGCCAGCGCAGCCAATGGTCCGAGATGATGGGAACTATAGTCCAGTAATCTCTGGAGGGTCATAGGAGAGAAACCAATCAGAACTGAGGAGATGGTGCTTTGTTGACTCATTATAAAAAGGCAAAATAGAGGCAGGCTGTGTTGACATCTCTGATTAAACTGTGGCCAAAGGATGCTTTGTTCTGTAAATCTGGTAAACTGTAGACAAACTGCAGATGATAATGTGTGCGTGTTTGTTTTAGCAGTCGAGTCTATGGGCTGCTGGCACTCCTTGGCAAACAGGATGTTACGTTTGTACCAGGGGAGCTGTGAGACTTACCCATTCCTCTTTTTTAGATATTGTGCCCAAGTAGGCCAATGCATTGTCCACTGAGCACATGTACATGCAACCGTAACCCCTTGAGGGCAACTCCTTGAGGCCTGGATGCCAGAGCCCATATCACTTGACGGGACTGCAGAGGAATGCTTTGAAATAATAATAATAATAATAATAATAATAATAATAATAATTATACCCTGCCCATCTGGCTGGGTTTCCCCAGCCATTCTGGGTGGCGCCCAACAGAATATTAAAAACACGATAGAACATCAAACATTAAAAACTTCCCTGAGCTTCCCAATAATATCCCTCAAGTCAAAACCCTAAGTCTCTGTCATTGAAAACAACATGCTTCAAAAACCATATCTGAATTAAAAACCATCAACTACATAATGTAGATTGAACAGTGTCATAGATGGCCTGATTCAGCAATATCAAAAACAACATGATGGCCAGAAACAATTACAATGTGAAAAACTTTAATTCAAAACATCAAAACTAACAAACTGAAGTCTCTGAAAGTCTCTGAAAGTCCTTAAATGAATCATGGTGCCAGACTTTACCTGGCGGAGAGCAAGCTGTGAAGCTGTGTATAATCAGCAAATTTCCAGCTGGGTTGGTTGAGTCAGGATATATACTCAGCACCTTTGTCAAAGCCTACTTATATCTGTAATCAATAAAGTTGTGTCTTATTTTAACCCAGTGCTGATGTCCAGTGTCTTGTTTATCCTCCTTGTCATTGACCCATGCCAATCGTGAGCTTCCTGCTCATGGGCCCGCAAGTCACCACAAACACACTGTAATATATGAAATGTGGATACCAGAGGCACACATTACTGGTATAAATCCAGAAAATACGCACACACATTTTATTGGTCTTAATCCAGTTTCTTCTGTTTAATGAACCACTAGAGGCTACATTAAAATTCCAAGTTTATCAGTACTTATACATTCTGTATAAGTAACCCGACAGATTGCAATAAACAGCCGTATGCAACTCTATCTGAAGTCTCCTTATGCTTCAAGTGCATGGGAGTTGTGCCACCAGAGCTGTGCAAGAATGGAAGTTCCAGTAATTTATTACTTCAGGAATCTCATGTCTTAGTTAGTAATAGGCTTCTTTCCCCCAGAAACTTTAACAAGCCATTGACCAGACAACTGAATTTCTCAGCATCTCACTTTCTCAGGTCACCCATAAGCACCTCAAGATTTATGCGAAGGAGAAAGAGTGTTGCTATTTTAGGTGGCGGTGTTTTCTTAAGCAGTGCATCTCTGACCGAGATTTATTCTAGCGAGGCATACCCAGGGCCTCTGCTCTGAGAGGGCTTGGTATGAACTGGGTCACAAAGGCAATTAAAAGTCGTAAAGCAGATGTATCGTGTCTTGGTTCAATCCCTTTGCTTTCTGTCAAGAGGTGAAATCATTGCATGGTACTTGCTGGTGCATTTCTTCATTCCAGAAGTGGAAATGATGTAAACGGGGGAAGGGGGTGCAAGTGAGAGAGAGGGAGAGAAAGGCTCTCTCGTATGCTATAATCCATGTTATCTCATATGCTGTAGTGTGTGTGTGTGTTTGCACGTGTGTATAAGAGAGAGGTTGAGATCTTGCCACTGATTTCACATGCACAGCTGGTTCTCATGATCAATCCATGATGTTTAAGGGACAAATTGCAATAGAAATTCCACATGCCAAAGCGCAGAAGAGGAAAGAGCAAAACATTCCATGGGACTGGCTTCAATGGTGCTGAATGGGGGAAGAGTATGCAAGAGTCCTCCCATCCTAAAAAATATTCTGTCTTCTCCCAGTTGCAGAACATTACTCAAGGCAGCACAGTCTTGGCTATCCATAAAACTACAGCCAGCAATGAATGCCTTGCCGACTCAGTCCCACAGCCTGAACACAGATTGGAATGGAACTAAATACTTTCTGAACTACTACTGCACATCAGTCAGTGGTGATTCTCGTTGATATATATATATTTAATGGAGGCTTTCTTATCATGTTTGCTTCCCACACATGCACATACAACAGTTCATTCTTCTTAAACAAAATAAGTGTTCCAAACAGATTTACTTGACTGTAAAATAATCAGCCGGTGGTGAAATCCCTCTGAACATAAAATGAACTAAGCAATGGCTATTTGTTTATGTTGTGGGAAAACAAAGAACTCTTTTCTATAGTTTTGCGGAGATTCTGAGTTATAATGTAATAGGTTCTTGTCAATTCCCATGTGTTTTGCACTAGGTTCCAGCAAGTGAATATTCTGTAGTTACCTGCATCCACCAGGCCTTTAAACTAGTAAATTTTAGTTGGGACAGGTGACATTATTGAAGGAGTACACTGACAAATATTTGCTCTGATGGAAAAATAAACCACACTTCTCACTTTCTTCAGAGATAATCACAGCCCCGCCAGCCCCTGAAAAATGTGTAAAAGACACATTTAATAAAAAGGAGCTATTTCCAAACAACAGCATATATACATAGCAGACATTCACATTATTTCACATTCACATAATTTCCTCAAACAGAAAATCAGACAGTGAGGAAATTAGGCATACCTCTAAAAAAAAAATGGTGCCAGGACTTTTATTCTTTTTTATTTATTTGGCACTTGGAACAGTTTCCATATAACAGTCAAACAGTATCGATGCAAAGAATAAAACCCAAATTGAAACAATAACCATAGAATGACCATAAACAATTCAAAAATACAAATGGAAACTAAAGGCTAAGAATGACCTAAGAATGGTCTTCAAATGCTTTAGTAAGCAGTTGTGTTTTTGCCTTGTGACAACATCCCATAAGGGTTGCAACCATCCTTGCCTCTAGTGAGAGGGAGTTCTATAACTGAGGTCCTATGCAACTCCCATGTGATATAAGCATCGACACCCACTTCAAACTGGAAAGCAGAAACTTCTAATAAACTGGCATTTCCCCACTCAAAAAAATATTTTATTGTTTTATGCATTTATTTATGTGTAATAAGAATAATAATGGCAAGTAGTTCAAACTGGAAAGCAAAAGCATCTAAGGCACAGTTCATTAAAAAAAGAATGTTTGCAAATGCTATCTTGCTTTCCAACTCAGTATAAAGTTAATACAGTTTGCAAGCAGGAAAAGGACTAGAAATAGATTACAAAAACCAAAATATGCTGATACTAAGAGGAAGGAAAGGTTTTTTTATGCCAAAAAAGAGAGGAGGGACGATTGCAGTATGACCTGGAAGTCTGAGAACTTGGAGAGCATTGCTGCAATGTTTAATTTTCTTTTTCTTTGGCACAGTTCAATTTACTGGCTGTGCATTAGGACACAGATGTTGACTGTCTCCAGCATGCAGTGATTATGACCTAGTACTCCAGTGATTTACTAAGCCTCAGTTCTATGTAGCCACTCAGCTAGTAAAGGCCTAATCCCTTAATGGTCATTTGTGTCTTTGCAACACATCTTAAGGAATTCAACAACACTGCAAATTGTACTTGGTGGATTTACTTGCACGTTGTCCACCCTTGTTATCTTATCAAGAGGCTAATTCCCACAAATTATCATGCAGTTTCAAGGAGGAAAAAAAGGAGCTGAATCATAAATTTGTCCTTCTCCAGACAGTTGCTAAATCAGTAGAATCTTGATCAAGTGAGAATTAGCAACTGCTCTGAATGATGAAGACCTGAGAAGATATTTGACCCTGGGTCAATGAAATGTACATTGATCGAAGGAGCTGATAGCTTTTTGGGGGGGTGAGAGTCATTCCTAGGTGGAAAATAAATAAATGTTCTGAAAAGTTCTCACGAAATATATTAAATGTTTGTGTTATTTCCTTAGGACCAATCTTTGGAAATGTGATGAATACATACCTCTGTCAGTATTTTCTTCAATCAAGCACTGTATAAATTTTATGAAATTAGATGAATGAATGAATATTGCATTCTAAACACATTTCCAGTGCAATCCTACAAATGTCTAATCATAAAAGGTCCCACTGAGTTTAGTGGGACTTGCTTACAGGTTAGCGTGTATAGAATTATTCAGCAAAGTCATAATCACCAGTGTCGAAGCAATGATTCTTCAACATCAACTTCGTTGGACTGGTCATATTGTGCGGATGCCTGGTGATCATCTTCCAAAGCAACTACTCTATCCCAAACTTAAAAATGGAAATCGTAATGCTGGTGGTCAACAATAGAGATTTAAAGACTCTCTCAAAACAAATCTTTAAAAAGCTAGTAAAAACACTGACAACTGGGAAACACTGACCTGCGTGCGCTCCAATTGGAGAACAGCCTTTACCAAAGGTGTCGTGGGCTTTGAAGACACTCGAACTCAGGACGCAAGAGAGAAATGTGCTAAGAGGAAGGCACGCTTTGCAAATCCACACCGTGATCAACTCCCGCCCGGAAACCAATGTCCCCACCGTGGAAGGACATGCGGATCCAGAACTGGCCTCCACAGTCATCTATGAACTCATTGTTAAAACCGTGTTTATGGAAGACAATCTAACTCGGCTATGAGGGATCGCCAAAGAAGAAGACTCAGTGTAGAAACAAAGTATATTTTCATTTGAATTTTTAACATGTACTGTATGCAACTTATACACCAAAATATGGTGTGCTTCCTGACAACAAGGTACCCCCTTCCTGTTCTTCTACAGAGGTACACAATATGTCCATCAGTAGAGTGACTCTCAGCTGTACATCACTCAGTGGCAACATCCAGCGGTGACTTGTATGTGTGAACAAACCATCGCATATCAAACATCATGGCTGGAACATTCCCCTCACCTCACATTGCTTCCAAAGCAATGTTTTTCAAGGTAGTCAGTCACACATTAAACCATGTCGTTGAAGTCATTTTCAGGCATTTGCCTGAACATGCACCCTCTGTAGCGATGGAGAGGGGCAGAGGCACACATGCAAAAGCACCCCACATCCTCACACGTTTTGCCTCATATACTCTCTGTTGAATGTGGAAAGTCTGCAGGCGATTCTATTGCCACCCCACATTAATTTGTACCAATTACCCCTCACCCAACTAGAAACATAAAGTTTGCTCTTTCTAATTTTATTAATCATTTTTATTTGATTTTAGAAATATAAGTTTATTACAATACCAAATACATATCCATATAAAGAGATCTCTCTGAATCTCGAGACTTCCCCCCATCCCCTCCACGGGTCCTATTGTCAACATTTTCAACTTCATATTATTTCATAATCTATATTTTGTATATATCCATATTATCCATAGTGTTTGTTGCATTACAAGTGAGATTAAAATCCCGCTAATGTTTTCATTTGCTTACAGTGGTCTCCTAAATAAATTAGAAAATTTTCCCATTCTTTTTTTAAGTTTTTGTCCTCCTGGTTCCAGTCAGCTTTGCCATTTTGGCGTAGTCCATCAGCTTAGTTTGCCATTCCTCTCTGGTAGGGACTCTTTCTTCTTTCCATCTCTGGGCTAGTCTTTCTAATTTTGTTCAGCACTTCCTCTGGTCTGTTTCTCTTCAAGCGACGGAGCCCTTACTTTGCTTCCTCCTCCCAACTCCTCTGTACCCCGATGATCAGCATTGGGTGGGGGAGCAGTGGATCAATGAGCTGGTGCTGCCATTGATGCAACCAAAATGCTATATGGCATTGCCAGGGGGCAGGGGGCAGGGGTGAGGAGGCAGTTTCCTTTGGCCCCAAAGCCCACCTGAAAGTATACTTAGCTCCACCGGTGATCCTTTGTTCAGCACTTGAGAAACCATGCTGTAAAGAGGGCTCTGAGCAGATACACTTTCATCAGCATCCTATTCATTGACATTATTTGATGAAGCTGTTATCCGGTGCAAGATATAAGCAACCCTGCTCATTCATTTGAGCCAAGGGTTTCAAACGTTGGTAGGGCAAGATGGGAGCCAAGACTGAACACAACTTTAATCAGTGGCAGCAGCAGCAGAGTAGCAGCAAATGTAGTGTGCACATAAACAGGTGATAAAAGCCGATAAGAGAGATGACAAAAATTAGGAAAATAAAAAACACTGTTATAAAGATTTATGGAGCAGCTAAAGCAGAGCTAAATAAATGATAACAACCACTGATAAAAAGAAACGGGGCATCAGCCACATAAACAGTCGGGGGAACTTCAATGCTTCTGTGTGTTACTATGACACTGGTTTGTTTATGCCAGCATTGACCTTCTGCACCGGGAGAAGTATATTAACCATCTCAGTGTCTTTTGTGTTGTTTCACTCCTCAAGAGAAAGTTGTGCAGGGCTGATTCTGATGAATGGCTTTTGCCAAAAGTCAAGTTATCCTTGACTAGATGCAGATGGCCCAGTAAAAAATGAATACTGCCAGCAGACGTCGTCTTTATCAGTCGTAAAAGTTCAGCAGGGACTAGACTTCCTCATCTCTGGCCAGAAAATCCCCCCCAGCCTTCTTTTTCAGCACCAGATCACATATTGTCCTGACGAATTCTTGCACTGCGCTGCGGCTCAGATAAATATGCTTATGTATGAATGCTTTCTGGCAGTTTGGCGCATGGTACAGAATTTAAACAAGCATTTCGAGTCCCTCCTGGGACAGACAGCAGGAATTTATAGAGCTCAGAAATATTAGACTGTTCTTGCATTGTTTGTCCTGCCTGCTGACCCGCTGTGTCACAGAGCACAGTTTTGTGGTCTCCAGACGGTCTTCCAAAGGGTGAAGTCAGCAACAGACTTCAGATGAACTCCTGCATCCCAGTCAAAACAGGACAAGACATCAGCTTGCTTCCTTACGGGCAGTTGTGTTCTTCCTGGGAATATAGAAAGTCTATGATGTGGGAGTCATTCTAAAATAGAGCTCAGGGTTGATAATGATGAAGTCTTTTGTTTCATTCACTTCATGTGTGCTGTTGGTGTCCAAATTGGGCAGCAAGCATTTGCCCTTGTTGCTACTCCAGATTATCTCTAAACATAGGACTCTTATGCAAGGCCAGAAGAGCCCTGCAACAGTCAGGAGGGGGGAAAGAGGGTTAGGAAACACAGCAGTAGCATGAGATGAGAAAAGGCTGCAGTTTAGTGTCACAGCATCTGCTTTTGATGCAGAAAGTCCCTGTCTGAATTCCAGAGAGCCACTACCAGCCAGTACAGACACTAATGAGCTAGAAGGTTTAATGCTCTGACTCAGTATAAGACAGTTTCATGCATTCCAGATACTACGTAACTCTAAGCAATGCAGCGCCATAGCTATGGGGGGGGGCTAGCTGGGGGTTTTGCCCTGGGTGAAGCTTCCAGAGGGGGTGACATTGGGGCTCCCAGCCTCTGTGCATGCACATGCAAATGTGTGGTGTGTGTGTGTGCGCCAAACTGGGATTTTGATCCAAGTGAAATAAAGCCTAGTTTCTTTCTTCCCCCCCCCATCTCTTTGTTATGTTCTCTTTTCCTGTACAGTGGTACCTCAGGTTACATACGATTCAGGTTACAGACTCCGCTAACCCAGAAATATTACCTCAGGTAAAGAACTTTGCTTCAGGATAAGAACAGCAATTGTGCTCTGGCGGCGCGGCGGCAGCAGGAGGCCCCATTAGCTAAAGTGGTGCTTCAGGTTAAGAACAGTTTCAGGTTAAGAATGGACCTCCGGAATGAATTAAGTACTTAACCTGAGGTACCCCTGTATTCATCAGAATTAAAAAAAAAAAAAGATTTTCCCAAAATAGAATACAAATTACTGGGAGGACGGGAACTGGCCCCAGGAGAAGAGGGGAGTGGGAGGGCCGGGGATAAAAACTGTCCCACTTTCTGAGGAGGAAGGCCCCTTCTGCCTGCTACAGCTATTATATCTGTAGAGGATGCCCTTCCCTCCTCTCACAAGCTGCTGGAAAAGGGGAAGCCCAATCCATGGCTGTTCCAGTCCTCTCCCAAAAAACCAGGGCTATAATTGGGGTAGGAGATGGGGGAAGGAAGGAAGGAAGGAAGGAAGGAAGGAAGGAAGGAAGGAAGGAAGGAAGGAAAGCCTAGTTTCAACCAGAGATGAATGGCTGATGAAGGTGATTGACTACGCCGAAAAGGCAAAATTGACTGGGAAAATCAGAAACCAGGAAGAGAAGAATTTTAAGAAGGAATGAGGAAAAGGTTATAATGTATTTAAGAGAACACTGTAAGCAACTAAAAGCTTTGGCAGGATTTGAATAATGCTTGTAATGTATGAAAAACTATGGTAAAAATGGATTATTTTTCTTCAAAAAAATACAGAAAACAAGGGAAGCAGTTGGAGGAAAAAAGATCCATGATAGTAATCAGGGAAGAGTGGAGGGGAGTCAAAGGATTCAGGGTAATGTGGGTGGTTTGTTTGAATTTAAATTTGTTATGTAAAACATAATAACATTTTATTTAAAAAAAAGAAAAGAAATAAAGCCTAGTTTCACCCCTAAGCAATGACTGTATTCTGGTTTGAATTTGGTAGGTTCGCATTTCAACATGAACTGAATCAAACATCTGCCTATCCATGAAGCAGGGATGACACCCTGGGATGCCTCACCTTCGTCTGTTGCTTGCCATGCATTTCCTGCTTTCTGTTGTTTTGGACTTTTTAATGCTCTGAGGAAGAGTGAGCCAAGGGTTTCCTATTGCACAGCACTGGAGATTTGGTAAAAAAAAAAAAGAGGCTCAGTGTAATAGTCTGCTTTGAGCTGCAGCCTGTTTGTGGTATGAGATTCTCCCCTCCCCCCCTCCCCGCCCTCTTTCCCTGAAACAAAAATTCAGGAAAGAAGGCACTTGAATGGTTTGTTTTGATAGGACACTCCTCACTGTGATTTTTCTTTTTCGTTTGTTATAAATTTTCAGCCAGAGGTATAATTTCTCTTTGCACAGTGCTTAGCCAAAGAGGCGTAATGGAGGAGGGCTTCCACCTGAAGACATAGGTTAGAGGTGCATGCCATAAAGCAGTTAAATTAAAATATGGCACCTACTGACCTGATGGAAGAATGCCCTTCCTTTCTCTTCCATAATGAATGAACTGTTCATTAATTCCTCTGAGCTCTTCAACTATTTTCATGCATGGAGAAGATACAGGCCTTAATTTGATAATTGCTTGCTAATTCAGCATGAGACATATGGGTCCAAAAGTAATGCACAACACTTGCATCTTCTCAACAAAGACATTTTGAGGTTGACCTGTGAGAACATTCAAATGTTCGTATGTAACTAAAGAAACCCATCTTTGTTTCAAGCTGTAGCTTAGAGGCTATAAAATTATATAGTCAATAAATAAAAAAATATTTGGGAGTGAGCCATCTAGTGGTTGAAGATTATTATACTGCAAAATTAAGTTTTGAGCAGTCCAGATATGTGGTTTTGAAGTTTTCTGAAAGCAGTGTTATAACTAGGAGGGGAAGGTAGAGGGACCTTAAGAGCAACTTTTCTTTGTGTAAGAAAGGCTACAGAATAACAAGCATTTTATTCCATATGTGTCAGGAACGTCTCTCGGTGAAAATCTTTCGGTCTCAAGTGTTTGAGCCTGATGTCTTTATTTCCAGATAATCAAAATAAAATATATGAAAACACGGTATTTATTACACTCAATTATGGCCATGAGAACAAGGATAAAGGGGAAATGTCAGCAGGTTTTTTGCTATGTGAGCTTCAGATTTTCAGAATGTGTTACTTGGGTTCTCAGAAATTTAATGCATATGAAGGGCTTCAAATATATTGGCTAAATATCCACAATCCCCAGCAATAGTTGACCCTCAGTCCACAGACCATCTGGCTAATATGAAAGGGGTTTTTAAAACTTCATGTCAGCACATATCTCGGGCTGCATAGAGAGAGAAGAGAAGAGAAGAGAAGAGAAGAGAAGAGAAGAGAAGAGAAGAGAAGAGAAGAGAAGAGAACCACAGTTTACAGTCCACTTTACACTGGAGCAGTTGCACTGATCTTAGTTAAAAGAGCAACAGAGGACATGATTTGTGGAATAAATCCATAGAATAATTGTATGCAAATATGTCTTCAGGTTACTACTGTGTTAGTGCTCTCATCCCTATCACTTCTATATTGGTATGTTTGGTGAACTAGATAAAGGCAGTTCTTGTGTGGTTCTGCCAGGTCTTCATAAAGTTATGCTGGCCTATTTGCTGAAGTTGGCTTTTTTACTTACTGCTTTATTGTCACATAATGTCATTTTCAGATGGTAAAATCAGATTGTGAGAGTATTTTACTCATTCTTGCTGCTGCGATCATTGCTCCTTACTTTCCTGTATTTGATACTTTTCCAGTCCTCAAACTCTCGTAGCTACAATGGGACTGAGCCTTGGGGTTCTCTTTTCCTCTCGTGAGCCATTTTGCCCCAAGTGAGAGGGAAAGAAACAAAAACGTTATTGTTTTCCCCACAAATTAAGTAAGTGGAAGTTCTTAATCATAAAAAGTAATCTGGATTGGTCCTTGGAACATAGATCAACAACAGCTATTACCCTGGAAGAGGAGGGAGTTTTGGATCTAGCCTCAGAAATTACCCTTCCCAGAAGCTGTGAACCAATAGCTACTGGGAAGAATCAGAAAGCACTTCAGATGTTAATGGACAAAGAGATACTGAAAGTCACATCTTTTCTGCAGTAGGGTGAAATGAAGGCAAGGTCAGACTTTGAACAGGAAAATAGCTAGGGGTGGAACGGTTGGGCAGACCCTTCCCATGAAGCTTCTACAGCTTTTTTTAAAAAAAAAAAATACTTGGGGGAGAGGAGAATGAACAACTGAGCATCAAGTATAATTTGGGCCTTAAACTGCAGTAGGGAAAACTTTACAATTATGTGCAACAATGAGCATATGTATAGCCAGTGCTTTTTTCTGGGGGTACGCATACCCCTAAACGTTTTGTGAATCTAAGTTTGGCCTTATTGAGGGGCAGTATTTCCATATGAGTAGGAAAATGAGAGTGCCCCTAAACTTTTTTTTTTAAGTGCATAGCTAAAAACCTAGAATTCTCAGACTTCCTTGTCACACCAGACCTAGATGTGTGTGTGTTTAACAAAGCAGCTGCTCCTGTACCTTGCAGGGTGGGGTTGGGTACCTTAGTCTACATGCTCCTTGGCTGATCCATAAAGTCGGCTTTGGCAGCACTCCCATGAAGATCAAAGCTTCTTGTTCGTATTCTGAAGACAGAAGTCTGTTTTTCAAACACATACTGATGCCTTCATACTGATGGGATAAGTGTGTCTTTTTGTGTTTGGGCTTTTCTTGTGCAGGTATAGTGGACTAGGGGAGAAGTGGAAGTGGGATGGATTTGGCTTGATGCAGCTTCATAATGATGGTGAGAAAAACTGAGGAGTCAGAATCTCAGGACATTCAAATGCCTTTTTAAAAATAAACAAACTAATAATGGGAACTTCACAGTGAACAAAGGCAAATCAAATATCTCTAGCTCACTTATTAGCTGAGAATTCTACAGTAGGCAAAAGGAGAGCCTTGGATGTTATTCACACATGCATGTTCCTCACCTGATTACTTGCCACTTGCTGGCTGGTAGCAGATGTATGAACTGACACTCCTTCACACCTCTGTATTTGAGATAATGAAAAGTGATGGAAAAAGTCATATTGGTAGACTTTTCTCTGGTATATGAAGTCTCTCATTCACACACCCATTTTCGTTCGAGTGGTCACTCCATGTCCTAAGAAAATAGCAGCTATACACAATCTATGTGAATCATGGCTGGGATCTCTGCTAGTGTAGTTGTTTCTAAAACTTGGTTGGGGCCAGGACTGGCACGGTCCCTAGTGACACACTGCTCTGAAAAATTGACGACGAATGTTGTTCCACTTTCCTTATGATCCTTACCATCAAGACCCCACACATGGGAGGTAATTGGAACTATTAGGAATGATTAAAAGAAGGGTGGATCTAAGAAAACCACACATACACTAGGTGCAAATAGCCTTTTCATTACTTATAGCACTAAATCAGACTGAAGAGTCAATCTGGTTATCATGGAACAATGTCAAGTGCCATTTAATGACACCTCAAAAAAGGCACATAGGTGCCTTGGAAAAATTCTATCACAAGGCATACTTCAAGAACTCATGTTGGGGGACACCATTCTTTGAAGAATACCTAAGACAGGGCACACCTCTTTTGGATACCTAACTTAGCACAATCCTATTCATGTCCATTAACAGATTTGTTTTGGGGAGGATGACTGTGGCTACAGGAAAGAGGGTGGGTGTGTGGTTTGTGGAAGAGAATGGGACTTACTTCTAACTAGACAGGCATATAATTGCATTGACAGACATCTTGGAAGAGGCTGTTGTCTTCCTTTTTGAGATAGGAGGGAATGTTGTTTTAAAGCAGAGCCCTTATGACATACCCACGGATTACCTAAAAGAAGATTTTTCTTTTCAGAATTCTTGTAATTTATATATATATGCAGATTTAAGCAGATTTGCAGTGCAAACATATACCTAGCTACTCAGAAGCAAGCCTTATAGTATTGAACGGAGCTTACTCTCAGTTAAGTGTGCGTATGTTCATACTTACCAGTAAATGTCACTGAACTCAACACAGTGTATTTATAATCTCATAATATTCTTTGACTAAGAATTCTTCAATTGGTGACAACCCAAATCAAAACATTTCTATGATTTGATTCCCAAAGTATCAGTTTTATTCATCATAAACAAGTTCTTAATATTATTTAACTATTGTACATTTTGAGTTATAGCATAAATCCATTTTAGCAGGTGTTTGGGATGCAAGTTAAAACCAAACCAGCCTCAATATATTAAATGCATGCATTCTTATTAAGTCTAAACTTTTTAAGAGGGCATTTTTACCTGAATCGTCAGCATATATATTCTGGAAATCATATGTTGTGTGTGTATCTATTTCTAATCCATATCTATAAATAAAATGGGGGTGGAGTGCATGTGAATATGTATAAGCAGCTAAACATACAACTTTTAAAATGCCTCTCTTGTTATGAGTTTCTCCAGAGGCCTACTGTCTTCTGACAGCAAAAGATAAAGCTGGCTAATACAAATGAGTCACTGTTCCCTTGAAATAAGATGATTCAATTCCTATGTAAGAAAGGACTTGAATAATTAACTGTTGGCTTATTCTAAAAGATGCATCGGTAAACAGTAACAGAAAGCATAAGCCTCATCATGTTTGCTCTCTTTGTTCTATATATTACCATGGGGGAAATGATACACACACACACACACACACACACACACACACACACACACACCAACTTCTAATGTGTAGCATGTTACTTCTGGGGTAGTTTGTCCACCTTTGGTTCTCACCCTGAACTCAGCTGTCACCTGTGGTTCCTAAAGGCTGTCAGCATGTTACAGTGGCCACGCCCTGAGAACAGTTTCAGCTGGCCAGCTAAACCAGGTGAGGGTAGCTGATGAGTCTCAAGCCCTCAGTGAGTTAAGGACATTCCCTGCATGTGAAGCAGGCTCCGGTGGCTTGAATGGATGAGACCAATAGCAGGTCCAAAGGTCAAGAAAGCAGTTTCTACGCGTGCAGTAGAGGCAAGAGAGGGACAGATAGGGCTTGTCAACCTGGGAAGGTAGCCCACCTAGGAGAAAGAAAACTTTGATCCTAAACCACCGCTGCCTTTCAGGGTATCTTCAAGAGAAGAAAAGGCTAAGGAGTAAACCCAACACAAATCTGGAGCAGAGTCCCTAAGATGGTGGGATGATGCCTTGTATGCCTCCTTATGGCAACTTCTGCAGCCAAGCTCCTGCCAAAGGTATAGCTATGCTTTTCTTTGGACCACATCAGTCAGACCAAGATGGGGGTCTTGTTGTCTGGGCAGCCCAGGACCTCCATACTCGCAGTCCAGGCTTGCACCCTGGGGAGGCCACTTCGATGCTGCTAACACAGCAGTTTGACTTCATTCATTGTGTCTCGAAACAGATGGATGCCAACAACAAACACATCCAGATAAATTGCAAGATTTTTAAAAATAATGAAGGGCATGTATGCACCATGTATGCCATATAATATATTATCCATTACTGTGGAAAAATCCAATTGGCTGTATACCTGGTCTCCACCCCCATCGTTCAGCCCGGACACTGAGATCCTCCTCTAAGGGTCTTCTGGTGGTTCCCTCACTACAAGAAGCGAAATTACAGGTAACCAGGCTGCCCTGTGGAACACCCTCCCTTCAGATGTCAAGGAGATAAAGAACTACATAACTTCTTACGTTTGATGTTTTACTATGTTTTATATGTGCTGTAAGAGTGGCTGGGGAAACCCAGCCAGATGGGTGGGGTATGAAGAAGAAGAAGAAGAAGAAGAAGAAGAAGAAGAAGAAGAAGAAGTAGTTAATGCTAATAATAATAATAATAATAATAATAATATATTTGATGCTATATCCATACTTTTATTATGCACAACGATTCAAGTGCTGGAAATAAGGGACACTTCAGACATTATATTTTGGGGGGTGTATACCTAATGTTTTTAAAGTGCACAACAACAAATGTCTATTTGCAAACATATGTATTGTGATGCAGGTACTCTAATCAAGAAATGATGACTGGCAACCATTCCCTCTTGAGTGTATGCTTGATGGCAAATCATGCATCTTTGTAATGTGTGAAATACATAGGTGAAATGTACACCACCACTGTAAATTAAATACAATTATACAGTGGTACCTCAGGTTACATACACTTCAGGTTACAGACTCCACTAACCCAGAAATAGTGGTTCAGGTTAAGAACTTTGCTTCAGGATAAGAACAGAAATCGGGCTCCTGTGGCGCAGCAGCAGCAGGAGGCTCCATTAGCTAAAGTGGTGCTTCAGGTTAAGAACAGTTTCAGGTTAAGAACGGACCTCCGGAATGAATTAAGTACTTAACTCGAGGTACCACTGTATAAGACAATCATTCCCAATGTGGGTATTTTAATCTACAGCTCCTATTATGCCTAGCCATTGATCATGCTGGCTGAGACTGATGGGAGTCAGTGTCCAAAACATTTGGAAGGCCCCTCTTTGGAGCAGGCCAGTATGAAGAAATAACTTCCTAATATAGTAGTCATTTCATGTTGAGCATTTCCTGAGATTTGAACAGGAGCCGGATAATAATTACCATGCCAAACTTACTAGTTAGAAAATTTAAGTTCAGCATACTTGCAAGGAAATGGAAAACCAATATAGTGTAGTGATTAGAGTGTTCTGTGGAGATCAGATCCCCACTCAGCCTCAAAGGTCACCATGTGTCCTTCAGACATTTATTCTCTCTCCAAATCTAATCTACCTTACAGGACTGTTGTGAGGATAAACTGAGATAGCCTACAGATTTGGATACAGATTTGATTAAAAATAAGAATGCACTCGGCCATGGTTAGGCTGTGTGGTGATATGATTAAAGTTAGTGAGACTGTAATCCTTATCTGGGTGTAGCTACATGATGTTTGTCTACTCCAAAGTAGGGAAAGATAATTCACAGAAATCAATGAGACCAATTCAAGTGTGGCCTGTGGGTCATTCTCTTAAAGGAAAACTGCTGCAAGTATCTGGGAAGAAGAGTGAACCAACTCTCTACAACATAATATGAAATTTGATACTGTTGTCAGTACAATTCCCCAGTGAGAAGGATAAATTGTGGTCAAGACCTGGACAGGTTAACTAGTGGTCATCCCTTCTGGTGGTACCTTTTATATACAAAAGGAGGTCAACACGATTGGAGAAGAAATTTGAAACCTAATACCAGCCATGAAACAAGACATCTGTTGGACTCTTATTTGTTTCCTTTTAAATGGGCTTTAATTGAAAGCTCAGTGAAAAATGCAGGTTACAGTCTTTGTGGTATCAATAGCTTATAGCAACATCTGAACCGTGATGCATCTAAATTATGTTTGTTCACTTTCTAATTTTAATTGTTTAAGAGCAATACATTATTAGATATATATTTATAGACATATATACACCACTTCAAACAATTAATCGTAAATAATAACCCCTAAACCCTGAAATAATATATTTCCTCACATTGGGCATTTATTTTTGCACATATAATTGTAAATGAGAAGACGTTCAAGTCACTTAAGAGCTATTTGTGTAGCTTAAGAGCCATATGTTAATGGAAATTCTGGACCAGCCTCTTTTTGAGTTCAACTTTAACTTTATTTTACACATTTTGCTAGCCATATAACCAGCATGGCTGCATGTTAAACAAATCCTAAACATTTACAATGATACTGACTTTACTTTGTGTGAGGATCTGTATCTCAAAGTGGAATATTTAACATTAAAAAGCTGAAATTTAAACCAGCTTCAAAATACAAAAAAAACAAACATACATTTTCTCTACATTAATGCTGTTTGTGTTAAAACAAGTTAACTTCAATGCAAGATTTTCATTTTCAGTATAGAAAAATATCAGTTCCTCTAACTTTACCAGTTTTAGAAGCAAAGCTAGTAATCTTGCAGATCGTACACACTCTCATAGTCTCTCTCTCATAGTCTCCTATGGGAAGGGAAAGTCCAATGCAACATATTGTTTGAGCTTCCTTAGAAGACTGCAAGTATACCAGCACTTCTTCCTATTGCCCTTCATCAAGGCAATAGGGGAGGAGAAAGAGAGTCTCCAATAGCAAGACGATGGGGTTGGTTAAAAACCAAGTCATTGGGGTGCAAAAAATATTGTGCTCAGTGGTGGCTGGCACCTAAATATGGGAGTCAGATGACTTACATTGTGGCTGCTTAGGAGGACAAGAAGCATCTCTCATTTAAATGTTGCTCCTGCCTAAGGCACATTCAATTACAGTGGTACCTCGGGTTACATACGCTTCAGGTTACATACGCTTCAGGTTACAGACTCCACTAACCCAGAAATATTACCTAGGGTTAAGAACTTAGCTTCAGGATGAGAACAGAAATTGTGCTCCGGCGGCGCGGCAGCAGCAGGAGGCCCAATTAGCTAAAGTGGTGCTTCAGGTTAAGAACAGTTTCAGGTTAAGAACGGACCTCCGGAACGAATTAAGTACTTAACCCGAGGTATCACTGTACCAGTCTGCATAACACATATGACTATACCACTGTATAGGGTTGTCTCCACTTGAACAGGAATCTTGGAAAACGAAGGTTCCCGATCGGACATAGAGAAGCCTATTCATATATACTTATATGCTCATCGGTTCTGTGCAGACTTTAAACTGAGCATGCACAGGTTGTGGAAAGGCGTTGTGCAGTCCTGGCCTCCCCCATATACATCTATTTATTGACTTTCTGAAACCAGCCACACTGGTCCCTTTGTTTTCCCTCTCTTCAGAGTAAACTATTGTGGGAACTGCACAAGCCTATGTGAATTGTGGGGCTCTGGTGTACATCAAAGTGTGCATCCAACCCCCAGCTGAATTGCATGTGCATAGAAGAAACTACTAGAGCACCCACAACTCTGAGGAATGCAAGCAAGATATTGGAATGGTTGATTCACAGAACGATATAAAATTATCCCATTTGGGCAGTACAAAGATTACTAAAATTGACTCAATATTTGTACAGGACTGCATCAGTATTTTGAAACTTCAGTGTTTGCAGTAAGCACACAGTATACATGGAACAGACTTTCAAACATACCAATCATTTATATATGAGCATGACAAAGCACTAGCTTGCACTTGCAAATTTCAAGTAAGAAATAAAAAGTACAAAACCTTTTAAGGAAAGAACAAATATACATAGCTAAAGTCTATCGTAATATTTAAAGTATAACATAGTCAACTTGTAATTCTATAATAATGTTACAAATCGAGGTTTTGGAATAGGAAGGTTCAAAATTCCAAGCAGAGGCCTATACTGAACATTATCCTACAGTTTAGTTAACTTGTCTCAACCGCATTATGAAGGCATCTGAGATTTCCTAAAGATTCGACAGACAATGGTTGAAATGTTTGCAGTAGTTCATAGGGTCCATCTTGTTTGTACAGACAGTGTGAAACATCTAAAGTGTAAGTTGAAGTTTAGTCATGTTCCTGTTGTGCATATTATGATGACGGACCAATTCATCAGACCGAGCAAATTTTTTTTGACAGCTGGGCCACCGACAACTGAAAGGCTTTTCACCTGTCAACAAAACACAGAGTTATTAAACTGTCACAGGATGAATTTTCATCATCTAGGCCCATCCCTTCTTTGCATATAGAAAATGTCAATAGAAGAGTGTCCCTAACTTTTAAGTATATGGTGCTTCATCAAGGTCTTTGGAATCTAGCCTAGTGATTTCAAAGGGAGATGGATGGTGCTTTTAGCTTCTATTACTTTTCATTAAAAAATATTAATTATGTTTCCACCATTCTCTGCCTCCAAAAAAGCTCAGAGTGCCTTATTTATGCCTCCAACAGATCTTCCATTCAGGCAATGCTCAGGAGTAGATCTAGTTTGCTTCAGCAGGACAGCTGCTTCATTCTCTGATATATCATACTCTGGGCAATAGCTTCTATTATTATTTTCAATGGGAAATGAACATTCAAAATCTATACAGAACTGAGACTTATGGAATGATATTCTCCAGTTATCATGTAGTTTAAAGCAGTTATTTGTTTTTGGTTTGTTTACAGATTTATATGCCCTTATGGGGAAATGCTCACAAGGCGGCTTACAGATAATTACCATTAAACAATAAAAACAAACAAATCAACAATAATCTTTAAGAAGTGCCACTCACTTTTAAACAAAGGAATGGGCAACTTCTACTCTTGGCTAAGCCAGTTTCAGCTTCCTTTTCACATTAGAAGGCAGCCATCCCAACCCCACCAACTTTCAGCAATGAACACAATAGTATGATAACACAACAGTACTGAAGAGGCAACCGACCTCAAAAGAATAGATCAGCACAAAAGTGGCATAACTAGTACTCTCTGCACTGCAGTTTTCAGAAGCGGGCTACATTCTATGTTAATGGTGTATTTGAACCTCATCAGAGGCAAACTTTGGTAATATGGCTCCCTAAGCGAGGACAAAAACTGCCGCCGCCACCCTCTATTTCTGATATTTCACAATCATTCCTTTTGGTTCAGTGGCTTTTTATGGATCTTAAAGGGTACGCTTATAAATATTGGTTCTTTCAAATTACTATTATTATTTAGTGCCCCCTCGCCTCAGTTCCCTGTGCAGGAAAACCGCCTGCAGCCCCCTAAAACAGACACTAAACTCATGCGGCACCAAGGCCACAATTCAGATCAGCACTTTAGCACAAGGGAGTAGGGTTTAACTCTTCCTCTGGCGGCAATCCTGTGCTGCTGAAAACTGCCCCTACCTGAAGCTGCAACTTGCCTCCAGAGCTGCAGAAAATGGCAGCTTTGGGGACAAACAGAAGCTATGTATTGCGGGATATGATTTTTTACAAGGAAATGGGGCAGGGGGAAAGCTAAATCTCCTCTTCTGCCGAACTATGGTCCTGACAGAGATATACAAAGAGGGGGATTGATTATTTGCAGTGGCAACACCCCTCTAAACTTCTAAGAATTTTTTGTAGGTGACCCATTAATGAAAGCAGCAGACAATTTTTACATTCCTTTCAAAATACGATCCTACAGTCTCCAGCTTCAGTGCAGTTCTCACTATTTTTCAAATACTTAATGTTCAGGTGAAGGAACACGAAGCTTCATAGGGTGGACTAAGCAGGATCACTTGTTTAGTACATCTCCATATAGCACCAAAAGAAAAGTGCCGATATCACCTAGAAAAGCTCTAAACCTTTCAGCATTTATTTATATTTTGCACCCTTATTTGAGTTTTACTTTTCCACCATGTGATAGTGATAACTCTAACCCATGCCTCTTATGACATTCACTAATTTCCTGGAACTACCATATGCATTTAAAACATAGCAAAATAAATTCAGGTAAAATAAATTTAAAAATATAAATGGGAAAAAAGTATACGCACTTGTTTTACCTGTATGAGTCCTGGTGTGAGTCTTCAGGTGGTCAGATCTGGAGAACTTTCTCTGACAGGTTTTACACTGGAAGGGTTTCACACCTAAATAGATAAAAGAAGTCTAGTCCCATGTTCCAATACCTTTTCAGAGGAGTGAGGGACACCAGTGGCTTATGACCTCCAAACTATGGATTTTTGCTTTGCGTTTGTTGTTTAATAGTTACCGAAATTAATCTTTCTCTTTGCACATGCCTACACATCCCAAAGGTCATTAATCAGGCTTCTCAACTTCATAACATTTCTTCAATCCTCTTTCACCAGTTAGTGCTTTCACGGTGCCTTTGTTCCTGGCAAAGCAGGTAAGGATTAACTCACTACCAGATTTGTAACTTGAAAAGTAGCAAATGAGGAACACCCTCTGGTGCTGGGGCATTATTTCATTTAAATTTGAAATTTACTTTTGTTCAATATTCTACATATTTTCCTAACACGTTAAAAAAAAGGTCCATCAATTATGTGCTTTAACCTAGGAAATTTACTTTCTATATCCAGAAAAGGATATGCTAACCAACAAAAGAGCTAACCAACCATAAAGCTAAGCACAATATTCCATGTCCTTCATCACCAAGCCCTAAGTTTTAATATTTGTTATCAAAATGTTTGATGCCCACACAAAAAAAAAATGTTTAATGGTGTATTTCCCCTAGCAGAAAGCACTTCCACAAACCATGGCATTTTCTTTTCTTTTATTCACTCCCTACCTGGTTAAGTTCCCCCATCCCTTCCAAAAAGCTGCTCCTGAGGGTTTGGAGACTTCTGGGATAGTATGGAATATGGCATGGAGTGCTGAAGTAAATTGGAGAAACTGGATGGCACACTACCCATTGAAGCAAGGGTACTTAACCTTTTTTGTCTGAGGGATACATTCATCCTTGACCAACCTGGGGAGAGGGGCACATGCCACATGTGGGCAGCTACATACCTAGGCTCTCTTGCGCCCTTTGCAAGGAGCTGTATCAGCACCCATCCACCCATCCATCCCTTGCACCCTTGGTAGGAGATACATTGGTTCCTCCAAAGCCGGGAGAGACCATGGACCAGAAACTCAAAAAGTTTACTTTTTGTTGCCTTCTGCACTCCTCCAGTGATTTCCTCCATGGCCATCTCCATTGGGTCTGCTCCACCTCCCCGCATCCTCCTCCTCCATCGGTTCACCTCCCTCCCTCCCCGCACTGCTTTCCCTTCTGCGTCCTTCTTCCTCCCTCCCTTTTTCCTCCTTCTGCAACTCTCGCCCACTCTCTTTAGCTTTCTTCCCTCCAAGCCCTGCTGGGTGCTCCACTCACACTTCTAATAGTGCCCCCAGCCAATTGGGTTGGGGCCCCTGCAGAGATGTTGTGATGGTCCACACCAGTGACCAAATTCTTCTGCCAAGGTGCTCAGAGGAGCCTGCGTGTCTCACCTGGCCATCCGGAGTAGTGGAAGTCCTGCCCAGGGAGCATGCAGATGGGCAGGTGGGCATTTAGTCACTCCAAGACACTTTTTGCACCTCCCTGGGCCTGCGCCATTGGGAGGGGCCAACCTGAGTAACCCCCTGCTTGTGGGTGTAACTGAAAGTTGGTGTGGCTGCCCCACACTCTCACTTGCAAATGCACAGGGCACATCCCCCTACATCCCCCTGTAGATTAGCTGGGTGGATTATTGCCCCCTTCCTACTTATCATATGATTGTTCTGATGACTGAGAAGGGGCTGGATTGTATCACCATCAAGAATGTTGGGCTGGACAGAGACAGTTAAACTTCACCATACACCACATCACTGTTTCTTTCTTAATTTTTCTTTTTGGCACAACACAAAATATGTGGGGTCTTTGGGGTCCCCCAAAATTTGCTTGGTGACTGCATCAAGCCCCCAAATCTATGGCTAGTGATGCCTGCACTAAGCCAAAGGCACTACTGGGTACAACCCTATATATGTTAACTCCAGAGATTCCAAAATTTGGTACAGAATGTTCTGCATTAGCAAATGTTCTCATTATTTCTTAAAACAAACATATAAAATGCTCAGGATTATTGCCCATTCACAGGACCATTGGGATAGGTCTATCCTAAGTATGATTTGATTTTCAAACCAAGCCAATCAAAGCGCTGCTACTTCCACATCATTCTGGCCAAACAAATTTGAACCATAACTTCACCTCTACTAACTCTTAAAAGAGTATGTGTGCATGTTTACTAACTGGAAAATGGAGAGAACAGAAGGGGGGTCCTTACTTTTTCTAACTGATGAGATTATTTTTCTAACTGGTGAGAAGGCAGCTTCAGTGTAGCTATGTTAAGAGTACTGCACCAGATGTTCTGTATTGTGCTCCTGACAGTGTACTGCTCTGAGCAGCTGAAAATGGTGCCAAATGGAAATGGCTCCTAGAACCAGCCTTTGAAATTGAGGGCTTCAGGGCAGCTGAAAGTTAACAATGTACAGTGCCATGAAAAGTGCATCTTGCACAAAATTCACTCCTGATGGCCACAGTAAGCGCACCCAGTGTCAGGTGATTGGCAGCTGGATGTTTGGCCTGAGAAATGCCACCTCATGAACCAAACTAGCCTGTTGGATCAAATTAGACTGGCAGCTCAGAGGTTCCTACTTTCTTCAAAAATACGCCCCAGCATTTTAAATTGGGCTCAGGTGGAAATAGACAACCAATACTGGTCTTCCAAAATAGGTGTAATATAAATTGCTCTGGCTGTACCCATTAAAAACCTAGTAGTCATGTTTTGTCATGTTTAATTCAGCATAGTAGTCCAGCTTGGAGGTTACCAGAGCATGGATCACTGTGGCTAGGCTATCTCTGTACAGGAACAGTCACAGCTGAAGAAGCAGCCATCTCTGATGAAAGGTCTCTCTGACTTTTGCATAGCTTGCATGTGACCTACTACACAAAGGCACGAGTCACACCCATTGAGCCACCCACTTTTGTGCCTGGCCGTCCCCACCACTGGCATGTGTCCCCCAGAAGATTGCCTGTCAGGAAGCATGATCCTTGATCTGATGAAGTTTCCCCATCCCTGTTGTCAAGAAAACCAAGAAAGCAAAATAGCAATATTATCTGCTGCTTTGTTTGAAATACTGAGACACAGACAAGAGGCTTTTCACAACTGATTTAACAATTCCAGAATAAAGACATCAAAATCATCAGGCATTAAGTTTGCATTAATAATATATTATAAATTATGCATGTAAATAAAATGTATAAATGCATGTAATGGCTCTCCAAATAACTATGTTTCTACTTAGTGAAGTTTGCATAAGCCCTTTCACAGGATTATTCATCAGGATCACCTGTATCAATGGACAACATATTTGTTCTTTGCATCTTAAAAACAATTGGATTCTCCTGCATCTAACAATATGTACCAAAAGCACAAATCTTTTTGCTTCTCCTCAAAACAGAACTGATAGGGTTGCTAGCCATGCCACAATTTTAATGATACATGAAAATATCCACTGCATATGTTCAATAAACTGCTTTTTTGCCGTTTAAATTTGAATGTATCCAAACAATTGATGACACGTGAGCCCATAATCCTGAATTACAGGGGCAAGGAGGAAAGAAAGGAATTAGAATTCAAGTTTTTATACTCTAGGTTATGGAAACTGCAAACTGCTACAAATTTCAAAAGCCAAGGCATGCAACAAACCTGTATGTCGTCTTTGGTGTCGTTTGAGTTGATCTGAACGAGAAAATCTTCGTTCACAGTCCTTAAAGTCACACTGATACGGTTTTTCACCTTAGGGAGAACAAGTTTCATTTGAAAAAGGTGCATTAAGTTGGAAAATAAAAGCCCATACGAACACACTAGAACAATTTTCAATCACATACACATTTAAAGCAGGTGACTATATCTGTGTTGTAGCAGGGGTGCTTTATATAAGTCATTTTCAAGGAAAATCTCTGCATAGGAAGAATTGGGTATGCAGTTACATCTGAACTGTGGCAAAGCAGTTTATTTTGCTACCAGTATATGGATACGACAACTTATGTATACTGCAGTTACCCCATCTGGGTACTTAATGCAAAGTAAGTTAAAATTCCTTTAGGAATGATAATGCTGAAACAGATGTTTGTCAGATTCTGTCAGTTTTCTGCCATCAGAAATCAGTTTAAAAGCTGTTCTGACAACCTTGTAGATTTAAAGTACCAAGGGTGGGATTTTCCAAACCAACCCCGGCAGCAGAAGGCTTGCACGAGGACTTTCGATTGCATAATGGGGCTTTCAGTGGGCTGGATCCAAGCGAAGCATGAATGAAGGTCCACTGAATTGTGGGGAGAAGGTGACTTCTTCCAGTTCACCTTTTTGCCTGCAGTAGCCCTTTGAGCCCCCTTAAATCTGCTCAGAGGAAGAGGGAACCTTCCAAATGAGAGTGAGGGGTGTTACTGGAGACAGCAGTGTAAGGGGGAATCACATTGAACAGGAGCATCTGTGGATTCATAGCCCATTCCATGACCAGGACTCTTGTTACTTCTTAATTGCATCTTATGTTTTGAGAATATTCAGTCACTGTCTACCAAAGTCATAGCTGGGCCCATGCTTTGTTTTGATTTTGGTTTATTTTATTTTTTATTTTTGAAGAAGGTCAACATGTACTGGAAGTGATTAATAATTCAAGATCACAAGTGGCAATTTACCAAAAATAACTAAGGATAAAGTTACATAAATAATATGCTTATTTTCTTCCAACATTAATAGGTTGTGAGGCCATAACATTTGTTGGAAGAAAGGCCATGCCTTCATCTTGCCCCAAAATTGTCCTATCTGAGATTTTGATTTTGTTCTCTAGATCTAGTAAAATATGTCAACTTTGCCATAAGGGCATCCTCCCAAATTCTTCTATGGATGCTTCATTGCTCAATCTCCATTTCTCAGCATAAAGAATTGTAGCTGTGACTGGCAAGTAAGAAACCATGTCTAACAGAACCTTCCAAATGATTTAGCAAATTTTTTAAAAAAATACTGGTGTTCGATTCATATGAAATTTTAGTAGGGCTTTCTATAGAGGCCAGATAAACATCCAGAGTGGTGGCAGTCTTTGTTCTGACCCTTTGCGGGCAAAAGGCTTAGGAAATAACTCTATACATGCCTCATTCTATCACAATGTCATTTCATACCAGTTTTCAATCTTGAGACAGAAATGCCATGTGCTTATACTTGTAATGTCCCAACTTTTCAATATTTTGATGGCAAAGAAGGAAAACAGCATAGCATACAAAAAAATATTGCATTTAAAGCAAAATGGGCAAATGTGCATTGGTAAGATATTTATAGTCAATGGTCAATTCAGATGTTCAGAAACAGAGGAATGCATATGAACCTGTCTTATACTGAGTCAGAACATGGGTGCATCTAGCACAGTTTTTTTCATTTTCTTGCTTTTATATCCCATCCATCCTCCCAAAGGAGCCCAGGGGAGCAAACACTTCTGTGATTATTATTTTTTTTTAAAAAAAAGATTAAAAATAAAATGAAAACACATTATACTCATTTTTAAAAGGAATAAAAAAAATCTAAAAACAATAAAGCACAATAAAACATATGAATCAGATTTAAGAGCAGGTGTAACACAATCTTGTGTCTGGATTGGCCTGCCAATTTTCAGAAGGCATCTAAAAGGGTAGTGATGGTGACTGCCTAATATCAATAGGCAAGGAGTTCCAAAGTTCAGCTGCTGCCACCCTAAAGGACTCGCTTGTTACAAATGCAAAGCAGACTTCCTCTGAGTGACAGTGAGTTTCAGGCTGGGCTCCCCTGCATCCCTTTCATCTTCTAGAGATGCTAGTGATTCGGCTTGGAACCTTGTTCATGCAAAGCATATGCTCTGACCACACAGCTATGAATCCTGCATAGTGGCATGCATTTCTACATTTCTTCAGGACTAATAAACACTGAATCAGTTCTAGTTTATTCAAGATGCTATATGATTCTTTTGTAAACTAGGTTTATTCCTATTAAAAAGAGTTATTTTTGCTAGCATGCCATAAAGCAACTGCTTTGAAACATCGTTATGTCTTTTCCAAATGACAAGCGACATCACCCATATTAACTGCTCTTTCACATTTACACTGAAAGCAAGGAGTTCAATATCTAAACGTTTCTGTTGGATATCTGTAAGAGAATCTTTATAGCTTCCTGTGGAAGTCACCCAAAGGAGTTTACTGGCTTTTAAAACCCAAAATGGGTTGTTTCCACGTCCATTCAGATTAATTTATTTATTCAAAAAGTTATATTTGTCACATGTGTTTAAAATGGTTCCTTTTAAATCTGGCCACAAGGTCTCCCGTAGGAATTGCTGTGCCTTAAAACTGATTGTGAGGAAGGCTGAAGCCTTGGCAGATTTAAGGCAGAGAATGCTGGTGGAACACAATGCACTGAGCAGATTGTAGTCTCCAAAGTTCAGTGCAAATGCAGTTCTAAAGCATGAGCATTTGAGCAGCATGAAGTGATACATTTCACACTGCTTCCACATTGCAAACAAAGGTCTTCTGTTATTATCAGGCTTACTGGAACTGTTATATCTTTCTCAAGTTAAGCTACAGCAACCATCTGCTACAGACCTCTGCTGTCATTCATCTATGTGTGGGAATGTTTTCAAACAGAATGTGTCATTTACCCTTTTCAGTATCTTACTATCTTCACATGTCTCTGCATTTCGGAATAGAAACTTTCATCATTGTAGGAAATCACATTAGATTTTGATGTAAAACATGCATGAAGCCACTTATGTAATCAAGGAAGTTTCAATAATCCAGGGACCTCATCACACTTTATGAGTTGTATCCAACTAGGCCATACTCAAAGTAGATCCATTATGCTCAATCCATTAAAATCCATTAATCCACTTGTTTCAGTGGATCTACTCTTGAGCAATGCTTTTCTGGGGGTATGCAGGGGTATACATACCCCTAAACATTTTGTGAATCTTTGTAGTGTATTTATTTTTGAACTATAAAATGGTGTTTTCTTGAGACAAAATGAGAGTACAGTATCCCTAAATATTTTAATAGGAAAAAAGCACTGTTCTTGAGTATGACTTAGTCAGATGCAACCCTATATGCCTAAGATGTTTCAAGTTTACACCCATAAATACAAACATGGGTGTCATACAGTTCCCTTGTCAGGAATTATATGCTGAATAACAAACCATGTACAATGTGTGAATGGCTTTTGGCATTGTTACAAATCTTATAGCTTCTGTGTGTTCGTCTTGAGCTATCGCTACTATTATCTGATATTTATTCAGTGTAAGAAGTATGCTAGGTCCCAAGCACTTAGTTGAATGAAAACATGGGGCATCTTGTTATGCTTCCGATGCAATTTGTGTCCTGAAATAAGGGTTAAGAACTTAGGACAGTGCTATGGGAGTTGCCCTGTGGTGTCCTGCAAGGTTACATATTGTGTCCCATGCTTTTAACACCTATATGAAGCCCCTGGGAGCTGTCATTAGGAGATTTGGAGTGAAGTGTCATTATGCAGAAATGACAGGGGCCTTTTGCTTGCAGAGTATGTGCTCTGCCACTGGGCTACTGCCCTCCTCCCTATAATTAGCTACCTATGAATTTCTAGTAAACATCAGGATTGATTCAGACACATGCTGAGATATGAGATGCCAGAAGCACTTTCCAACACAGACTGGGCTCATAGAAAGCACCTGCTCAGCAGCACACAAGGGGACTAGAGGAGCAACATCTGACCTACTGAAAGCCATAGATTAAGGGTGACCACCACATATCTATCCATAATGCAGACTGCTGCTACTGTGCATTCATGCTTGGGTGCACAAATTATTCTTATAGCATGGTAAATTTAATGTGCTGAACATCAGAAAACCTATTCCCATCTCCTTCCAAAACGGTGAAGACAGATATCATTACCACTGAAAATGTAAGCAACAGAAACTTGTGGAAAGTCACTCAATGGGGAATACCTGATAAACCAGCTATGAAACATTTACAGGAAGAAAGACCATGTGTATTTATTTTCCAAAGAGCTTTGTGGTTATGTAGAAAACCCCATTCATGATACTTTTTTTATACACTAGCTATCTATAAATTTAAACTGGCCTCAAGATTACACTCGGTGCATACATTCCAGGAAATAGCAGTTGTTCCCCAGAGAGCTGTCTCCCACTCGTTTCTCCTCAAGGTTAAACCACTTCATTCTATTCTGTTGAGGCAGCAGACTGATAAGGGCCCAGAAAAGTTTAAGGGACATCCCCATACTGATCACCAGTAAACTCCTTTCCTGCCCCTTTTGCCTTTGGTAATTAGGAAAACACATGAAAGGTTCATCTTCACAGCTACCTTCCCACTGTCTGGTCCCAAATCTAAGGTGCAAAAGACTTGGGGCCAGATTCTGCTAAAGAATTGTGCTAGTGGGAAGCAGGGCAATGAGTTTCACCAGCACGATGGAGATTTCCCCTCTTCTCCTCTCCACTCCCATCAGGTCTGGAGAGTCAGGAGAACCTCCAGAACAGCTCACAGGGAGAGAAGAGCAGAGGTCATTCAGTCTAGCAAGCAGAAATGCTTGCACTGATGGAACAATTGTATTAGCTCAATGTTGAATTCCACCCATTTGCCTGATTGGAAAAGAGTTATGAAGCACAATTGCATCTTCAAGAATGTTTTTTCTTATAGGAGGGGAGCAAGAAACCAGTCACACCAAGGAGATGCTGTCTGTTATGTGTAATCAGTGTGTGATTATGGGAATGCTGATCTGTAGCTTAGTTTGGTATGTGCATGCGTGCTTGCAGCAAGCTCAGCAACTTGCATCAGTGCAGCATAGGGTGACCAGAAAAGGAAGATGTGCCTCCTGCACCTTTAATACCTGTGTATAAAATGGATTTTCAGCAGGTGTAGGCTGTCATTCAAGCTACTGTGTAGTCATCCTAATGTATAGCCAGAGCTGAAAAGTTGGCATCAATTTTACAGAAGGGTTTATATGTGCTGATGCTTTTTCTCTCAGAGTATAATACCTCATAACTGGTATAGTTCTCCAAGTTCATGAATATATCCATGGGCCTTGAAAAACATTATTGTTCTGAAGAGGAATGGGGTACTGGATGAGATTGGAAAGACTGCACACCCAGAAAGTGAGTGCTCACAGAGAACAACTTCATAAGCTAACTCTAAAGGTAATCCTTTAATTGGAAGAGACCAGTCTACAGTGATGGTGGGAACAAAATGGCCTAGTCAGGAAAGAATGTGTAATAAAAACCACAAGACCCAGTATGAACTGGGGTGAGCTGCTCCAGGTCATCAGGTTTGTGACAGTGACTTATGCAAATGTTCTGAAGAAGAGACAGTTGTTTAATTTCCACTCTCTGTATCCTTCCCTGGAGAAAGAGCCATGACTTTCCAAACAAAATCTTTAATATAAATTTGTTAAAGTAATGAAATTTTGCTTTTCAAAAGTAGAAAAAAATGTTGCAAGAACTGTGCCTGTTATATGGTTGTTTGTTCTGTGCAAAACATTTTTACAGTTTTGCTGAGAAGAAAACTCCGATGGGTACAAAGTAGTACACTTCACTGATTAAAAAACTAAGAGTGGCATTCTACTAATGAGTCACGTCAGTGCATAAGGACTTCTGCTTGTGCAATAGGGCTTCCCCCCTTCATCTGGGGGGTGGGACTAGGCGAATCCCTGGAACAGTGCATGGGGGAAGGAGGTAAGGGGTCATTTTGGCTAGAAAGCGCGAAATTGCATTCCTTCCAGACTCCCAAACCATACACCAATTTCCAAAAAACCTTCAAAAACACAAATCATAGTTGCTGGGTCATGTTAATGGTGATTGAAAGCTCCATGAAATCTTACCACTTAATTCAGTGTATTGTTTATATTGCTTTCCCCCCGTTGTATTTCTCAGCTTCCTAGTGCTCCAAATCAACCAGATGCCTTTTATTATTATATGTTTCAGTTAATGGTATTGTTAATAACCAGCAAAGCACTCAATAAGCAGTTAAAGGGCACATGAGAAGTCAGCAAAAGCTGTGTTGAAACATTAAGAAATGCTGATATGAATTCCAAATTTTTCTATCCGAGCTCTGCATGTTTTCTAATCCAACTGTGGGTAACACTATCTGAGTGAGCAGTCTGCAGGAAATGTAATGAGCCAGTCATGTATAAATATCTAGGTGATGAGAAAGAGGAATCTTATGGAGCACATCCAGCTCCACCCCCGTGTGTGTGTGTGTGTGTGTGTGTATTATCAAGCACAATTCACTGGAAAAACATCACATACAAATCATTAATTTGGAATGATATACAGAAGCATTTTGTTCCTTAAAAAAAACCCTTCAAGACCTGTGAGGCCATGCCTGACAAATAAGGTAGTCATTCAGTTGTGCTGTATGTGCAAAGCAACCACACACACACACACACACACACACACTGCATCCCTATTAGAGGTGACAAGTGAAGGACTATCTTGCTCTTTTTAGCCCAAGGACCCTAAAATGCCCCATGTTGGAGGGATTATGAACACAGCATGGTCATGTATTCCACTGTCGGAAGGAGTCTTCTACTTGAAGGGTCCACTCCAAGTCTTAATTAAAAACCATAGTAGTTCCTTGAAGTTCCCCATCAGCAGTAAGAAGGCCCAAAGGTCACCTAGTCATAGTGTTTCCCATTATATATATTGTATTTCTATTTAAATCATATGAATTTGTATATAAATTTGCATACCTATAAACCTATGCGGATTTTATGCAAATCAGCACTTGCTTTTGCTGTTGGTATGTAAAAAGCCATTTTATATGAATGGGTTCAATTCCCAGTACAGTGGTACCTCGGGTTACATACGCTTCAGGTTACATACGCTTCAGGTTACAGACTCCGCTAACCCAGAAATAGTGTTTCAGGTTAAGAATTTTGCTTCAGGATAAGAACAGAAATCGTGCTCCGACAGCGCGGCGGCAGCAGGAGGCCGCATTAGCTAAAGTGGTCTTCAGGTTAAGAACGGACCTCCGGAACGAATTAAGTACTTAACCCGAGGTACCACTGTACAGTAAACACCAAAGCACAGAATCAGACTTCTAACTAGTGACAATTTTGCAGTCCATTAAAATACTTACCTGTGTGCTTTCTTCCATGCATCTGCAGATGAGACAGTTTGAAATATCGTTTATTGCAGCCAGGGTATTCACACATGAAAGGTCTTTTCTCATTTGTGTCACCTGCTGATCTAACAATCATAGGAGCTACTCCAGGTACTCGTCTCACATCCTATAATGGCATTAAGAATTTGGATTATTATATGACCAGTTTTCAGAACTGGAAGCAGTGCATGCAATAACTGCTCCAATTATACTACCTTAAAACATATCTATTGTAATTAATATTTATTTAATTTGTTTATTAATCTTTTTTTCCCTTCCTGTAAAACAAGCTTTAACATATTACTGCTTAGCAAAAAATGAAAATTTCAGGCCTTCAGTTAATAATCACATGCCAGATCTAATATTTAGGAAAGTGCAATGCCACTTTGAAGTTTCCCATTTAGAGGAATATTGTAGCTTGTTCTAATGAAAATTATTTCTGTTGTTTCTTTTTCTTTAAGTCAGCCAATAGTTTCTCACTGAATTTATTACTGATGCAGTGGAATAGTAGAGAAAAGATCCTGTAGAGAGGTGTACAAAATAATAATGCATGGCATAGAGAAAGTAGATAGAGAAAAATTTTTCTCACTCTCAAAGCGCTAGAACTCATAGACCTCCAATGAAGGTTCAATGTTGGAGAATTCAAGGCAGGCAAAAGAAAGCTCTTCACACAGCACATAGTTAAAAGTATGGAACCCACTCGCACAGGAGGCAGTGGAGGCCACCAATTTAGATGGCTTTAAAAGGGGATTCAGCAAATTCATGGAGAATAATGTATATCATTGGCTACTAGCCATGATGGCTGCCTCCGTGGTCAGATGCAGTAATTATTCTGAATGCCAGTTGCTGGAAACCACAGGAAGGGAGAGAATCCTGTCATGCTCATGTCCTGCCGGCAAGCTCCCTATGGGCATCTGGGACCATCGCCTGATCCATTTCTTATCTTAAAAACAGGAGTTTCCAATGACAGCCTGGAAATCCATTTAGAATTGTACATTTCCTGCAATATACTTACCTGTATTCCTCTAAAGACTCCATGGGTGTGTATTCTATACTGGGCCCCACAGCTGTATAACATAGGGCCTGCATGGTTATCACTTTCATATCCTGTTGCATGGCTGAAAATAAAGAGAGGCCAAAGGTTGGAAATTAACTATACTGTGTTGATGAAGTATTAGCGACAGGCCTTCATTCAATCCGAAAACAACGAAATAGACCAAGGAAACGTAATGGAAACTTAGTGATTCTGTTTCAAACATAGGTTTCAAAGAGAGAACATAAGATTTGCCTAGCAGTGCTTTAAATTTTGATTACTGAAAAAAAAACAGTACAGATAGGGGTGGGGGAACACAGAGAAGCAAAAGTTAATGCAGCAGATACGTGCAAGTTATTTATCAGTTAAATGCCAAGTTGGCTATTGCTAATATCTTTGGAATGAGCAAAATGCCTCAGGTTTCACATTAAGTGCAGTGGGTTTTTGTCAGCACCTCATGACTCAGATATAACCAGATAGGACTGAGAAAGTGATGACATTTACAAGAACAGCAGTGGTGCAGCCACAGGGTAGGATTACAAATCAGAGTCCTAACTATTTAACCCACATATCAGCTTGGAAGATGTACTGCAGCTTAACCTTTAGTAAAATCAACAAACAAGGAAATCGTTACCTTGTGGAAATCAATGATCCCCCTCTGTGCAGCAAGGATGCAACCCAAACATTTCCCTTGAAGTATTTAGGACTTTCAGTTTAAGGCTAAAAATAAGTGAACTTCATCCTGCAACATTTAACTTTCTATAAATATAAACCTGTATTTACCAGACTTCTGATAGCTGAGACACACACTTTTATTCTAAAATGAAACTGGAGAACCATTTCAGTCTTACACTTGAAGAAAAAAGTTTACCTTTAAGTCGTGTAAGAGTTAAGAAATTACACAACACCCATCCCTTGACTTCTGTATCAGTCATTGATCTCAGTGTGCTTCCTAATTGGAAATTGAATGGAACTTACTCCCAGATAACTGTGCAAGACTGCAAATTTGCAGGACAATAATAATTATAATAATTATAATTTATTATTTATACCCTGCCCATGTGGCCGAGTTTCCCCAGCCACTCTGGGCGGCTCCCAATCGAGTGTTAAAAACACTACAGCATTAAATATCCTATGCTGTACTGTTTTGATGCTGTACTGTTTTTAATATTCAGTTGGAAGCCGCCCAGAGTGGCTGGGGAAACCCAGCCAGATGGGCGGGGTATAAATAATAAATTATTATTATTATTATTATTATTATTATTATTATTATTATTATTATTATTATTATTATTAGCATCCTATGCATGCTTGTTTAGAAGTACATTTCATTGTGGCTTTCTCCCTAGTAAGTATGTTTTAAGGACTGTAGCCTCAGGTAGTTTGTTTCTTATGGCACAGCACACAGAATGGAAATTACTGGCATAGATGGAGACCTTTTGCAGGGGGACCATTTGTGCTCAGAACTCTTCTTTACCTTGAAGCTAGGTTACTTGCCCATGGGCAAACTTCTGGGGAATGCATGTCAGTTGTGGGAGCAGTCAAAGTGAATGTAGTTACGCACACACACACACACACACACACACACACACCCCACTATCTATCCTCCATCCAGGCAAGCGAGAAGTATTATCACAGTTCAAGGGACATTCCAGCCATATGTAGTGGCAGATACAGAGCATGGCTGTTGAGTGTCCTGTATAGAGTCCTGAGGGCTAGAAGGTCCCATTCATCCCCTAGGCCTAAGGTGCTCCACCCCTGGTATAATCCAAGGAACCCTCACAAAATATCATATCCTATTATAATGACCCAACACAAACAACATGGAAAAGGAAAGAGGCATGAATAAAAAATGGATTCTCTGACCTGCAGAACAATAAGAAACTGTAGATTTTATCCTCATCAGTCAGTCTTTTAGAAAAAAATGAATGTTATAGAATCATAGAACTGTAAAATTGGAAGGGACCCTGAGGGTCATCTAATGCAACTCCCTGCAGGGCAGGAATCCTGCCCACAGCCGTCCCTGGGTGGGCTCAAACCACCAACCTTTTGGTTAACAGCCACATGCACTAAACCACAGCACCACAGGAGGGCCTCAAGATGTATGGAACTATTCAATAATATTTCCACTGCTGTTCCTAAATGAAAGAACATCCATGTGTCTTTGTGCATTATGTAAGTATGGATGAATATATTATTATTATTATTATTATTACTACTACTACTACTACTACTACTACTACTACTTAATATTACTTATAAAGTTGCCCTTCAATAAAAATTTCTTGGGTGGCTTACAAGCAAGACATTATTTTAAAAATACTGAATTAATAATTAAAATCAATAAAAGACAAAAACTATATTTGCAACAGCAACAGCATAAATAGTCTGTAGCCAACTAAGTCCTACTCAAAGTTAGACCCGTTGATATTGATATAATAAATTTAAGTCCATTGGTTTCAATTGGTCTACTCAGAGTATGTCTTATTTGGATACAACCCACAGCCTGGATTATACTGCAATAGCCCACAGTAGCCTAGAGCAGTATAAAACACAACTGCCAATTCAAACAATTTGAACACCTTATTTCAAGTGCTAAAAAAAGATGCATTCACAACCGAGAAACAAAAAAATACCCCCAAAATGTTAAGCAAGCATTATATATTTCTCTGTTTAGAAGACCAAAAAATACTTGATCCTTGGGACAGAAGAAATGTAAAATGATTGAGCATAATAGTATATAGTACATCCAAGGCTATTTAAATGTATATCTTATATAATAAAATGTGTGATGAAAAACAGAGCAGCTCTGAAGAATCATGACAACTTTGTTTAAAAAAAAAACAATAAAAAGATATCTGAAAAGTATGAATCCTTGAATTACTTCCTTCCACAACCTTTATTTTGTTGCACTGGCATTGTTCGTAAGATGGATAAACTAGAGCCCCAGGTTAATAAAGATGTACTAAGCTTTTTCTAGGGAATCCAGAGGCAAGTTAGCAAACATCAGCATAAAATATGAAAACTGAGTGATTCATCACCATCAACCCTGGATGTTTTTTAAACAGTTGGGGGGAAGTCGGGGGGGGGGGGAGATTACACAGAACAGATACCACATTAAGCCATAACTTAATAGCAGTTCAAGAAAGAGATCAGGATTTTAGTATGGAGAAGCAGCCAAAAATGTGAGGCACAGAAAATATGCCACTTTCATTTAGGAAAATAATGAAATAATGTTCAATGTGATTATTTAAAACAATTGTCATCAGTGGCGTAGCGTGGGTTGTCAGCACCCGGGGCAAGGCAAGTAATTTGCGCCCCCTAACCCGTGGATTTGCGCCCCTAACCCGTGGGTTTGCGCCCCCTAACCCCCAGATGTTGCGCCCGGTGCAGCCAGCCCCCCCTGCACCCCCCACGCTACGCCACTGATTGTCATCATAGCACTGAAAAATATACACTGCTGCTTTCTTTGGTAATAATGCTACTACCAAGCAGATGTATTATGAAGATTATTTACATTTTTTTTTTTTTTTAGAAAAAGTAAAACTCTGTTGAGGCATTCTCGTTGCCCAAGCAAGGCCAGTGCCACAGTCTATAACAGTTAGGTACTCTTAAGCCCATTGCTTTCATTGAGCTCCGCTAATTGTACCTATTAAATTAGCTCCTCCATTTCCCCCTTCCTGCTTCATCCCCCAACACCCCATCCAATCTTGTTGCAAAACGCCCAAAGAACACTTCTCCTGGGGAGGGGAAGTTGGGAATGGGCTTCTGCTCGTGCATATCCTGATCCGCACCTATTGCTTATTGCAGTCTTTGCCTTCTGAGTTCTAATTTGAAGTATATTCAGGCTTGGAAACAGCACCAGGCAGCTCCCAGAAAATTTTATGATGGCAGGTACTTGACATTTGCTGGGAGTCAGTGTCCTGGAAATCCTTTTAACATGCTGATCATATTGGGAAGTCACCAATTTGAAGAACCAAAACTTATTCTTTTTTTTTGCAAGTGGAACCACCACAACCATGAAAAAAAGTAGTGGATGACGGAAATGTAGTTGGGTCATTAGTGTTTAAACTACATACCATGGGAGAAAGTAATTGTCAAAGATTGGCAGTGTTGTATAGATTTAATACACCTTTGTCACGGCTAAAATGGCCGCTGTTTCTTTAATGTGAATAAAGCTGGGTCTGCATGAGTCAGCGGCCTGCACCAGGTTGTATATATAGAGTGAGAAATGTTAGTTTGTTGCTGAGTTGGGTTGGTTGGTTGGTTAGTGAAAGCTGGTAGTGTTGGTGTGTACAGTTGGTCAGTTGCTTTTGCACAAAGACTTTTAAGAATAAAACTCCTCAAGGATACTTTTCTCATGGACTCTTTTATGCCGACAAGGGTCTGAGGACCAGGCTGAGGAGACAAAGGGAGGTCAGAACCCTTTCCTTTTTTATTTTTCTTTTTTTTACAAACACTGACAACCTTTTCTTTTTTGGCTTAGATTGAATAAGATCTTTTTTAAGGACCGGCTTTTTTCAGAAGCCATGCCAAGCTATGATGGGATAGGAAGGAGGTGAGAAAGCCCTGTTGTGAACAAAGAACACTGCTTGCACTTCCATGCCAGTAAAATCAGGATAAAGAAAAGGTCGTGTGCATCTGTGAACTTGTGTTACTTCAGCATGACCTATTTGGAAAGAGTGTGAAACATTGCTGATAAGCCCTCGTGTGTTCCGGTTTATGATTAATATATGGCTTTGAACCTCTGCAGTTATTTAAATATAGTTTATTGTATATCGCTTTGGATTTTTTTTAAAAAAAGGAAATCCATAACCCCACTTAGGATGGGGAAGTGGTAGGCTAGCACAGTCACCTCTCCACCAGCAGAGAGATGTGGTGGGGAGGCAGGTTCTGGGGCAGTAGAAGCTCTGGGGGGCGGAATCCAGCAGAAAACCCCCAAACAGGGCATGAGTGGGGTCAGGGACTGAGGGCACCAGAGAGTTTGGATCTGTTAGATTCAAGTCTCCTCCCGATATGCCATCCTGGAGCTGACACACCAAAACAAAAAAAACCTACTGCCTGACCACCTTTCTGCCTGGCCAGCAGGAGGCAACCGGACAGGCAGCAGTAAATTTGCCGCTCCACATCTCCCTAGTCCCTTGTTAGAATTGCTCTGCCCACACTGCATTTATAAAAACTAGAAATCTCAGCAGTAGAAATATAACAACTTATTCACAGAGCAGGGAATCCTAGCTTCTACTTTTTGTGTGCTTGTAGCATAAAAGAGGGTTGCTTAAAGTGGTAGATTAGCAGATAAATTGTGAAAAAGAAGCAGCAGATGAACCTCCCTTAAAATAACATATCATTTCCTTCTGTAGTTCTTTGTTATTACTCCCACTGTTGTTCATTGACTGTTACACCACTGGCAAGGGCTTGGCTTTTGTTTTTAATTGTATCTAGAATATCATGCACTTAATAAATAATAAGTCATCATCATAATTTTAAATGCATTTTTGTCAAACACAAAATGAATGGTTTGGTTTAATTGCAATTTAATTTTAGCGTCATGTGAATTGATTATATTTGGAGTGTACTGTTTTAATATGAAAAAGAATTTATCACCCACCTTTCACCAGCAGGTCTGAGGGTAGGTTTGGACAATTTAAGAATCAGTATTAAAAACAGTTAAATATAGCTGTGATTACTGCATTGCAGGGAGCTGGACTACATGATCCTTTGGGTCCATTATAACTCTGGTTCTATGAAATCACAGTCTCAGGAGCAGGGTTAGGGTCCTGAAAAACACATCTCATTTGTGCATGTGTGATTTTACCGAATGTCATATACATCACTTGATCTGTGGTTTAAGGTTTACTCACAATGGAGTACATGAACTTGCTATTATTTCAGTGTCAACGATACAGTGCCCACAGATACCAGCATGCCTGCTAGTACTTCCTATGGTGAAAGGTCTCAGAATACAGTGTTTTACCAAATTTATAAACCTCTTCGCAGATTGAGGCCATCAAAGCAGTGTACAACACAATAAAAAGTAAGATAAATCCAAATTCTGAAAACAATTTAAACCATTTCTGCAAACTCTATAGGTGTACAATTAATTTTTCACAAATGACTGGATCACACCTCAGGTGCCTAAACACTGGACACCTGTCTCATAATTAATTCCAGAGATCTGGAGCTGCAACAATAAAAGCCCAGTTTCTAAGTGGACTTCCAGGGCAGGTGATACTCTCAGCAGCACTGAATCTGGGGAGCACAGTTGCTGGACAGGGATATAGTGGTGGGCATGGGGGTGGCTTAGGTAAGTTGTTTATGGTTCAAAAATACATGATAACATGTTAGTTTTTCCTGCCCAGTTCCTGTTTGCACAGGCTCAGACTCTTCTACACTGAACACACCCCATTAAACTTCATTGGATTCCAGGATTGGATACCCACCTTCCCATTCATTTTGAACAGAGGAGAGTTGCAAAGAGCTCCTCTCTCTTGAGTGTGGCAGTGGCTGATTTGGGTACCTTTCCCACTAATTAATGGGGTTGCTGACAGGTGAGTGATATGCCCACACCATTTTATGTTCCCACCTCCTTTTCTGCTCTTTTAGATGTGGTTGCGCCTTCAAAGTATCTACTGTGTGTTGTGCCACAACCATGGAACCATTTTGTGTTGCGTCACACCCCAATGGCAGCTGTTTTATGACTGGTGCCCATGGCACTTCCTCAAAATTCCAAGTGGGGCCCAAAGCTTGGTGACCCTTGAAGAGAGCTGTTCAAAGGACAGTGATTCCAACTATGAGTGTGCACACAGCAATGATGGATGTAGCCCTTTCAGAAAATCATCAGTCGTACTAAAACCAAGTGTTTGACAAGTTGGGGCCTAAATCCAGCAACATCTACCCCTTCTGGAAGGCTGTTCCAGAAGCTAGGTATGGAGATGATTTCTGTGTACACCACCCATCATTGTGTACTATTAGGGCTATGCCTATGTCCAATCACATATGCCCCCAAGCAGAATCTGCTATGGTACTTTTTAAAAAAATCATTTCTCAGATTTTGAAATCCTTTTCAAACATTTGTTGCAGTATAGTATGCGAAGGAAATCTTAACTGAATCACATAGGAAAATGACAGCAAGTATATAAAGGCTATAATCTGTGAAGAGATATATAGAAGTCACATATTTCAATGCAAAGAAGGATGCCAATATTCATTAAGTTCTTCAAGAAGGAGGGAAACATCTGAAACACTACACTCCTGGGAATCCCTTATGAACAGTCCATGTATTTTAAAGATGTAAATCTTAGGAAGAGTAGCTTATGTTCATGGCAACTGAAACTGAAGGCGCTGTGTTTTGTAACTCTCTCAGCCAAAGAAGACAGATAACTATTTTGGCTCATATTACCAACGATGAGGCTATGTCTAGCTCTGATTTTCCACAGATTCTATAATCTTGGCCTATACCAAAACATTTAAATTGACTTTACCATAGATCGTTCATCATGATTCCATCTTCTCTTTGCTTTTTCCTCCTAAACAACCCAGGTCGCATCACTGCTAAAAGTCTGCACTTATGGATGCATAGAATGCCATATATTGTCTTCATTCTACTTTCAATATTTCTGTTTAAGCCAGGGGGTTTCCTCCTCCACCACCACTCAGATCCCTAAAGAGTAACCTCTTCCTTGCTTTAATTACTTGGATCTCAGACAAGGTTTATATGCTTCTTCATTTTGCAGGATATTTTCTCTAGAAGAGACAAAACATCATATCTAAAGAGGAAATTGCAGACAATGAAGGAGAAAAGTCCGAAATGGCCTCCAAAAAAAAAAAAAAAAGGCAGAAGTGGGTATTGTATTGAGATTTTTTTTAAAAAAAAAATCAAAACCATGTAATGTGATGGATTGTTGAGAAACTTGGTATTCTTTCCATTTTTTCCTCTCCTGTGAGTTACATGCCAGATGTCAAAGGTACCGCTGGAAACATTGGCCTCAGTTCATTACCATGTTACCATTACATTTTACATTACTATGTAATGTGAATTTTATCCTGCACATTTTTTTTGCAATGTAACAAGTACCATATCTGAATGGGATGCAAGAGTACATTATTGTTATTGTTGTTATTATTGTTATTTATTTGTATCCTGCATTTTTGCCTGACAGGGGCTCATGCAAGTCTGCAAACACATTACATGGGTCATACAATAACGTTCACCAAGGAAGCAGCTTAAGAATCCTTTAATCAGTTGGATGTATGTACTGTTAATATTATTCCCATCTGTGCTCAAACTATCCAGCAGAGATGGGAAAACTGTGATCTTCCAGATGTTGTTGGGTTTGCACTTCCATCAGCCCCAGCCAGTGGTCAGGGATTATGGCATTTGTGGTTCAATAACATCTGGAGGGTCATGGGTTCCCAAGACCTGCAATAGAGGATATAACAGTTTGCTACATCCTAGGAGTAGGGCTTATTTGTTTTTATAAGCTTACCAAGATGAATAAGTAGCATCATTAACTTCCGTTTATTCGCAACGGATTGCAACCACACCACTGAGATAACTACAGGTTTCGATTTTCAGTCATCTTAGCATGACTTTATATGTAGCAGTTTCCATATAATAAATGACACGTTTTCTCAGTGCTGCCATAGCAACATAAACAATGTGCTCCATCATACTGTTCTCACTGTAAATTTGCTTACTGGCCCAATTTTATTTCCTTTCTTTTTTAAGGGGGCGGGACTCCTCATGTCCAACACACAGAAAATGAGCTGAAATAGAAAAAGTGTTGTTTTTTAATTGCTAGCATATGCAGTGCTGAATCATTTGAAACAGCACGGAATAAGAGTACTATCTAATAATGCTACCTCCCCATAATTAGATAGTATACATTTTGGTTAAGATTTCCAGTGACATGTTAGGATATCTCTTGCACTATAGGTTAATCCATTTCTGTTTAGTGTCATGTCAAACTCACATTACTTACACTCTATCTTTATTTAGTTTTCAGCTCATTCCAGGGCTTCTGTATAATAAGTACATACTATGTCTGCACATGCTGGATTTTTGGGGGGTGGGGGGAGACCTGGATGAGCAACTACTACTACTTCATCTTTATGTCTCCCTTCCCACTATTTTAATTTTTTTTTAGAAAGAATCTCTTGACAATAATTGATTATGTGTGGATGGTTAATGCTCAGATCTAATTTTTCATGCTTCTGTTAGGGCTTGGTTTCAACAAATACACAAAGCATAGTCAGGAAAACCTAATTCAGAACCTCAAATGGGAGGGTGTGGAGGAATTCCAACACAGAGAAATGTGCACTTAACGCACGTTGGTCTCAGTGAGACTAAGTGAGACAACTCTTCCAGTTGCAGCTAGGCTGTTTGAACTGTGGAATTTCAGTCCACAAATAAAAATTGTTATAAGATAGGATAAGGAAATTTGCTTTTCTTCAAACCAAAATTATTTTCAACATGTTAACACCAGAAGGATCCAACTACTATCTATTACAGTGGTACCTTGGGTTATAAACGCCTCGGGTTACAAACACTTTGGGTTACAAACACTTACAGACTCCGCTAACCCAGAAGTAGTACCTCGGGTTAAGAGCTTTAGCTCAGGATGAGAACAGAAATCATGCAGTGGCAGCGCAGTGGCAGCGGGAAGCCCCATTAGTTAAAGTGGTACCTCAGGTTAAGAACGGTTTCAGGTTAAGAACGGACCTCCAGAACAGATTAAGTTCGTAACGAGAGGTACCACTGTAGTTAATACCCATCTATCTTTTAAAAAATAAAATAAAATGCTGCAGCTTTACTCTCAGAAGATGCAAGTAAACACCTTGCCAGAAAAAAGCAATTACATATAAATGAAAATAAAGCAATTATAATTATTTAAAATATAGTGAATCATTTCTTTCATACATTTGTGAAAATGCATTTTCTTATTTTCTCTCAAATGTTGATTTCAAATCTACACACCAGATACAAATATCATTTATAACTCACACAGTCGAAAGGTTCTACTCCACCAAAACATGCTAGCCAACATTAAATTCTGTGAGTTGTCCTCTGATTGCTATACTTATAATGACCTTCATCTCCCCACTCTGTTCAAACTTCAGGAAAGAAAGGAGTGCACTGTCCATAACCGCCCCCCATATCCTGCCTGCAGCCTCATCAAATATCTTTAGTAGCATGCGGCTCCTTCAAGAAGGACTTCCTGCTTCCAGGGTAACAGGAAACAATTTCTGGGCAAGCAGTGGCCAGACTGGAGCCCACTCCCTACAGGTGGGAGAGAACAACAGTCCGGTCCATAGGGAGGAAGCTAAGGAAAATGGGAGGGACAGCGGAAAAGCAAAGGCAAAGGATGTACGGTAAGATCTATGAGAATTCAAGGTAATAAAAGGACGCAAGAGACGGAAAAAGTATAAAGAAATGGGGAGGAAGATTAAAATAAGACATTTGAAAAGGGATGGAGAAAAGGAAAGCGTGGGCTGCGGCATTGTTACTGTCAGGAGCCACTGTGGCTGGAACCGGGACCCACTGTGGCTTTGACCTGAGCTCTGTTGCTCTTTTTGTGAGCAAGCAAGGCCACTGACTAAAACCATCTCCAGGCCCATAGTCCTGCCTCAGGCTCCAGAGTGACACAGCCCATCCAAGCAGACCACTGGTTTCTTCTGACCTGGCAAAGCTGTAAAAGCTTCCAGATCAGCCTTAGGGTTTCCCCTCTTTGGGGCCAGTTGACAGAAAATTAAAGGGCCAAACGAGGTTTTCCCCACATATCCACCCTCCATTATGTATCGTAAGTAAATAAAACCCTGTTGTGTTGGACCCTGCCTCCACACCCTTTCCAAACTGATGAACTTTAGCACTTGGGTCCATTCCAAACCCAGAGAACTCAGTTCCCCAACCCCAGGCATCACCCAGACCCCAACATCTGGTATCCCTGGTCAGGCTTGGGTTTATACTAGGCAATAGTCAGCTTGGCTTTTTCTATGTGGTTACTTTGCCCAAACTTTATTTTTCTGCCTGCTGGCCCTGTTCCTAGGTACTCTCCATCTCGCCAGCTCCCTGCGACACAGCCCTGCAGTTTTGGGAAGGCTGGATGCAGTGGGCACAGATTTTGATCAGCTCCATTTACAGAGTTATTCCAAAAAGCTGCAAGTTTATTCAAGGTGTATGGTTTTGTTAAGAAATGCTGGTGAAAAATAGTGCCGCTGTTCTGAAAGTCACCCCAAAAATAAAAAGGCTGGTTAGTCCAGAATACCATCCACATCAATGAATGAATGCTGTCACAGCCAAGGCATCTATGGGACTATTAGGCTGCAGTCATATATGTTCTTACCTGAGAGTAAGTTCAACTGAACTCAATGGGACTTACTTTTGAGTAGACATAAATAAGATTTCACTGTACATCAATGGATACTGTAAATCTACACGATTACACCAGTGTAAGTGAAAGCATGATTATCAGAAGTGCTTATGACTGCACCATATTTTTTTTTCAAATGTTATAAAATGAATGCAATCCACACCTATAATGTGTTATATAAAAGATTATAGCTCATAACAAATTAGATAATATTGCTCTCTTGTGCCCTTTAACTGCTTAACACGCTCAAGAAAAAAATGGTTTTATTGAGCATTTCAAAATCTAACACACACACAAACATAAACAGCCAGGATGTCAGTGACAAATATCCACATGCTAAGAAGTTTAATATTTTGATAAGTCGTTTTATCAAAAAATAAATTATATCATAATTCTGCAATATAAGATTGATTTAAAAACAAAACAAAAACATAAACCTTACCCCTTAAGTTGAGATCCCAAGTTCATTTGATTCCATGTCATGCATTCAAGCTGTGAGGTCATTTGGTATAAATTGTCACTGTTACAAAAATATTTAAAGTTAGATCTAAAGTTATGTGATCCAGTTCAAATAATTTGTTTCAACTGAGAAGCAATATTCTTATTTTCTTCTTAAAAAAAAAAAAACATTTCAAAAATAAAGGTAAAGCAGTTTAAAGTAATTTATTGCTTTGCCAACATGGTGCTTATCTGTAAGGCTGAATTAAAAAGAAAGAAAAGAATAAAAAAAGAGGAGAATATCAGAGGAGAATATATCATACTATTTCCAGGGTAGCATTCAACTAAGTTTTATTTAGAATAGACTCACTGAAATTAATGAACAAGACTAAGGTCATCAATTTCAGTGGGTCTACTCAGAGTAACACTTAGTTGAATACTTCCCTTATAGTGTTTTTAAAATGTCCATAAAATATGATATAACAAAATTAGTTCTGCAAAGACGAAAAACATTACATGCAATTAATTTACAGTATTTATAGACCCATAACAGCAAATTATTGCTTTGGGGGAGCTGGGGTGGAATTCAGCATCACGCTCTTTTGATCTGAACCCCCCTCTCCTTCCCCATGTGATGTTCTCGGGGGTTCTCCAGGATCCCTCCTCATCAACTTTTAGGGGTGTGGGGGTGTGGAGGAGGAGAGGAAGGAAAGCCCTATAATGCAAGCAGAAGGCCTTCTGTAGGGCTTTCGCTGATGGGGCTTGTTAGCTCAGTTCCACCTATATTTTTTTACTCTTCAGTGAAGACTGCAATAGTTAATTAACTGAAACAGCTATAGGGATAGGTGATTAATATTGCTTCATAAAGTAACTTGACTCCAAGTAAAAAAAAAACCATAAGAACCTGAACTTCAAACTGAGCTCCACCAGTTATGAAGTTTGTGAACACAAATGCTTTTTATTGTTTCAATTTTTTATTATTAAAACATTCTTAGACAACATCACCTTAATGTTATTAATATAATATCTGGTGACTATTCTTTGAGCACTGACGTGAGGTGGTATGTAAATGTTTCTATTTTAAAAAAGGAGAACTAAAATAGCTGCAAGACCCATTACATGATTGTCATTGGACACTTCCACCCCATAACAGCAGGTTAGTACTGTAGTGATCCAAGCAAATACTTACTGCATATAGGTGCCAACTCCCTGAGGCCCTGGTGCCCAAGCACCCACAAAATTACTCACCTACAAATTTTGGTTCTATGGTCATGCATGCTGCATGGGCACCCACAGACCCAGTTACCCACAGTCGCAGGGCCACGCTGGTACTCCTGTTACTGCATAGTTCTTTCAGAGGACTAATTATTACATGAAAATGCTCCCATTTCCTTGGAGCTCTTAGGAGAAAAGTACTTTGGCTACCTCATGAGAAGAGAAGACTCCCTGCAAAAGACCCTGATGTTAGGAAAGATTGAGAGCACAAGGAGAAGGGGACAACAGAGGACGAGATGGTTGGATAGTGTTCTCAAAGCTACCAGCATGAGTTTGACCAAACTGCGGGAGGCAGTGGAAGACAGGAGTGCCTGGCGTGCTCTGGTCCATGGGGTCACGAAGAGTCGGATACGACTAAACGACTGAACAACAACAACAACAAGCAGCTAATATCAACTTTCTTACAAGTTGCTAAAGGAACCTTCCTGGTGAAGGAAAAGCAGTTACCTTCCTTGATTCTCTTTCATACTTGCATCAGGGGTAAGAAGACATAAAGCCCCAGGGCCATATCAGACACCCCAAGGCTTTCTTGCAACCTGCACATAGCCCTGCTCTGCTATCAGGCATCCATTTGCCCCTGTTCTTTGTTATCAGAAAACATTATTCTGGGGAAAGTCTTGGTGTGCTGGCCATTCACTGTGAATTTTGAGATACAGATAGATAGAGGTAGAGATAGATAGATACACACACCACTATAAATCGGCAAACCTTTCTAAATTTAATTAGAACTAATTTCACTCAAATATATTTTTTATACCATTTTCTCTTCAGATTTCACTGGACCACTTTTAATATACACCCTTAGAAGCAAAGAAATAAAGTTAAATGACTTCAGCTGCGAAGTATGTGTAATATCATTTGTCATTACCACTGAATACTATTATTCATGAGAGTGTCTAAACTGCTATTATGTGACTACAATGTCCTGCATATCAGCTCAGAAATTGTTAAGACTCTCCTGCAGTTTCCCCATTTGCAACAGCAGCTCGTGCTGGTCTGTGCCACTACATTTTGCAATTCCATGAATTCTTCCTGTAATGCTGATGTAATTAATTCCTCCAGGGCCCTGATTTTTATTAGAAGCGCCAGACCTCTGCATTTACAGCAGGAGATTTTCCTTTAACTTTATTTCATTTGACAGTTCATTTATAAGGGCCTCCTCCACAAGATCTCCTTTTTTTCCTTCATTTGCTTTTTCATCAAGTAATATACTTACTCATCTTGTCACCAGCAGAAAGCCACTCAGGTTGCCAGGTCCAGGCCCTGAAATGACTTGTATGTATATTTTTATGAGTTACGCTGAATGGAGATTTCTGCTAGGGCAGCGTTTTCATCTTGCAGTGCTGTAGTGACAGGAGTAGCCAGACCATATGCAATTTTTGCTTGAATGAAAAACCCATTTTTATATATGTAGATACAGGAGAAGGCAATTGCCAAAAGGATTTAGAAATCAGGACAATTTTTGAACTCAGGCACAGGTTGCAGTATCTTAAGAACCTAAGCAGAAGCCTGCTAGATCAAAGCAGGGATCCATTTAGTCCACCATACAGCTTCCCACAGAGGCTAACCAGATACCCACTGGGAAACCACAAATAAGTCATGAAGGAAGGCAATACATCTCAAACTGTTGCTTATGAACAAGCAGGTTCCAGGTAGCCATCATAACTAATAACCATTGATAGAAAGACTCATGGAGCAAAATCAGTCTAACTGCCTTTCAAAGCCATCTAACCTAACAGTTGCCACCAAATTAAATAGAGGTGAGTTCTATACATTAATTATGCTTTTGTGGAGTACCTAGGCCTCCCCTCCCTCAACTGGCTGGTAGTTAGAAGGACAAAAGCCAGAGTTTTGTGAGAGAGAGCTGGGCTAGAAGCAGGAGGCAGGCAGAAGCCTGAGAGGGAGAGACATACTTGATATCTGCTTGAATCCAAGGCTGTGACTATGGGAGACACAAGATCTTCTTGGGGCATTAATGCTGTGAACCCCTCCATTGTAGACTCAGGTTGAATATATGTGTAAATAAACCATATATCATAAAGACACCACAGTCTCCACTGTCCCTCATTACCAGGAAACCGAACTCTGGGTCAGTGCCTGCAACCCCTGGAATCTTGCGCCACACATAGATTGGGATGGCACACAACAATATTCAAATCTCATTAAAATTGGCTTACATATCAACATGCAATAGAATACGTTTTTTGAACCAATGAATCTATTCAAATATCTGCTTTAAATGAGTCTGAAGTACTAGAACTAATTGGAAATAATTGGATTGTTTCAATTATTATGAACTGAACCTCCTAAGCCACTGCAAAGAAAGTACTACAAAAGTCAGTCTTCCCTTCCAGAGATGTATTGAAAATGAAGTAGGGGGAGGGGAAGACATTCATACAACAGGGATTAATGTCAGTTGGAGTGAAATAAAAGGAAGTTAACTTTAAGCAAAAAAAGGGGGATACTTAAAAGGAAACCAGTAGTAGATCATATAGAGTTTGTTTTGGCCTGTACTGCTGCCTACGAGTTCTTGACCTTGGTGCAGAAAGAGCTATAATCTGCGCTGCGACTCCTCCACTCTTAAAGTCTTTGTAAGTGTGACTCATAGTAAATTTTCAGCATTAAACATGTTTACTACATCAAACTGCATCAAACTGATACAGAAAAGTTCACAATGTCATTTTAATAGATCCGCAACTGTTGGATATCTAATGCATGTTTGGAGTCGGTGTTTCTTTGCCTTCTGCGCCTGACCATCAAACACCAACACAACGTTCTTGAAAAACAGATATTACCGGTATGTTGCAGCTAGGGTTGCCAAGTCAACAATGAGGAGATTCCTGTCTGTTAAGGGTTATACAGAAGGAATGAATATTTTTTTCCAGATACAGCTTTCCTACTTAACAGTTCTGCTATGACAGAAGAAGCTGTATTTGGGCAAATTCCCCTTTTCAAATATTTCAATCATTCAGCATAATCCCATGCAAGTTTTTCAGACTCGCTCAGTTCAATTCATAAACTGTGTATACACGTAGCCTTTCAGACATAAGGGCTTGTTTCTTCACAGTGTGCTTTTGTACGTAACGGTTTGCAATTGTACACAATAACTTCCTCTAAGGCGGCAGCTAATATCTGTGTTGTCTATGCACACCGGTGGGCATGTTTTCCAACTAGTGCACACTGGTGTTCTCTAGACCCCTCTCCTCAATTAGTATGTTCGCTGAGTTCAGATACTTTTTGCCCTTTCAAAAGAGAGAGGTGGAAACTGGTGTGCTGATACACTGGTATTCAGAAGTATACAGAGGTGAGTAAGTCACTGTACTGTTTCCTGTTTTACTTATTTCGTTCATTGACAAGTTAAACATGGTGAGGGGGGGTGGCACAGCCCTGCAATGTCAGTAGGTCTGCCCCAGTAGGAGGTGACCTGACAAAGCACTCTCCTCTGTACACACATCTGCAGCAAGCGCTTGAGAAGTGCATGCTAGGCACAAAGCAGATTACAACAGTTTCAGCAAAATTTGCTTTGGATTGGCAAATAGTGCAGGATGGGGATGGCATTGGGATGATGTCATGCATACAGCACTCCAAAAAGGCACCTGCATCCAGCACTGGCTGCACGTTATCACACAGTGTGTATACACACTCATAGATAAAGGAGCTATCCTGGCAACTGTTCTTGCTACAAAGAAGAAACATTTACTAAAACAAAAGCAGGACACACACACAAAAAGTCCACCATAATATTTGTACTGTGAAAAGTTATAGGATTCCGGTAGGAAGCTAGGGACATGCACAGATTGGAAATAAAGCTTCCTTGAAAAGGGAGAGAGAAAACGGCATGGTGCATCTGCAGCAGCACAACTCAACACCTTCCAGCAGCTTTATTAAAGTGCTAACCAAGTCAGTAAGTGCTATGGCTTTTTGATAGTTACTGAAAAGTACAAAAGTACTTTCACCCTATGCTTCTGGGTGCTTTGACGGAACTGTTTTTAGAAGTTGTTTCTTTGGCCATGGATGGATCAAGCTGTTAAATGGAGGGACACTGCGTGATACAGATTTGAACAGCTATGCTCATGTTATAAACTGCAAAACGTATCTGCTTAGTACATAATCTGGTTGCTTTGTCAGAATTATGAGAACATCAGCGTTAAATAATGTTTAGTCCACAGTTGCAAATAAAGTTATGGAAACACACTGTAAATGATATTTTAAACCTCAGAAACAAACAAAAAATGGTATAAATTGGGGCTCTAAAGATCAGATTTTTAAACAGGTCCTTGTCCACAGTACTAGGGCTCCACATGTGCAGATGCACATACAAAGCTATGGTATCCCCATTTCCTGCTTCTTAGCAACATATGCACAGAGCTGTCATGCCCACTGGTATAGTGGAGCAGGAACACAGGGGAGCAAAGCTCTGATACTTCTCTGCATAGAAAGAGCAGTGGTGTAATATGCCAGGACTTCATTTGCCAGATTTGTAAGGGGTTTTTTTTGGGGGGGAGGGTGGAGGACAGACTGGAAAGGCTCACCCAGTAACTAGCTCAAGTTCACTCAGTGAGTTTGATGTCTGAATGGAGATGTGAACCTAGGTCTCTCCAGCCCAAATCCAACACACAAACCAGTACACACACACACATGTACTGTTGCTCTTTGGTGGGGTGGAGGTGTATCAATAAGCTGCTGCATTTTTGCATTTTCCTCAGGGAGCGTGGCTGTGGGAACTGTCATAAGAAGCTCCTGCACTTCAAAATGTACTGCTATTTGTTATGTCACGGCCTTCAAAATGGAAATAATGGAAGCATCAGAGTAAGGATATGATGTAAGTGAGTGGAAGCACACCACTTCCTTGCTTAGGAACCAAATCTTCTGGAGCCTGTACTTTGCTATTGGGCATTCTGCAGTGTCTTGGCATCGATGAGTTTTCCATTAGGAGGGTGGTTCTGTCCAAAGAGGACTGCTGTGTAGCTCAGAAGGCTTACTACCCACTTTGATCAACAGGACTACTATCTCTCAAACAACAAAAGTTGTCTTATTGAAATTCTAGCTGTTATTAAGTCAGCAGAATGAAGTATTCTTATTTTTTCATAAACAAGTTACTGTGGTCACTGACAGGAATTGTGCTCAGTGAGTGAATGTCTTGCCAGCCAGTCATTAAATATTATTAATTGTGCTTCCAAAGATAGTATCCTTGAGAAATGTAGTCATTTCAGTTTCTCAGAGTTTGCTCCTCAGCAGTGGCGTAGCGTGGGTTGTCAGCACCCGGGGCAAGGCAAGTAATTTGCGCCCCCTAACCCGTGGATTTGTGCTCCCTAACCCCCAGATGTTGCGCCCAGTGTGGCCGGGGCCCCCTGCACCCCCCACGCTACGCCACTGCTCCTCGGTTTTCATACTGAGTATCTTCATATCTACCACAATGGGAAGGCAAAACTAAACAAATTCTCAAATGGATGAAGAAGTAGGTTAAGGTGGTAGAGGCATTTTGATAACATGCATATTTGGTTTGAAATAGTAAGTCCCATCGAAGTGGTTCCTATGGAGCACCATCTTGACTTGTAGTACCGGGGTGTAAGCAAGGGGAGAGAGGTGGCGGCCCCTCAACCAATCCAACCGGAAGGCCAGCTTATGAAGAAAGTAGTTTGCAGAAGGCTGATGCCATATCGAGGCCTTTGAAGTCAGCAAATCATGGTTCTGCAAGAAACTCTTGGGCAACCTGAAGCAGAAAACCGCGCGGACTATGTGCGAGGCCAATCAGGTGAGAGATGCATTACTTGGGCAGAAAAGAGCTACCCTTAATCCGACAATAATGAATGGGACATAGAATCTAGGGAGCCTATTAGAGCCGAAGTCTTGGCTACACAATGCATCCCTTTCCGCTTCGTTTGCTGCCGCATTGCTTCTGGCACCGACCGGTGAGCGACAAACAGAGCCTAGAGGATACTTTGTTCGGTTCCGCTAACGGCTGACACCCCAGCCCTGCTCCACTCGGATCTCACTCATTAAGCTTAATGAAGCAAGCGCAACGCTCGGCTCCACGACTCCTGCACAGCAACACCTCCGAAGGTGGAGAGGCGCTCAGGTCCGCGCTCCCCTCCTCGCCCCACCTTGGCCCTCCTTACAGAACCCTTGTGGGGTTTCGCGGGGCGGAGACCTTTGATCTGCCCTGATCTGAAATAATGTAAGAGGCACAGGAGTCTCCGCAGCCCCGATTTACTGGAACCATGTTCAGGAGGTTACCCGACGCAGGCAGACTTGGGAGCAGTCTCCTTTAGAAACAGTGGAACTGACTGCTAAACACACCCAGCAAAGAAAGAAATCGTGGTGTCCCACAGAGGGGCGCATTGCGCAGAGGAGATTTGCTCCCCACGGTTATTCCTGTGCAACATCTCTCTCTCTCTCCATCCATCCGATCCCTGCATCCCTTTTTCCCGCGTCTCCTCCTTCAGTTACTTCAAGTCAGGCTCACTAGCAAAGGGGCTTCTAGAACTGAGCGGCACAATATCAATCTGTAGAGTTAGAACGAAAGTCCGCGCCGCTCGCCTTTGCAGGAGTACATTGTTTTTGCGCCGCACGTTTCTTAGCAGCTCCCTAGACATGGGACTGGTTCCAAGTTCACCAAAAGTTGAAGCATAGGTGGGAGAGAGCGGAGTGGAGGGTTTTGTTCGGGCTCCTAAACAAGCTCAAAACAAACTTAAAAGGTGCTTCGCTCTTCTCCCCTCGGCCCCGGGCCCGCTCCACCATCGCTTCAAAGCAAAGGGCAAGAGCTACCGGTCCCAAGGCAAAGGGTAGCAGATGGGGGTTGTTTTGTTTTTTAAACGCCTGCTGGACAGGCCACAAAGCTAAGCCCGGATAGAATGGAAAGGGAAGGTTTTGTTTAAAATCAACACAGTGTGGATGGCCTTGAGCGAGTTACATTTTCAACCTCGGTTCCCCCATCGGCAGGGAAAGGAGAGGGGAAAGAAAAAGCTTATTAACTACCAACATCTCCTGTAGTGATGTTATTTCAGGTACTGCATCCCGCATCCGACTTTGAAAAAATGAGAATATTATTTTGCTGTGAAACCCCGCAGTTTGGTCTTTTTTTCTCACAGTTGGTATCCATCTCTAGTAAGAGGCCGTTTGCGCTGATTAAACTTTACATCCCCAGAATTCCGGAATGCTGCCTATCTCAGGGACGCCTTGACATTTTGAAGTGGCTCCTATTTGGTCCTGCCATTCTGCAGTGGTGGAAAGGAACACACCCGGGTAACTCCCTTCCTCCTTTCTGTCAGAGAGATGGACTTTTGCCACAGACCAGAATGGAGAAAAATTAAGGAGCGCATCATTTCCTTCGGCTTACTAATTAACAAATGAACGAGCGCCTTAATTTTCCATATCACGGACAGACCAGGCACCCAGCACAGTTAAATTGAGTAATACTTCTGTGTCCGGCCACATTGGTCCCATAAACTTCAGTGGACCCTAAACTGAACTTGCTTCCAAGGTCCTAGTAAACTGGACTGTGAGAAAAGGGTCGAGTTCCTTTCTAGATCTGAATACAACTTTATCAGAGGACAAGATACAAGGCCTTGGATGAAACACAGAATAAACCCAGTTGTTCCAGGCTTAGCACCAAATACAAGTAATTAATGCTCTATACAAAACACACCCATTTTGTGTCAGAAACCATATTTTTAAACTGAAGAGGTTGGCTGGTTAATTGGGACATGAAAGCTTGGGCTACCATAAATTTATTCATCTTTAAGTGCAACAAGATTTTTTTTTTTGCTTTTGCTGCATTGTATTATCAAGACTAAATCCACTTTAAATGATAGCCACTGTTAACAAATATGGGCCTAGAGTCACAAAATCCTTTCAATGAGAATTGAATGGGTTTGTTGGAAGGAAAGGTGGGATAGAAATCTATGAATTTAATTTTTAAAAAATTGCAACAAGAGTGGAGTAATTTAAAATAACAAAAATAGGTGTTTGTTTCATTTATCTACCACCCTAGAATCAAGGGTAGAAACCAAAAGGGAATAGATTTTGGCCAAACATTAGGAGACACTTTCTAACTGCAAAAGGCTGTTCCATAGTGGATGAGTCTGCCTCCAGTTGTGATGGGCTCTTCTTCCCTGGAGGTGCTTAAAGCAAATGCTGGAGGACAGTCTGTCAGGGATTCTGGTCAGGAAAGGCATTGCAGATCCTGCCTTAATCAAGGGGCTTGGGCTAGGTGCTATCCAATGTACCTTCCAATAACATTGCCACATCACACATATTTTTAATAACAAACAAATATGAGCATCTAAGAGCAACACGGTTTTCTGTCCTTGCATTTTAATATTTAGGGCTATATTTTGTCAACTTTAATTCTCTGAAAGGAGAATTAGAGACATGCTAAAGTGAGATGTTCCTCATGTTATTGGAGGCCTAAATATGAGAGTTTTGTATAAATAAAGTCTGGTGGGGTGAAGAAGAAAGGAGGAGGTACAGGACAGCAATTCAACTTTGGAGGCATTTGCACCAACAATAAAGCTGTTTTGCCAATATGTGGGAGGTGAACTGTACACAAGAGAACTGGAAGATGAAGAGACCAGAACTAAAGGCTTCACACCTGTTGTATGGGGTCCTCAGGAGCAAAGCCTGGCTGCCCGTGCAACTGTCCGTCGGGGTGTGGCAGCCATAAACAGGAGGAGGCACCGAATATTGCTGGTCACCTGCAGACAAACCATAGAGAAGTTACTGATTTCCATGCTCAGAAGGGTTAATGTCACGTCCTGTTAAGCTAGAGGAAGGGCTTTTTCTCATGCTCAGGGGTCGATGGGGGAAGGGGGCACCTGAGTCTCCAATAATTTGGAACAGATAATTATTTCAATTTTCAGTAGATATTTCATCATTGAGTAGAACATGCCTATAGTTATTTCTAAGCTGTGTAGCCGTTGACAAAAATCTTACGGAAAACAGGCAAACACTTTGTTTTTGCAAGTGTTCCATTGGATCCCCAGTTCTGTGAGAGCTATCGGATGAGAAAACCTTCAAATCTCCCTTCAACCATAAACCTGCAAAGTGCTTTTTTCTCAGCCTCCCATTTGTCACATGGAAGTAAGACCATAGGAAGCTGCCCTATACCAATTCAGATAATTTATTCATCTAGTTCAGTATTGCCTATAACACTACATTGACTGGCAGTGTTCTCCAGGATTTCAGAGAAGGAGCATTTCCCATCTCTACCTACAGAAGCAAGCCAAAGATTAAATTTGTGACTTTTTGTATGCAGCACGATTACTCTGGTGCAGGGGTCAGCAAACTTTTTCTGAAGGGGGCCGGTCCACTGTCCCTCAGACCTTGTGGGTTGCCAGACTATATTTTTTTTGGGGGGGGGAGAATGAGCAAATTCCTATGCCCCACAAAAAACCCAGAGATGCATTTTAAATAAAAGGACACATTCTACTCATGTAAAAACACGCTGATTCCTGGACTGTCCACGGGCTGGATTTAGAAAGCGATTGGGCCAGATCTGGCCACCAGGCCTTAGTTTACCTACCCATGCTCTGGTGTATGCAGTAATACTGGCCAACTTCATATGGCTGTCCTGAATATGACTTTATTAGGAATTGCTCCCAGGTAATTGTGTACAGGATTGTAGCATTAAGACTTCCAACATTTGAAACACCTTTTGTAAATGCTAAGAGCATCATCCAAACAAAGGGCACTATCAAGCTTGAAATCCCAATATAGTTTCAATGGGATCTGCTTGATTTTGACTGCTTTATGCCCTGAATATTTAGTCAATAATATCACAATAATGACCAGCCAGTAATATAATTCAGTCACACAAACTAGAAGTGTCCACTTAGGCACGAGAGGGCTTAGATTTTTGTCCATAAGCGTGTGTGTGTGCGTGTGTGTGTGTGTAAAAGTTACAGTAATCCTTACTGTATTCCATGCTGGTTGTTCCACTCTTAAACTGGAATAAATCCCACTCAACTCATTGAGACACTTAGGAGCAGTCAGGCCTAGGTTTGCACTATTGAAGTCATATGAGCTTCAGAAAATCTACACTTGTCTAGGCTATTATTAATGTACTTTTATGTGCACAGGACCACATTTTTGTTCCATTATCAATGGTATAATCTCTGAGAAGGTGTTTTGAACAGCAGCAGAGTTTTTATGGGTACACATAAGGGCAGACCACTGCCATCCTGATCATGATTATCAGTACCACTAACCTGTTCGCTACTTATTTGTCTCAAAACTACTTCCGTTTGGTTCCTAGAAGCCTAAGTAGTTACCTAGAGAGGTCTGCTGGACGATGGGATCCTCGTGCTTGAAGGAGTGGTTTGTAAACTGCGCTGCGTGGTGAGAGGGGGTGTGGCCATAACTTGGAGTTCCATCAAACGCCACCGTGCCGTAACCTGCCAAGAGAACAACATTGTCAAGAACCAGGAGTTGAATCGCCTGCCCTTGAACTTTCTCATGAAGCGGCTTCCTGCAAGAATGTCCCCACCCGGGGCAGGCAGGCGTCGAAAACCTGAAGCCCCCGCTGGTGGCTCCTTCCTTCGGGAAGAGAGAGCCTGCTCAATGAACCCAGATAAACCCACGGCGTGACCAAAATAGTTCTCTCTGTGTTTATGACTGTGGCGAGAGTCCATTCTAAATCTGGTCTTTGGGGCCGTTTGCGTCACTTTCTCCGTCATTCCTTAATTCCTGAATTAGCATCCGAGCTCGGCCTAGTGGAAGGTAACTCTTTCTTTCCATAAACATCAGCACACAGGCTGCTGGTGGCCAAGAACTGCTGAGGGGAATCATTGGGCGTTAAGAGATCCATTAACATCCGAGGCGCACGTCTAATTACTTTCCCCACGATGTGCCTCAGTTCTCTTTTTGTAAAATGACGGCAGCGCCGCTTCTCTCTGGGAGCAAGGAGGACTGAGTAGGAGGCTCTCAGGCACGTGCTGCAGGAGCTGTGGGCAGGGGGGAGAATCTTACAGTTCCAAGCCCCCTTTTTTTTAACGTTGATCTCAATGTGACTTGCTGCCAAGTCATAACGAGATCATAAGTTTGTTTACTTGGAAATGACTTGTGTTTGGGAATCTAGGTGCCAAGTAGGCTGTTGGGATGGCGAGGCTCAAAGGTTGTTGTCAAGACTAGTCAAGCCTGGGATCGATGCTTCGGTGGGAAATTAGGAGTCAGGCGTTTTGGCTACGCCTGGAAAGGGCAGGCCGGTCGCTTCTCGCAGTGAGCGATGCTTTCATTAATTCTTCCTCATATTTAAGAGAAAGTCCCCCGTCTGTTGAGCAAACTAGTCTGCCGTTTCACATGTAAAAGGTACCCTTTAATCTCGTTCTCTCTTAACTTCTCACTTATTTTATAAGATTAACTTTCTGAAGAGCCTGCAATAAAAATGGCAGGCCGTTAAATGAAAAATAGCCTCCTACTTTAAGCGAAAATTGCTCGCTCAAATAATAATAAACAGCCTATTTAAAAAAAAACCGGAGTGAATTCAGATGGAAACGGATCGCCTCTAGTGACCTCAGGGTGACACCGAATCGTAAATCAGGCGTTTGGACACCAACTTTCATTAATTACTTGGAGCCAGTTAAACAACTTCAGCTAAAAAGTAATTACAAAGTAATATTATCTTTGAGGCTTCTCGGCTCATCAGCATTTACCCCAAGACCAAAGAATGTTTAGTGTAGCCCTTACGAGATCTACCCTTGGTTTCCCAACCACACGTTATGTTGACTTAGAAATATATTTTAAACTCTGTGCTTGCAAAGTTCTTAGGTATACTTAAAGACTAGCGTCTTCTCAAACCCCCGCCCCGCCCCGCCCTCTTTCAAGATCACCGTTTATTTCGAGAACACCAAACTGGCGGCAGGGGGGCAGGCAAGATTGTGCAAGGCACGCAGAGAGAGCAAGCACCGCTGCACACTTTTCTGTGAGCTTTCCTAGGGCAACAGCCTACTTCGCTAGATGCATCTGGCGGACTCCTGACGGAGTCACCGTTCTTTCAATAAGCAGTAGATCGGGGGAGATCATGATGGATGTTAGACAGAATGTGACAGAACTCGGAGAGAAGGGCGAAAGGGAAATTCTTCCAGATCCCTCAGTGAAAACCCAAATAAAAGCAGAAACACATAAAACAAAGAAGGTTCTGGTAGAAGACAATTTAGACCTCTGTTGCTAAACACATATCTGTGTACTGAGAACAAACATCCTTAGCATGTTTACTCAGAAGTACTATGGATTTCCTAAACGTGATCCCTGGTAAACTTGCCCACGCTTCAACCATCCTTGACAGTGAAAACCCATTGAAATTCATTGGATGAAATCTGGAAGCCACCCGCATTGGTTTATTCTGCCTGTGAACCGTTCTACGTACCGATTGGAACGGAACTTGTGTTAATATTTACAAATTTAGGTAAGCGGAGTACCGGGACCTTTTGTTTTAGTGTAAATAAGACCCGGAACGTGAAGGCATTTACTTAAGAAGTAAATCTCACGGCTTTTAACGGAACTTGGCTCTAGAAAACAATGATTGGATCGTAGAATTAAGCTCTTGTCCTAAAGTACAGTTGTGCTGGCCTCCTGGAGTGCCACATTGATGCCAATGGCGCTGATCCAGAAGAAAATTATCTACGCGGATTGCAACTTTTCTGCTTTAGGGTCTCAGCATAAAGTAGATTGGAGTACCTGCTTCCGGCAGAAAACGTTTGCAGTGCCTCCTATTCTTGCAAACTTTTACAGTGAGGTAGATTTTACAGTGAAATAGCTAGATTTGAATCGACCGGTTTCCACTGAAGTCAGCAGGACTAAAAGCCGGTCCCGATCCTGAACTTATTTCTGCTGAAATGAGTCTAAAGGCCGCCTAGTTGGAAGCAAGTTTCTTTGTAGCACGATATTTCCTCAGCAACCGTTTTCTCGAAAGCAGGAGCCACTGTGCTCAATGGGGCTTACTCTCGAGCAAGTGCGCATAGCGCTGCAGCTCCAGTATATCCTAGATCTGAATGTAAACGGGCTTAAATCACAGTGTTTACAGTGATATGGAATGGGCTGCATTCTTATCCTGTCCTCTCTGGAAAACGCGCTTTCCTGAAGCGCTTTTGGTAACTGCCCTTCTCCACCCCTATCCCTGCCACAGGGGCGCAAAAATGTTTGGGCCTAAAGGGCGAGGCAGAGAGTTCCCTCCACAAGAAGCGAGGGAAGGTACCCAGCACTGTTTTCCCCTTGCCAGTTGGCCAGCGGTGGAGCAGGGAGCGGGAAGCGCCTCTCCAAGGCTGCTGCGTGCGCCTGGCGCGTTCTGTTGCGCGCAGCCTTCCTTTTCTTCCCCCGGCGCACGGACGGCGTTGACAGCCGGTGCCCAACCCTTGCACTTCCCTGCTGCAGCTGTCCCGGGCTTCTTTATCTCCGCTCATAACCCACAAAGCAAAGGTTTGCCTCCTCCCTTTCTCCCTCCTCTTTCCTTTTCAACTTTCCCCGAAGCATTGACACTTCAGATCTGTTCGTTACTCTTGGCCCAGCGTGCAACTTTATTGGGTGACCTTCACAATTCGACTCGGAGCAGAATGATGTTTTGGCCACATTTCCCGGTGTTGCCTGACCCACAGCTTCAGGAATGCGATAAGGGGGCTGAGTTCTGAACCAGCCCTCTGATAGCGAGGGCTCTTTAATTAGGTCTTTATCGGAGGCCGGGCTGATTAAAATGTGCTGAAAATAATTGAGATCTGGACATCTGGCGGAGAAGGCAAATCTTCTGAAGGGATACAATTGTTGGAGGAGCCCAGCTGCATGGAAGAATAGAAGCGGCGGGGAGGGGGACGCGGACGGGGCAAGAGATTCAAAGCAGGAAGGTTCCCCCCCCCCAAGCCTTGGCAAAACCGTCAAGGTAATATCTTTCCCACGCTGGAAAACTCGTCTGAAACCTAAACTTCAACCTTGACAGATTCAAAGCAAGAACATTATATTCGTGCCCAAAACATTGTTTGCCAGCTTCTCCAAATTCTTCCCAGCCACCCAATGAAACCTTGGTGTCCTGCCATAGTGCTCTCCCCTGCCCTCTCTTGCCTTCGCCTGTTTCAGCTAGAAAGACGCTGGTGGTTTGTTTTTTTCTGGATTATCGTTAACTTTCTTCTCTACAATTTTTTTAAAAATCATACTCTTCCTCACCGTTGGTCTTGTGATGCAGTAATTAAAGCAAACCAGCATATTGTCATCACCAGCTTTCTCACTTTCGAGTATATAAAGATCGGGGATCTAAGTTTGAATCTAAGGTATCTGGACGAACCTGTCACTCTTCAGGACCAGGACTCACGTTGCCAGGAAACCCATATTTATCAATGCGCTCTTTTGAAAATCAAAAGTATGGATATTTATTTTCTTCATATCAAAACAGCAGTTATAAGAACTGGAATTCTTACTTTACAAGCATAACTGCCCTGCCGAAGTAAATTATTTTCTTTTTCTATTCTGATTTAATATAATGTATAGCCTCTGGCTTCTGACAGAATTACCGTGTCTCGGACGTAGGACGTATGGACAAAATGCACGCCTCCAAAAGCGATTTCTCATCACTAAACAAGGCGAGGAGAACTAATGCAATTGTGGAACTTCTTTTTAGCACTTTTCAACAACACTAATCTGATTTATTAAAAACAGAATATAAAAGTTGCTGTTGATTAATGTGTCCACGGGAAAGCATGGATTTAGGATAAATTGTGCTAATTTCCCCTGCATTCTTTTAATGTTAACAAATACATTTATCCTGCTGTCATTCGAACTCTTTTCCTATATCTATACACCAGCTAATCTAGAAAGATTCTTTTGCAACAACTAACAAAAACTGACATCAAATATATTTCTGGTCTCACACACAAAAGTAAGAAAGGATGTGAATTTTAATTGACACATGATAAAGTGATATAATGCAAAACAATTCTAACTGCAATGAGAGAATTCCAAGGCAATGTTCTTCAAAAAAAATTACTGTATATATTATATATGCATATATGTTCACAGGTATGTATGTGCATGCATACATACAGGGAGAAAGATACATGAAGAACATGCAATTGGATCAACATAGCAGCAGAGGTTCTAATCACTTATATCTGAGTTTGCTTATTTCCTTCTCCTTCCCAATCAATTTTCCTTTTGTGTTGTGTATTTTCAAATGGCAAGTCTTTGTCTGGGAGCCTTTTTTTGAATGAGGAGTGGAATAAAAATAATATCTAAATGAAAATAAATGAAAATCAACTGGTGGCGAACAGGTTGGCAGTTCACATCAAAAGAAATTGAATTGCACTTCTGTTCCATTCTGACAGTTCTGATAAATTTAACTACCCTCCCCCATGATACACAGAAACCCACACATTATATAGGAATCATCATCATGATGTGGAATTCGCTAAGGAGTCAGAAATTGTCAGACCCAATAACCAAACATCAGCATTCCAGTAGAGCAGGGTCCATAAAAAATTACTATTGACCCAGATGCAAGAACTTGATTGGGGGGGAGGGAGAGAGGTTAACTGCTATTTAGAAAAGGAGTGGCTTCCCGAAATAATGAAAGAGATTGCCTCCCTAACCTAACATTTTGCAGAACAAAGCTCTAGGTCTTCAAACCCGCCAACAAGGTAACACTTCCTTAAAAAGGATTTTTAAAAGTTTTCTCTCTCCTCACTTTATCCATGGAAGTATTACAAATTTTAGCCATGCTGATTTGGTAACTTCCTTAAAATAATGATAAATTGAGTGGTTTCGTGCAAAAGTAAAACTTGGCGAACTGTATGAACTGCGTGAACTATTGTGAACTGTTAATTCGATTAAATGAATTTTTACTGGAAATTAATCATACTTTGGGCTGCTCTGCATTGTTCCAGAACCGCATTTTCAAGGGACAATTGCAAAGTAAGCAAAAGGAGGTCCGCTTTTCTCCAAGATGCCTTCCCTCCAAGACGCTGTTGAGAGCCTCAATCTGTGTAGTATTGCAACAGATCAAGTTACAGAAGCAAACACTAGTAATTATGGAATTCACAACAAATAATTCTCTGGAATTCACCAATAATTATATAGTACTTCCACTTCATGCATCTGCTAAAGCAAGCTATTGCCTAGGAAAACTAGTCAACTAGTCAACTCAACTCAACTCAGGTCGCAATAAACTGTTCAGGTGACAAACAATCCACCTGGAGATTCCCCCGAATTGAATTGGAGCTGCAGGGTCTAAGGTTAGGTCCCACTAATTTCGTAGTAGAGGACACGCCTTTCTCTTTTACATATAGGAATCTAGATGAAAACAAGAACAATTTAGCATTTTAGTTGAATAATTGTTCCAAGCTGCTTCCAGTTTTACAGTCACCTGTTTTCCTGTTCCTAAACAGAAGAGCAGCCAGAATAAGAATATGACTCGATTCGAGACAAATTTCCTTGAGTCACTGGGATTCTACATATTCTTATTTGGACGTGTCTTCTACCGAAATCAATAGAATTTATATGTCTAGGTCAATTTATTTGTTTAGGGTGCAGCAGAGGTTCCGAGCTTAACTGTTCTTATAAACTCCCGAGTCTAAAGAGATAATAGTGCAGTTCTGCACACGTCTTCTCAGAAGTAAACCCCACTGAGTATCTTGCTACTTACTCCCAGGAAAGTGCGTTTAGGATCGCAGTTTGAGTCCTATGGATTTCAATAGAACTTACTACCACACACTTATTGCTGAGGATGGGAGGGGTTACTGTTTAGTACACCGTTCCCCTGAGAACTTACACCTTTTAGACTATAGCTTTAATATATTCCTCTACAATATTATGTAAAAAAATTTATTCAGCCAAGCTCTGCGCGGAAAAAAACCCACGCGTTTCAGCACAAGGCAACTCCTTTGCAGGTTTAGCTTCTCAATATGAGCAGGTCAGCCAATTGCCTAATGTTACCTTTCTCCTACCCCCAACTCTTAAACAAACATCAACGCTGCAGGGGGGAAACCATTATATGATAATTCGCACCATCTCCAGTTTTTATAGACTGGCAAAAGAATCCCGCATGCAAGCTGCACAAGGTAGTTTATGGAATTTAGTTCCAGTCAAGTCAATCTTAAAATTCCTCTTGGTAAGTGTCATTCCCGCGGTTTGGTTTCTGTAACATTAACCAAACATTTCGCAGTGTAATCAAGAGCGCCATTATATACTTTGCCAGGATATCTCCAAGTAGCACTACAACCTGTTAGCTAAAAAAGGAACGAAGTGGGCGTGTGTTCAGAGCACGGATTTTAGAGTTTTACTAACACCAGGCACCACTGGAGTGAGAATAAATAAACGAACGCTAACTGACAGGAAGACTGATATCCCAAAGAACTGTTAAAGATAGTTTACACACACATACACGGGGAATTTTTTGCACATGGGGTAAGGCAATAACAGCGAGTCTTCTCATAAACTCATTTAGGCTGCAATCCTATGTACAACTGCATTCCTTAAGTACAGTTATTAGAAGAAAGTAAGTCCTGTTGAACTCAGCATCGCTACTAGGGTGGAGAAGTTTGTTTTCCTGAAACACCACTGAATCTACCTCTTTGAAGGCCGCTAGGAAAAAAGAAGTCTGCGGAGTTTATGCTCATCCGGTACTTGAACAGCCGGAAAGGCTAACACTAAAAATGGCAGCTACCACAAAATCAGTGCTAAGTGTTCCACTGACTGTACAGTAGTGAATCTGTATCGCAGCACCCAAAGAAGAAGCGCCCGATAACTTCCACCCCCTTCCTTCCAGCTTCATGTGGGGCGTTAAATGTCACAATTGTTACACATGGCGAATACTTCAGGACCACAGTTGATTAGAAGCTCCGACGCTTTGAATTGCAGTTTTGAAGCCGCAAACCCTCAAACCGCTTAATCTCGTAGTAATTTCTCTGCATGTGTGGGGGGGCGACTCTAATTCACAACGCAATCTGGATAGGACACAATTAAAGGCATGCCCCATTGTCGCCTATCAGATGATTTTTTTAAAAGTTAGAATTATCGTTTTAAATTACATGGGGTGAGTGCCACTGGCATCTAATCCACCCCAACACCCAGCTCGGAAGTATTCACCTGCCGCCTGCTTAATCTGGTACCTATTGCTTTCCCCGTAGTCTGAAATGGGAAATTCCAGAGCAGCCGAACCTCACATTTCTAGCAACCCGATTTTTATCTTCCTCCAAAAGCAACTCCCTTTCGATTCCACATAGACACGGCTGTCGTTTGGGCTGAGAAGGGGTATATTTACAATGCAGTCAAGCCAACAATGCACATCCCTACAATGGTTAAGATTGCTGGCGTACTCTCGGCGAAGTACGGCTGCAATCCTATGCGCACTCCCTCGGGAGGAAGGCTGCAGCGTGACTTGCCCCTTGAACTCGGCGGTACTTGCTTTCGCGTGGACTCGCATTGCAGCACGTGTGCGTCGGAACACACGTGTGAACGGAACACCAGTGTGAACTTTCCCCCTGAAATATCTAGATATTTATACACAGGCCGCCGTATATACCAACTCTTTATGTAACAACTGGGTTGCAACAGCCCGTGGCTAAATGCGGAGAGCGGGGATAGCTCAACAGACCGTCGGCCCGCCTGCGAGCCTGGTTCTGATTCGGGTTCCCACGTTTGCCGCCGCCGGCTTGCGGTCCAGCGACTGCACCGTCCGACGGGAGCATCTTCCAGCCCTTGCTGTCAATCACGGCGCGGGAGGCGAGCGAGAACCCCCCAGGCAGCCCGTGAGGCTGGCGCGCGGACGCGGCGTGTCCAATGGACGCGGCGGCCTTACCTTGGTTGCGGATGGCTTGCTGGCTCTCGAGGCAGTTGGGCAGGTAAGGGCCGCTGGGAAACATCCTGGCCTGGCTGGCGGGCGCTTGGCTGGGCGGCGGCGGGGGCGGCGGCGGCGCGAAAGGGCCGTAGCGGCAGGCTCCGGCGGTGCCGGTGAACTGGCCGGAGAAGTGCACCGTGAAGGCGCTCAGGCACTGCTCCTCGTGAGCCTCCGTGGCGCTCCAGCTGGGCTCCTGCTTGATGAAGGCCGAGTGCGGCGCCAGCGAGCCGTACGAGGCTCCGGGCGGGAAGTCCAGCACAGGCGCCCACTGCGCCGCGCCGCTCACCGGCATGGGGCAGTTGCCGTTGCCCGGCAGGGAGGGCACGGCCGGAGGCAGCAGCGCGTTCAGGTCGCGCACGTCCGAGCCCATGGCGTCGCCGCAAACTTTCCGCCGGGGCGCCGGGAACCACTCGCTGCCGCCGCTACTGCCGCCGCCGCCTCCTCCTCCTCCTCCGGCGCCGGCGCTGCACTTGCTCCAAGCGCTCTGGCCCCTGCCCGGGTCCGGCTGAAGGCACCAGGCGGCCGAGCCCAGCCCTTTCGGCGACGCGGGGTCCGGGTTGGGCACGCAACTCCCCGGCTCCAGCCCTGCGGGAGCGGGAAAAAGCGACAGCGCGAGGTTGGTCTCCAGGGTCGCCTTCGGGTCCGGCGGGCAGCGAAGTTGAGGAGACACACACAGAGAGAGAGAGAAAGAGAGCGGGTGTGAGGGAAAAGAAAGGCGAGCGAGGCAAAAAAAAAAAGCAGAGTGCGGGACTGGCGGGAAGCGGCTGAGGGGAAGACCTGGCCTGCTGAACTGGCTGCGCGGGAGGAGGGAGGCGCGAACTGACTGACTGAGGAGCCGCCCGCCTTGAACTTCTTACCTCAGCGGCGGCTTTGCCCTGAAGTCCCCAAAGCTCAGCTAATTGAGAGGGGGGAGCCGCGCGAGGCGGCAGCGGCAGCAGAGGAGGAGGAGTCAGTGGCAGCAGCGGCAGCAGCAGCAGCGCGGGCGCTCCCTTCACACTTCGCTCGGCGCCTCAGAAGCACTCGCAGCCCCGGGGGCAGGAGCGGACAGGGCAGACGCCTCTCGCTGCGGCTCTCCCGCCACTGCGCGGGCGGAGGGGCGGAACACCGAGCCCTCCCGCATCCCGCGGAGCCCTGAATTCAGCCACCCGACCTAATCACACCCGGGTTTCTTTCCCGGGCAAGCTGGAGGCTGCTGAGGCGAAATGGTCGGAGGCTGGCTTGGCTCCATAAGCGGCTTAGTTTGCGAAGGGAACTTGGACAAGGCTCAGGGAGAGGAAAGGCGCTTGGAAGCGGAAGATGCCCAATGCAGCGCCCGGGCTTTCCAAGGAAATGCCCCTCCCTGGATGAAACCCAGGGAGACAGGGCGGACCACGCTGAGGAGCCAGGCTATCCCCACGTGCCCACATAACACCTGTTCTCAATACTCGTCCCTCAGTGCTAAAAAAAAACCCGACCTTGTAATATGGCAGTCCTTACCCTTTGGAACTCCCTGCCCCTTGACATCCGTCAGGAACTTTCGGAGAGCTGCTTATAACATTTAGGCCAGCCTGACCGGACATAGAGAAGTTATGTGTGTTTAGCTTATTGCTGATTTTACTTTTTGAATGTTTTGATACCGGCTTTTAACTGTGTCTATAAATAAGGTTCTCTTGGGGTGGGTTGTAAACCGCTTGGAGGTTTTATTACAGTCAAGCGATGCACAAAAACTGTTAATTAATGCACAAAAACTGTTAATTAAATAAGACGGACCAGGAGTTTTAAAGCACGCCCCGCCTGCAATAATCCTAAACAGGAGGTCCTGGGAATTGCAGCTCTGTGTGAATTGGAGCTCTACAGTTCCCAGGTTTCTTTGGAGGTCCTTTAAATGCATGCTGTGTAGCAGCCTATGTCTTCGGAGTATGTCCGTCCATCATCTAGAAACACACAAGGATTTAAGAAGTTCTTAAATTAAAGACATCCGATTGGGGTCGCAGATTCCCCTAATGCGCCCAGTGTCACGTGGCACAAATATACTCCATCCTCTTCTTCATCATCTCATATCCATTAGGTTGGCCGGCTGCCATCCGAGAGTGCTTCTTCCTGAATTTCACTGGAGGTCGAATCCTGCTTTAGGGCTCCCCTGCCATGTGCTTTTATGGAAGCCGGTCTAGCTAACGATGGCCTTAAGGCGCTGGTGAAGCTCATCTTGCAGCTCTACCTCTGAGCTGCGAAACACGAAGCCTCCGATTCGAATCTCACCTCAGCCAGGAGGTCTCCCTCCCTCAGCATACGTGGGTGTCCATCACCTTCCGAGCCAGTTAGACGAATTACAACCCGTTTCTAAGAACGATCAAGGGCACGGAACACTATACAGTATACGGTAAATGCTAGTAGATGCACAGATGTCAAGCAGGTGACATCCGCTGAAAAAAGGGAAAGGGGGACTCTGGCGATGTTCTAACAGGAAAAGTAGAAGGAAAGGGAGAGCGACTTTTAAAGTAAAACACCGCTTCCTTCGCACTTCGTGAGCCCGGTGGTTGTGTTAATATGCATCCAGACAGAAAAACAATGAGGGCGGATTCTCGCTTCAACAGGGTTTAAAGCAGTTGTTGGCATCGGTGGTCTGTCCCGGGAGACAATGGAGTGCGCCTCCGGGGATGAAGTCAAGCCGCTGGAGAATCACAGCGCCTGCTGTGGCTGCAGAGACCAATAACTCATAATTGCTGCCTCCCGTGTTGCTTTTGTCTCCGTAGGAGCACTGAAGTGACCTTCCTGGGGTGCAAGCCTGGGCAGTGTGCATGGAGGTCATGGGCTGCCCAGAATACAAGACTTCTTGGCCTCGCTGATGTGGCCCAAAGGAAAGCAGAGCAAAGTTTGGCACCAGTTTGGCTGCAAGGGTTGCCGGAAGAAGACGCCATCCAGCCGTCCCAGGGACTCATGATCCTGGATGCTGCAGACCTAAGGCCCAAATCATAGTGAAATTGCTCCACCAAACAGCGGAGCTGAACAAAAGGGAATGGGGGCACCATTTCTGCCATTATTTCTTCCCAGACCTTATTATTGAATTGCCCTACAGAATACCTTCCCTACTAAATCCGGCTCTTCTTCCGCCTCTAAGGGTATGCACGAATAAGGCTGCCGCCCCAAGCACGCCTTACTCGGAAGCAAGTCCTTTGAAACCAGTGGGACTGACTTCTGAGTACAAATAATGAGGCTGCTTAAGAGAGCCGCATTTGAGGAAGGTTTCTTCTTCTAATCTCCTGAACTGAAGAAGAGCTTGAAATTCATAGCATCAGCTGAGGCGGATCTGCTCTCTGTTGCTGGATCCCTGCGGTTACTTGAAGAAAAGTCATTTTTCACAAGTCCCCCCCCCCAGTTCATTTTGCCCCTTCTGATTTTATTTTTATATCTGGTGTCGTCACTGGTCGTCTGTATTGACCTATCAAGGATCTCCCCGCTCTCTTGCTTTCAGGATCAACTCGACACACTTTTGCCACTTGAGCCGAAGGGGTGGTGACCCTCCCGCTTTCCACATAAGTCATATGTGCCTGAACCAGCAGGTGGATCTCACCGCCACACTAACAATACGACGACGCAGCAGGTTCGCTTATGGGGAAGCAGGGCAGGCTTCCTCTACCCTCTCATTGATGCTCCAGGCATTCTAGCACCTGCTGCCTGAAGCACTGCCTCCCTCTGCCTAATGATAGGGACCCGGTTCGCTACGGAGACCCTCATTTGAATCCAGGCCTTCTCAGACCATGCCTTCCTCAGTCCACTACACCGTGCAGCAGGCTCTTTTCTGAAATACAGGACTCATACCCTCGATCGAATTCGAATGAGGAAAAGGAGGATGTTATGGACATAGTATATATTATTTACGGAGAGTAGTTGTGTTACTCCGGCAGCAGAAACCAAAGAAGAGTCTTAGGGGCACCACAAAGACTTGACCCTTTTTTCATTGTGGCATAAGCTGTTGTTGATTAGAGTCAGCTACGTTAGATCATGTATCAACTGTATGCTATTGCTTCTACGACACTTTTCAGTGTACAGAGTGCTTGACATGCACCTAATTCCTCAATGCAGCGAAAAGGATTTTCGTGAAGATTTTAAGGTCGATCCAAAACCAACCCTCCAGATAGAGTGGACTTCTAAAGGCATCCCTTTAGTGGACTCTTCCCGACTAAATAAACAGCCCCTTTGGTTCTCCTTCACTGCCCCTTCACTGCAAGGGATTGGAGGAAGGCTGTAAGATGGCAGACACTTCGTCCTAATAACATTTTGTCCCCCATTAGGGGGTCTGATCCGAAGCGACTCTGAAGAGGAGCTGCAATCAGTGGCGTAGCGTGGGGGGTGCAGGGGGAGCCGGCCGCACCGGGCGCAACATCTGGGGGTTAGGGTTAGGGTTAGGGGGCGCAAATCCACGGGTTAGGGGGCGCAAATTACTTGCCTTGCCCCGGGTGCTGACAACCCACGCTACGACACTGGCTGCAATAAAAGAAACTGTGATTAGAGGGTGTTAGAGGGCGCTTGGCCCAGTAGCGGTCGCTCAGCCTTCTTCACAGGGTTTGTTGTAAGAGAAACGGCGAGTGATTTACTAAAAGCAAATATAATAAACAATACAGTTTAGTGGAAAGTGGAGTTCTGTGTATCATCTACTTTATCTATTTAAATGCCCGCCAACCAGCAAACAGCTTAAGAGAAGGACCGTATTTGATTTCAAAAAAAATGAAAGTACTGTGTTCACGGAGTATGATAAAACTCATCTCCAAATCTCCACGTAGTTAATATTCAGATTTTATTTAGCACCCAAGCCCAAACTTGTGCATTTGTCTACACTCCAACTAACCTATATAACCTATAGAAGTGTGGTGACTTTCTCTCCAAGCAACTAATTCCCGCAGAGACGGGGGGGGCAGGGGCAATCAACACCCCCCCAGAAAATCTCACCTCCTACTTGCCTTCCCATTTCTGAACTCCTGTCATTCATATAGGCTGCTATTTTCCTTTGTCGCCCACTTAGAAATACACTTTGCCCACCCTGATATTTCCCCGCCTGGTCCCGCCACTGAACTCCCGATCCTTTAAGGGGGGGGGCGGTGGCGTTACTTAGCAGCCACTTACTTGTTTTAGTGGAACTTTATTACGAGTGAAAATAGGGGCAGACGCTGACGCCAATAACATCGACTCAGAAGTAAACCGCACTGAGACCAGTTGCGCTTTCGCCGGGAGAATCTCAGCCTCAAGATGGCAGCCTGAGCCGTTTTTGACATCTGGCTCTGATGACAGCTCCTAACAGATGAAATTTAATGCAATAAACTTACCGGTGTATATTACAGGAGAGGAAGCAAAACGCTGCAAATCACTCTTCTGGTGTCACGTGCAGTTTTTCAGCAGGTATTAAACAACCTAGTTAACATAACCCTCTCTAGGGGACAGGGTTACTTGGTACATGAAAAGGGCAACATCTAGAATTTCAGACTCAGCTTATGAGACTTTCTTAACATTCAAAACTAGTGCAGCAATCTATACCTTTTTAAAGGATCTTGTAAAATTTGGATGTGCATAGTTACTTGCATACACACACACACACACACACACACACACACATAATGCCCAAGTTTGTTTTGTTTGCTGATTTCTTTATTCATTGGACTATATAGTGCCCGGAAAGTACAGTATTGCCAAATATCTTCATTTTAAAAATAGCACCCATATATTTCTCAGTTAAAAGCAAGTGCCGAACAAATTATTTTGTTTCCTGATCGTGTCTCTGTGTGCCTGTGTTTAACTTCAGTATGGGATATGGTTTGTAAAGGAGCTTTACTTCTCCTTTACAGAGAGAGTGTGTGTGTTTTGGACACATAATTCCAGAATTCAACTTTGAATGACTTTGGTAACTTTATACCTTTTCCGTCAGAGTGAACTCAGTTGCAGAGTGACAAATCACCTTTGCCTTCGGAGAGTGGTAAATGGTACGGAGTTCAAAAACGCCCAATCCTCCTTCTGCTCCTGCACAAGCGGTAACAGGTAGGTGCCTATTTAACCGCTAGCCATCGCTTTCTGGGTTTCCCCTTGTTTCTGCCATTTCATTCCGATCTGCCGTAATATAGCACGTAAAACTGCAGTGGTTTAAATTGCAATGCTTGAGAAGTCCGAACCGTTCTGATAATTGGAAAGTTCCTTTTAAACACGGACACCGTCTTCTTTTCCTTGCCAAACCGCTCCGTCTCAAAGAAATCCAGGTAGCATTTTTCTCAGCACGGAATGAAAGATACTGAGTCAGAGCTTATCTTTTTTGAGTACAGGCGGAGAGGCATCGCCGTTTTTAAACCACTTAATGGTTGTTGTTGTTTTTTTAAATCTCCCCACCCTAAACTATTGCGAAATCTTTAGCAATTCCCATTTGTTCTTCCCTCTAAACTGGCAAAGGCTCTTTTTAAGTACCGTAGAACGAACCGAGATAATATAATCTGTCAACGACCCGTATCCCAGGTTCGCCATCGGCACTAATGAACGACCCCTGCGGCCCTAGATGGACCAGAGCTCTTTGCGAGGGCCATTGTTGTCTTAACCCTGTGTTAGCTTTTTTTTCTTTTTTTGTCCGGATTATAAATTGGTCGACCTTTTCTAGGTTAGCTTTTGTCTATTTACATAGTACAGTTCAGAGTTGTTATTGGCTTTGAAAGATGAATAACCCGCCCTCAGACCTCTGGAAGGAGTGGGGAAGAATGAACCACACAGCCACTGGTGTTTAATCTGATTTCCGTCTAACTGAACGAAAAATACATTCAGATCAGTGTGGTTTGGCTGGAGCTCAACGTGGTTCACGCTGACCGATAAATCCCCGCCAAAACATGAAGTGGCAGGGTCAAATTTTCGCCCCCTCCCGGCTAAGTTCTCCTAAAATTTTCCACTACCCCTTTGAAATGGATGGAACTGGCTTCCAATGGCACTTGTTGCTTAAGTCGAGGAGAGGCTCAGAATTTCAGGAATTGAGACCATAACAGGGCTGGATGAAAGCCCATTGGCTGGTCAGGTTCCCCAGTGGATCCCGTGTAAGATAGTCCCATCTCCTGTTTTGCTTCTAGCTCCTCATTCGCAGCATTTAAAAATAACCCCAATAACAGATACACCGGGTTGATTGGATTTCTCCTTTGAGCTTGAAGGCCAAGAGAAAGATATGACAAGTGCTCGGTTCTCTAAACAACAATAGCAACAATAAATGGCCAGTGACGCGCCCCCTCTCATTTTATGGAAACCGGCAAATTCCAAAATATTTGGGAGGGACAGCCGTAGAAACAGAGTCTACCGACGCCTCCGGTGGGGGAAAAAGATTTCTAGATGTTGGGAATCTTTACTTCGCTATTGCTCTGGCATTCAGTCACACGAGTCGCTTAACCAGTGGTTTAACCCCACCACTTTGGGGGAGAGCGGACAGACACGCAGGCTGTCGCAGGAGCAGCATTCCAAACCCACGTCCGTGGAAAGCGCCCAAGGAAAGTGGGAACGAAAGTGTTGTTCCGGCACTCTCACTTTCCCGCTTGCACACACAGCCTCCTCCCCCACTCAGCTTCGGAAGCGATTTGATCTCGTTTAGGATGGGCGGAGGATGTATGATGCAGGATTCAGACTGCAATCTTCCTTCGTCGTGTCTATTCGGGAGCAAAGCCCACTGAAACCAAGCGGGGCTTACTCCCTGGTAAAGGAGATTCGAAGGAATGCTGCCTGAATCGTCAAAATAAATGCGCTCAGGGACCGCAGCCTTCAAAGAAGTGGAGCGGGGGTGGGGTGGGAGAGAGAGATCGAGATCCAAGCGCATTTCTGCCCTTTTTCTTCGCTGGTGAGTCTCAGCAGAGAAGCAGAGGGGAAATATCTTTCTTCTCACTCACTCAAGGGTTTGATTATTTAAAGTGCCAACCCCGGGAAAAACAAAGCTGTGAACCATCTCCAGGCAGGAGCCGCGGAGGGTGAAGGGAGCAGTGAGAGCTGCGAGGAGACAGAGAATCAATCACCGACCGCCAGTCTCCCATTCCCAGGAGCGAATCTGTCACCCAGCGCGCCAGGACGCAGGAGCTGCAGCTCAGAAAGCGCCGTCCCGGGCGGCAGCGCTGTGCAGAGCAGCCTTCTTGTTCTCCCAAACTGGGCGCATGGATAGACCACCTTTCCTGCAAGCAGCTCAAGGCGGTATACACTGTTTCCCCCCCTCTCCCCTTTTTTATCTTCACAACAGCCTTGCGGAGTAGGTTAGGCTGAGAGAGCAGTCACTGGGGCAGGCAGAGGTTTCTGGGAGAGCAGCACAGAGTTCTTCTGAACTGGGGCCGGGTGCGTGTGTGCCTGAACCATTTTGCATTGTGAATCGGCTGAAGCTCCGCTGTTCCCAATACCCGGAGCTCAAACGTGTCCCTTTCCCAGTCAAGGGTTCGAGAAGGAAGCTTCAATAGCCGAATGGAGAAGAGAGGGGCTGTTCTGGCTTCTGGCCCCTTCCACGCCAGTCCTTCTCCCCACCCCGGAAAAAAAATCCGAAAGAGACCTGCTGGGATCGTCCATTGGACCTTCGGGCCAAGAAAGTGTGCAAAGTGTGCAGGCTTTCCGGTTTCACAGAAGCCTTCGTCGCGCGCGGCAGCCTAGGGGGCGGCAACCCTACAAACACAAGAAGCTGGGAAAGTTAACGAAATTTGTGTAACTGGAGATGATTGCGACTATTTTGAGTTCTTCAGCTGCAGGGGGGGGCACGAGAGACGCGACAATAAGTCTTGGTCGCCTGCAACGGGTGTGAAGATGTACGCAAACCTCTTCCCAGGAAGTCCAGGCGTTAGATCTTTCTCTCTCTCTCTTCCTCCATCTCTCCCTTGCTAGGTCACACCTCCCGCACAAACAAGCGCCTTAAGCGAACCCCCCCCCCCAATTGCTGTGAACGTCGGCGGAGCCCCGGCCATGAAATCCATCCCGCCTCCGCTAGAGCTATAGGATGCGTTCTCCACCCCCACCCCCTTTTCCCATACCAAACCGGCCTAAATCTGTCATCTTCAGCTCTTTCCAGGTGGGGAATTCCTGGCACCTCTGAAAAAAACACATGTTTAAAAGGAGATGTTTCCACCCAGCTTGTGAAAAGTGTGGAGGGGCGCGCGGGGAGGAACCCTTTGCTTAAAGCAGGGCTGGCGCAGAAGAAGTTGCTTTGGTGGAACAAGCATTCCAGAAAAATGCACATGCACACAAACACACACCGAAACGCCCATCGCGCTCTACTGGAGAAGGGAAACGGGCACATTTGTCTCTGGTTTGCACTCTGATTTCCGGGCTCATCGGAGCTTTTTTGGGGGTGGGGGTGGAGATCCATCGTAAGCAACATAAACCAGCGCTATGGGAGCGATGCGCAGCCATTGAAAAGTTCAGCTCAAGAAGTGGGGTGGGGTGGGGGTGACAAGGAGCGATTTCGCCGGCACAGGAAACCAAACTGCGTAAAAAACCATAATAATACGAGTCACCGCTCGCGCTGATCGGCGTGTAGACATATATTATTCGGAGATCAAAAGAGGCGCGCTGCAAAAGGGAGAGGGATTCCCTCTGCCCTCAGACTCCTTCCTTTCAACTTCGGCGTGTTGTCCTCCCCATCTTTGAAGGGGGGCTGTGAGCAGAGAGGGAGGGCGAGAGAGAAACGAGCCGGGTCTCTGTTAGCTCATCCTCGCCAGGGAATTCTCGGCGCTTCGAGCCCGTCTCTTCCCGCTTCCTCTGTAACCTCACCAGCAACGCGCAACTGTAAAAACAGACAAGAGACGAGCTATCTGTCAAGATTCATGGACTCCTTCGAGCGAAGGAACTTAGGCAAGTAATAAATAGCGCCGCTGACCTCCCTTTGGCCTCAGCCAGTGCCGAAGTATGCATTATGAGATCCCAGGGCAGGCCTGCCATTGGGCTGCAGCGCCTTGGCAATCCCAAGATGTGGACCAATGAAAAATGAAAGGGAGCCGGGAGAGACTTTAATTAATGCGCGTCTTGCTCCGGGAGTTCAGCGCGGCGGGGGCAGCGAGGGCGAAAGGGGGCAAGCTCGCATTCACAGCCAGATCCGCTCGGTGGGAAGGCGCTCTCTAACCCTGAAGGACTGAAGAGAAAGGGGCCTTCGGATGCAGCCCTAAACCCACACACATCTTTGAAAGAAAGACCCATGGAAATCAATGGATCTCACTCCATTGTCTGGAGTGAAGCCAACAGGAGCAGTTAAGGAAGTAATCCTGTACCCACTTACATGGAAGTTAAGACTCCACCGAGCAAATTTGAGTTTGCTTTTTGTGTAGACATGAATAGAACTATGCTGTGTACGGCGGCAATTCTAGCTTAGTACGGTATACAGGTACTTATTTGGGAGTAAGTGCCATTTAATATAGATGATTAGGATAGGGCAGTAAGATAAATATCATTATTTCAGGAGCAAATGTCTGAAACTAATGTAGAACATAGGGGAGAGTGGAACGGGCCGAATTCATTGAAAGAGAAATGCACAGCATCATATTCCAGCTGATTTTAAGCGGACAGTTGCATGAATCGATTCAAAACAATGGCTCTTCTTACAAAGGAAATGTATTTAAAGAATGAGGGAACCCGTCCAACTAAGACAAATGAGAATAAATGTTTGTAAAATATGTATTAATGTTCTTAACCGCCAAAGGGCACGATTCATGGAAAGCCGGGCTATACATTACACACACACACACACACACTTCCACTTAACCAGATTGTGAATCAGAAACTAACATAGATAAGCTAAGCGTTTGTTGACAATATATATTTTAAATCAGAAACTTTTCTGAAATTTTAAGAGCAGTCTTAAGTTTCCCGTCCTCAGACTTCTTAGTCTCGAGTAAATGCGCTCTAGCGGTTCCTTCGGAGAGAAAAAATTACCCGATTATGAGAATGAGCGCGTGCCTAAGGAAGAAGGCAAATAGTCGGACCCACTGGATCTCCACCTCCAGCCCCCCCCCCGCCCCAGTCCCCATCTCGGCTGGGAAGTTCACCCCGGCCTAGTCTATCTTAAACCTCTTGCAAACACAATGAGGGCGTAATGCCCTTTGTTTTGGGGATGCTTATGGGAATCTGCCCAATATGAAAAGAAAAGAAAACGTATTTTCCTTCCTGCATTTGACAGATCCCAGCCAACAGTGAAGAAGACTTTTGCTCTGTTGCTGTGTGGTCACGGGATATGACCGCTATTGCTTTTGGGTGTCCAACTCATAGCCTGTGTTGTAAATTTATTGTGCTGGATTATTAATTTTAAAAATAAGAAAGACTTTGCTTGGGACTAAGCCCTGTTGAGCGCAGTGGGGCTGCACGTGCAGACGCTTGGTCTGAGTTCCTTTGCTGGATCAGACCAAAGGCCCTCCCATTTCCATCCGGGGTCATGACGCCGTTCTTGCTAAGAAATGGGGCCAGGCAATGGAGGGGTAGCCGTTTTCTGTGGCTAGATCCCAGGCGTACCATAGCTCAAACTACCGGGGGCCCTTTGGGGCCTGGTGGATAGATGAGACAGTCCTATTCCCACTTGGCTGAGAGCAAACCCCACGCAATGCCACTTACTTCTGAGTAAGCATACGGAGGCTTCCGCTGGAGAACTTTTTCAAGCTATCTTAAACTAGCACCGCGCCCCCTGGCAGTTATAAATGCCTTAAGATGATTGTTCTCTTTTGCGGGGGTGGGGGTGAAAAAAGTAGGGGGCTGATTAGGCTGTTGGGAGTGTGTGGTCCTCCTTCTAGAAGACAGACCGTGGATCCTTTACTTTTAAAACCCCCACACAGAGAGCAAATTCCATAAAACCAGTGGGACTTACTTAGTTCCAAGACCCAAGATTATTATGCACGTTTACTCGGAAGTCAGCCCAGTGACTTAAATGGGGCCCCTTCCCAAATAGGCTTGCATAGGTTGCGCTGTGCTATGTATCCTGCCCTCTTCTTCCTCGCCCAACTTATAAATATATGGCACTCTCGTTCTAGGTTCCTTCCTAGCTTCATGCGCTGCTAATGGTTTCACTCCCATACCAGCAACTCATCCGGAGTCCTGGCTCCCTCTTCACCCTCTCGGGTGCCAACTTTGCGCAGCAGCAGCAACAGCAGCAGCATCTCAGCCAAATCACTCTCCTCCTCCTTGTTCGGTGGTAGGAGGCAAAAAAAAAAAAATCCCCAGCTTTTGTGGAGTTTGCTCTATTATTTTACCGTAAATCTTGGGCAATCCTGGAACTAATTATCGAGAGGATATGTCTCAATTTGTTCTGCATTAATGCCACGTTGGGAATGGAGTCGGGGCCACAGCCAGAGCAGACACTCGAGCACATGAAATTGATGAACTGAGACTTGCTCCGAGTCTTGAACACACCATCTGGAATTCCAGTCTGAGGTTACAATTAGAAGTTCTGACCCCAGATTCAACTTTGGGGAAGAACAAGAGGAGGGGAGAGAAAGAAAGAAAGACAAGGGGAGAGGGGTCTCGAGAGAGATAAACAGGGGAGGGGGGGACCAAGTTGCTTTTTCTGCACCTGTAGGAAACACAGTGCTTCTAATCTCTTTTCCCAGAACATTATTCCTCTCCAAACTATTTCGAAATGATCCTATGAACAACTTGTCTGCCGGGCGGAGGGTATTTATACTGTCATAACTTTCCCAACCAGAAGAAAGATTTTGGCTGCAAATTCTGAGCCCTTGACGTCAATAGATTGCCTCAGGGTGTTCTGGATTAGGAACCTTGCACTGATCCTATAACGGCAGGATATGGGTATGGTTGTGGAGTGGGGGCAGTCTTCATTAGGTCAGGTGACTGGGATCCACAAACCTCTTAAGCTGGTATTGCTGCATCTGGGGCTATACCAGTTTTATAAACCAATTAGTCCTGTACCTGGGTTTATGACTCACTACTGGGGTTTCATTGAACTGGGGTGGATTCCTCTCACTCTCCTATCTGGAAGCAAGCTCTGTACCAAATGAAAGCCCTGATCTGAACCTGTTTCTCTGGGGGGACGCAGGGGGACACATACCTCTAAACATTTTGTGAATCTTTGTACTTTTGTCCATGTACTGTATTTATTTTCCCCGATTTGAACTATAAAATGGTGATTTTCTTGAGTCAAAATGAGAGTACCCCTAAACATTTTTTAAAGAAAAAAAGCACTAATCCTACCTACCTGGGGGTGCAACACAATCCTAAATCCATGTTTGCCTGGGAGGTAACCTGTGTTTCGATGCAGACTGTTTTGATTGCAACCTTGGTTCCAAGTAAACATGCATAGGATGGGGCTGCGCTTGGGTTCAGAATGGAGATTAGACTCAACTAACTTGGAATTATGCTTAAAACCACAATGTTCTTTAAGTCCCATAATGATTTCCAGCTCTATTTCTAGATAGAGAGGATCGCAGCTGTCTGAAATTGCTCAAGCTGTTTTCACGGATTGGTCTGTTAACCGGTTTAGGTCCACACGTTACTACTTCCTGCATTTGTGAATTGCACTCTTTCTTCCAGTTTTCTAGAGCATCTCCCCCCCTTTCTCTGCCTCCCTGCCCCCCACAAGCGATGTCTCACCTTGCACCAACTTTCATTTTAAATGAAGTACGAGGGTACTACAGGGGTCTTGTTAAATTTATTAGCATATTGCTAGGGCAAAACTGAACATAAATCACCAGGCTGCATAAGGCCATAAAATATCCCTCTACAGCTAGTTCCAGCCAAGATTCTGGTGAATAAGAGTTCATATAGGAGTAGGTATCGGTAACATCTTTCAGATCTATGTGACGTTTTAAACATCTCAGACACACAATAGGATCTATGGAAAGATTAGCTGGGGCTGCTCAGAAAGTGTAGCCATGGTTAAGTCTTCTCAAATATACAAGAAAAATAAAAGAGAGTTTAAAACCTTTCCTGTTCAATTTCATAATTTATATTAACCCCTTTCTCTGTAGATTGATGGAAAAGGGAGCAGACCTCACAACTCTCCACATTTGCTACTGCAGGGGTCTTGAATTGGGTTCCACTATGTCCAGAATTTCCTGGACATACCCGGAATACTGCAGTCCGAAGCAGTGTCGGGGTGGAAATCAGCGAAACGTCCAGGAAAATCTGGACATATGGCAACACATGTTGGCAGTGTCGTTTTTGCCAGTTTTCCTGAAAAATAGTTTTTCGTTTGTTTGTTTGTTTGTTTGTTTGTTTGTTTGTTTGTGATTTTGCCAAAAATGCTTCTTGCCAAGAAAAGCCCAACAACACTTCTGTCTGGATTTTCACTTTTGAATTAAGGTAACCCTAATCTTGAATCCTAAATGCATTATTTTAAAAATAAAAGTCCTGTTGATTTCAAGGAGGAAGAATCATTAGGCCAACCAGCTGTTGGCTTTTTAAAAAGTAAAATGTTTCTAAGCCATTTTCAAAGATGGAAACAGAAAAGGTTGTTATGCTGATCCCATATGCATCAAGATGCACATTAATTGGCCCTCTCCGTTACTCTCTTATTGGCATTTAGATATGGAACATACTGCACTGAAATCAACAAACTTTCCTTCCAAGGAAATGAACACAGTGAATGTCAATTGCTATGAAGGCTGAGAAAAGGCAAAGGTTTATTGTGCTGAGAGTTTATTCTGCTGAAATAAGTCCTTGCCTTTGTTGCCAGAGATTGCTGTTTTTTGCCACAGTAGACTAACTCAGTGACTTTGCTATACCAGCAGGTCTTCGTAGCAATTATCTATGTCTATTCACAAATAAGCCTTGTTTAGTTCAATGGGTTTTACTCCCAGGTCAGTTAACTGGATTATGGCCAGTTTACAGTACAGAGGTTTATCTTTTACAGTTGTACCTCGGGTTACAAAGACTTCGGGTTGCACACTCCGCTAACCCGGAAGTAGTACCTCAGGTTAAGAACTTTACCTCAGGATGAGAACAGAAATGGCACGGCGGCGGGAGGTCCCATTAGCTAAAGTGGTACTTCAGGTTACAAACAGTTTCAGGTTAAGAACGGACCTCCGGAATGAATTAAGTTCGTAACCAGAGGTACCACTGTGTTCAATTTACTTTCAACATAGAATCATAGAACTGTAGAGTTGGAAGGGACCCTGAGGATCATCTAGTCCAACCCCCTGCAAGGCAGGAATATGTAGCTGTCCTATATGAGGACTGAACCTTGGCGTTATCAGCACCGTGCTCTAACCAACTGAGCTATCCAGGCTCAGATAAAGCAATACATACTGAAAAATATTATGAAGTGTTTAATTATAAGGAATGTTAGGTTATATCACCAGGATTCAAGCCTGTATGTTCAGAAAGGCTATTTAAAGTTCTAAAACTAACAAGAAAGGGTTCCCATTGGAAGGGGGGGGGAAGGCACACGTCTCTAGTGAATCAATAAGTGTGTTTAGAAAGAAGTACAGTATGCGAGATGTTTTGATGAGTCAGTGCCAATCATTGGTAAGACACAGAGAGGCAATTTGATGAGTCAATGTAAGTCATTTGTAACATCTCTGAGGCGGAAGAGAAGTCAAGGCCATGTTTATTGTAGCAAAGCTCTAGTGCAAACAGTTAAGAAGGATGAAATGTTCTATATTTCCGGCACCCATCCCAATTAAGTACCAATGCTGAGGACAGACTATGACTTCATGTTTCTACTTTTTAAATCGCCAGAAGAAATAATGGTTGTCAGCAATACAAGGAGATTCTTTTGGTCACTCAACCCTTGAGTATCCCAGGAGCCAGTGATATATTCCCTTAAATAGCACAACACCCATTGGCTTGCTCCTTTTGTGGCTGCTTGTCCCAAAACTCATTTCAACATAAACTAGGATCATATTTCAAATGTCAGGATAGCAGAACATATTTTATTGCCCAAGCTGTAAAAGACTGTAATTCACTGTCAAAGCATGACAAATAATTAAAATACCTATTTCAGATCCCATGTTATTCCTTCTCAGAAGCAGCCAAATCTGTGACTAGCTCACAGCTTCTTTGCTCTGAGTGGGGGTTGTTTTTAACAATTAATGCTGCAATCCTATACCCACTTACCTGGAAGTTTGCCCCACTGAACGCAAGTTAGCATGAATGGGGTTGTGTTTGCAACTTGGTCCTATGCACCAGGAAAGCATGACAATAGCCCTTAGGCTGATTCCATAACTCATATTTGCTAAGAATTTACAAGATGCTCTATATGAGGAAATAGTATTCTCTTTTGTATGTACTAAACCTCACATTAATCTCCTGAACAGATTAGCAGATTAGCACCCTCCATCATGCACCACAGTTCTTGAAGATGCTCTTTCTCCCCAATTTATGGCAAGAAAAGTCCTTCCATTAGGCAACTGCTGAAGTAGCAGATTACAAGTTCCATCTTAAATTGCAGCCAAGACTTTGTAAAACAGTGAGTTTCTTTGTTCACAGGACTGTCCTAGGGAGACAATTTTACACATCTAATATTTTACAACTTAATTCCTGTGACCGTAGCTCTTTTATAATGATAATTAAGAAATACAGACCTTGGATAAAATCCAACTCCGATCATACGTTATTTGGCAGCTTGTACTGAAATTCCATTTGGGCAAAAGTGTGTGTGTGTTTTCAAACTGTAAAAGCACTTTCCCTTCTATACACATGATATCTCATATACCTACCCACCTATCAAAACTTGAGCTCTCTAAGCTGCCTTTTGCTATAGTCAACCTTTCCCAGTCCACACTGACAGACCTTATTCCATCCCTTGCCCCAGCAATCAAATTGCTTCTTACTGCTGTTATGTGAATATGTGGACAATATAACTAGTTTCTTATAATTTTCCAGACAGGCAAAGAATATGAAACATAACATGTTTCTAATTTATCTTTATGTAGCAGTAGAATAAAAACAAGCAAACCCTATTTCTATTTTATTCTACCATTTATCTCTCTATCTCTCTATCTCTCTATCAGTATTATTGTTCTTCATCAGCACACAGAAAGTTGGTAGTAATTGTGTTCAATATCAGCAAAGATGAATCTGGGAGAATTCACCCTGCTCAGAGTGAATGGCTGTCTAGAAGCTTGAACAGGACCATGCCTTTTTGAAGGGAGAATAATGCACTGCAAAAACTTTGTTGAAGATCCCACTGCTGCCACTGCTGCTGCTACCACTACTACTCTGTTACCCACTTTGCATATGCAAGAAATGTAATATTCTGTCTGTGCAAATTAACTCAGTGGTTAAACAGCCGACTCTTAATTAAATCTGAGTTTAAACTGCTCTAATATACAGGGAAATACAGACCTTGAAGAACATATTTGTATCTGTCATCCAGAATGCATCAGTCATGGAAATGCAGTCAAGGGGTCTTAACACCAGTCTCCTACACCAAGTGGGCTAATTCCCTATGATCCCGGATCCACAATCATTAAAAAGTGGAAAAGAGCGACTAGGCCATGCAGGTCAAGCCCCACATGGCAGTGCAGGATTGTTCCCTATGGCACACATTTCAACTCTTTGTCAAATTGAATGTTATGTTTCCCACACTGTGGGACTTCCATCATGTTCCTGAAGAAATGAATTCATAATCTAACAGATCTTCTCCTTACTCAAGTTCCTTCCGTTCCTTAATTGCCTCCATTATTCATTATCCCTTCATGCAATAACTCTACATTGTGGGTTGTTGTTTTTTAAGTCTCCATCATGCAGGATTGGCCTTGGCACTTAAGGCACTTAACTCTGATCAGCAAGACCAAGGTAGTGGAGTACCCAAAGCATGATCCCAGTTCATACAATTGTATTTCTTCCTCATACTCTCAGGCAACCCACATCCCAATCTCCCCCATGGCCACAGGAGCAGGGGACATGGTGAGCCTGGCAGGGTTTCAGAACTGCTACAAAAGCTGCATCTGAGGCTATCTTTGGAGGATAGAGAAGTTGGGCTGAGAGCCAGGAAAAGGTGGATTCTCCAGCTTCTGTATCGGCTCCCTGTCTAGAGCAGCTTCCTTGCTGAAATAACAGCTCTTTCCCAAATTTTAGCCTTCTTGGCCCAGGGAAAACAGACAGGACCAGAGGAAGAACTCATGAATTATAAGCACCTCAGTGCCTCCACTATTACTGATCTCAAGTTCCTGTTCCTGTTCCTGTCCTGTTGCATCCATTTTACATGGATGGAAGGAAAGATAGGTGTCAAACAAATTGCACTTCTTAAACAAATGCTGGGAAACACCCTCTCTTATCACCTCCTGGTCAACTTTCACCATGAGAAGTAGGAGTTGCAAGAGGTCAAGAAAGGGGTTAAGGGAAGGACAGCTGGGCCATGAGAAATAAGTTGCGGGAAGATAAGGAGATGAGCACTAGAGATGCCAGAACCAAGGCCTTTCCCCAAGAGAAGATTTAAGGTGCAAAGGTCCTTCATGGACTCTTTTCCAGGAACATTTCTGCTATAATAAGTTGGTTTATCTCTAATGACATTTTTGCTGCAATCGACTAACACCAAGGGCCTTCTCGGTGGCTACTCCTGGACTTTGGAACTCCTTGCCTAGAGAAGCTAGACTTGCTCCCTCCCTCCTTCTTGTCCTTCTTCCAGCAGCTGAAGACTTTCCTGTTTCTACAGGCTTTGGGGATTGTTTTTAATGAAAAGGTGCTGCTTTTATTGAAATTATTTGTATGGTTTTAATAGATTTTATATATGTCCATAGTTTGATTCTATCAATCTTTAATTGTTTTGTTTTTTCTATGTTTTTAGCAGTTCTTATTTTTAGCATAAGCCGCCTTGAGTCCTTTTAAGGGGAAATGTGAGGTACAAACAAACACAGCTACACCGTTGGAAATTATGTCTGATTTGTGTCATCACTTTTCAGCACTGGTCTGAAAAGAGGTCATCCTATTATGTGGGAAGCTGTTCTGCAACAAGAAACAACCTAACATACTGCAGATGGAGATCAATTAGCTAAAATTCACCTAACTCTGTGTTGGGTTATGGGCAAAGGTTCTCATTCTGTCATCAAAATGTGTATACCTGGGCAGATTCACCTGGGCACACACTGGACCTCCCCTGAACATTAACATTCTATATTGAAGAAAGAACTTGAAGGACTGCTTCATTCTTTCTGAACTTCCTTGATAGCTCTGTTCATTTGCTCATCCTTGATTTCAAAGGATATATTTTCTTGGGCTCCCTTCCAATCCAATCCTAGCTGTTTATTAATGGTGATCCCTGTACTGCCCCAGTACCTGAAGATCTCTGGGCAGCTTACACATACATTCTTAAAACATAAACAGTAAAAATACATCATAGCAGGGATAGATCAATAAAATCAGGCAGGTCTTAATACTTGAACAAAACTGTTTTGTTTGTTGTTGTTGTTTTAAAAAAACCCAACCCTATTGATCTGATCTACATTTTGATAATTTTTTTAAAAATGATATTTATTAAAATTTCAGAAACAAAAAATTACATAGTTAAAAATAAAAAAGTCAAGGGAAAATATAGAAGAAGAAAAAACATACAAAATACAAAATATAGGGGGGGGGAGTTAGAAAAAACACTTAAAAACAAATTAATCCTTCCGTATCTTACATTTCATTTCCTTGCTTCCCTGACTTCCTCTCACCTCCCTTTTTTGTATTCCAGTTCAATTGGTTAATTCAGCAATTCCTTTCCCTCTTTGTTTTTGTCTTAATCCTTTAACTTAATATTTTATAGCTTTAGATTCTCACCTATTAACCGGCCATTTTTTCATACACCTTTATGACATTGCTGCTAGAACCACTTAATTTCATTCTAACATCATTCTAACATTCATTAATTTTACAATATTTCTGTAAATAGTCTTTAAATTTCTTCCAATCTTCTTCCACCGACTCTTCTCCCTGGTCTCGGATTCTGCCAGTCATTTCCACCAGTTCCATATAGTCCATCACCTTCATCTGCCATTCTTCCAGGGTGGGTAGATCTTGTGTCTTCCAATACTTTGCAATGAGAATTCTTGCTGCTGTTGTGGCATACATAAAGAAAATTCTATCCTTCTTTGGCACCAATTGGCCGACAATGCCCAGGAGAAAAGCCTCTGGTTTCTTCAGGAAGGTATATTTAAATACCTTTTTCATTTCATTATAGATCATCTCCCAGAAAGCCTTAATCCTTGGGCACGTCCACCAAAGGTGAAAGAATGTACCTTCAGTTTCTTTGCATTTCCAACATTTATTATCGGGCAAATGATAAATTTTTGCAAGCTTGACTGGGGTCATGTACCACCTGTATATCATTTTCATAATATTCTCTCTTAAGGCATTACAAGCCGTAAACTTCATACCTGTGGTCCATAACTGTTCCCAGTCAGCCACCATTATGTTATGTCCAACATCTTGTGCCCATTTAATCATAGCAGATTTCACCGTTTCATCCTGTGTATTCCATTTCAACAGCAAGTTATACATCTTTGACAAAATCTTAGTTTTGGGTTCTAACAGTTCTGTTTCTAATTTTGATTTTTCCACCTGGAAGCCAATTTTCTTGTCCAAATTGTATGCCTCCATAATCTGATAATAATGAAGCCAGTCTCGCACTTTGTTTTTTAATTTCTCAAAACTCTGCAGTTTCAGTCTATCTCCCTCTTGTTCCAAAATTTCCCAATATTTCGGCCATTTGACCTCCATATTGAGTTTTTTCTGAGCCTTCGCTTCCATCGGTGACAGCCATCTTGGAGTTTAATTTTCCAATAGGTCCTTATATCTTATCCAAACATTAAACAATGCTTTCCTGACAATATGGTTTTTAAATGCTTTATGTGCTTTGACCTTATCATACCACAAGTATGCATGCCATCCAAATACATTATTAAAACCTTCTAAATCCAAAATGTCTGCGTTTTCCAGAAGTAGCCATTCTTTCAACCAGCAAAAAGCTGCTGATTCATAATAAAGTTTAAGGTCTGGCAGGGCAAATCCACCTCTTTCCTTTGCATCTGTTAGTATTTTAAATTTTATTCTAGTCTTCTTGCCCTGCCAGACAAATCTAGAGATATCTCTCTGCCACTTCTTAAAACAGTCCATTTTGTCCAAAATTTGCAATGTTTGAAACAAAAACAACATTCTAGGCAATACATTCATTTTTATTGCAGCAATACGGCCTAGCAGTGAAAGCTTTAAATTTGACCAGATTTCTAAGTCTTTTTTCACTTCAGTCCAACATTTTAAATAATTGTCTTTAAATAAATTCCCATTTTTAGCTGTCATGTTAATCCCCAGGTATTTCACTTTCTTAACCACTGTTAAACCTGTCTCATTCTGAAACCTCTCTTTCTCCATCACAGTTAAGTTTTTATCTAAAACCTTTGTTTTTAACTTGTTCAGTTTAAATCCTGCAACCTGACCAAATTCTTGAATCAGTTCCAAAACCCTTTTGGTACTAGATTCTGGCTCCTGTAACATCAATACTAAGTCATCTGCAAATGCTCTCGGCTTACATTTTGATAATTTTAGGATGGTTACTGTTTTTAACATCTGAACTGTATATAATACTAGCATTAATGAATATTTTTTCCAATTTTTTGGTAAGCCACTTAGGACCCAAAAGCATTGCAAAAGTTTCATGCACTTGCAGAACGTTAACCTGTTGGCAGGGGGTCAGAGGGTTTGGCCAGCTAGCCCCATCCATGAAGAGTAAGAACTCTGGCACAGCTTCAAGTGGCTCCCTATTTATCTGGAGGCTGTTGGTGGTGGGTTGCTGCTGGTAGGCTGGCCTCAGTGGGCAAGAGGGTGATACCAAGGGGCCTTCTCCCCTTTGTGTCACTCCTTCAGGGCACTCTCTCATGGAAAATGCTGCATCTGTGATGACAGCATTTGGCGATGGTGCTATTTTACCCTGTTTTGGTTGATTTATTGTGTTTATTGTACTTTCATTCTCTCTCTCGTTAGCATTAATGTGTTACTCACTGCTTTGGGAATCTTTGGGCCAAAAAGTGGTATATAAATAAATCATAACCTAACAGTGGCTGTGGATTTCTGCCATTTATTTTATTAGACATTAGAACCCTAAAATGTTTTTAAAGTCTTTTAGGGTGAGTGTTGCACAATGGGAATACATAGCAACATTTAACAAAAGCCACACTGCAAAATGTAAAAACAAAAAAGGACTTCCCCCCCTTTTAGCTCTTCTCCCCAAGGAGTGAAAAGGCATTTTCTACATGTCTAAGGAGACATTAAAAATAATTACGTGGAAGAGTAATAGCTCCCTTGGTTGTTTTAATGTATTTTTGTCTACAAACAGGGAAAAAATCTCTAATCTGCTGCCTTGGCTTTTCTTGAAAGGTCTCTCAAACAAAAGTACTTCCAAGTAACTTTAGGATTATTAAGCAGCAAGAACAATGGATGTGGATTTCAATACAACTCCCTACCTTAAAACACAGACACTAGCAGATAGAATAGGGTTTAGCTGCTCAAATCTTTCACAGTAACATGAGATGCGCAAAATATACTTTTGGATTTAATAGTGATCCCTCCCCAGGAAAATATATGAATGAGATCTAACATACTGGTTATCTAAAGACAATACAAAAAAAAGTTGATAGAGGGACACTGTTGGACAGTCTGCACAGCTACCCAGATGGAGAGGGTAAGATAATTGGCAGTGGTGACCACAGTGAGGAAGAAAGGAGACCATTCAGGCAAGGAGCCCCCAACTTTAGACTTCTTGGGTGTCCCCCCTAAAGTCTGAAGATGGAAGCACTTATGTCAGTGGGGGGGGGGATTCATGATCACAGCTGGCTGTGCCCGGGCTCAGTTGCTCCAGTCTTTTGCACCACGGTGGTCATTCAGTGGTCTAGTTGCTCTCCATACAGTGATCCCTGGGTTCTTCTCTTCTCCCAGGACAATACAATTCAGTAACTTGGACCCTGTACTTCTGGGATAGGGAACACCAAGCCCTAGGGTCAAATTAATCTCTCCTGGAATTCAGGCCTCTTTATCTGTTATTCTCCCCAGACCACATCCTTATCAGCCTGGCTTTGCACCCTCCATGAATGTTTCTGCCTGGCTGGAATGTGGCCTTGAACTCTGGGAATGCCTCTTAGTTGACTGGAAGGATGCTGCTGAGGGGAGTGAGTGGGTGTAGAAACTGCCCAACTGTGCAATGACATTCATATTTATTTATTTCATTTATATACCACCTTTACCTTCCAACAAGCTCAAGGCAGTGCACATGGCTCTCCTCCTCATCCTTACAACAACCCTGTGAGGCAAGGTATGAGATGGTGAATGGCCCAATGTCACCCAGTGAACTTCATGGCTGAGTGGGGATTCAAACCCTGGTCTCCTGGGTCATTGCCCAACATCTTCACCATTATTCCACGCTGGCTTCCCACCCATTTTGTTGCTCCACCAACTTTTACCTCTGACCCTACCTACCCGTAGGTTGCTGCCTCTGGAAGGTTACAAAGAAGGGAATGCAGCCCCCATGCGGAAAAAGTTTTCCCATCCTTGCTGTGCGTATATACAACTACAAGCTTGAAGACCAAGCTGAGCTAATGGGTATATTTGCACTTCCGTATACACAATGTGTTGCTTTTTATAAACGGATATTAATAGAAACAGACACAACTTTTCCCTCCTCTTTCTGTGAACTGCTGACGTTCTTCCAGCAAAGAGGCTACTAAAGTATGTTTTGTACTTTCGGGCAGCAGGAAGGGGCGGGGAGAGACATTTGTGGGGGAAATAAGTGATGGGACGTTATCCAAGTCCGTTCATATGAACCAGAAAAACATAGAAAAACAGCCTAGATGAAGGAGCCAAGGTGGTACCGCCAGCTGCAGGGCCATTAATTAAATGTTCTCCGGTATGTAGCAGTAAAAATGACCTTGGTACTTGTTGAATGCAAGGAGATAACATTTACAGAGAAGCTCTGCTTGTCCTACACAGGTATATTTATCCAAGAAGTAGCTTGCACATTTTACTGCTCTCGAGGCAGTAAATTAGTTCTAATTGCAGAGATATGTAATAAAGCTGTGTTCGGCCTTCTGCAGCATTTGAAGATTTATTTTAGGGTTTCAGCTTTGCTTTGAGTGTCCAACTTAAAAGGGAGGGGGGTGGAGAACACAAGGGGAAATGTAGGTTTTATGGATCTATAAAATTACTCAGCTTCAGATAAATGTATGTTCCAGTGCAACTTAAACAGGATAACCAGAGGCTATGAGACTGTGGCAGGCAGTGCAATGCACTGTATACTTTTACACTACATATTTCCCTCACAAGCAGGGGGCCTCTCTGAAAGCAGACATAATGAGCGTTATCATTATCTCTTGGGAAAGGAAAATGTGGTCACCTGGAAGGACACAGGAAATCTGTGTTAGCCCAGGATTTCTATTAAAACGGTGAGCTCACTAGTAATGATTCACAAAGCAAAATTCCTTTAATTCAGTTGCTGTTGAATTCAAGGGTTCCATGTGAACTCTTTAGATCCCCCCCTTTTTTTTAGCTAAGCAAAAACAAAACAGAACAAAACATGAATGAACCAGTTAAGAGGCCATGGTCTGGATACAACTAAACAGTTACACTAGAGGAGCCGACAGTACAAGTGCAATGGGGCTTTGCCTCTGCTTTCCTCTCCCTAGTTAGTTTTGGGGGATCAGGAAAACCTCCAAGACAGGGCACAGGGGTCGTGTGGGGAGGACAGAATGATCAAATTAGCATGGTGTTGAATTCCACCCAGTAGAACCCAAAATCTCAGTATGTCACACAAGGGGTGCCAACTTGAATAAAATATTGAGGGGCCCCAGGTAAGCCCTGCCCCACATAATAAACCACATGACAGGGTGCATGCGCACCATTTGAATAGCAGTGCCCATCAAATTTAAGGATCCCGGCCCCCTCAAATATTTTATTTGCGGGGGCTGAAGTCCCCTCGGCTGCTAGGAGTTGGCTCCTATGTGTCACACAAAAATTAGCCTATTGGTAACCTGTTTAGTATTATCTGAGATAAAACTATGTACACTGGCCACAATTTGTTTATGGAATAAAACGGGACTGGCAATAAAATGTTGCAGCGATTCCTCACCTCCTAGCAGAAGTGCTTCTGTTTTCAGAGCACCAGCAAGCCATGCCCTCATTTAGGACACACCCTTCCAACATCAACACCATTTCCCATTATTCTGGCACACAGTGTAGTAGGGTTTTAATGATTCTCAATACTGCAGGGAACCTTCATCACATAGCTGTCAACTTTCAGATTTGAAAATAAAGGATCAGCAGCCTCACCTGTCCCGGGGACAGTCTACGGGATATCTAACAATCCAGGATAGCAGCAGGAAGCAGCAGGAAACAGCGCTGGAATAAGGGAATTTCCCACAAAAGAAGGGAAGGTTGACAGCTATGCTTCATCATGGAAAAGGCAAAGAGAATTTGTGCAGCAATGGCCCCATAGCCCCACTGTACAAATGTTCCCTTTTACCTCCATAATGCCTGAAAAGGGGTATTCTCAGGGTAAAATGAGGGTGGAGTGGGACACAGAAGGACAAAGACCTTGGAAGATGTACAGTGGTGCCCCGCAAGACGAATGCCTCACAAGACGAAAAACTCGCTAGACGAAAGGGTTTTGTGTTTTTTGAGCTGCTTCGCAAGACGAATTTCCCTATGGGCTTGCTTCGCAAGACGAAAACGTCTTGCAAGTTTGTTTCCTTTTTCTTAAACCGTTAATACCCAGGGTGCATTGCTTGAAGAGGTGCAGTTGCGATTTGACTTCGAGGAGCAACTCATAGCACGCGGTGTGGTAGCCTTTTTTGAGGTTTTTGAAGACTTTGGTGATTTTTGAAGCTTTTCCAAAACTTCTTTTGCAGCCATTTGGTAAGTTAAACTTTTAAAACTTCTTTTGGGGTTTTTGGATTTTGGGTTGGGGTGTTTGGAATTCAAGGACTTGGTGTTGGGGAGGGGTTTGCAAGAATCTGGAAGCTTGTGTGGTTTTTTTCTGCATTTTTATGATTTTCTGTGACCATTGGGCCACTCTGCTGTTTTTTTTTTTTTTAAAAATCCGGGTTTGAATTTCTGTGTGGTGGGTGGCTGGGTGCTTTTGAATTTTTTGGATGTGAAGCACTGATTTTTTTTGGGGGGGGGTTGCGAAGGTAGGAGCTGTGCTGCTTTGGGACCCAAGAAGACTGCTGCTGCAGAGGCCGGCGAAGGGAAGAAGGCGAAGGTTACGCTGGAAATGAAGAAGGAGATCATCCGGAAGCACGATGGTGGAATGCGTGTGACAGACCTCGCCAGGGAGTACGGGAGGAATCCATCGACCATCGGGACCATCCTGAAGATGAGGGAGAAGATCCTTGCGACTGATGCAGCCAAGGGAGTCACCAGGATCGTGAAGAACCGCCCAGCTGTTCTGGAGGAGGTGGAGAAGTTGCTGCTCATCTGGTTAGAAGAGAAGCAGCATGCAGGGGACACAGTGACTGAGGCCGTCATTTGTGAGAAGGCCAAGGCCTTGCACGCAGACCTCGTCCGGGAACAGCCAGGAACCTCAGGCGAGCCAGAAGTCTTCAAGGCAAGCAGAGGCTGGTTTGACCGGTTCAAGACAAGATCTGGAATCCACAGCATGGTCAGGCATAGAGAGGCTGCCAGTTCTGATGTTCCTGTGGCTGAAGACTTTGCAGCGGAGTTCCTGGAGGTTGTGACGATGGAGGGCTACGTTCCACAGCAGGTCTCCAAAGAACTGAGGGACATTTGCCAGAAGTGGAAAGATGTGCAGGCTTTTGCACAGCGGCACCACCCTGACAAGGACCTGACACGTGACCTTGCGAACACTTTTGATACGAGGGTCATGTCGTCTTTCAGGGAGGTGCTGAAAAGGCAGATGAAGCAGCAGACCATGGACAGGTTCTTCAGCAAGAAGCAAAGAGTGGAAGAGGAACCTTCTTCGAGTTGTCCCCCAGAGTTTTAGAAAATGTACTGTACACTTTGTTGATTTTAAAATGTTTTTCTGTCATGTTTAGAAACTTAATTTATTGTTCCTTCAGTTTTTGAAATGCTCTTTACAGTATGTGTGACTTTAAAGAGCACTTAATAAACTCTTGTTGTACCAAATTTGGCTTTCTTTGGACTTTTTTTGACCATAGGAACGCATTAATTGAATTTCAATGCATTCCTATGGGATTTCGTGCTTCGCAAGACGAAAAATTCGCTAGACGAAAAAAACTCACGGAACGAATTAATTTCATCTTGCGAGGCACCACTGTACTCTGACCTGAAGTCTTTGGGAAAAGACAAGATGTATATTTAATTAATGAATAACACAAAATGTTCCATAAAGGGAAACTGCAATAGAGTGTTCCACACCTTCAGTCTGCCAAGCAGAATTTAGCCCCTTTTAGCATGTCATTGTTCCCCAACAGTGTTGTGAAAGTTGGGTACTTGCCCACCCACAATGATCCCATAACTGACTGGTGGAGCTCCTCATCTCCAGTTGGGAATAACAAGCACAATGTAAGAGATTAGGATATAAAATGAAAATTTATTGCTTCCAGTTATTGCCCTAATCTTTTTACCTTTAGCGGCACATCTGTCTTCCACACGTTTTAGCACCAGAAAAGCATATAAACCTTTTTTTTTTTTTGCACTGCACAATTTTGGAATGTTACTTTGCATCTCTTCTCTGATCTCCAAGAATCTGCTTATTTTTAGGAGCAGAGTGAGAAAACAAGGCTGAACCTCTTCAAAATGGTCAGTGTATGCCTGCAAACAGCAATCCCTTCCACTGCCAGCACAAGCCTTTTTTAGTGCCAGAAATAAAGTGTACAGAGTGAGACAGAGCCCCACTGAAAAGTTCATAAAAATTAGACCGCTCCTTCTGAGGCATACTAGTGCATACTGGTTCAGCAATGTACAGGCAAGCCAATAGGAAAAACTAGGGATGCGGGTGGCGTTGTGGGTTAAACCACAGAGCCTAGGACTTGCCGATCAGAAGGTTGGCAGTTCAAATCCCCGCGATGGGGTGAGCTCCCGTTGCTTGGTCCCTGCTCTTGCCAACCTAGCAGTTCGAAAGCATGTCAAAGTGCAAGTAGATAAATAGGTACTGCTGCGGCGGGAAGGTAAACAGCGTTTCCGTGTGCTGCTCTGGTTTGCCAGAACCGGCTCAGTCATGCTGGTCATATGACCTGGAAGCTGTACACCGGCTCCCTCGGCCAATAAAGCGAGATGAGCACCGCAACCCCAGAGTCGGTCACGACTGGACCTAAAGGTCAGGGGTCCCTTTACCTTTACCTTTAGGAAAAACTAGTGTAGCAACTGTGTATAAGGGGAGGTGAGAGCACCAATTGCTTCCTAAATTCTCTTTACCCTTCAGAATCGGTGCCTGGTCTTCATTTTTAAATGAGGTGTTCTTATCTCTAGTTAGTACTTGAACTTAGCACTTAAATCCATGAAGGAAGTTTGGGTCACTCCAATGACCCCATTGGAATGAGGTGGGGGGCAAAATTGAAAAGATCCATTTGGGGGCACCAAATTTTCGTCTTGCACAAGGCGACATATTACTAAAGATTACTGCAGTCTGCTCCTGCTGCCAACCTCTGGAGCAATCTGATCACATTCCCTCTCTTACTTGTTGTTGCTACCTCTCTGCCTGTGTTCATTGAGTGATCAAGCAGTGACAACAGCAAGGAGGAGGAGGAGCCGCCGCTGCCGCCATCTGTGCATCTAGGCAGCAGTGTGCATAGGGCCAACGGGAGAGGGAAAGTGAATGGGCAGTGCTGAGAGCAGCAAGGAGTTGGCTCATTGACAGGGCCAGCCCTACCATTAGGCAAAGTGCAGAGGGTAGCAGACGCTGGAGAACAGGGAATAGTGGTAAGGTGTTGGGAGACAGCCTGCCTGTGCCCCCTAAACTAGCTTGTTGCTCTCAGGAGGACACTGCCCCATCCACAGAGTCCAAATAAAATTCAGCTGCTAATCTAAACATCTTATTTGTCTGAAATGGGGGTGTTATCTTGTTCTTTGCCTCAGGCAGCAGGATATCTCCGGCTGTCCACTTATGATACCTTGCGCCTCAAAAAGTGGAAGCAACACTGCTACTTGGCTATCCTATGAGTGCGGCAACCTCAGACTAAAGCAGGGTCACCCCAGGCTGTCAGTAGTTTGCAGGAGGGATTCAATCACATGCTGGGAATTTAGGTTTACACAATTAAATTAGCTGGAAGACCTCTGGTACAACAAATTCTCCTCTTTAAAGGACTATTTGTGGTTAATAAGCTGAATGGAAAATGCACTAAAAAGTGTAGGATAAACAATTAATGGGAAGACGTATAACCACTGTAAGTAAAGGTAAAGGGACCCCTGACCATTAGGTCCAGTCACGGACGACTCTGGGGTTTCAGCGCTCATCTCGCTTTATTGACTAAGGGAGCCGGCGTACAGCTTCCGGGTCATGTGGCCAGCATGACTAAGACACTACTGGCGAACCAGAGTAGCGCATGGAAATGTCGTTTACCTTCCCGCCGGAGCGGGACCTATTTATCTGTCTGCACTTCGTGCTTTCAAACTGCTAGGTTGGCAGGAGGAGGGACCGAGCAACGGGAGCTCACCCCGTCACAGGGATTCGAACCGCTGACCTTCTGATCGGCAAGTCCTAGGCTCAGTGGTTTAATCCACAGCGCCACCCACGTCCCATCTATAACCACTGTATACAGCCACAAATCAGGTTGAATGCTTCTTGTCATATAACTTCTCCCCAAATGGATCAGGGTGAATGTTCAGTAAGGGCCAGACCTCACTTAACCTCTGCCTAAGCTCTGTGCAAGCAAATCAGGGCAAATGCTCAATAAACAGTACATCTGAAGGAAATATTTTGCGGTAGCCTCAGTACTACTTCTCCCTGTGTCTCAGCAAGATAGTTGGGAAATCCAGTTGTGAATTCTTAACACCCAGACAATTATGGTTGTGTGTAAATTCTGCAAGTTAGCAGACTGGATGACGAGAAAGCAACTGACTAATTAAACTGATATATCAGTCCTCAGAACCCAAGATAAATATTGCTAGCACATCAATTAGGCAAGCCATTTTACATGGCTGTGGGTAATATATAAACAAGGTGCTTTATCTGAGCATTGCCTACAAACTCAGGGATTGTAATGTACTTTCAGATAACATTCCAAACCTATCCTTTTAAGCTTTCAGCCAAGAATTTATTTTTGTACAGTAGTACCTCGGGTTACATACGCTTCAGGTTACATACGCTTCAGGTTACATACGCTTCAGGTTACAGACTCCGCTAACCCAGAAATAGTGCTTCAGGTTAAGAACTTTGCTTCAGGATGAGAACAGAAATCATGCTCCGGCGGGGCAGCAGCAGCAGCAGGAGGCCCCATTAGCTAAAGTGGTGCTTCAGGTTAAGAACAATTTCAGGTTAAGTACAGACCTCCAGAGGGAATTAAGTATTTAACCCAAGGTACCACTGTATTTTCTTTACTGTTGACAAAAAAAAAATTCTGAAGCTTTGCTCCAACTTCTTTTGTTTTTGCTGTATGTTGCATATTTTAAACCAAATCTTGATACTAGTGTTAACTACCTGTTGCCATCTGTTTCATTTTCTTCTAACTTGCTTATCTTATTGGATAGCAGGTACTAAATAACAAAGTGTTGGCCATCTGAATAGGACTCCATCTAAAAATGTAACTGGATTTTTGCAAACTCCTTCAAATCTAATGAATTTCTTTCTACTAATCTTTGCTATTTCCACCAGAATGTGTCCGCTAGTGTTATGGCAAGGATTTATAAAATCATCCTTCAAGGAGGGGAAATCAGTGTTGTCTCTACACTGCTCCCACTGAATCTAATTGTGAAACTCCTCAGTGACCTTGGTGGGAGTTGAGGAGTGATGAAAGTCGATTACATGTTTTCTGCACTCCCGTAACGTTATACTGGAACTTTAAGCTCAGTGATGAATGTGGGGAGAAAATTGAAACGAAATAATCTGGAGTGGACTTTATCACTCCTCAGCAAACCTCATTCACCATCTGTTCATTGACATTATGAGAGGGAGGGTGCAAGGTTTGAATGCAGCGTTTGAATGCAGGTTTTGCAGGCTGACTAGCCTGCCCATCTCTGTGTAGACCAACAGTGGGTCACCTGGGGCCCTTCAGAGGTTGATGGACTCATCCTTGGTCATTGGTCCATGCTGGCTGGGGCTGGTAGAAGTCCAAAAACACCTGGAGGGTCAAAGGTTTCCCACCACAGATACAGACCTACATCTTCATTTGCATAGCTCCACCCTACAGGACTGGCCCTGCCATGTGACAGAATAAAGCAACGTATTTCAGGCAGCATCCTGAGCAGTGGGCAGTGGGAGAATTCAGGAATTAGTGTCTGAATGGTGTATCAAGCCTTGTCAAAGTGTTTGTCCTAGCGAAAGGGAGGCCATTTTGGCTTTGCTTCAGATACAAGGCTGGCGTCAGACATTGTGCTGCCCAAATGGGTTGGTTCGGCCATCTCTGCTCCTCTTTCCTCCTTCTCCCCTGACCTCATCCCCCCTCCTCTCCCTCATTCTTATTCCCCACCTTTTAAAGTATTTTGCCATCACATAAGCAGGCTCTCTCCTTCCGCCTTCCCATTGTATCTGACCTTGCTGTTAGAAAGGGGGCCTTTCCACAGAGACATTCTGAACCAGGTGGCCTGGGATAGCGTTGGCAGCATTCTGCCACCACAGCTAGAAATTCTCTTTTAAATTTAAACAAGTTGCATTAGCCTCTCTCTTGCCAGATTAGTCTGTCACCATTCAAATTAGCAACAGAGGGATGGTGGGGGCAGTAATAGAAACTTATATGAACTTATATGAACTCACAGGAACATTAAATATCGGAGGCAAAGCACATAGGATTCCAAGAATGAAATATTTTGCTTCTGATGCTAGCGTTAACACGATCAAGGTCAAACTAAATACTTACTGGGAAAAATAGCTTCTCCTTTGATAGTCTTCTCTGTATGTTTGGGTTGGTGTTTTCTTTTAACCAACACCTGCTCTATATTGATTGTCCAACAAAAGTGTTTGGTCTATGGATCACAATCTCAGGAACAAAGACTGTGTAAGCACATTCCAGGCCATCAGATGTTAGAATTCTTATAGCAATGTACTTCAAAAGCATATGAAGGGCAAAGCTACATGTTGCATGTAAATGCATGTAATGTTAGCCTGATGTTTCTTTTTAAACTGGTAAAGCCATTTCCAGATGGGAAAATTTGGAGTGGAAAAACACTCAACACTTTTCTGTCTTCTGTTTCCTGGTTTCAAAATCGCATATACCCTCCTGACTTTTCCATTGTGGAATTTCAGATGCATGCTTCAGAGGGTTTAGAACCCCATGGGGAGAAAGTTGCTTCGGGAACAATTTCAAGTAAGGAAGTGGCAGAAAAGAAAGGGCTGAACATCCCTCTCCTGAATGCACATACACCCCTCTTCACTTTAAAAATTGCTGTCAAGCTACTACTGCACATATTTGCTTCTAATGTAGTATTGCAAGCTACCCCAATCTCTGACTGCTGCAAGATTCCAGGGGTTCCAGGTGCTTGTCTAGGATCCTGTCTCCTTGGAATAAGGGACAGCGGAGACTGTGGTGTCTTTATAATATATGGTTTATTTAAATATGGTGTGTGTGTGTGTGTGTGTGTGTGTGTGTGTGTGGTTTATTTATGGTTTATTTATACAAACAAACACACACACACACTTACAAAACAAAACAAACATGCTCATGGGAACTTGTGCAACTGTATGTATGCGTTGACGATTATGAAAGCACATGTGAATAAAGAAAGTATTCAATAGGTTCAGTAGCAAACAGAAAATTAGCCAACTACCAGCTAATAGCTGGTAATTTAATTTTCTTTTTGTATGTATGGGGCTAAATTCTAATATGAAAAACATATTTATAACACACTCAATTAGCAACACAGATTTTACAGTGTTATTGTCATTTAACCTTTTTAATGCATCTTATTGCAAAGGCAAATTTACTGTTTACTTAGATAATTTCATATTGTCTCTATCTGCTATCATCTGTCATTTGACAATCATGTGCTAGGGCAGATCTGCTACCAATTCCTCTCATCTTCTATAGGAAGAAACTTAATTCTTTAAGCCAAGGGTGTAAGACAGGGTCATGAGGTCAACTTAATCTTATAAATAATCTTTGCAAGGTAGAAGGGAGATCCTCCAGTGTGCTTATCTCTTGTGCTTAGGGCAGTTATCTTAGTTAAAAGTCAGGATTAGAGTTATCAGGCCAGTGCCTTAAGTTTTAGGAGTTAGACTATTGATCATTATAGGCAGAACACTGGCTTGGACAAGCAGCACATGAAAGATTTCCAGTCCACCCTTTATAAATTAAACTGACTGCTATTTTAGTTAGTTAAAAGCTTTTCTAGAATACAAATTCTCATTATCAGTTAGATAGGAATGGGGGAAAGACCTATGCAATCTATGGAACATACATGGTTTCAGTGGGATAAATGCCATCCACCCTATATTTCATAAGACAAAGCCTTGCTTAGCTTGGTTAGAAAGTAAGGAATCTGACATGAACTGTTTTAGTTTAGGGAATGCATACACAAAGTTAATATGGTTTTAATGTGGAGCCAGTAGAATGTATCCTTTCAAGCAAGTATGAAATGCCCATTAATCTGTTCAGCTGTCCTCGTACTTCATGTTCAGGATGTTAAAGAGCTGTAAAAGGATGGAATTTTGTCACTTTTTCAATGTACAGCTAGGTGCAGAGTGTTGTTCCTAAATTAGCTTCAGAACAAATTATTCCAGATTTTTACTGAATGCATCATTATTGGTAACTAATTATTCCATATTACTCCTCTGACATGTGCTGTAAGACAAAACTGGAGACCTACTTACTACAGCAGGGGTGCCCAAACTTTTTTTCAAAGAGTGCCAGATTTAATTAAGTGAACCTGCATGAGGGCCGACCGAAGTTGTTGAAGTTTTTTAAGGACTGAAGTTGTTGAGCTTTTTAAAAGATTTTACCACAGGACATATATTGCCGCGGGACCGGATTAAATTGACCAGCGGGTTAGGCCCCCAAAACAGACTTTGGACATGCCTGTACTACAGAACGCAGGGCATGGAAGCTGAAGAATGGACCATGGCAGCATCAGTGTAGGAGTCAGTCACCATTCCTAAATAATGTCTTGTTGCCCTAGAACAGTTAACACAACACTTGCTGTCTGTGGGCCAGGATCTATCAACAGCCCATATCCACATTTATTTCCTTTCCTAGTAAAATACCAGGGTAGACATTTCCCAGCTCCAGAGCATGAATGGAAAATGGCAAGGGTCTTTAAAAAATCATAGGATGCCGTTCCCTCATCACTTCCTCTTCCAACCTGGAAGTAGTTTGGGACCTGTATCCAAGATGTTGGAGATATGTAAACATATCTGTCAGGGGTTCAGAAGCAGAGACGCAGAGAAGGGTGGAAACAGAGAGCGAGGGGGAGGAAGCCGAAGGGAGAATGAGTGATGATGACGACCCGAGATCTCCAAGCCTAAGCAGTGAGTCAGAGGACTCCCAAAAGGGAGCCCCAGTGAGCAGAGCAAGGGGGGGATCCGGGGGGACACCCCAGGAGGAAGGGAACAGAGGAGATTCAGAGAGCAGCAGCTGGAAGTCGGGACCCACGCTCAAGACTGAGAGCAGCAGGGAGGAAGGCAGCCAGGCATCGGGTTCCGGAGGCCGTCAGCAGGAGGGAGGGCACGAGTCAGGGGTGGTCACGCCCTCCTCAGAGAGCGAGGCAACGGTCAAGAGGAAAGTAGAGAGTTGGGCGCGCGCGCCAAGTTCAAATGCAGCGGAAGCTGGAGCAGTAAGCAGCCCGGAGAGTGAGCCAGGTCCCAAAGCCCGCCGAAAGGAAGCGGAAGGATCAGGGGGGTCAGCGTCAGAGGAGAGTAGAAGGGAGGAGTCCCAGGGGGGCAGAAGGACCCAGAGACGTAGGGAGAGGCGAAGGAGGTGGAGCAAGGCTAGGGTATTAAGCTGGTGTGCAAGAGGCGGGGACTCAGATGGGTCTTCGCCGACCTAGGGCAGAAGGTGTAGAGCTGCACGCTGCAGTTCGGAAATGAAACCTGTAACTCAATAAAGACTCTTTTAAAGTGGACGCTGTGTGGCGTGGTCCTATGTGAGCTGGGACCTGGTAGCAGCTCTGACAGTAAGACCCATCACATCAAAGCTTCAGAAACCTGAAACCTCGCAGCGGGAGCAGAAGCCGCTAGGGGAGGAAGAGGGGTGTCTGTAAGCAAGCTCACAAAGGTTAGCAAGATGACGGAAGAACAGAGGATCTCCGCGCTGCAAGAGGCAGTGACCCAGTTGTCCTCAGAGGTATTGGCTTCCAAGAAACGGGAGGAGGAGACTACAGCCGCCTACAGAGACCTACACGCCAGGTTTGAAATGCTTGTTAAGCAAGGGCAACCGGGACCCAGACCGGAGGGCGTGGGATTGGCACGGAGAGCAGGAGGGCTTGTGGCTCACTTCGATGGGACTTTGCAACAGTACCCTAATTTTAGAGCAGACGTAATGTGCGCACTGCAACTGCTGGCAAAAGACTTTAGAGATGAGGAAGAGAAGGTGGGGTTCATATTGTCCCATTTGCATGGGGATGCCAAAGCCTGGCTGCGCAATTTGTGGAGGGATAAAGATCCGGCGCTTCAGAATGCAGATGCCTTTATCAAAGCGATGGATGCGTGTTTTTTGTCTACTATTGATGTGGATCTTGCCAGACGGGAGATTCATGGACTAAAACAAGGGAGGGCGAGCGTCCGGCAGTATCACGCCCGATTTTTTGCGCTGGTCAGTGCTTTAGAATGGGATCGGGATTCGCCCCCTGTCAGAGACCTCTTCTGGGAGGGTCTAAGTTCTGCGGTTAAGGATGAAATTGCAAGGGGGGAGAGGCCCCGAAGCACGCAGGAGGTGGTCCAAAGGGCGCTGACTGTGGGGGTGAGGCTGGAAGAACGTCCATGGTGCAGAGATGAAGGACATGGAGGGCGCGAAGCAGCGAGAAGTTTCTCTTTCGTTCCGAGGGAAGCAGCGCGTGCGCAATCCACACCTCCGCCAGGAGGGGGAGGGGAACCGATGGAGGTTGGAGGTGCAAGGGCTCAGTCAGCAGCCAGAGCCCTAGCACCGGCAGCAGTGAAAGCGAAGCCTCCTAGAGGGAACAGGAAGTGTTACATCTGCGAGGATCCAGGCCATTTGGCGAAGGAGTGTCCCCGGAGGCTCCACAAGCACACTGCAGCCTCAGCAATGGTGACTGCAGCAACGCAGCAAGGAGAACCACAGCAGGGAAACGACGATGTCTGGCTGGAGACGGAGGCACTGGGGCCCAGCCAGACGCATCTGTGAAGCAGTCCCCAGCGATATTGCAACCCACGGATCCCCTCCCACCCAAACCAGTAGTGCAGCTCACAGCGTCTCTCCAGCTACCCAACGGCGTCACTATCGAAGTGCCGCTTTCTGTGGATTCTGGAAGCAACGCAGACTTTATAGCGCAGAGCTTTGTGGAGCAGCACGCTATACAGCTATTGCCTGCCACTCTGCCCCTGCAAGTCGTCACAGTGGATGGCAGAGAGTTGCTAGGGGGGCAGGTGGTGAAGCAGACGCCACCAATGGTGATGCGCCTTGGCAACCACAGGGAAGTCATCAGTTTTAATGTCACCCAACTGTCGGACACGCCCATTGTGTTGGGCATGAGTTGGCTGGACAGGCACAGTCCGACACTGGCTTGGTACCAGAGACAACTGATCTTCGGCTCCTCTTATTGCGCAGAACACTGCATCCTGCCCCGACGGGAGGGAGAGGAGGAGGAATCACAACTGCAGTTGGGAACGTTGCAAGCGGTCCCCCACAAATACGCGAACTTTTTGGAGGTCTTCTGCGAGAAGGAGGCGGACAAGCTACCCCCTCACCGGCCATATGACTGCAAGATTGACCTCCTACCGGGGGCGACGCTGCCGAAGGGGCGGCTATACTCCATGTCTGAAGATGAAATGCAGGAACTCAAACAGTTCATCAAGCATAACCTGGAGCGTGGCTTCATCAGAGAGTCCAAGGCAGTGGGGGGCAGTCCCGTTTTCTTCGTGAAAAAGAAAGACACGCCCCAAAAAAGACTCGTTGTGGACTACCGCCTTTTGAACCAGATGACCAAACCGTCTGATTACCCCATGCCCAGGATTGACGACCTCCTCGCGACGGTGCGCAAGGGACGCGTGTTCACCAAGTTGGACCTACGAGGGGCGTACAATCTCATCCGCATGCGGGAGGGCGATGAGTGGAAGACGGCCATGTTCACACCGCTGGGCACCTACGAGTACAGGGTTATGCCCTTTGGATTACAAAATGGCTCTCACTGTTTTCAAGCTTTTATGCATCACGTGTTGGAGGGACTCCTCTACAAGACATGCGTCTGCTTCCTGGATGACATCCTGATTTTCTCGGACTCGCAGCAAGCTCACGACCGAGACGTGAGGGAGGTGCTCAGCAGGTTGCAACAACATAGACTGTACGCCAAGCTGGAGAAGTGCCAGTTCGACACGACGGAGGTGGATTTCCTGGGATACAAGTTGTCGGACAAGGGGATAGCCATGGACAGCACCAAGGTTCGTGCGGTATTGGATTGGAAGAGCCCGCGCAACCGGAAGGAGGTCCAGCGGTTTGTCGGCTTCGCCAACTTCTATCGCAAGTTTATCAAGGGGTTCGCGATGCAGACGGCAGCAATTACGGACACGCTCAGCTCCAAAAAAAAGAAATTCATCTGGACGGAGCAGGCGGAGCAGTCCTTTCAAGCGCTCAAGCATCTCTTCGCATCGGAGAAGCAACTGCTGCATATCGACCCCAGTAAACCGTTGAGGGTAGAGACAGACGCGTCAGACAGAGCCGTGGGAGCTGTTCTGCTGCAGCGAGACCCGCAGGGGGTGTGGCGGCCGGGAGCGTTCTACTCCAGAAAGCTCAGCAAGTCGGAGCAGAACTACACCATCTGGGACAGGGAGTTGCTAGCCATTCATGCAGCTTTCAAGGCGTGGAGGCACTTCCTAATCGGCGCCAAGCACACGGTGCAGGTCTGCACGGACCACAAGAATCTGGAGCACTGGCGCACGGCTCAGTTCCTGAACCAGAGGCAGATACGTTGGGCGGAGTTCTTTGCTGACTTCAATTTCCGAATAGAGTACGTCCCAGGCGACACCAACATCATGGCGGATGCACTGTCCCGAAAACCGCAATACCTAGAAGAGGTGACGCCAGCGGCGGCCATGCACATCTTCGCACCGACGGCGTGGGCATGTGCCTCAGCTACAGTAGACCTGGATGCGGTGCGACGTGCATTGCGGGACGACTCATTCGCACAAGACAAGATGGCGGAACTGCTCAGAGGCACGGCTACCACGGACGAGTTCCAGGTGCGGGACGGCTTGCTCCTACGCAAAGGGGCTGTCTATGTACCAGGAGACGACCTTCGCGCCAAGGTACTGCAACAGTTGCACGACGCACCCACGGCCGGTCACTTTGGCAAAGAGAAAACGATGGAATTAGTCGCGAGAGACTTCTGGTGGCCCAGGCTGAGAGGGGAGGTCGCGGACTACGTCGCGAGGTGCGACACCTGCCAGAGGGCCAAGCCGGTACACAGACCACCGGCGGGACTGTTAGAACCGCTGCAAACGCCGTTTGAACCGTGGGAGAGGGTGGCCCTGGACTTTGTGACGGATTTACCCAGCTCGAGAGGCAAGACAGCTGTGCTAGTGGTGGTGGACTTGTTCACCAAGATGGCACATTTCATTCCGTGTGCGAAGGTGGCCACGGCGGAACAAACCGCCAAACTGTTCATAGATCACGTGTTCAAAGTGCATGGCCTGCCACGGTCTATCCTGTCCGACCGCGGACGCCAGTTCATCTCGTCTTTCTGGCAGAAGCTGATGGGTTTTCTAAATGTCAAGGTCAATCTGGCATCAGCAAGACACCCGCAGACCAACGGGCAAGCAGAGAGGGTCAATGCCATCATGCAGCAGTACCTGAGATGCTATGCCAATCAACAGCCTGCGACGTGGGTGGATTACCTGCCGCTAGCCGAGTTCGCTTACAACAACACGAAGCACGTGTCCACAGGAGTGGCGCCGTTCTTTGCCAACAATGGGAGGCATCCCAGAACCTTCCCGGGACTGGAGAGAGTGGGGGAAGGAGAACCACAGACGGCGGACGCGTTCGCGTCAGAGCTGCAGGCGGTCCACGATCAACTCAGACGGCAGCTGGAGCTAGCTAAGCACGCCTACAAGGTGCAAGCTGACAAGCACAGGCGGGTTGGCGAAGTGATCCAAGTGGGAGACTGGGTCTGGTTGGCAGCCCACGCAGTGCCGACCAGGTCACTTACCAAGAAGAAGTTGGGGCACAAGCAGATCGGTCCGTACCAAGTCGAAGCGCAGATCAACCCGGTAGCCTTCCGACTGGCGCTGCCGGAGGGTTCCAGAATGCATCCGGTGTTCCACAGGTCGGTGCTCACTCCCTACAAGGCACCTCACAGGTTCCAGGAGCCAGGGACGGCGCCAAGTCCGCTCCGGGAACGGACGGAGACGCGGGGGGTGAAGCACCAGGACCACATCAACGAGGTCACGGAGATTTTGGACTCCAGATGGGGGGAGGAGGGAGTCGAATACCTCTTAGCCAGAGAGGGCACCCGGGCCAGCGCCAATAGCTGGGTACCAGACTACGCTTTGGAGGAACCCCTGCTCAAGGACGAGTTTCATGCCCTTTTCCCACACAAACCCATGCCAGCGAGCTTCTTCGACGACTGGTTGTTCACACCCACACTTTCTTCCAGCACGTTCCATGGATTCGACTCAGAAGGGGAACCCGCACGGAGCACCCGTTCCCCAGAAGGTTCACCGGCAGGTTCGGCATCAGGCAACTCGTATTGGTGGGACGATCGACCAGAGGAGCAATGGCGCAGGAAGTGGCTGGAGATGCCAGGTCGAGCGACCGACGCAGAGACTGACATGGACGTGTTCGGGGAGGACCTCGGGTTCGAGCACGGCGGTACAGAGATGGAAGAGCAACAAGTCAACGTCGACGACCGCGAGGGGGAAGACTCGGAGGTCTTCAGTTGGCGGCCACCCACGGGGAGCGACCTGTATCCAGCATTCCCTCCCATGATGATGGAGCACCCAGCACCCACACCTGACAGCGGGGAGGGGGGAAGGGGGGGCTTCGAGGGGGGGATGGATGTCAGGGGTTCAGAAGCAGAGACGCAGAGAAGGGTGGAAACAGAGAGCGAGGGGGAGGAAGCCGAAGGGAGAATGAGTGATGATGACGACCCGAGATCTCCAAGCCTAAGCAGTGAGTCAGAGGACTCCCAAAAGGGAGCCCCAGTGAGCAGAGCAAGGGGGGGATCCGGGGGGACACCCCAGGAGGAAGGGAACAGAGGAGATTCAGAGAGCAGCAGCTGGAAGTCGGGACCCACGCTCAAGACTGAGAGCAGCAGGGAGGAAGGCAGCCAGGCATCGGGTTCCGGAGGCCGTCAGCAGGAGGGAGGGCACGAGTCAGGGGTGGTCACGCCCTCCTCAGAGAGCGAGGCAACGGTCAAGAGGAAAGTAGAGAGTTGGGCGCGCGCGCCAAGTTCAAATGCAGCGGAAGCTGGAGCAGTAAGCAGCCCGGAGAGTGAGCCAGGTCCCAAAGCCCGCCGAAAGGAAGCGGAAGGATCAGGGGGGTCAGCGTCAGAGGAGAGTAGAAGGGAGGAGTCCCAGGGGGGCAGAAGGACCCAGAGACGTAGGGAGAGGCGAAGGAGGTGGAGCAAGGCTAGGGTATTAAGCTGGTGTGCAAGAGGCGGGGACTCAGATGGGTCTTCGCCGACCTAGGGCAGAAGGTGTAGAGCTGCACGCTGCAGTTCGGAAATGAAACCTGTAACTCAATAAAGACTCTTTTAAAGTGGACGCTGTGTGGCGTGGTCCTATGTGAGCTGGGACCTGGTAGCAGCTCTGACAATATCTGTCAGAGCTGCTTCCAGATCCTAGCTCACAGAGGATCACGCTAGCCAGCAATCACTTTGTAAAAGTCTTTATTGAGTTACAGTTTCCATTCTCCAGCTGCTGCGTGCAATTCTACGTCTTATGGGTTAGACCGGCGAAGCTCCGTCTGAGTCTCCGCCCCTTGTACACCAACTTAATATCCTAGCCTTACTCCACCTTTTCCGCCTGACTGTTCTTCTCTGGGTCCCTCTGCCCCCCGGGGTCTCTTCCTTCCTGGATTCTTCTGACGCCGACCCCCCGGACCCTCCTGTCTCCTTGCACCGGGCTTTAGGACCTGGCTCCCTTTCCGGGCTGCTTACTGCGCCACCTTCCTCTGCATTTGAACTTGGCGCACGCGCCCAACCTTCCACTTTCCGTCTGACCGTTTCTTCGCTCCCCGATGGAGGTGTGGCCACTCCTGACTCGTGCCCTCCCTCCTGTTGTGAGCTGCCAGCGCTTGATACCTGACGCCCTTCCTCTCCCCTGCTCTCTGTTGGTGACGCTGGTCCCGATTTCCACCTGCTCCCCTCTGAGCCCCCTCTGGCCCTTTCCTCCTGGGGTGTCCCCCTAGGCTCCCCCCTTGCCCTGGCCACTGGTGCTCCTTTCTGTGAATCTTCGGATTCACTGGAAAGACTCGGAGATCTCGGGTCGTCGTCATCACTCATCCTTTCTTCTGCCTCCTCCCCCTCGCTCTCTGTTTCCTCCCTTGCCCTTGCCTCTGCTCCTGAACCCCTGACAATATCCATATGAGAGTCTTCTTAACTGGAAAGCAGTTAAACTTCCAAATGATTATGATGATGTCAATTTATATTCTACTCTTCCTCCCAAAAGAGCCCAGGGCAGCAAACACATAAATTTTATATGTGTATTTATGTTCTAAAGGCAGTTAAAACAATAACATTCTCTTAGCCAATGATTTCATGGTTGCCAAGAACAGTGCCCGCTATTAAATGCCTGAGTAAACAGGAATGTTTAAAAATTCCTCCTAAAAGTCAAGGAGGGAGACAGGTGCAGCTCACCAGAGAAGGCATTCCACAAATGGGCAACCACCACTGAGAAAACTCTATCAAAGGTCAATGCCAACTGAGCAGCCAGGTACTTTTATACTTTCAGAACAGGCCAATCATATCCAATGCACCTCAGATCAACAATGTGAATCCCTATTTTCACCAGTCTTTTTATAGATCAGCACTTCCTGTTTGCACTTTCTCTGCTGCACGGTGGGATTTTAAAATGTGCACATCTTACTGTTCTTCTTGTCCTCCCTAAAGTGAATATGCACATCTTCAGCAGGATGGATCAAATGATGAGAAACCATCACTTTTGGATAAGTTGCAGTGTTAGCAAAGTCATCCTTTATAGCCATGACAACAGTACACACAGATTTCTCCCTTTAAAATAATGCATTTCAACTTGGGCTTCCTCTCCCTGCCCCCCATTTTGACAAATATCCCCCAAAATCTTTGACGGATAATCCCTGTCGGTTGCAATGACATCTACTGGATGTCAGAGCTGACAAAGAGCAGATCCTCCTACTGCTTAACTTCACAAGACCTACTGCCAGTTAAAAGCCCAGGACTAGAGTCTTCCAGCAGGCAAAACTCCTTGTGTAGTTAATGGAACTTTTTGCCTGGAAGCAGCTACAAGACAGATCGGGACTTCTTTTGGTTATTTAAATTCCTGTTGCTCCTATGAAGCAATTTTCTGTCACTTTTCAAATCCCAGGTAACAAATTTCTAAGCAGATTGCAAGGAAGTAAAGATGCACTAAAAAGTGCTATAATTAACCAAACTGCTCTGCTCCCAGCTGTTATTTATTTCAGAGCTTTGTATATAAGCTGAAGTAAAAATTATTAGGTATTCTCCAAGGCTACTATACAAACAGTAAGATGCAAACTATATTTACTGGACTAGACCTGTTCTGCTATCCTGCCCAAGCTGTCAGAAAACTCACTTCTTTGCTTTGGATTTTTCATTTGGAGAGAATCTAAAGCTTTCAGATAGGTTTCACAAACATCCAACACCACATTTTTTTATGCATTAAAATGGCAATATCCCAAAGTGATATTTCCCAAACTTTTGACACTTTGGCCTCTTTATTTTTCTTTGCCTTGAATTCAAATTGGAAGGACACTTCACACATACACCCCCAAAGATACTGATGTAACATGAGACTTTCCAATGGCAACACTGCAGGGTTTTCTTTGGGTGAAAGAGGAATGGAGATTTATGACATATTCGTAATATCTGTTTTATTAACCAGTGAGAGCATGGCGAAGGCAAGCACACTCCTATAGGCAGTCATCACATCTTGAGATGGATTCACAGAGAGATACTTTTGCAGTCACTTCCAAGTCTGCGCTCCCACTAACTCCAGCTAGGAAGTCTCAAGGCTGAATCAGACATTACTTTAGTGGTGTAGTTAGCAATCATGCCTGGAGTTTTTTTAATGATTAAATACCAGTCCTGGGAGGTTTTTGGTTTTTTCCACTAGGACCACTACACATGGGTAGTGGGGATTTAAGACTCCCCTTCTTAGCTGTGTTCCTGATAAAAGCACTATCCTACACAAAAGTTTGACTTAGAAAATGGGAGTGTCTCCCTCCAAAGAGCTAATTGCAGCTGGGGAGCATTTCGTTCCCATACACAATAATACACACTTAAAAGTAAAGGTAAAGGGACCCCTTACCATTAGGTCCAGTCATGACCGACTCAGGTTGCGGTGCTCATCTCGCTTTATTGGCCGAGGGAGCCGGCATACAGCTTCCAGGTCATGTGGCCAGCATGACTAAGCCACTTCTGGTGAACCAGAGCAGCGCACGGAAATGCCGTTTACCTTCCCGCCGGAGCGGTACCTATTTATCTACTTGCACTTTGACGTGCTTTTGAACTGCTAGGTTGGCAGGAGCAGCGACCGAGCAATGGGAGCTCACCCCATCGTGGGGATTCCAACCACCGACCTTCTGATCGGCAAGCCCTAGGCTCAGTGGTTTAACCCACAGCGCCACCCATGTCCGAATACACACTTAGCATTTATTTTATTTTTAAAACTCATACATGGTTGCCAAGCATGCTACTAAAGTAATGCCTAGTTTGTCCTTCAGCTTTCTCTTCCTCTGCCCATTTCAGCTTCCAAACTGCTGTCTCCCAGGGCCAAACCACCCATTATATCCAAGGCATTTTTAACCTAGGGCCCTTCCAGATGTCTTTTTTATTGTGCATTTATTTCACAATGGTATTGGTGCAATTATACACAATCCCACTTTCAGTACTGTTTGTGTACACATTCATTTTCCAGTCGGTTCAAAGCTGAAATCCTGTAACTTTTCATACCACCAATGTCCTGGGGTTGTTGGGGTGTGTGTGTGTTTTGTCCTGCTTTCATTGCACTATAGCACAAGAGTGCCCCTGCAGGAGGCAATAATGCATTTACATTGGTGAAGCATTTGTTCAGTGTGTCAACCTACAGATCCCTATTCTGCAGCCTAGTTGATAGACAATTCAGTCACATTCAACAGCTCCCATATTTTCCTAGTTATATCTAATTTATTTGGGTTTTTCTTGTGTTCTTCACGGGCTACATCTTGGACTTCTGGTGCTGTGTGTCCTTCTTGGTTACACTGCTCATCTATTCTCAAAGAGGAAAGGGCCTCTCTGTTTCAAGGGGCATAGAGTTGAGGATCCATTCAACATGGTGACTTAGTTTGATGAAGGTACAAATCAGCTTTTCTAACAGCATTTTTGGGAAACACAGCCTGAAGCACTCAACTCTGTCTAGAGTTGGTGGTTCTGGGATATATAAGTTACGGGAGTTTGTAATTTAGCCTTTAAAGACACCAACTGGTGTGATCCAGCAAGTAAGGTAAGGTAAAGGACCCCTGGATGTTTAAGTCCAGTCAAAGGCGACTATGGGGTGTGGCACTCACCTCACTTTCAGGCCAAGGGAGCCGGTGTTTGTCCACAGACAGCTTTCCGGGTCATGTGGCCAGCATGACTAAACCGCTTCGGGTGCAACGTAACACGGTGACAGAAACCAGAGTGCATGGAAACACCGTTTACCTTCCCTCCGCAGTGGTACTTATTTATCTACTTGAACTGGCATGATTTTGAACTGCTAGGCTGGCAGGAGCTGGGAGCTCACCCTGTTACAGGGATTCAAATCACCGACCTTCTGATTGGCAAGCCCAAGAGGTTCAATGGTTTAGACCACAGCGCCACCTGCGTCCAGCAAGTAACAGTGACTGGCAGAATCGATTACGTAGCCTGGTTTGCATTGACTCTCAATCCTGTTCACTGAGGAAACTTATGGTAAGTTGCTGCCTCCCAGTCTGGTTGGGTTGAATGGTGCCCTTCCATTGGCAGTATAGAAGGGCAGCGTTCACCCTTCAGATAAGGGCAGTAGGCATTTGCAGGTCAAACCCTGTACTTCTCTGAAAATTTATGGCAGCATGTGCACATTCCAACATTTCTTGAAGCTCCTTTCATCAGCTCCTCTTCTTTCACTTTAGCAGCACTCATAATTGTGTTCGTTGACGTAAAGGCCTAAGGTTAGGAGGAACCTGTCCATGTGTCAGATACAAATGTGAGTATAAAGACTTATTGATGCCCTGGACGACTTGCTATCAATGCATGATCAGCCCCGACATAAAGACATCAATAAAGAGAATCGGCTTAACAGGACAGGATAATAGCACAGGGAAGCAATGCATCATAGCCGGATGGCTGTGACAGTGACCATAAACCTTTGGATACTGCCTAGCACCCACAAGGACAACAAGAATCTTCACATCTGGAAGGAGGCCAATGCAATAGTCACTAGGAAGTTTATTTATTACTGCCCACCCCTGGAAAGCATTCCCTAAGAGCCAAGGCAAACAAGAAGACTATGTAAGCTATGCAAAGAAAACGAAAGCACTGCCCATCCAAAATCCATTTGACACAAAACATTCTCCATAGGTTCTTGGTCAATGCGAAACATATTTATGCATTCCTTTGTTTATTTGTTTAGATGCATAGGCCACGCTCACAATGTTATCAAACCCATTGAGAGGACTTTCATTTCTGTGAGTCCCTTCCTAGTTTTACTAAACTTCATAACATTACGTGGTAACTTCCAGCCCTGTATACTGTTCCCTTGTAATATATTTTAAAATTTTGTTATATAATCTTTCATTTTACACAGATGTTATGTATAATCTACTTTCAGTGAAATGAGTTGGTGATTTGACTCAAAATGTACATTTCATTGGCTTCACAAATTGTTCATCATCTCTCTCCCCCCTCCCTTTCAGACCTAGTCTAAATTTAATTATTTCATTTATCATTTGTATCCTGATGTTCTATTAAAGCAATAACCAAAGTACCTTTCAATAAAAATGAATGGTAATATAATATAATGAAATAAAACAATAAATAACAAAGCATCAAGGGGCAGCCATTTCTCCTTCTCCTCCTCTGCTGTAGTTTCTCTGTATCTAAGTTAGTCAGGAGGACTAGCTGCAAGTCCCCTTATTTCAGAGGGCCTCTTCTAAGCGGGACTAAGAAATGAATTTTACCCCTGGCTGGGAAGCAGCAGTACAGAGTAGTGGGTTGACGGTTGACCACCACATCCCAAGCCCCGTGAACAAGCGGAAGGTGGAAGGTGCAGTTTGTTCTGTGTTTTTTGATGTACTGGTTCCAAGCTGATGCAGCTGTGATGCTCAGATTGGAATGGAATGGCTCAGGATCCATGGCTGACTCTGTTCTGTTCTTGCCTGGTTTCAGGGTGCTGTGTTGACTATCACACCAGTGGCAGTAGCATTCCTTATGTCTTCCCTTCCATGGTCATAGTGGGGCCCTCTGTAGTGATGGCGGCTGCCTGCCAGAGAAGACCAACAGATACCAGCAAGAAGCACAAATGCTCCTGTAGCACCATTGATTGGAGATTTATGACTGCAGTCTCAATCTAGATCTAGGCCATAGTCTACCCTGTGGGAAAGCTTATAACACTGGCTCCTAAACACAGATTTCTGGGCCTTTTTGTTTGTTTCTTGGTTAATTTACCTACATATTTTGCATATGGCATGTTATTGGTTTGATATTGTTTCACATATTTTATCATTGCCTTATTGTTGCCTTGAGCAAGACAGTTGGAAAAGCAGCACTGCACTGAAGGTTTTTTGTTTTGAAAAATTACATTTGCCCCAAAGCTCAATTGTCAGTACTGTTCTTCAGCTTTTTATAGTTACTTTTTAAAATGGAAGTATTAACTGGCAGTCAAAATATTTGTGACATCTGTTGTATTCATTCTAAATAATTATTTTAATACCAACTGCAATAAATACAAAATTAATTTTAAAGCTATATTAAAATGGCATCAGTGATATATCCTAGCTGGACAACAACAGGAAACTGAGAAATTCGCCCATACCAGGGCTCAATTTATTTATGCTTAAAAATAGGAGAGTATGTGATTGTATTTTAGGCCATATATATTAAAGAAAATGAAGTCTGGCTTTGGTTTAAGCATGAGATTAAAAGGCAGGAGGTTTTGTGTTTAATAATTTCTGTCTTAGTTCCATATTTTAGTCCCCAATTTTCACTATGTTTCCGTATGGGTATCAACAGTGCTTTCTTTCAGGGGGTACTCGAGGGCACACAGTACCGCACCTCTTCTCTTTTTGTTGTTAAAAAGTGTGACACAGTAACAACTTCATGGTAAGTACTGGCACCCATTTTTCTAGACAAAAAGCACTAGGTAGGTAACAGCAATTTGTAAGAATGGAACTACACATTATGAAGCACACAGGGTTTTCCTAGACATATGTCTGACCTGTAACACTAAAGCAGTGAGGGCATTTGCAGGGAAGAATTGGCACTGAATTATTTGGCATCAGAAAGTGGTGCTTAAACCTTCTTACGTGTGCCATTTCCCCTCCAGTTGGGTCAGAAGGCTGGCTATGGAGGGGACATCCGGAGCAGCAACATTTGCAAAAAGAAAAGCAAAAAACAACCTGTGGACATGGGGAACAGCTGTAGCTCAGTGGTAGATGGTCTGCTCTGGATGCAGAAGGTCCCTGTTTCAATTCCCAGCATCTCCAGGTAAGGCTGGGGCTATTCCCTGCCCAGAATCTTTGGATAGTTGCTGGCAGTTCATGTAGACAGTATTGAGCTAGACAGGGACGCGGACTTATAAAAAATATTGGGGGGCCCCCCCGGGAAAGCTCATGAATAATAAATAAGCTCATGAATATGCAAATAAAGTGGCGCCACCTCCTCGTGAGCGAATAGGGGAGAGCGTGCTGCGCCTATTAATCAGCTCCGGAGCGGAAATTGGGTGGAGCTTTTGCTCGGGAGGGAGGGCAGGAGGCATGCAGGCAGCCCGACCCTGTGCATTTTGGGCTGGGGGAGGGGCGGCGATGGCGCTCTGCTGGAGGGGCGCCGGAGATTATTGGGGGGGCAGAGCCCCCCCAAACGAATTTTTGAGGGGGCTCGGGCCCCCTCAAGCCCCATGGAGTCGGCACCTATGGAGCTAGATGTACCAATGGCCTGAGTCAGTATAAAGCAGCTTCCTAGTTTCCAATGGGAGGGTTAAGTACAACCATCGTACCTGGAGAGACATATATGGCAAGAATGCATTGCCCAAGAACATTGGGCAAGTTAGCGAAGGCTGCCAATAAAAGCTTGGGTTTTCCTTTTATAAAGCTCAACAATTTAGGGGTGATATGGCAACCCTAAAGTTAGCCATAGCTCTCACAATTAACAGGTAACAACCCAAACCTATCTTCAGGCAGTACTGCTTTAGTCTGCAAGTGGGAACTTATGTGATAAAAGACCCTACATGAAAAAAAAATCCCACATGCAGAAAGCTAGCGTGTCAGGGAGAAATGTTCCGCTCTTGCATCTATTTGCTCTGTAGAGTGATTTGTTTATTTATTTAGTAGAGAAGCATTTAATCGTGTACAATTGGAGAGAAAAACCCCTTTAGAATGAAAACATCCCCATCTTGGAGATCATTGATGTTTCTTATCATAATATGCGGCAGCCACAAGAGCTATTCTGTGAAGAAGTTGCATCCTGTTTCTTTGTTGAAGAGAAAGCCCTGTCATTAGATGCTGCAAGGTGCTTGACTATGCCCTGCATAAGGGATGAATCTTGTTTCTTGTGTATACCAACAATTGGGAGAGTTAGTCTAGAAATAAACTTTCTCCCCTTCTTCCCTTAGAAAAACATAGGTGCTGATCAGCCAGAACTCTTCTGTCTTCATGGCTGGACTGTGCTGAATCAGAAGCAACTTGGGATGCCTCATATGGGTCTATAGGAACACAGTCGGAGACTGCTGCCAGCCCTGCATGATCTGGCTCCCCCAATCCAACCACCAGCACCATATTACCTGGGATTATCCGCACTGTGGTACATTCATGCTTCGTTGCAGTTTCGCTTAGCATTATGAGTGAACTGGGCCACTGTCTGTGGTGGTGCGTTCCACTTGTTGAACAGATCTAATATTGTAAAAGAGCAGAGCAAATCTATGCCACTTCTGGCTTCTGGTTTAAAGATTACCCTAATCATGTATGTTTTTATTATCACAATCGTTTTTTATTATTACAGTGTTGCAGCAGGTCCAAAACTGCAGCTGGAAACTTCTGCTTGTGCAACAGTACCCAAAGATAGTAATATTCTGGGCAAACAAGGACATCTGTGCCCACTTGGCTCTGAGGAAAGGAAGATGCTCCCTTAGCTGCAGCTCCTAGTTGGTGCAACACTGCCACCACTAGGTTTGCAGCTGGCCAAGTGGCCCCTGAAAGCTCCTACTGACTCCTAGGGGTCAGCTTTCCTGTTTCTCACATTTCCAAATTTAAGTTTGGTTCTCCAGATTTCCACATCAGTTTGCGATTTATTTGTTTGTTTTAAAGCCCTCATGAAAACCCATTAAAAGAATTAGTGTGAATTCTCCCCAGTATACACATTTTTTGTCTGCAACATTCCCATATCTTTCACAGAGCGATTTCCCCACATTCTGTGGTTTTGTATGCTACTTGCTCTTATATGTGCATTTTAATGCTGCTGTAGCTGGCATCTGTCTGTCTCAGGAGACAATGGAGGAATGCGCCTTGGAGGGAGAAATGGTTGAATGGTTTTATTGTAGTCTATGCATTCTGCACATGTTTCTCAGAGGGGGAACTGTCCTGCAAAATTCAGAGAAGTGTGAATTTCAGAGGATGTCCGGGTTTCAGTTTATATATTGCTTTGGAAAGTGCAGATTTAGGTGTTCACATTTAAATGTGAACTGAATAGTATATCTCCCTTATCTCCACTGAGTCCCTGTGCTAAAAGGTCACATCCAGATCATTCCTGAACTTTTCCTCCTTCTCCTGTTATTACTATGAGCCCTTAACCCTGAGCAAGATCTGGCTCTTAATAGAGAAATAATAACTAGTCATCTACAGCTGCATGAGCAGGCAATGGTGTTCTGCTGGATTTTCAGTCTAGGTCTTCAGTTTGACCATTTCCCCTCTCACTTCTGCTTCCCCACCCTCCCCTGTGCCCTTGAAAACAGAAGCCTGACTGACAGAAATTCTGCAGGCAAAAAAATTTCTTCCTCTGTTCTGCATCCTGGAAAAGCATCACATACTACATACTGCTGTAGATCAGGTTCAAAAAATGGTGGCAATCCTACCAAGTATTCCAGGTCCTGTACACACTTTTGATCTTATCTTGCCCATCTCCTTAACAACTGCCAGAAGTCCTATATATACAATTAACGTACCCAATATGTTGGCCTTCATGATAACCTCTGGAAATGGGCTTCATAGGAACCATCCGTTGTTAGCCAAACACAACATTCATACATGAAATTTCAGTTTTCTTTTCATACAAGTAAATAGAAAGGAATGTCAGCTATAGCATTTTCAGGCTTTGTTCTAGATCATTCAGGGGACAAGAAAAATGAATAAAATTTCAGAATTTATTCAACATGGTTCATGATGCTCATTCCTGGAGTCCAAGAAGACATTAAAACAGTGAGTTGTAGCAGTGGAAATTAAAGATTTGAACAGGAGAATTGTGAACTCTGGAAAAGAAAACATAACCCATCAGTGGTGATCGTGCAGAAACTAAATAAGATTAATGAAGGTAGAGAGCAGACAAACAACCATTTTTAAGGAGCCCCATGTGTCTTGTTTTCTAAAGAGCAGGAACAAGAATCCAGGAATGATTAAAGTGCTCAGTGAACAAATGTAAATCCAATTGGCAAAATCTAGCTTTGTAGACCCTAGAGGACATCAGATTATGCAGTCAGATAGGCATCTGAATTTAAATTTGCTCGTATCCAGCTAAGCAGCAGCAGTCAGTGCAGGGGGGGGGGGATCTACCAAACGCCTGGCCTCCATTTGGCTGATTTGCTACAGTATACTGGGATGGGGAGGAGCTTGGCACTGAGGCTGGCGCAGTGCAAATTCCATTAAAAAAAAAGTAAAAAAAGAATTTCCGATCTAACACAGATACAGAATGGAATAGGTATCTCCACTCAAAAGGCTTGCTAAAAAAAATGAAGGTGTTTAGTAGGTACTGAAAAGACAAGTGAGGCAGTGCCTGTCTGCTGTGTAATGATAGAGAGTTCCAAAGGATAGGTGCCACCAGTACTTTTTTCTGGGGGGGACACTGGGGTATGCATACCCTTAAACATTTTGTGAATCTAACGGGAGAAGAAACAAAAAAATTTAAAAAATTTAGTTTTTTCTCTAACTCGGTGAATCGCCATTTCTGTTGGCTGCCTCATTTCCTGTCACAGTGTTTCCTGAGTCTCAGACGGAAGCAAGTGTTTAATATGTGAAGTAGGAGTTGGAATCTAGCGCGGTGATTGGTCAGTTTCGTTGTTACCACCTCTGATGGCTGCTTCATTTCCTTTCCCAGCGTAATGCATGTTCTCTGTACTTTTGTCCATTTACCGTATTTATTTTTCCAGATTTGAACTATAAAATGGTGATTTTCTTGAGTCAAAATGAGAGTACCCCTAAACATTACACACACACACACATATATATATATCACTGGGTGCCCCCACACTAATGGCCAGATTCCTATACTGTTGGTTTGGGTTACATATGGTATTACTGGAGCCATGTTCATTTCAATGGATGGACCCCTATGAAAAAGCAGAGAAAGCCATCATTGAGTTCAGTGCTTTTGAGGGGTCTTCAGCTCTTATTGGTGGCAAGAAACCATTTTAAGAAGGGAAGCCATTTTAAATTCAACAGTATTAACCTTCACATCCATTGATTTATATTATCCCTCAAATGGCCATCCTCATCGTTACTGCTGTTCATAGTAATAAAAGCAAGACAGCTGAGCTCTTGAAATCCTTTTGATAAAGACTGCTCTTGAGAAGCTTATTATGTCAGGAGACCAGAGCCTGAATTCAGCAATGACCAGAAACATGAGCTCTGTCAGGCTTTTCCTGATGCTTCCCAAACTAAGGCACAGTTCTGTGCAATCGAATGTGTTTCTTCAAGAGCTACCAGTTCACTGAGCATGCATAGCTATTTAATTACACTTTAATTAGAGTCCTTTCTCTGTGATATGGGAAGGTGGGAGCAGCAGACATAAAAACTTCAACTATACCACTGGGATCACCACAACAAAAATCTAGCTAGAAGCTCAGTGGACTGAAGACAATAAAAATGGCTACTTCCATTAAAACTCTCTTTAAAGTCTGGGACATTTTATTTAGTGAACTTCCCTCCCTAGCGTTGTAAATCCGGTCATTTTGCTTTCCAATCCACAACTGCTTTTTAAGTTAAATTGCTTTAGCATGCCACCTGATTACAGGTCGAAAAAGTGGACAATGCACGAGACTACCATGTTTACTGAATTCAAATAAAGAAAGGGGGAATTTCACAGGGGTGTACTGGTGGTCAAACAAGATAAGACTTCTTGAGACAGTGCTTGAATAATGGGATGCATGAATAATATATTAATATGGCCCAAACATGCATATTTTACTGATATCTCTTGGGCTGTTTCTATGTGTGTGTGAAATATATAGATGCCTGTTGTGAAAAGAAAAGTGAAATCCAGCAGTGTACAATCTCTTGTTGTTTTATTTTGTTTTGGTTTTTTGTATTATTTGATATTTTAAATGTTACAAGTTGGCTTGCATTTTTCCCCCCTTTCAATGAGATGGTACATAAATTAAATACAATACTGACCAATAAAACATATGGTTCATTTATTTAGAATATTAATATACCGAGTTTCATCCAAAAGTATCCCAAGCAATGATAATGGAACAGTGAGAACCACACAAGAGGCTAAACCACCATCTGCCTGTAATATATGCTGAATCAGCCTGAGAAACATTTTCACATAAACAGATACTTGTGCATTTAGAGGAAATAGATATTTCCATCCGAGAAAACTTGAAGAAGTTGGAACTTTTGAGAGATGACTGACAGAAGCATGTATAATAATAGTATATTGGTTACCACCACTGGGATATTATAGGTGCTTTACTGTAATAACTGTGTGTGTGTGTGTGTGTGTATAATCCAACAACCTAAAAGCCTTAAAATGATAAAAAGGAACACCACATTTACCCAAATCACTTTAATCTGTTAACTCGTGGTTTTAGAAGAGTGCATGAAGGATTACAACTGCTACATGAAGATTAAGAACACAAACTTATTTATTCAAAAACATACATTATTTTGAGGGAGCACAAATCCCCAAGTGACATGACCTACTAAACTGATCATTAAATAGAAAGGCTGAGATGGGCAATATATTCCATAAGTAATTATCCTTGGATCTAACTCTAACTCATTTGGTATCAGCCATTCAACACAACACAACACAGGAGACATAGTTTGGATTGACAACTTTCTTTTTTAAAAAAAATATCAGATTGAAGATTATGGCAAGTGATCATCCATCTATTAATAAAAAATTAATAAAAAATTATAGCAGATAGCAAACAGTATACAGACTAGCCTTCTATTAACAAACCAAACAAGTCTTAACAAATATTTTATTATTTTTGATTGCTATGCTGATTAGTGTTGCCACTGCAGGAGCATCCCAAACGCTGAGATTTCAGGGCCCAGATGATGCCATTGGGGGAGGGGGTACTCGGTGATGTCATTAAGTATGAACCACAGTTGCTGAGAGGATGCCAATGTCAATGGTTGGAAGTTAAGATAGAAACCTTTGTTAAAGGGGATGGTTATGATCCTTAGAGAGTCTATGCAATAATTTGCAGTTCGCTCCTGATGACTAAAGCTGGCAAGCTGCATACACAGTCTTCTTAATAAATAAATAAAACAATTAAAGGCACTCTTTAAGGCACCTAGAGAGGGGCAGGCAAATCTGGAGATTCCAGAGGTCTGGTCACCCTAATAATTATCTATTATATGGTCTATTCAGCCAGCCAACCATAGACCCTATTGTTACAATAAACCAAATGGTTTTAAAAAATGTATTGTTTATGGCTGCATCTTGCAATTTGTGGGAATTTTTATGATTTCTTCAGAATCACATCAGGTTTTTATGGAACACTCAAAACCTAGAAAAGCAAACATCTAAAGTTTACCAAGATTTGAAATACTTCAGGCTGCTAGCCCAAAGGAAAACTAAAATGCAGAACTTCTTAGATCCTTTCACGTTGGTAACATTTAATGCAAGGTCATTGCCAGCAAAATGTTCAGTTTTATTTGCCTTCCATTCCACATGGACAAGAAGATTTTTGTTTTTGAAAGATGTTTAGTTTGTAATGTATGGTGCCCATTTGAAAACTGTTTATGTCTCCTGTATGTAAAGTTTTCCAGAGGCTTTGCTGGTGTCACAAGATATATTTCACAGCATGTTCATGGACAAGCAAGCCGCTTAAATTACTGTCCAAGTCTATGCAGCTACATAAAACTACAAGGACACAATATACTGGTTTAACACAGGGTGACTTGTGCTGCATTCAGATTAAATTCTAGTGCATTGTACTTGGCTTAGCTCTCAACAAATGTCCCTGTTTGTCTTCTTTCATTTCAAAAAGTTTTTCTCTTGCAAGAGAAAACACAGAGCCAAAGCAAAATTCCATAACGTTTAGATTAGATGTGGTTTGGCTATAAGTTTTGCCAACTGTTCCCAATCCCAAGGAAGTAGAGTACATCGTTAATATGGGGAGTATACATCATTAACATGAGAAGAATATGCTACCATTAGAACTGACATCTCAAGTGAGCAGAACAGGAGAAGACTTCCTGGTGTGCTGAAGGAAAAAGTGGATCGTAACCAAGTAAGTTCTACTAAGAGTCAACCCACTGAAATTGTAGTTGGTACTAATATAGAATATTTGCCAATTTTCAAATAATTCATGTAAACATGTATCTAAGTATGTGCCAATGAATGTACCATTGTGATCAGGCCCAGCCTACCTACAGGAGTGCCTGCTTGCTTGTTCAGCAGCTAGTTCAGGAACCAAAATGTGCACATGACTGTGCTCCTCAAAAGGAGGGCATAAGGGGCATGTTGAGATAGCAATTAATAGTAATAGTAATTTATTATTTGTACCCCACCCATCTGGCTGGGTTTCCCCAGCCACTCTGGGCAGCTTCCAACAAAGATTAAAAATACATTAAAATGTCACACATTAAAAACTTCCCTGAACTGACATCTCAAGTGAGCAGAACAGGAGAAGACTTCTTGGTGTGCTGAAGGAAAAAATGGATCGTAACCAAATAAGTTCTACTAAGAGTCAACCCACTGAAACTGTAGTTGGTACTAATATAGAATATTTCCCAATTTTCAAATAATTCATGTAAATATGTATCTAAGTATGTGCCAATGAATGTACCATTGTGAGCAGACCCAGCCTACCTACAGCTGCCTTCAGATGTCTTCTAAATGTCAGGTAGTTGTTTATCTCTTTGACATCTGATGGGAGGACGTTCCACAGGAAAGGCGCCACTACCGAGAAGGCCCTGTGCCTGGTTCCCTGTAGCTTAGCTTCCCATAGTGAGGGAACCGCCAGAAGGCCCTCGGCACTGGACCTCAGTGTCCAGGCAGAACGATGGGGGTGGAGATGTTGAGACATTTTAGACTGTGCCTAGATGTGTATCTTGAGAGCTCTCCTTTGACTTCCTGAACCATGTGACTTGACCTGTGTTTCAGCCATGCAGGAATTTTTGGAATAAAGCCTTCAAGAACAATCAAGCGTTCCAAGTACTGTGTCGAGGAGTGGGAGGTCAGACGGGAATAAGGTATTTATGTGTTTTCCACATCCTCACCCATTCCAGAAACACAGGTATCTACTGAGTCCTATTGGAATTTCTCAGAGCACTGGTGCTATAGCCTCATGCAATGTACAGCCATGTCTCTATACTGTACATATAATATATTTATTTGCTACAACATGTGAAACTCTCCAGGTGTTGGAGTTGGATTGAGAAGCAGATAATGTAATAATTAATAATAATTTTATTATTTATAGCCCACCCATCTGACTGGGTACTACACATGTATTTGTAGAATATTCATCTACCAAAGGAAATGTCGGAGACATGCAAAAAAAAAAAAAGAGAATGAGAATGTCAGAAAAGTTGATGTCATGTGCATATTCTCCCACTGGAACAACTTAATTTTTAATTTGGACAACAGAAGTTCTAACAATCCTGAAACTCAAACAGTAAGTGGACAGCCATGAACCAAATAGTAGTTAACACAGCAGATTTAGTGTAAACCTGAACTTATCTTGATCTCTCAAAGAAAAGGGCACACTGTGCTGACTGATACTCAGTATAGGCGGTAGGAGTAAAACATGCCCACAAGATAATCACATCCTTACAGAAATTGAAAACGTATGTGAAAGTCTTGGTGGTCCTGAAAAGGGGTGGGGGCTCAGACAATTTCTTGATTCTGTGTCATCATTCATTCTTTCATTTGAAAAAATCAAGAGTTTTAGAATGACAAACAAAGATTAATGTTTTATTCATAAAAGGATAGCTTATGAAAGAGTGAAATGGAGCATATTTCTACCTGATAAATGCAGAGACCTGTAAACTCTGAACCCAGCTTGGCCTTTTTTTCTTGTGACCCTGTTTAAGTGATTTATTTACCTTTAAGAACTGAAGTTTGCAGGAGGTAGAATATGCAGTGTAGTAGATCTTTAATTCTAAAATATTTAAACAAGGGTGGCTGATGTTAGAAATGCTCTACAGAGATGGAGCATCTTTACTTACTCTGCAGCCAATATTTGATTTGGGAATATATTCTGTGGTACCTTGGTTCCAGAACGGCTTAGTTGCCGAACAAATCAGCTCCCAAACGCTGCAAACCCAGAAGTAAATGTTCTGGTTTGTGAACGTTTTTTGGAAGCCGAACGTCCACGCGGCTTCTGCTTGAGTGCAGGAAGCTCCTGTAGCCAATTGGAAGCTGCGCCTTGGTTTTGAACAGTTGCGGGAGTCGAACAGGCTTCCAGAACAGATTGTGTGTGTGTGTGTGTGTGTGTGTGTGTGTGTGTACAGTGCTTTTTTCTGGGGGTATGCAGGGGTACACAAACCCCTAAACATTTTGTGAATCTAAGTTTAGCCTCATTGAGGGGCAGCATTTCAACATGAGTAGGAAAATGAGAGTACCCCTAAACATTTTTTAAGGAAAAAAGCACGACAGAGAGAGAGAGAGAGCGCATTCCCAAATCATATAATATTTGGTACATCTTAGCCCTCTTACTAGTGAGGTAGGAGTGCTGAACGTAATGCCAATATATTTCATATCTGGCAACCAATGCGCCCCTTTGGTTTCAGATAGTGAATGGGTAGATGAGTTTTAAAATTCCAGGACACAAATTTTCACGGCCTTCTAGCAGCTATGGTGGCTCATTTACCAGAAGTAATGTATTTAGTGTTAATTCTGGAAGTGTATATTTGATTCTGATTAAACGAAGCCTCCTACTGTATATTTTGCTCTAGGAGGCATTGGTTGCCAGATGTGAAGTTTTTGTCAGCTCTCCTACTTCATTATACAGAATCACACATCAAAAAAGGGCACAATCCATTTAGAGATAACCATTTCAAATTATGATTTTGTACACACAGACACATGCATGCACAGTGCATAATACCACAGAAGAAAGGAAATACAAACTATTAGTATATTTTGTAGAAATATTGTGGCATACCTATTTAGTTTCTTGCTGGCTTTAAGGGATTTTATTAAACTTAACTCATAATAAAAAAGAGTGTTCTCTTTATTTAATACCAGTAGGGAGTGTCCAGTGCTGCCCTGGAATTTTCAGAAACAAAAAATAGTTTGTGATTTTTAAATGGTACAGTGATTTTGGATAATGTAATTTGTGAGTTTGGACCCGTCATGCAAAAATCAGGTGTTTTGTGTTAATATTTGAAGAGGTAGCCAGACCTATGCCAAAAAACGGGAACAAGAAAAAAGCACACCAAGAACTCAGGTCAATGTAAGTTTCAGTAGTGGGAGTGGTCCCACTCCCACTATTGAAACTTACATTGGCCTGAGTTCTTGCTGTGCTTTTTTCTTGGTATATTTGATAAAAAACGGGCACAGACATGCTCAAGTCACATTTCAGTCCACCATCTTGATTCAGAATGGTGACTAGTAGAATATTCATTTCACATATTTATATAGTTCACATATTCTATTACAATAATCATGAAATCCCAGGTTTATTAATCAATTTAACATTGAACTGCTTTGCAAATGACTAATTCCCATCACCCCTACACATAGGAAACTATTCATTCTGCTTTAAAACTGTCGTGTCAAAATCATATATGTAAATTACACCACATAGATACACTCTATGGGGAACTATTGCTAATCAGGGTTTCCAGTGTTGCATCTATGCAATGAAAGAGTCACGTGTGTATTCAGTACATTTCTGCCCTGCATTCTTGCACCAACATGACACACTGGCGAAGGAAGAGGAGTGTGGGGGGAGCGCACCGCCCCCGGCAGCGCAATCCCAGTGGGGTGCCATTGCGGTTGCCCCCCAGCCCGTGCTGGGTGCCACGCCCCCAGGATGCATGCCAGCCCCGCCCCCACCTGCTCTCTGCCACTGACAGGACTATCAACATCATGAAGTGTATATCAACATATTACATGGAAGTCATAACTGTGGAGGGCATGTAGCTTGTATGAAGCAAATGCCAATTTCTTGTTTCTTGTTTCATAGTTTTTGGCGATCAGAGTTGAAAATATTAACTTTTAAGTTATAGAGTTGTATGGTTTATTTTTTTGTAAGCTATTCCATTATCCATGGTTATAATCTTGGCTGGCTTCAAAAGTAATTGCTTTCCGAAACATAAAGGAAGTCTGATTTTAATTTTCTATCTACATCTACATTCTCATATTCTTTTTATAGATTATTTGAAGTTATCACTAGAATCTTCTTTCACTCAAACATAAGTGAAAGTTTTATCTTACTTTGGATACCACAGAAATAATTTATTACTAAGGAAACAAAACCTTTTGTCTCACAATATATTTCTTCAGGACAGCTGTGGTATTTCAGTGCAAGCACAAAAGCTGCGATGATCTGGGCTGCAATCAACTATTTTTAATAGGAAATTTTTACGGATTTTTAATAAGAACTCCGAACATAATTTATGAGGAGAGGTTTTGAAGTGAAGAGGCATTGTTTGGCAAGTGTTCTTCTTCTAATCTCAGGAAATTTAAATAAAAGAGGGTTCATTTCCTCTAACTTCCACACACACAAACACAAAAAAGTTAAGGAAAACACCTGCTACATAAAGCCACAAAACAAGTTTATTCATAGTCCAAATAAAATTTATTTGAAAAAGTCTGAGGACACAAAGCCCTGGGGATGTCAAATCATCATGATATTCGTATTACAACTAACATTTAATAGCAGAAGTTACCTATTAATTTTATGTGGCCTGGGAAGAGGGGTGTGTGTGTGTGTGTGTGTGTGTGTGTGTGTGTTTGCTCACCATTTTTGTTCAAGTGACAGATTGGCCTAAAGTATGAAAGAGAGAAAGAGAAATTCCCCAATCCTATAACATCAGACAAATACTAGACTGGGAAATTGTGCAGACATAGCATCATCCAGTGATGACAAATCAAACAATTTGATTGCAAGTAAACTTATTTTAGCAGGATTGGAGGGAGTCTGACTGTTAGGTGGCACATTTCAAACCATAGAGAATACAGAGGCCACACTCCAAGGACAGAGTAACAGGAATGCCAACTTGAATAAAACAATGGGGGGAAGCCCCGCCCTGCATAATTGATCACATGACATGGTGTGCAAATGCATGCACACACATACACCTTTTGAATGGTAATGTCCATCAATTTGGGGGGGGGTCACCTCAAATATTTTATTGGGAGGGGGCAAAGGGACCTTGGCCCCCCAGAGTTGGCTCCTATGTGTAAGTAGCAGCAAGTACTCCCTCTGCCAACAGAAGACTCTCCACACTAAGGAGTTTTAAAAACTCAGCTGAGAGACTCAAAAAGCAGAATATTACAATGCAACAGAAGCCTTTCCAGACATGCCCCATCACCTGGAAAAAAGACCCCAAGTTCATTTCTTGGTTCCTCCAGATGAGAAAGACTCTTATCTGAAACTTGGGAGAGCTGCTGTTGGTCAGTATAGACAATAATGAGTTAGATGGACCACGGGCCGTTCTCATGATGGGTTTCTGTTACAGTCCTGCTAGGATGGCTCATTGGAGCACAGCTCTGGAACACCGGCCAGGTTACTATCTGCTGGTGTGTGAATTTTGATTGACTTCTGCTCCAGTTTATCTCCAGCAGCCCCCACTGGCGGCAGAATTTGCCTTCCATTGCAGTAAAACCCAGTCCAAAATTCAGCAGCAGCACTGGAGGCAAGTCTGTAACACCTGGCTTTCATCATTGCTCCTGGAAGCTAGATAAGGCCGTGCTGCTATCAAGTGGTGGGCTGGCCCCAAGAGGGCTATACAGAAGGGAGTGATCCCTCTTGGGTCGGTGTGAGGGTGCCATCCCATCATTAATTGTTACCATTTCCCCCCTGGGAATGTTTGAATATATGTTGTCCTATTTGTGGAAATGGGTTTGCACTGGTGTGAGAGAACGGTGATTTGTAGAGAGTGGGTAGAGTACAAAACACAGCTACCTCCTGTGGCAATCACACAGGGTCCCCGGACATTTAACGGTCTATTGATTCCTGTGCCACCACTGTAATTGCTTCCCCGCTGCTACCAACCAGTTACTCTCTGGTAAAACACTGAGTCCAGTCAGTTGTTAAAAGTGAACCAAAAAAAACCAAGTTTATTTTACAAAAATTAACAAGTTTATGGTTTCTCAGATAATATTCCTGTCGGTATCTTAACTTTAGTTTCATTACTGGCCTATACCTTCCTAATACAGTGGTGCCTCGCAAGACGAAAATAATCTGTTCCGCAAGTCTCTTCGTCTAGCGGTTTTTTCGTCTTGCGGAGCAACCCTATTAGCGGCTTAGCACTATTAGCGGCTTAGCGGCTTAGCGGCTATTAAAGGCTTAGCGGCTTAGCGGCTATTAGCGGCTTAGCAGCTTAGCAGCTTAGAAAAGGGGGGGAGCGGGGGAAAATCGGAACACTTGCAAGACGTTTTCGTCTTGCGAAGCAAGCCCATAGGGAAATTCGTCTTGCGAAGCAGCTCAAAAACGGAAAACTTTTTCGTCTAGCGGGTTTTCCGTCTTGCAAGGCATTCATCTTGCGGGGCACCACTGTACCTTCCGACTGATTATCTCAACGGTTTGACTGACTCCTCTTAACAAATTCTCTTACTCTCTCACACCATTCTAGCCCAACCCACAGACTTATCTTCTCTGTCTCTTCTAACTCCAGACTGTCTTCTCAACAACTCTGACTAACTAAAAAACCTCTGTGCTTAAACCTTATGCACAGTTAACTCTGCCCCCTGGGTTCCCATTGGTTAGTCATTTTACAATTTGTTAACCCTTTCCCTATGAACCTAGTATGATGTCACACACATAGTAAGGCAAACGCCGCACCACCCTCCCCCACTCAAAATGAGATCCTGTAGTGGGAAGCTGGACAGAATCTCCCTGGGAGAGAGACAGGTCAAAGTGTTTGCAGTATCGCAGGTGAGAGGTAGAGCTGTTTCTGCCTGGGATTCTTGGATCTCTTTTTTGTTTGTTTGCCTTCCGTGACTGTGAAGCAGAGATTGGTTAAGGGAATTATTCCAAGGATGGAGGAAGAGGGGAGTCCCCCCCCCCCATTTTATTTCAGAATTTGATGTTCTACATTGTTATTGGCATTTATAACTTAGACCTGGGCAGATGAGCTAAGTGGCCATATGCTAACACAGCAATGTCCACCTGATATTTGGTGCAACACAGGTCCAGGTCAGAGAGGGAGTTGCTATCATCCTTCAAAATTCTCGCTGCCTCACAAGGAGACTGATCCACAGTGTGTCTGGGTTCAAAGGATTTGTTGCACTGTTTAGCTAGAGTCAGAACAGGGAGTATACTATACACCCTGTAGCACTACAACATTCGCTGGAGAACCGCTTCATGGTAGTGTTGGGGGACTTCAATATCAACACCAAGCCTGCTTCCAATGGGCCAGGTCAGGAATTCATGGCCTCGGTCAGGGATCCTTTATGACATCAATAGGACTTTCGCAGTATGTTAGTTGGTCTGACCCATGTAGTCAGGCTGCTCTGCCACCTGCCCTGTCCCATCCACAGCTAGCAGAAAAGTTGCACTGCCATTGTTGCCAATTTTGGGCAAGATCATGCCAATTTGGTGTGAGTGTGAGCTCTTTGGTAGTTATAACTTTTTTATTGGTTTTACATAAGTTTATGCATTTTAACTTTAACCACTTAAAACATTAAAATAAAAGGTTATTTTGAATCTTCGTACCTCCTCACCTCCCTCCACGGGTTCTGTATTTCAGATAAAGCTTTGTGCATCTTTTACCGTTATCCATCTGTTATATATCCATACTATAGTTACCATAGTTAGTTCCAAATTACATCCCTGCCAATGATTTTAATTGTTTACAGCGGTCTTTTAAGTAAATTAGGAATTTACTCCAGGCTTTTAAGAATACTTGATCTTCCTGGTTTCTGATTTTCCCCATCAGTTTTGCCATCTCAGCATAGTCCATCAACTTTGTCTGCCATTCTTCTTTTGTTGATGCTTCTCCTTCCTTCCTTCCATCTCTGGGCTAGTAGCATTCTCGCTGCCATCGTTGCATACATAAAAAGTCTTTTGTCTTATTTTGGTATCTCTTCACCTATTATACCTAACAAAAAAGCTTCTGGCTTTTTTAGTAAATGTATTTTAAAACATTTTCTTTCATTCATTATACAGTGGTACCTCAGGTTACAGACGCTTCAGGCTGCGTGTTTTCGGGTTGCGCACCACGCCGAACCTGGAAGTACCAGAACGGGTTACTTCCAGGTTTCGGCACTCACACATGTGCAGAAGCACCAAATCACAACCCGCACAGATCACGTTCGCAACCCGAGGTTCCACTGTATATCATTTCTGAAAAAGCTTTTACCAATGTACATGTCTACCACATGTGGTAAAAAGTACCCTCCTTCCCTTTACATTTCCAACACAGATTTGAGCTAGTTTTATACATTTTTTTCAATTTTACTCGGTGTTAGATACCAACAATACATCATTTTCATATAATTTTCTTTCAACAAACAACATGCAATAATTTTAATTCCTCATTCCCTAACTTTTTCCCAAGATGAGAGATGAATATTATATCCAAAATCTCTAGCCCAGTGAATCATCACTGCTTTAACTTCTTCATCTTTGGTATATCACTCCAAAAGTATTTTGTACATTTTTTATAACACTTTTACATTGTTTTCCACCAGATCTATTTCAAACCTTGATCTCACAGTATCAAAACCCTTTTTTAATGTACTTTAAAAACATCATTTAATTGATGATACTGTAACCAATCTGTTAGCATTTCTGTTATATCTTCAAATCTTCTCATTTAATTGGTCTTCTGCCTCTATTAACAGGTCTTTATAGATGCCCCAATCCCCTCCTATATTTAATTTTTTAACCGATATTGCTTCTAATGGAGAGAGCCACCAAGGTGTTTATCTTCTCTAGTAAGTTTTTATATCTGTCCCATACCTCGTATATTGATTTTCTTACCAAGTGGTGTGTTTTTGTTTTATCATATCATAGATATGCATGCCACCCAAACCTATAATCGTGACCTTCCAAATCTAGTAAATCTGTATTTTTTAATAAAATCCAATCCTGCAACCAGCAGGTGCAGGACGCCTCATAATATAACTTCAAGTGTGGCAAGGAGAAGTCACCTCTTTCTATAGAGTCTTATTTTATTTTATTGTTGGTTTCTTCCCGTCAGATACCAAATTGTGAGATCTTTTGTACTCTGCAAGATCTCTCACTATTTTGGGGTGAAATCTTACCCAAAACCAGTGCTAATGGCGACAGTGCTTTTCCACTGATGGCAGAGGTGGTGGGGCACCCACAGGCATGCCACCTGAAGCAGCAGTCTCACCTGCCTCATGGCTGGGCCAGCTCTGGTCCATTATCATTGGTATCTTATTCTCTGGTGAGGTTTTGGCTACGGTAAGCCTGCAATTTATGCACATCCAGCTTTATATGCTTGGCAAACATTTTTGTAAAAATTAAAAAGGGGGTGGAAAGTGTGCATGTATGCAGGGAAAGATTTTGGCAATCCCACCCGCCATTGCACCAAATGTCTTTTGTCTATACACGATTTTAGCTTTAAGTGCAGTCCACAGAATGTATCTCGGTGTAAGTTGAGGGCTTCATCTACTTCATGCTGCTAGGGTGGAGGACCCATTGAGATAGTCCATATTCTGATTTTATTCCTTTTTTTAACATGAAGTTTTATTGTTTCAGATTTTTGTAAGTGATCTTGTAAGTGTTAAGTTAAGCGGCTAAGTGTATGTGAAGTAAATAATAAAACAGATGGCACAGGAGGCAAGGCAAAGTGAATACGGGCTTTAAGCATTTTCTCATAAAAGCCTTTCATCAGCTAATCCACCGAAGAGATTCTGGAACACCCATGGATAACAGAGCGCAAAGAAATGACAATATTATATCAGTTCTAAATCTGTACATGCAGGCAGTTCACATCATAAAGAGGAGTGAGTGAAGCCCCTGCCAGACAGAGGACGAACACGTAGCCCTCATGAAAATGTTATCATAATCTCCAACGTGATAGTTGGGGAATGGATTCCGTTTGAGCCCTTGATGTGCTCAGTTTCTTCTCCAGTTTATAGTCCTCAAGAACTGGGGGAGGAACTTTTCCAGCAGCCACATTCCACCACAAAAACCTTCCTGATCCATTCATCCTTGTGGTCTCTGATGACGTGTTGGAGGTTCCTGCATTCCAGTCCAGTCCAGGGCTGCCTAGCGAACGGGCAAAGGGGTTTTACCTTATCCTCACCGATGCTAACATTTAACAGTGAGCCGCGAACGTCTCGATTTGCCTTTTCCCTGTTTCGCTTTAAGAATCGGGTCTATCATGTACACCGGAGGGCGGTGACTGTTCTTAAAAAAAACCAAACATATTTGCACCACGCACAGAGAAAATTTTAGGGTATTGAATAGCTGCTGCTACCCTAAGTTCCGAAAAGCTCTTTTCCGAGTTCTTATCTTGCACGGACTGCACGCACACAACTCGAGGTTACGGCGCTCATTAGCAGGTGCGAAAGACGCGTAATCCAGCCTTCGATTCACAAGGAATCGCAACCGGGACAACTGCTGCCTTCTTGCAATCCGAGGAGAGGGACACGAACGGCGCATGCGCACCTGGGGGCGGGCACGCTTCCAGTTAAGGCGAGTGTAGCGGCAGCCTCAGCTGAAGGGAGTGCGCGTGCGCGCCCGGCAACTGCCGTTCCGGGGGCAGGACGAGGTCAGCTGTCCCCCGGAAGCGGAAGCGGCGTGACTGGGAGCGGCCACTTTCCTTTCCGGCCGGGGAGCGTGCTCGGGGCAGCGAGAGAGGCCGTCTGTAGCCATGAGCGTCCCGGCTTTTATCGATATAACCGAGGAAGACCAGGTCAGGGTGGGGAGCGGCTGCTGGTTTCCCTCCGTCGCTGCCCCTCCCGGAATGCAGGAGGGCAGCTGTTGTCTCCTCAGGTGCCGGAGGCCACCGCTAGGGAGGGCGGAGGAGGGGGGGAAATCACTCGTGGAACCTCATTCACACGTATACACGGGTTCCACGCGCGCCCTACGAAGCGCCGCTTAGAAGCGAAGTGCTCCCAGCCTCTGCCGTGAAGGAAGCCGAGGCTGGCGGGGTTTTGCTTCCTAGCAGCTTCGTAGGCCCAGCTGGGGCCTCGTCCGGCCTTTAGACTCGGATCCTTTCTGCACCTGCTTGCCCCTCCCCCCCCGCCGCCGCTGCCGCTGTGGCCTCGCTAGCAAACGCCCTTCCTGCGAGGTTGGTTGCCCGGGCGCCTTTCTCGCTGGATCAGCGCAGCTGTCTCTAGAGGCGCTTAACCTCCAAGGGATTGTGCTTAAGAGCACGATGGGAAATGAATATTTCTGCCTGTCAACATGTGTCGAATGAGAAGTTACAGGCTGTATAACCATAGCTGTCAACTTTCCCCTTTTTTAAAGGGAAATTCCCTTATTCTGAATAGGATTCCTCGCAAGAAAAAGGAAACATTGACAGCTATGTGTATAACAGGGGTCAGCAACCTAAGGCCCATGGGCCAGAAGCGGCCCACGGAGGTTGTTTGACCGGCCCACGAGCCACCCCTGAACTGAGTTGCCCATTTGCACACAGTGCAGGGACTAACTTCCGCAGCACTGGAAATAGCGTCTGTTCACGCAGAGATGCCAAAAATCGTGTGTGCAAGATAAACCTTGCTGACCCCTGCTGTATAATATAGAGAGCCCCATGAAGAGCTTTTCTTGGAGGCTGATCTGATCATATTTCTTTATTACTACTCCCCCTGCCTTGTATGTGTCAGTGGTTCTTGTTCAGGAAGAATAGAGAGCGTATTCTTAAAAGTATATTTATTACATGGCTAGGAGGAATGTGATCAAGTAGTGGGAGCTTTGGAGTTAAGCTGTTTAACACAGCATCGGCGTAGAGTCACAAAGAGTAAACAGGATGATCATAAGTGTATGTTTATGACATTATTAGGAGGACTATGATTAAAGGATGTTATTTTTATAGATGCTTTTTTCTTTTGAAAAGGCTGCAGAACTAAGGGCTTACCTGAAATCTAAGGGAGCTGAGATATCAGAAGAAAATTCTGAAGGTGGACTTCATATTGACTTGGCTCAGATCATTGAAGCATGTGATGTGTGCCTGAGGGATGATGATAAAGGTTGGTGTTTGCATAATTTAGGAAGCTATTGATAATCATCTGACCTAGGGTTGTGATCTACTTTCTTTTAAATTATCTGCCTTCTAGAAAAGTGAGATGTTCTCTTTAGGGCATAATTGTATACAAGGGGCCAAGTTTTACAAGTGGGCACAACTGCCTACCTGTCAGTTACCTGATGATAAATCTAAGCCAAAGGCTAGAGTGAGGCTTTTATTTAGAAAAATAAGAAGACTGAAGTGGAACATGATAAACATACTATTATGAATAGTGTGGAGTAATTGGGTAGAACCTGACATTTCCCAATGAATTTGTTTAGCAGTCAATTTCAAACAGAAAAAATCAAGTGCTTCTTCACACAATGTATAATTAATTAATTATTCATACATTGTATAATTAGCAATGGTGTCCTGATTTCCACAACTGTGCAGAGGACAGGGGTGTAACAGATTTTTGTCTAATGCCAGTTATCAAAGTACAGTGGTACCTTGCAAGACGAATGCCTCGCAAGACGGAAAACCCGCAAGACGAAAGGGTTTTCCGTTTGCGAGTTGCTTCACAAGACGAATTTTCCTATGGGCTTGCTTCGCAAGAAGAAAGCCCATAGGGAAATCTCCAGGGACCTATTTTAAATGCTGGCGGTGGGGAGCAAAGCTTCCCCTCCCCTCCGGCCTTCAGAAGAGGTCCAGGAAGGCCGGCGGGGGCCGAAAGGCTTTGCTCCCCACCGCCAGCATTTTAAAAGCAGTCCGGGATAGCAGGGAAGCGCTTCCCGCTATCCCAGACGGCTTTTGAAGGCAGGCGGGAGTGGGAGCAAAAACTTTTGCTCCCCCCTGCCTGCCTTCCCGGGAGAGCGGAGAAACGGAGCGCTGTCCCGGACGGCTTTTGAAGGCAGGCGGGGGGGAGCAAAGACTTTCGCCCCCCGCCCGCCTTCAGAAGAGGTCCAGGACCTATTCTGAAGGCTGGCGGGGGGCGAAAGTCTTTGTCCCCCCTGCCTGCCTTCCCAGAGGCTTTTAAATCGCCCCGGACAGTGGAGAAGTCCTCCGCTGTCCCGCGGCGATTTTAAAATGCCGCCCACCAGCATTTTAAGATTGCCCCGGACAGCGGAGAAGTCCTCCGCTGTCCCAGGGTTTTTTTAAATTCTGGGGGTGGGAAGAAAAGCCCTTGTCCCCCCCCCCCGCCTTCAGAAGAGGTCGGGGGACAGACTGTCCCCGGACCTGGTCTGAAGGCGGTTTCCATAGGAACGCATTGATTGATTTTCAATGCATTCCTATGGGAAACCGTGCTTCGCAAGACGAAAAACTCGCAAGAAGAAAAAACTTGCGGAACGAATTAATTTCATCTTGCGAGGCACCACTGTAGTCATTGTAATTTTTTATACTTCATTTCACCACCCTTCAGACAAAAACAAAAGAGTTGTATGGATGTATCTATGGCCTTTTAAACTAGGAGTGTGTGTTTCAGTTTTTGTTATGTATTTTTGTGTCTTTATACTGTAAGCTGCCCTGTGATGCTTGCATGAGGGGCAATATAGAAATTCAATAAATAAATAAATTGGAAGTCAAGTAAACATGCCACAGTTACTGTTGGTGTTTGCAAAAAAATAATAATAATTGGTCCATTAGTCTAGAAAGAGTTTTCTATATGTTGTATTAACAATGAAAAGCTGAGACAGTCTTACCAAAGAACAATTCAGTGTCACATTTTTCATTACTGAAATATGTTTTTGTTTTTCAATATAGATGTTGAAAGTGTGATGAACAGTGTAGTATCTCTGCTTCTTATTCTGGAACCTGACAAACAAGAAGCTTTGATTGAAAGTCTGTGTGAGAAATTGGTCAAATTTCGGGAAGGTGAACGACCGTCACTCAGACTGCAGCTGTAAGTGACTTAGGTGATTGAATGGAATAAATACGTCTTGTACCACAATTATTCCATGAGAAGCAGGATTTTTGGCAGAATGTATTAAGAGTATCTTTGAGTGGGTCAGTAAATTATGTCTGGGCTTGATGGCCAATCATTAGTGTCTTCCAGTCAGTTGTAAGATAAAGGTAAAGGACCCCTGGACAGTTAAATCTGATCTCACCTCAATAATGCTTTGAGTTAGATGCACTGGAAGCAGCGGTCTGGGAACAGGGTGGGATTCAAAGAAATAGGGTGCCTCTGTCATTCTGGGACTAGTTAAGGGCAGCCGCTTGCCATCATGCATAGGAATAATTTTGTACTGCTGAAAAAGAGGAGAGAGAGGTGGAACCTAAGCAAATACACACTTGTTAGACACATAGATTTTATTCAGTATTTTATTTACATACCAGAGTAAGCAAATTTATTAAAAGCAACACTTAAATAGAAGCTCTGAAAGCCACCAGTTGTTTTTGCACCACATGCTGCCAAATACAGATATGGCACATTTTAAAAGGGAATGTTAGGCAAATGTGGATATATGCTACAATGGATATGTCTAGTTTTAAATCCCTCTCCTTCCAATACTTCGGTTAAACAGAACAGCTTCCCTTTCCGCTCAACTCCTCATGTTTCATAGATATTAGCAACATACTCCAGGCTTGAGGACTCTCCATCCATGCTGACCTCTCTGCCATATTGTCATCCCAGCCCTGTTTGAGTACAACAAAATCACTCTTGAGATTCTCACTCCTACTAACTGCTCTACAACTCTTCCTGCTGTCATTGCTCAATGCAGCGGTGAGCACAACCCCTTTGCCTACTTAAGGCAAAAACTTTTCCTTCTGCTGCTTAGGCAAACGTAAGACACAACTTATCCCTTGTGATCCTTTGCAAAAATGTGTACATTAGATGAGCAGTGTATGTCCATTAATACATTACAAATGTTGGAAATTAATTGACTTGTCATTATTCCTTAGACTGAGTAATCTCTTCCATGGCATGGAGAAGAATACCCCTTCAAGGTATACAGTCTACTGCAGCCTCCTTAAAGTAGCCTCCAGCTGTGGAGCTATACGGTACATTCCAACTGAACTGGAGCAGGTAAGCAGTTGAATAGTATTTGCATATTAACGAAGAATCCCTTAAAAATTAATAAGATTGCAACAAACCAAAATACATCATAAGAATTACATAATATGCTGCATCATCAAGAACCCCTTCTCGATTAAGGGAATCCCAAATTCTGATTGTAAAAATAACAAACGTGTTGTAGTTTTGTTTTATGCGAGCCTGTCTGGAGTGCTGCCTTGTACTTCAGCATCCCAAGACCGAGGGTATCCATTCTCTTAAGGGAAAAGTAAAGCATGGATGGGAAATTTCCATTAATGATTTCTGCTCCTGAGCAAGGCACAGAACAGAGTTTCATAGTTTCACATTCTTCTGATTTTTATAATATTTGCATTTTCAAAAATTGAACTTGAAATAACTTTTCTCAGTAGTAAAAATCATTGCCTTCTGTGTCAAATCTTTTATAGGTTCGAAAATGGATTTCAGATTGGAATCTTACCACAGAGAAAAAGCACACCCTTCTTCGACTGCTCTATGATGTTCTTGTAGATTGCAAAAAGAGGTAACTGAGACTACGTACTGTGCCAAACAATTTTGACACAATTCATTGAGGCAGGGGAAGATCACTGAAATATTTACCATTTCAATTATTGTTTTTAAATTTGTATGACTTGTGTTCAATTGTGTGCTTAATATAAAGGGCTGCTTGTTCTCATTTGAATGGTACAAATATTAATTCTTAGATTGCATATGACAATTTATGTTTAATAATATTTTTAGTTTGGTATTAAAAGCTAGATTGTAAACTCTTGAGCCATCATAGAGAAGAAAGGAGTAATTTTTCCACCTCCATGTTTGTTTCATGGGGGTGGAAGTGGGGTGAAAAGGAGATTAATTTTTCTCTCTAGCTGAACATTGGGAAAGATGGCTAGAGTGTTCTTGGGGTAAAGGTCTCTCTCCTCTGTTGGGTTTGCTTGAAATGATTGCTTAAAATGATTGGTGGAGAACAGGTGAGCATTAATGCTTGCTCAAGTGGTGAACAGGTGAGCATTCATCTGATCTCCACTCCAAAAATAATGGATTATCTTAGACAGAAGAAACTGATCTCCAGTTTCTCCATATGGACTGAGTTCAAAAAGTGAGACAGGTATATGCTATACTTTCTTATTGACACACACAATCAGTTATCAGAGTCTGATGTTTCTGGAGTCTTTACTGGAAACGTAATGTGGATGGTTTTTCCCTTCTGAGTACAAACTAAAAAAAGAAAAGAAAAGAAAACACAAGAACTCACCCCAGCCTACTTCTGTTCTTTTTATAGTGAAGTTTTACAGAACTGCTTGATAAGACTTTTTTCCAGGTCAAACTTGATGGTGATAGTGATTAGCTGTCAGTACAAAATCTTAAAATAGCAAAGGTCTCACTAGGCCTGTTAAAAAACTGTGCTAGTAAAGAAAATAGACTTTGGGGCTTTAAGAAAAATGGAGATATGCCTTTGTTTTGATTAAAGAATAGATGTGTCTTTTATTATGATAATATGAAATTATGTTGTTTTTCTAAGCTGTTCTATTTGGGTCTTGAGAATCACTGGTGCTAAATGCAGAAACATGGCGCTTAACATTAGGATTAGTCTTAAGAAAATCCTCAGTGTTGAAGTAGTGGTAATAGCACAATATAGTTGGAAATAAAGCTGATTTTTGTATGAAAGCTGTACTTTTATAACCTAATGTTATTGTCCTCTTTCAAAAGCCAATTAAAAGCAAAACAAGCCCACCATTTTATAAATGCATGGTTCCCATAATATGAGATGCTCTAATTTTGAAAGTAACATTTTTTTCTTTGACTTTTATTATCCTTTTATCCAAGAGATTTATAGCCTGCCCTTCATCAATATTGTGTCGTTTCAATTACATTCATTCTCAGGAGCAAGATAGTGGAAGTAAGAAATTGTACTCTATAAGTGTAGTAATTGAGAATAGAGATTTCAGTAATAGAAGAGTGAAGCCCTCCCCACTCCTGATAATATCTGCTCCTTGATTTTCATACAATTTTCAGCATTATTTTGCTTTTTAATGATTGTATCCAGATGTGTTCTGGTAAGTCGTGTAAAGATGTTTCCACCTAAGAGAGAAAATTCTGTAACTGGCAGGTAATTTATCAGTTTAAAAGTATAAAATAAACTGTAAAGTTCTAATATATATATTTTTTAAAAGACCCCTGAGACTGAATGACTATGTAGCTGTTTTACCACTTTGGTACCATTGGCAGTCAAAACTCCTACATCCTTTCAAGTGCACTTTTCATTTGAATCATAGCTTCACAGTGCCTTTAACTATCTGACCATCTCCTTTGATACTCCCTTAGAATTTTGGGGTCACCCAATGAATCTGAAGGTTGGAACATTCAGGAGAAACAATAAGAAGCACTTACTCACACAGTGTATAATTAAGCAATGGAAATTGCTCTAACATAACTACTGCATGTACGGGATGCGGGTGGCGCTGTGGGTTAAACCACAGAGCCTAGGACTTGCCAATCAGAAGGTCGCGGTTCAAATCCCCGCAACGGTGTGAGCTCCCGTTCCTTGGTCCCTGCTCCTGCCAACCTAGCAGTTCGAAAGCACGTCAAAGTGCAAGTAGATAAATAGGTACTGCTCCGACGGGAAGGTAAACAGCATTTCCGTGCGCTGCTCTGGTTCGCCAGAAGCGGCTTAGTCATGCTGGCCACATGACCCGGAAGCTGTACGCCGGCTTCCTCGGCCAATAAAGCGAGATGAGCGCCGCAACCCCAGAGTCGGTCACGACTGGACCTAATGGTCAGGGGTCCCTTTACCTTTAACTACTGCATGTAGTACAAGCAACAACCGTCTTAGATGCATCCAACTGATGCGCAACCATCACACCGACCCCAGAAGTGGTTGTAAAAGGGGGTGGGGTGGGGGCGGAGTGGGCTTGCACATAATCTACTGACATGTGTGGGGTTCAGGAAAACAAACCCCCCACACAAAACAGTTGTCGCCTGTTATAATTGCTGACTTGGACAGGGGTTGAGGCGAGTTCATAAGCTACGAACTACTTGAGAATCGGAGATTATGTATGCCTTTGAATGCCTGTTGTTGAAGTGGCAGAGAGCTGTCACACTCGGTTCCTTCCCATGTGCATCTGGTTGTGAGCACAGGATGCTGGTTTAGTTAGGTCTTTTTTCTGATCTATCAGTTCTCCCCTTAAGTTTGTACATTTTGAAATGATTTTAAAAGGAAGTACTGTTTCTTGCCCACAGTGATAATGCAGCAAAAGTAATGGTAGAGCTGCTGGGAAGTTACACAGAGGACAATGCTTCTCAAGCCAGAGTTGATGCTCACAGGTAATGTAAACATTACAAACTACATTTAGGATTGTTTCATGTGTTAATGGTCAGTGAAAGTTTCAGTAACAAGAAATGCAGCCCCAAACATGCTAAATTCTTATTCCTCTCCCCACTCTCCAAATACTTTGCTTGCCACTTCAGATTTGTAGATGAATGGCAAGGGGTTTTGCTAAGACGTTTTGCTGATGGTGAGAGCACAACTGGTAATGTGTGGGATATGCAGGGATTCTTAACTGAATACAGTCATACCTTGGTTGTCAAATGGAATCCGTTCCAGGAGTCTGTTAGACTTCCAAAAACATTTGACAACCAGGGCGCAGCTCAGTCGGAAACTGCATCGGGTGTTTGGGTCCCAAAAAACGTTTGCAAACTGGAACACTCTCTTCCGGGTTCAGGAGCCCAAACATTCGAGTTGCAAGGCGTTTGATATCCAAGATACAACTGTACAAAATATCTCCCACATTAGAATGCCTAAATGTCACCCTCTTACATTTTTCGAAGTGGTTTTTTGTTTTTGTATTTTAGCGGTGGCCAAGACCTGTTGGTATAAAAATAACCGTCTTGTCTAGAGTAGAAGAAAAGTTCAGTTGAAGTACATGTCTAAGACAGTTAAGTTCATTTCCTGCCCAATTCCTTTACAACTTCTGCACAGGACGCAGGATCTGTGTGTATGAAACGGCAATTCTTTGACTTCTGTCTGGATCTTAGTGTTTGTAGAAAATGCCAGTTGAATGCATCATCAACATTTTTAAACATTATCTGAGACTGTGTAAAATGCCTTTCCAATATCATTCTGTAGTTGATCTGCCCTTGCAGTGATGCGTAGTTGGGCACTTGGCTCTGCCGCTTATTGGGACCCCAGAAAAAAGTGCAAACCATGTAGATGTGTTTTTAAGGGCGCTTCCCACCCACCCCCCCAAAAAAAATATTCTACTGTTAGGGTTATGTTTGTTTGTTTAACTTATACACTGAATAGATTTCTTCAAACAGGGAGACGTTCCATAATATTAAAGAAAACATACTCTAGTTTGGACTCCTGTTGTAGCTGCCATTGGTTTGGGTTTGTTATGAATGGGGCAGTTTGGAAAGGTTTATATAAGGGAAGTAGGGAGAAATACCAGCTTTGGTAGTTCTTCCAGGTAGTAGCAGCAGCAGTGTGTCATATGTTATTATGGTGGAAAGTAGTGGGGGGAAGGGTTAAATTGTAGTTCATGCAAGTGTAACAGGCAGGAGGAAAGTGTCTCTGAGCGGGTACAGGAGGAATGTGGAGTAACTAATATTTGGTATAGAAAGGAGATCAATCTGCAATTTTTTTGTTGGTTTCCAGTTCCCTCCATTTTGCATTAAAAGCAGTTAATACTTTACTGTAGGTCTGCTTGATCTGTGAAGCAGAAAGCCAACTACAATAAAATATACGTAACTGTTGTCTGGGGCTGGTTCATGGCCAGCCACACAGCTAGGTAGCCAGACTCCCGACCTTTTTGTGACAATGATAGCACAGAGAAAATATTTTGTTCTGAATAGCCTTTTGTTTTCGGTGAATGTTCCTGCAAACTTAGACCTAAAAGGTTGGTAGGCATCCCTAAATATAGATGCATATTTAATTGTGTCATGGAAGGAGAAGACAATTGGGCAGGCTTGCTTTTATATATAGGTGTTACAGATGCACACCATTTCTTTCCGCTTACATTCCATAACATTTTCAGTGTTAGGCAAATCCCTTCTCCCCCCCCCCCCCAGGCTTCTTAAAGAGAACACTCAACCTTGATTAGTTTTTATGCTGCTTTTGTTTGTTATTTCTTAACCCAATGTGTTTATATGTATTTATGTTGTATTTGTAAATACTGTTCAAGTGTTTTCGGAATACACTTTGATCTGGAGGTTGTTTTTGCAGAATGGTTTTTAAAAAGCTATTAAATTAACTAGAAATGCATTTTTTCTTCCTTACACTTTACTTTCCTAAATAGGTGTATTGTCCGTGCATTAAAGGATCCCAATACCTTTCTCTTTGATCACCTTCTCACCTTAAAACCGGTCAAATTTTTGGAAGGAGAACTTATTCATGATGTAAGTATTAATTTCTAAACTTAAATATTGAACACTTGGCATGCTGCATGTGAGATAGAATTGCTTGACCATTTTAGTGGGATTTAATCACACATAAGTTATTTTGCATTGTGTTGTTTATAGTGTCTAGGTTTGCATGTCATTCAAACACATATTTTAGTGTTATGTGAACCATTAGGAAATAAGCCTTGAGCTAACTAGTTATTCTCCTCTCACCCCTAGCTGCTGGAAGGAGTAGTTTAGAATATTTTGATTTTCCTTTTGGTTGATCACGGCTTGCCATGCTCAGATCAACAAATTGTGGTTAACATTCACTTGTTTCAGATAGACCAACTTCAGACATAGTTACTGAAGCCATCTTATTTAAATTAATCAGAGTTGAGAGAAGTAGGCCTCTACAACAAAATGTTGTAATCTGGAGTGCTTCCAGATTCTGGATGACCATTTCATTTATCCTCTTCACCTCACATTTCTTCTTCAACCCTGCTCAGACCTCATTGGGCTGGGTCATTTTTGGAGGGTGTAGCAGTGAAGCCACTTGTGCTCAATCCCAATTGTATTAAATTCTTTAATTTCACCAGTAGGCACTTAGGCATTTCCTTCTCCCCACCCAATTGATAGGGCCCCCCTCCCTGGTTCAGTGTCTTAATGTGTTTGGTGATTTTCACCTTTGTCAATACTGCCCCGTACAGATTTTTGTTGTATTTTTACATACCGTATTTTTTGCTCTATAAGACACACTTTTCCCCTCCTAAAAAGTAAGGGGAAATGTGTGGGCGTCTTATGGAGTGAATGCAGGCTGCGCAGCTATCCCAGAAGCCAGAACAGCAGGAGGGATTGGTGCGCACCGATCCCTCTTGCTCTCCTGGCTTTGGTTCACTGGAGAGCCACTGCACAGCTTTCCCTCTCTGCGCAGCGCCCCTTCAGCAAAGCAGCAAGAGAAATGGAGCCCCTTCCATTTCTCCTCCCGCATTGCTGGAGAGGCGCTGTGCAGAGAGAGAGAGAGCTGCGCAGCGCCCCTTCAGCGAAGCGGCAGGAGAAACATCTCCTTCCGTTTCTCCTGCTGCTTTGCTGGACAGGCGCTGCGCAGAGAGGGAGAGAACAATTTTTTTCTTGTTCTCCTCTAGAACTAGGTGCGTCTTACAAGTTTACTGGTACCTCTTTCTTCAGCATTAGTCCCACGGTTTTGGCTACAGAAGCATAAGCACAGAAAATATGAATTTGTATTAGTAAATAGAAAAGTGAGACTTGCACCAGTGTATCTTGGGGGGGGGGTGACATAGTTGACATCAAATATTGAGTTCTTTCTCTAACCTGGTTCTGGCTTCATATGCATATTTTTAATTTTGTTTTTGAATGTTTAAAAGTGCAACCAGTCTGCAAGTCTGCATGGGCAGTGGAGCGTGAAAAAGAGTGAAAGGTTTTGCCTGGGAGGAGCTTGGAAGGGGGCTAATTAGCTTCACCTCTGACCGGTGGACTATTTTGCTGTAACTTCCTTTTGGTACAGGGGATGGGGTGAACGCCCTACCCAATCTCCATTGCATTAAATGCTTTCAGTCTGGCACCAGTTTAACTTTTACTTCACCTGTTACCCCAGCATCCAACAGTCTCATGCAATAGAAACATATTTTTGAATAAGATGTTGAGGACAAGTGACTCATGACCATCTTAAGTTTCCCATTTAACTCTAGTTATTTAAAATAAATCAAACCAAGATTTGATCCTAATTGGTTTTAGCTAACTAGACTTAAAATAAACTGGGCTGTTAATTATGCTCTGCTTTTTGGAAAGTATTCTCTCCCCCCAAAAAAAATGGTTTACAATAATTTGTACGTAGCAGGAAACTGGTTTAGTCAAAAGGGAAAGTAGAAGCATTCACTCTCATTCTGATCTTTGCACAGGAAGAGAAGGGTGGGGCATGGGAAGTGTGTGAGTTCAGTTTGCCATGGCTCCTTTACAATAATCCCTAAACCCATGACGAGTAATCTGTGGCCCTTCAGATGCAGTTGGACTTGATCTTTTGTCATCCTTGAGTATTGGGCATTCCAATGGAGTTGATGAGAATTGGAGTCCAACAACATCTGGAGGGCCACAAGTGTCCCACCCCTGCTGTACACCATGGCAGCTTGAATTCAACCAGTATTTTCTGTTCTGTTCTCTAAATGAAATGTCCGGGAGATGTCTGCTAAATTAGACATGCTCATATCTTGTCCTGTTCTCATAATTGACAATTTCTTTCTTTGTAGCTTTTGACGATTTTTGTTAGTGCCAAGTTAGCATCCTATGTCCGGTTTTATCAGAACAACAAGGACTTCATTGATTCTCTTGGTAAGTTTTTTTCTTTCTTTTTTAATGCACATTTGGTGTACCCAAGACATGGCTGTGATATAAACCTAGCTCAGCTACTCAGAAGGAGGTGCTGTGACTGGCCACTTGCTCTGCTGACTGTGTCTAGTTCCAGGATGAGTACCCTTTTTTGCCTTGTGGGCACAGTTACCCTTTACCAACCATGTGGAGGCTGCATACAGAACAGCTGAGGAGGGGAGTAATGGCTGCTATCCGCTTACCAAATGGTTGATCTCATGACTAGGGAGGGGGCAATTTGCATCCCCATCAGGGCACTGGGCTTCACCCACTCCAGTCCTGTTCCCCCAGCCCCTGCTAGCTCCAAAATGTATGGGGTCTGAAGGAGCCAGGAAAATTGGCTGCATGGAGCAGGGATCAGATCAGACTCCTGAACTTGTGGTTTGCCACCCCTAGCCTCAGCATTTAAAGTTTATCCTTGGGTTCTCCAGTGCTGTTTGAGATTTTGCCCACTAATGTCTTCGCCATTTGGAATGGATCCCACACTCCAAGGCTCTCGGGCGCTTTACTGATCTGCAGGCAACCCCGAGAGAGTTGTTCCCAGGGTGCTTACGTTCTACCACAATAAGGCTTTCTTTCCAGTTGTGTGTGCTTGTAGTTACATAATATCAAAAACTGTATCAGAATACAATTGTTTAGTTTGGTGACTGTTCATTCTGAATTGAATGCTTTTCTTTTGCTGTCTTTTGCGTTTGAACTGTGGTTTTCAAGCATCCACTTGGAAAGACACAGGGACAGTAAATCCTGTGGGAGCAGGTATTATTATTGAATCTGCATTTCTAAACTGAAAATAGCCAATTTGAGAATTCTGACAGCACTCCCAAGTTATATCCACTATGTTATTCATAGATGAGAGGTAGAGAAAGTAGATTTCCCAGTGTTTATTGTCTAAATGACTAAGAGCCCTGTTGTTTGAGTGAAGATAGCCTCCATCTTGTCTTCTTGCTTTTCTTTAGTTGGTCACATACTCCACCTGTGCACTGAGCAAGCCGCAGTTATCAACAGTGCTGCATGAGTGTTGAGGGGGAAACCCGACATAGTGCAAGAGTGCTGCGTAAATGACCTACCAAGCATTGTGGGGGCAGCCCCATTGCCACAAAGCTGGCAACGGATGTGCAGCAGAGAAACATGCAGGCTACTGCATGGGCAAGGTGCTGTTTGAAGAACAACCAAAACCCCTTGTTGTAGGATCATGATGTGAATCAACCAAATCTCCCTCTAACAAGGCTGAAGTACAATCAGATTGTGTACTTGCAAGTGTTCTTAGGCAAGCTTAATCTTTTTGCAGATTCTGTCCCAGTTAATATGTTTCATAGGATGAAGCTTTGTGATGGAATGTTAATGTCAGCAGCCTCTTTATTTACACACTGTGGAAAGAAAGGAGTAGTAATTAACACTTTGGCACTCCCCCATTGATGTGTAATTGACTGTTTCAAAAGAGCACTGGTTCATAAGCTATTGCATGCATGAAAATTACTTTTTCTGTATTGCAGCATTTTAGGACAAGGGTCAGTGACAATGCAAAAATTGTTCAATGATGCAAGCTTTTATATTATGACATTAAGGTTTAGATATACTGGTAATGAATAAATGTTTCCATAAAATTGGGGTTTAAAAAAATAGTGACCAGAATGGAGGTTAATTTTATTTGAAAAGAAAAGGGTAATAGGATTTAAAACATACAAATATTTTTAGGACTAGGTAGAATCCTGAAAACAAAGGTGAACATTCCTCAATTTAAGATAGAAATTTTAGAAAGAAAAATATATTATTTTTCTTAGTGAAAACAAAGAAAGCTTTTCACCTTATGGTAGCTGATATAGCTTGAATGTTATAAAAGCATGCACATGACTATAGTACTCATTAAATATCAGGTAATTTTTAAAAAAATATGAATAATGGAGCCTCTCCTAGGATGTTACCATAGATTAGATTGTGCCAATCAAGTGCATTCAAAGACAACTTGTTTCATTTGAGTGTAGTATAAACATAACAAATTCTTGTACAATGGATTGAACCAACTAATCTACCATTAGTTATACTTCTAGTAAACCCATTGAAATAAATGGATTCAAGTAACTTAGGTTCTTCGATTTCAGTGGCTCTACTCTTGAGTGTGACTTGGTCATCCATTGTCTGTGTGTGAAAATAATGTATTTTTATGTATTTGAAATGCAGTAAAATATGGAGAATAGCACAGAACACATCTAATTCTTTTTGGGCCAACCAATTAAGCCAGCCCAGATTGTGGTGTTTTTTTTAACTTTTACGGTATTGGAAGTAATCCTCTAAATGGCTAGTATGCTTTTAATACTATAATATTTTCTATTTTTTACAAATTAATGTTTTCCCTTATTTTATCCCCCTGCTGGTTTTATTTTTCTTCAAAATTAATAACAAGGCTTGCCACTCTAAATCATCTATTCAGCAAAAGCTCTCACAGGTGGCATCAGCTTGTTACAATGTGTTGTTTTATTAACGCTGACAAGTTAGGCCAACAGTTGTATTATCATGTGTCAACTGTGAATCGCCCTAACATGCTCACATTTAAATCTGGTAGTATGGGCAACCTTTTTACTTTAGCAGGGTAATTAACATCTCATTTGCATTTGTTAATTAGAGTTTATGAGCACTAATTGATTTTTTGTGCTTGTAGATTTCCATTAAAACCAGTTAGCTATAGTTTCTGAAGCTCCCTATTCGCTTGAGTTATGATGATCACATTTTTGTTGAATTGGTGCCAGATAAATAGCCTTCATCATAATTACTGCTAATTAACACAACATTATGTCTGGTAGTAATGTGCTTCCCTGCGCTTCTATTAGTCTAACAGTGTTATTAATTCCAAACATAAATATTTGTTGAGTGTTCAGGTTATCTGATCCATACTTCTTTTCCAATGTCTGAAACTTTAAAGAGACTATTTTACAGAAACGTTATTCAGCTATTTTGTAAAAACAAATAACAAAGTAAATTTACACCAACTTATTTTTTGTTTGCTGTTCACATATTGCTGCATATTGTATTATAGCCTTCCCCAACCTGGGGCCCTCCACCATGGGAATTAGGACTAGAATTCCCATCCGCCTCAGGAGATGGGGAGAATTGCTGTAACATCACACTTTTGTATCCCAAGAACTTCACAATCAATAGCATTTGTAGAATTCAACAAGATGACATCCTCTTCCTCCCATGTAAATGAATGCATAAAATACAAATTGGTCATAATATGGAATGAGTAATACAAACAAGAAACTGAATATGCATCTTCCATAAACTTACAACGTATTTTGAAATCAGCTCTGTAACTACCCTAAGAATTAAGGACCGTAAGAGTTGACACTTGGAAAGTGAACCTCTTGCGGTGGGGATGGCAGGTCACAGTTGCCTCAGTATGTCTCACTTGTACTATAGAAAGGGATTAACTGGGGTGTGTAGGGGGGTGCAAGTAGTATGTTAGGTACTTATTATCTCTTCCATGCTGCATAGATGAAAGGGGTGGTAAGATCACACCTACTCTGTCCTGACATTGGTGCAACATCTGTTAGATGTGTGTGCAAAGAAAAAAATGTAGCAGCCAGTCACAGAAGCACCAACTGTTTTTCATACAATCATTAAGATTTCTTGGAAGCATTTTGGTTTTCCCAATATTACTTCATAACAACATGCAGCCTTTCTAGCACTCTGCCACTGCTGAGCACAGAACAAAAGCCAGCACCAGGTGACAGTGGAGGATGACCCTCAATCCTAAACAAATAGGCCTACTATTCTGCAAGAAGAAACAAACTCATTCTCTATCATCACCTCCTGTATTCCGTTCTTAATGCAAACTGACCTTATCCCCACCTCTTGGAATAAATTAAAGTTCCGAACATAATAATCCTTCAGTTTTTGTACTGTGAATTTTGCAGTGCAGTTCTCCCAAAAAGTATCTAACTGCCTGACGTGGATCAACAATTTCCTAGCAAAAACTTACACTGTAGTGTGATCTCTAATGCAGGTTTATTGCATGAACAGAACATGGCAAAAATGCGACTGCTCACCTTTATGGGAATGGCTGTGGAAAACAAGGAAATCTCATTTGACACTATGCAGCAGGAACTTCAGGTTGGAGCTGATGATGTTGAAGCATTTGTTATTGATGGTAAGAGAGGTTATATGATCCTATTATATGCTGGCTGATAAGACCTTTACTGATACTGAAAACCTGTACAACTGCTAATGATTTGAAGCAGGCGGTTAGGATGTCACAGTCACCTTTTTGCTTCTTTTGGTAAAGTGCGTCATCACTGGTGTGGAAACTGCAGTGAAGACTCAAACGGTGCCCGTGCTATAATCCAGTAGCCAGTGTAAAGTCCTGAATTGGGTCGTTTTGGGGTAGGGTCCCTCGTAGATTATCCAGACCCAATTCTTGTGTTCTTCAGGTTTGCCAGCATGGAGCTGACAAGGGGAAGGGGAGCGTATTCCACCCTGGTGCAGACAGCAAACAGGATTGCTTTATTGTTGTAACCACAATTTGAATGCAATAGTTGACTATGCAGTGTTTCTTGTACTGTTTTGTGATATATTAGAAACCCACCTTTTAATTGTTGCTCTTTGTTAAATTGCATGTGATTTCCAGTGAGAACCTCCTTGTAGAAAGTGCACATAGTACTCTCTTACATATAAAGCACTATGCAAGGCTTAGTGAAATACATTTTTCTGCATGCCATAGTATAACGACAAAAATTGAACACCCGTTGAAAGGACATCCCTATATTCACTTCAGTTCCAGGGGATTACTGAAGCTCTTATCAGTCAGGGTTTCAACACATGTTAAAAGAAATTCATCATAATGTGTTTGTTCTTTGCAGCTGTAAAGACAAAGATGGTGCATTGCAAAATTGATCAAACACAGAGAAAAGTAGTGGTCAGGTGAGTCTTAAATCTTTTTGTGAAGCAACTTAGTGCAGTGCTAATTATAGCACTTAAACATCTGTTTAATATTTTTACTAGACGCAAGATATTCCTATCAGTTGCCTGTAGTTAAATAGTTGCTATTTATCATAATTTTATTAAAGCACAGACTGAATGTGATTAGCTTATTTAATGAAAGAGTCCTATTTTCCAGCACATTTCATTTAATGGCCAAACAGTGGTAAGAATACTAATGAGTTTTGTCTGAGGTTTTTAAGTACTGACGAAGGCTGCAGAATACCAGACTAGCTTGTCTATAAAGCCTTGTTATAGAGGGTAAAAAGTTTTGTTTTCGCATCTTACTCATGTTTTATTTTTTTCTCAATACATATGTACCGAAAATATGGTGTGTGTTTTTGAAAGCAGAACTTTGATGCAATTCCTTTTACATTTCTTTATTTTAGTCACAGCACACATCGAACCTTTGGAAAACAGCAGTGGCAACAGCTGTATGATACACTTAACTTCTGGAAACTAAATTTGAATCAAGTGAAAAACAGTCTCCTTAGCTTGTCGGACACCTGATTATTTGATGTAATATTTAGTATGTATTGGATGGAAACTCAGCTATATTAAACCATTCAACTTAATATTGTGAACTTTTTATTGAAAATATCTAATTGGCTGAAATACATAAAATAACTTGAACTACAGGCTGATAAAGCAATAAACCTTAAACCAGAATGAATCCTGTCCCCCTGTTCTGTTTTATAATCATAAGATCTTATATTCTGGCATAAAGAAGTAAGATAGTCATATGATTTTTATAAATGTGGTATTTTCTGACCTTTAGTTGGTAACTTTCAAATGAAATAGCTATTCTAAAGTATTCTTTTTTAAAAACTAAGGTAGACAAACCTGCAGAAATGAAAGCAGTTTTCTTAATACATGACATTTGCTCATATATGTCACCAAAGACTATCAAAACAGTTACATTATGCTTCTGCTTTATCTGCTGTTAATGTTTTTTCTGTATCTTCCTCATGCTTTCTCTTTCTTGGGTGGCCAAAACTTTTTAAATGCAGAAACCTTTCAATATTGTCAATTCGTGTTTTTATGAAGACATTTTGTGATTTCCAGTCTTTCTCTTCAGTGTTCTGTGAGCTCTGCTTTAAAATAGCTGCACTGACTTCTGAGAGTGGTTGAGAAGTCTTCTGTTGTCCTAATGGGCACTCTGTTGTGACCTAAAATCCACACATAAGACATTAAAGATTTCGTTTTCTCATGGCTGATCAACACTCCACTAGACACTCTTCTAGACATTATATAGGCATATACATTGGGTGTTTATGCACTGATTTCTGCTGTTTACGTATTGGAGATATAACGAATTGGCATCTGTGGGTATTTTTGTACTGGCCTTCAATCATATTCCCAGTGCATTTTTAAAGAAACAAAAAAAAATTGAAATGTAAACACAAAATGCCATCAAATTACAAAAGCAGGCAAAGAAGATTAAAATTGTATCTTAAAAGCTTGGAACTACAGAACGTTTTATGGTGCCAAAATGACAAGTAAGTGCTGGGAAACGTCCCTCTCTATCAGATTGCAGTTATGATTTACAAATGGGCATTGATTGCACTTTAAAAGGAAGCACAATTCCTATCCTTTCCCACATGTACATGAAGATTGCTTTGTAAAAGAAGATTCTCTAAACTTCCTGCCAATTTCTAATTTAAAATTCTTCAAATATTACTGGGGGGGGACAGTGCATGGAGGGTAAAGAGCACCTTTCACACCCTGTCCCACCCCTGCTGGTGCCCAGGTGCAGACAGAGCACAGAGGGTACTCGCGTGCCCTGCAGGGGCTGGGTGAATGCATGGAGGGAGCCCTCCACGTTCACCCAGTCCCCACTGCTGACAGATGCTCACATGTGGGGGGGGGGGGAGTGCCCAAGATTCTGCACCTGGGGTCATGGCCCCCCATGCTATGCCCCTGCCACCACTATCAGTTGTGATTACTAACAATGTAAGGCAAGTAAGGTAGCTAGGATGGCTTTGGGGAATAGGAACAAGCGGGGTGGGTGGAGGAATCAGGTGTTCTTCTCCCACTCAGATTTTGTTCCAAGTAGAAGTATTTCAGAGCCACAAACTCAGTTTGAGGAGGGCTTGCAACTTGCCCCAGGGGTGGACTGAGTCTAAAGGAACTGGGAATAGTCTAGTAGTTGAGCCTATTGTTGAGGTACTGAATGTTCCAGGTGTCTTATGAAAAAAGGAAGAATGAGTCAATTTGATTGCTTGAGACCCTAACCAAAGATTGGTCTCAGGAGGGCAGGAAAAGAGAGATCTTCTCAATAAGCCCCAGACAGCACTACACAAAACCTGTTTTTAATAGGGTGGAACACTCCTCATGCATACTGTATTTTTGCCAAATTGCCTTTTTTTGTCTTACTAGATTTGTGCCACATATGATGGTACAGTGCTCTAGCATGACTTACTTTATTTCATGATGTAGTTGATGGATTGGTCACGTATAAAACTGATTAACTTGCAGGATCAACCTATATGTACATTTGTTTTTGTTTTCTTTCAGTGTAGTCTGGGGTTTAAAATAGTAAATACTTTGTAGTTACTAAAAGTGAAGATCCACTTTGTTAATGTCAAGTACTAATTTGAACATGTTGTGTTTAGTATTGTTAGTACATAAGAGATGATTGAGCATGGGTAGGCAAACTAAGGCCCGGGGGGGCGGATCTGGCCCAATCACCTTCTAAATCCAGCCCGCAGACGGTCCGGGAATCAACATGTTTTTACATGAGTAGAATATGTACTTTTATTTAAAATGCCTCTCTGGGTTATTTGTGGCGCATAGGAATTCATCCCCCCCCCCAAAAAAACCCATAGTCCAGCCCCCCCCCCCCAAGGTCTGAGGGACAGTGGACTGGTCCCCTGCTGAAAAAGTTTGCTGACTCCTGAGATTGAGGAACTAAATAAAATGTTAGGTATACTTTCATCTCTAAGAACAGATTTAGATTGGGTGACAGGAAACTACAAACTACAAAAATAAAATATTGAATGCATGTGTTCCAAACAAATACAGTTTTAAAGCAAATGTTATGAAGTACATTGTACTGCCTTCAGTCTTGTAGATTCTTGGTATCTGAAACAATGGCTGAAAAGTAAACAAAAGTAATATAATATGCTTGAATTTTTGCTTGGTAAGTTATTGTTAAGACATAGTCTTCAATTCAAGCAGACTGGCTAAGATCCAGTTGATTTATATGCTGTGACTTTTTCCTGCTGTTTTCCATCAACTTTAATTGTGAAAAATGTTGCCACATTTGCCCTCTTGATATTATTTTGGAGATCAAGAAGGTCTTAAAGCATCCAGATGCATACAGCTCTACACATATCTCTGGAGTTAGCTCACCAAGGTCTGCTCTGCAATATTTTTAATTGACTTACGTGTTCTGTGGGAAAAGAGGGATCATAAAAAGTCTTTACTATTGCATTCCATTCTTCACTGGGATTTCTCTTGGGGCCTGGATTGATACTTCCGGTATTCAAAGTGTCAGCAATTCCATTACTGTGGGTAGAAACTGATTGACAAAGAGGAAATGGTAACAACTGCCTCTTAATCTCTAGGTACTAATTATATAGTGCTAAACCCCATTTTATATCTGATCCCTAAAAAACCCACCATTACATTAAAGTACAGAAGATAGGTTTTGACACAACATTATACGTAATTAATTTATAATATTATTTTTTATTTTTTTTGGAAAAGGAATATCAAGCCATTTTAGAAATCAAAAAGCTACTTGTGCAAAAGCATTGTTTACTGCCTTTTTGCTTAAAGAACCCATTAACATAAACCGAATGGGTAGGACTCAGACAACACATGGGAAAACACCCACAGAACTCTTCTGCTCAACTCATGGATGGAGCTCTGGAAGCCTACAGGAGACCTCTCTAGCCTTATTTAGATTCCTTCTTGCCTCCTCTATAACTCAAAATAACAAACACAGAAAAGAGATAAGGAAAGGAGAAGGCATGTCAAGGTGTCTGTATATGTGTGTGGCTTGTAAGGATTATCGTTACTAGGTTATGCTTGTTTTTAGTTGTGTGTGATCTCAGATTTGGGGCAGGTAAAGAAACACAGTACAATTCACAAGAAGAGCGGCCCATGAACAGATATTGTGGATGTGTGTGTCCTCTCAATCTCCGCTCCAAGTGCTGACTGTTGATGGGCTGTTTCAGGCCCCCTGCACTCGCTTATTAGCATTCTTTAACTTTAAACGACATGGACCGGGCATCCCTTCAAACAGAGGCCTGGCATCTGTAAAATTGGGACATGCAGCTTCCCGACTTTCATAGCAGGCGGTTGAAGAGCCAAATATATTCTAAGCTTGTTTACTTTTGGTTGTTCTTTGATTTGGGTCTTTTTTTGCAAATTTATAAAGAAGAAGAGAAGAGAACCAGATCAGCTTGCATTAACCATACAGTGACCACCACTGCATCCATTTTACCGTATTTTTCGCCCTATAGGGCGCACCGACCCATAGGGCGCACTTATTTGGGGGGGGGGGATAAAGAAAAAAAAATATTTCCCACCCGAGCCCCAAAGAGCGCTCCGGAGTGTGCCCCATGCTTCGGGCTGCAGCTTGCTGCTCGCAAGGCTTGCGGACATCTGCGCAAAGCACGGGGCGCACTCCGGAGTGCGCCCCGTGCTTCGGGCTGCAGGCTGCTGCCCGCAAGCCTTGGGAGCCCGTCGGGCACTCCCGCTGGGCTCCCAAGGCTTGCGGATAGCTTCCTGAAGCCTGGAGAGCGAGAGGGGTCGGTGCGCAACGACGCCACTCGCTCTCCAGGCTTCAGCGAAAGCCTGCATTCGCCCCATAGGACGCACACATATTTCCCCTTCATTTTTGGAGGGGGAAAAGTGTGTCCTATAGGGCGAAAAATACGGTAATTTACACATACAAATTGATATGCCATCCAAATGTCCAAACAAGGTCGGTAGCCAATCAAAATTGATGTTTACACCTTCAAATATAGCAAGGGTACATAGCTAGGTGTATAAGGGTGCAGATGGTAGAATTGCACCAAGCCCTATGCCTGCAAAGGGGCCCATACTCTCAGCCTTTTTACTCTTCTAAAGCAGCGTTTCCCAAACTTGGGACTCCAGCTACTGTTGGACTACAACTCCCATCATCCCAAGCTAGCAGGACCAGTGGTCAGGGATGACAGGAACTGTAGTCCAAAAACAGCTGGAGCCCTACCATTCAGCCCTAGGAGCCTTCATAAGGGAGCTGCTTCCAGAGGAAGAACTGTCGGGAGAGCGACAGCCATCAGCAGGTGGGTAGTTTCATCTGTGCTGCCCCACTTCCAGCCAGAGTCCTTCAGAAGAGAGTTACTGCCATGGACTTTATGTGTACGTGCATTTTAATGAGCTGAATAGAGTGAAAGATTCTGAGTTAAGGGGGTGCAGAGAATATGTGTATGAACATAACAGTGCTCAGTTTATTTTCGGGCTACTTTGTCAAAGTTTATTTTGCTTTATAGATTATAAATGCTATATTAATCATATAATGCAACTTTTGCTTTAATTTTGATGTTTAGCTTATTTTTTAGTTGTTGAGTTAACAGTGTAACCTTCACTGATTATTTGTTACTTCTTCTACATAATTTATGCTTTATTTGTGATGATGTTACTATTTTTTGTAAGCTGCTTTGGGATTCATTCAAATGAAAAACGGCATAGAAGTATAATAAACCAAACCAAACCAAACAAACACTTAATTTCTTACCTGACGTATCTTCTCTTACAGCAGCATTCATATTCATAGTCTGCTCTACTTCCCATGAACTTTGTTTTTCAACTTCTTGCGAAAGTAGCTTTTCTTTCAAAGATGGAACCTTTTTGGAAGTTGAATTGCAAACTGTTTGAATTTCACCTTCACATAACCTTGGTAAATTTGAGTCTGCTGAAGTTTTTTCTGCTTTTTTATCCATAGTTGCGGAGTCAAAGGGTGGCCATCCACTTCTGTTTACTAAATCTTCTCTTGTCTTTATGGATAAGGAACACGATTCTTCTGTGCTTCCTTTCACAACCATTTCCCTTGTGTCCGGACCACTTGATGGCTCTTCCCTTTCTTTTATCTGTATGCCCTGTTTCTCACAAACCACAAAGGATTGTTCACATGTAGTTTTGGGTGTATGCAATTCCTTTTGTTCATCCTCTGCAAATTTATTAACTTTCAAATCTTCAATCTGAGATTCACATACATTTTCAGGGTGAAGAGACAAAGACTCGTTTGTACTTTCAGGTGTCTTTTCTGTGACTTCTGTCAGTATGGAATCATCTTTATCAGATTGTCTGCTTGGTATGTCATTTATATATTTAGATGGGTTTTCAGCATTTAAATTAAAATTCATAATTAGAGGCAGATGATTCATGTTCCCATCAGTGGTAATCAGAGTATTTACACCTAAATTGTCATTTGAGGAAGCAGGTGAAGGTGGAATTTTCTCTTGTGTGCTGCAAGTACTACTTTGTTCACAGCATTTGTTGTTTTCGCATGCATTATCACTATGTATTTCTTCAGGATTAGTATTACTCTCTTTACCTAAAAGAATATTGGAAATTGTGGAACTGGAGCTCTGACTTGGTGTTTCTTTACAAATGTCATCATATCTATCAAAGCACACATTGTGCAGGTTTGTGTAATTATTCTCCACCTTTTGTGACAAGATGGAACTAGTTTCAGTCTTCGACAGGCCATTTGTAATTTCCTCACCAGTAGCAATATCCTGAACTTTGGATTCTTCAGCGAGTGCCTTATTTGTGGAAGAAGCTCCCTCATGGGGTGCATTGTTAATATTTTCATTTATCTCAAAAATAAATTCATTCCTTACATTTCTCTCTGGATGCTCATTGAGTTTAGTACAATGATCAGTATCTGGAGTAGAACAATCCAAAGCTGCAGTGCTTTCTAAGAGCATCTTGGGTTCTTCCACCAATGAATGGCAACTGTTTGAGGAGTTTACTTCTATCCTTGTCTGTATTTTATCAAACTCCTTTCTGTTTTCTTTTCCTTCGGCTGCTGTTCCTCCACACCCAGCAACACCTGACCCACAGGTTACTTCTGGAGTAATGAAATGAGCTGTGCAGATAACTTTGCTTGGAGAAGCCTCCTTTCGATTTTTATTGAAATGGCAAACGGCATTGTCTTCATTCATAATATTCTCAAGACAATCCAAATCTGTTGGGTGAAAAGATTTTAATGATGAAAATTGGAAGGATGAATGCTTTCAAATATAGTTCATATAAGGGATGTATTGCCACTTTAATCATAGTTAGTTCCTTCATGAATTTGTCTAATCTTCTGTTAAAGCCACCCAAGTTGGTGGCTATCACTACATATTGTGGGAGCCAAGTCCTAACTATGCTAACTAACTAAGGTCAGCATTTCGAATCCCTGCGACGGGGCGAGCTCCCATTGCTCGGTCCCTGCTCCTGCCAACCTAGCAGTTTGAAAGCACGTCAAAGTGCAAGTAGATAAATAGGTACCGCTCCGGCGGGAAGGTAAACAGTGTTTCCGTGCGCTGCTCTGGTTCGCCAGAAGCGGCTTAGTCATGCTGGCCACATGACCCGGAAGCTGTACGCCGGCTCCCTCGGCCAATAAAGCGAGATGAGCGCCGCAACCCGAGTCGTCCGTGACTGGACCTAATGGTCAGGGTCCCTTTACCTTTAACCAGTTACTGATCTGCAAAGGGACCTAACCTCTAATTCTGTGACTGCTAAGCTTATTCAGGATTCTTTGGTGAGGGAACTTATCAAAAGCTTTTTGAAAATATAAGTAAAGACCGCTTGTTTTCACTCTGAGAGAAATCTAAAAAATAGCTCAATTGATTAGAGCGTGGTGCTGAAAACACCAAGGTTACAGGTTCGATCCCTGTATGGGACAGCTGCATATTCTTGCATTACAGTGGGTTGGACTAGATGATCCTCGGAGTCCCTCCCAACTCTACTATTCTATGATTCTATTAGTGAGTTATCCTTGCAAAAGCTATTCTTGTTCAGCTTCAGCAAGATTTGTTTTTCTATATTCTTGATAATTCTATCTTTAATAATCGTTCCACCAGTTGTCCTGGAACAGATGTTAAAATAACCATTGCCTGGATCCCCTCTTCATCTCTTTTTAGAGGTTGGTGTCACATTGACTACTTACTAGTCATCGGATATATGGAAGGTGATTTTAGTGGCAAGTTACATCTTTTATTAGAAGATAAACAGTTACACATTTCAGTTCTTTAAGAACTCTCAGATGGATGCCAATCAGAAGTGGCCAGTTTTAAATTTATCACTAAGGCCCAGAATTTTGTCTAGAACACCAGCAGCCCTGTTTGTTTTACTGCAAGATGCATTCCTAGCCCTGCTTTTCACTCATTCCATACCCTTGAAATCCATAATCTCATTGCCCTTACTTGGCATCTCATAGTTTTATCAGCCTGGCTTTGTTCTGTCCTATTCCCCACCCACAATTATTTGTTGGGTGGTGTGGGGGTGCTAATGCTCTCGTGGCTAGCAGGGTGAGGGTATTAGGCTGCAATTTTAATATGAGCATTTGGCAATGAATATGTATTTCAGTAATGTGAGATTCTGATAATACATTTTAGCTTATATATTTTAGTTACCATAGCTAAAAAATATTTTTTTTAAGTTTTTCTTTAGCACGCTTAGTTTAGATAAACATCTTCTAGACTGGTTTTTTTTATAATTACACACACACACACACACACACACACACACACACACACATGTACCTTCAACACTAATTGATTCCTCTTCCCCTGTGTTTATATCAGCATTGCTTTGTTTTGCTTTTATTTCATCCAGATTCAAAGACCGAGTAGTTTTTAATCCAATGTCTCTTTGTTCAAGACTATTAGAAACTTCTTTTGATTTTTGTGTATATTTGTTTTCTGTTTGGCTTGTATGCATTTGATTTTCATAACCTGTCTCAGCAACCTGCAATTAAAAAAAGAGCACATGTTTCTATTACTATTGAGCTGAAATGGGAAAATGGGTACAGTGGTACCTCAGGTTAAGAACTTAATTCATTCTGGAGGTCCGTTCTTAACCTGAAACTGTTCTTAACCTAAGGTACCACTTTAGCTAATGGGGCCTCCCGATGCTGCTGTGCCCCCACTGCGCAATTTCTGTTCTCATCCTGCATCAAAGTTCTTAACCCGAGAATCTGTATTAAAGGTAAGACTGGGGGAGCAAGTACTCCAGCACAATGCTTCCACACACAAAGGAACACTGCTAAGAAAAAAATGAACTAAAATTCTTAAAATGGAATCCCTGAGTTTAAGAAAGAGAAGGTCCTTGCCTGATGGCCTTCCTTTTACATTTTGTACATTTTCCTGGGCTGCATGGATATGTCTAGAATCAAGAGGCCAGGCCATATTGAAAAGGACAGCAAGGCTGAAATCTTCAGTAACAACCTCACCGATATTGGCATCCTCCACTCAAGGCAGTATTTTTTCCTTATAGTAGAAATGTATAGAAATTAGTTTTGATACTTGGATTTGTTCCTCTGGATTAGAAATTTAAAAGTATACAAGAAGTAACTATGGATAAATCTTTCAATTCACTGAGGTACTGTCATAGTTGAGGAAAACGTATCTCGTACTGAGATACCTAAAAGTTCTGAAACAATTATTCTAATGTCTCCAATGTATGAACTAGATGGATTTCTAAAATATGCCTGTTCTTGTTTTAGTTTAATAATAGCTTCTTGAACTTTTGGAATTATTTTAAATGTTTTTCTTACTTCCTGGTAACCTTGTTAATTCAGTAGTATTTAAATGGGGGGGGGACCTTACTTCATTTTTCCAAGTTGCTTGTGTTTTCTCATATTCATTCTGAAGATTAAAAAACTTTTCTTCATTTTCTTTTGCCTTCTCCCTTTGCAGCTCATTATCTCTTTCAAGGGTCTGCAATAAAATTAATTATCCAAAAAATAATCAATACCACATTAATGAATTTTGATGTGTTTTATGTTGCTTGGACCTTTTCTTCTAACATGCTGAAAGTGCCATACAGATCAGTGATAATGTGCTATCACAACAATAATTTTCATAAATTAACAGAAAGGTGCTTATAGTTTAGCTAACAGGAAACAGGGGGAGGTTATGAAAAAGAAATGGCTATAAAAGGGTATAAAAATACTTGCCATTATTCAGTTTCACTGCATAAGTTTTAATGTGCTGAAAAAGTAATATAAAGTGCAGAGCTAAGAAATATGAAATGTAGCACATTCTAAACCTTTGTTTGCGAAGATAAACACTACAGCACATCCTAGAACATATTTTTATTACAATAATCAAACCTGAATTTTATTAACATTCCATATAATATAGAGTTCAGATTAACTTAAGGACTGTGAAACACCATTGCAAAAATTCCAATCTGTAGTTTTTCTTGTTTGATTTTCCTATTTCATTTTTAAGTTGGTTCAATTAAATTAAATCTGTGTTAAAATAATACTGGTATGCTATTCCTACTGCTACTTCACATTTACGTAGCACCAGCAGTGTGCAAGGCAGTACACTAAGAAGGATTTTAAGCTGCCATACTTGTCTTAACATTTCTGGATTAACTCATTGTCAGCTTTGCTGTCACATTGATAAATTAAAGTAATCTTGCATAAATCAGTAGTAAAAATTCTCATACATCTCTCAGGTACTATACAATTTTGCCCTCTTCACATTTTTGAAAAATGAATAAAAGGGATACAACCCAGTGTATCCACAACCTAATATAAGATGATGTGACCAAATTTGCCAATGTAAACAGTGTTAGTGCATTTAGATAAATGGTGACTATGCACGGTTTCTGTGATTATTTAAAACCATTTCTGGGGTTGGGAAGAGTCCATAAAAGCTCTCTTTCAAAATTAATTATTTGCTGCGTTGCCTTTTTCTACAGACAGTACTTCTGAACCTATACGACACTGAACATTTCTGAAACACTGTTGGCTATGCACACTACGGTGATTATTTGAAGAATGAAAGAAAAACTGTAAAATTTACCTAGAATGTGGGGGATGTGTGGCCCTCCAGATGGTGCTGGACTCAACAGCTCCAGCCAGCATGGCCAGTGGAGTCCATCTAGATTGATAGATGCCTTCGCTAATTGTGGTCGGGATACTACACAGACAGTTTTGAATTTTGCTGCTGTTGCTTTCTTTTTAAATGAATCAAAACATATAGAATGCTTGAGGGAGAAAAGAGACCTGACGTATCCTTTCCATGCAATTATCCCTCTATATGGTTCCATTTACTGCTTGAGAGATTTTTTTTAAAAAAAAAATCTTTCACAGATTTTATAAAAAAGTGAAATGTAAAATCATTTTAAATATCAATGGAACCAGAGGTCAAGATTCGTTACACAGGATTCTAAAACTCTTTGGCCCCGTTTGAACCAATTTCCATTCCTGGGCCCACATGCGTAAACCCATTCCGCTCTTTTACGAATCAAAAAGGTCTACGTGTCAGCAATCATGGATCAATTGGACACATCTAGAATGGTCACCCCCAGTACTCCTTCCGTCCCTGCAAACACAATACGGCTCTTCCACCGACATGGCTGCAAAGCGTCCTTGCACAGCTATATATTTTCAACAGGGCATAAATACACAGGCCCAGATCACATGGCCAATTACTAGATTTTATCTAAAACATATAAACTATGCTATCCAAGCCTACATACATTGCATTTAACGTGAATCTTCATTTAAGTATTATACTCACATGTGGATGTCCTCTGGCCTCAGAAACGGAACTGATGCATTGAGTGGGATCCTTCCATGAGTGCAACTTTCCTTCCATGAATGGAAGCTCTTTCCATTCATGCAGCATTTACACTAGATGCAATCCTACTATGTCTTCTGTTGAAAAACGCCCTCATTCTGTTGCACTTAACTAGCTGCCATTTAACTCACTGATTTGGCCCTGCATTTTAGTACTGTGAGAACTGCCTTTATCTTCTGCTTTCTCCCATTCATAAGTTTATAAACATGGTAGCCTTGTCTAAATAGGTGCTGTCTAAATAGCAACATACTCCTTTTCAGACCCCTGGCATACATGCTGACTCAACAAAAAGCCTGGTTATAGTATGTTGCACACTAGGAAATCTAGTATATGAATTATGTGAATTTGAATTATGAATTTTGTCAGAAATAGCCAGGCAGATTCCATTGCATTCAGCAGAGTATAAGCACACCTGGTCAACAGCAGTGGGGAAGGGACCCCCTTCATGATCGCAAAACTGTGCTTTGGAGAAATATGCATGGAAGAATAGTGCATATCCAAAATTACTAAAATTGAAATTTACTATAATTATCATGTTGCCTCATCCAGCTCTATGGAAAGCCACAGGATAGAGCTCAGGGTTCAGCCTGATAGGATGACAGTCTTAAGTTCTAAAGAACATATGACAATCTTTTTAACAAGTTTAAAATACTTTCTGAAGTATTTTAAATCTTGTAATTTGTTTTTAATGTTTTATTATAAAATGTAAACTGTCCTGGGATCTTAGGGTGAAGACAGTGGGTAACAACAACAACAACAACAACTTTTATAAAATTATTTAGCAGATTGCCATCAAGTTTCTAATCAAGAAATATCTGACCTGACATGCTTCTTCTAGTTCATTCAATGACATTCTGGCATTAGCTTCAGTTTGTCTGCAGAGCAGTTGCTGCATATGTTGTAGAGACGCAATCATTTCCTTTTTAATAAAAGAAATGCATTCTCTTTTAAATGACAGGATTATTCTGTAAAGCTGAGCACAACAGGATATGCATATATATTTGTAAATTCTTTATTTAAATGTTGCTATTGTTATACTTGTGTAGGAAGATGGTTCAATCATAACCAGAGGCCTCCTTATCCTGAATGTCAAAGGTAAAAGACTGGGAGAATATAATGGCATATTGGCTTGAAGGTCAGAGGGGTATGAAGTAGTGGTTAATCTCATACAACTTGAAGTCTCAAACTGCTGCAGCTGAAATTCAGCGTTTTATTGCTCCCATGACTATGAAGATGCTAGACCATTCTGAGCTTCCAAGCAACATGCACAATATTGGGGGAAGGGGGGAAATTATATAAAGATAACTAATTACAGGTTCATAATTTAACAGTCAAGTCAGTAAAGTTCTATTGGTAAACCTAAACAGCATTACCAATTCAGGATGTATTATTTCACATCAAATTAATATGTTTCTTGGTTCTTCAGGTTTCAATGCTACAGATGCTCCAAGTCATGCAAATTTGTATGATGCATTGTGAAAACAAGTATTAGATCTCCAAACTCATTGTATATGATTTAAAGTAGTTATATAATTGAGATTCTCAATTCAAAATACACTGAAATCAAACATCTATAATGCCAGTAGTAAAACTCACACAAATGTTTTACAGATTGAATACCTTGTCCAAATAAATAAATAAATAAATAAATACTAATTTAGCTTGTCTTTGAGTAGGCTTACTATTATAAAGTATTTGTAGAGTGTTTGTTTACCATTTCTATAGCAATAAAATGTTTTCTTAGTTTTCTTAAAATGCATTAGATTAGGTAAAGCACAACATCCACAATTTAAGGCTACAATTTCATGCATATGTCTTTGGGAGCTGGGAGTTGAAATTTTGGTAGTAAAGCACTCCCAACCCACTGCTAGAATCTAAAGTTTCAGTTGTGATGATGAGGTCAAGGAGCATCCTTTGACTATATGGCTGCAATCTTGCATACACTTACCTGAGAGTATTACTTACCCTCCTGCAGGGCTCCCCACGCTGCGGATGTCTGTCCGGCGCGCAGGGTGCTCTGCTTCAGGGCGCCCCGCCCCCCCGCCGGGCGGCAGGCTGCTATCCGCAGCATGGGGAGCCCTGCGGGGAACTCCCGCAGGGCTGCCTAGGCTGCGGGTGTGTTCCCGAAGCGCTGGGCGCTCTGCTTTCAGGGCGCCCGACGCTCCGGGAAGCAGGCTGCTATCCGCAGCCTAGACAGCCCTGCGGGACCTCCCGCAGGGCTGCCTAGGCTGCGGATGTCTTCCTGGGGGCTGGAGAGCGAGAGAGGTCGGTGCGCACCGACCCCTCTCGCTCTCCAAGCTTCAGCGAAAGCCTACATTCGCCCCATAGGACGCACCCAGATTTCCCCTTCATTTTTGGAGGGGGAAAAGTGCCTCCTATGGGGCAAAAAATACGGTAACTTGCCTTCCATATATGGTATGCCACGACTAAGTTCTAGAGGGGGTCGCCGTGGTAATAGGATGTTACAGCAAACATAACAAAGGATATTGTGGCACCCTAAAGACCAACAACTTTACTATAGCATAAGCTTTCATTGACTAGAATTCACTTCATCTGAAGGCAGCCCTGTATCAGGAATTTTTTTTTATGCCTGATGTTTTACAATTTTTTATGTGCTGCAAGCCACCCAGAGTGGCTGGGGAAACCTAGCCAGACGGGTGGGGTATAATAATAATAATAATAATAATAATAATAATAATAATAATAATCCGGGAGGAATATCGCCTGGCTGCAAGGTGTGAAGGCCGCTCCCTGCAAGGCCCTTTCCACCTGGCCTAGGGGTGAGGCCCACATTCACCAGCCCTACAAAAGAGGCTCCTCATGAGGCTGGAGGAACATTGCCCGGCTATTGTTTTATTGATTGATTGATTGATTGATTGATTGATTGATTGATATGCTGTAAACCGCTTTGAGATTTTTATTAAAAATATAAAGTGGTATAGAAACAAACAAACAAACAAACAAACATCTGATGTCTCGCTGAACTTAATGGGGCTTACTTCTGAATAGAAATGTTTGGATTCAACTCAGAGCCAGCCAAAGACACTTTGGTACCTGAGGCAAGCCACAAAATGGCACCACCACAACCACCAGGGAAGAATGAGTGAGTGAATACCTACATTAGGAACAAGGGGAGAATGGGAGGAGACCAGCTGTGCCTCCTATTCACCTAGAGGTCGCTGTAGAGGTGGCAAGGGGGAACTTCCAACATGCCAGATACAACCTCCAAGGAGTGTGCTGCAGCTGTTTCACAGCAGCAGCAGGCAATGCATTCTTTGGAGACAGGATCTGCTGTCCCTGTGGATCCTGCCACCTGAAGTGGTCGCCTCACCTTGTCTCATGTTAGGGTCAGTCCTGATTCAACTGTCTATCTGAGTAACCAGGGAAGGCCTTATCAACAATGGTCGTACATTTCCCCCCAGGCCCTAGGACTCTAAGCACTCTTATTTTAACTTTATATGGATTCATCCTTTGACAACATGGCTTAATGACTGCCATGGCTTAATGACTGCCATCAGTTACTTAACATCTTGCAGCTTCATACTGGCTGGGGCTATGGTACAAAAGGAACTGTTCAACCACATCATTAACACAGCAAATAAAAAAGGCCTAAAAGTATACATATCTCAGTAAACTACAAAGTTTACTATACAAAGCTGTAATTTTAACTGCACATGTTCTTAATAAATGTCATTGATATATAATATATTCTTAATATATAAATTACCTGCTTTTCTTCCTTAAGTTGTGCATTTTCTTCAGTGAGTCTTATATTAAATTCTCTCTCCTATAAATGAAATAAACCATGTCATTGGCCCCTTATGGTTTGTTGCTGCAAGCACAGTACCCCATGAGAGAGTGAGAGTGCAGAAAAGAGGGGTCAGATAACATGAAACTCCTGTATACAGAGCAGTGAGTGTAGGAGGTAACAGGAGGATGCAAAGTGCAAATGGACTGTACCCTAACAATATTATTATAACAGATTTTCCACAGAAAAATATAAAAGGATTTTAACATCCAGCATGACCATTGTACTATACACTATATAGTATAGGAACTATTAAATTAAACTACCTAGCAGTGCACTGCACTGCATATTTGCTATAGTTGTCTAGTACTATAGAATTTAAAACAGTGCTACCACACCGAAAACACCTATTAAAATATCAGTATAGATCTATTTTTATAAATTAAAAACATGAAATCTTAACTGGCAAAAAATAATTATCAAATACCATAGAATATTTTTGCTGTAGCTCTTTCAACTCCCATTCCTTTGCTGTAAGATTGAGATTTTCATCTCCCACTCTGTGCTGACAAGTGACATTGGACCTTATCAAGTCTGCTGCAACTTTCTTTAGCTCCTTAATAAGGAAACAACCATAAATAGTTCACCCAATATTATTTCTGCAATGCCAAGCAAGACAAAACATCTTTCCGCTTCCAACTAATGCCCTTCTAAGCAAAATACAGAGACAAGAATATTAATGGCATTAAATATAAATAAAATTGACAGTGACAGCTTATCTTTGAAATGATGTTTCACAGTTACAGGTCCCTTGTGTGGTTACCCATATATTTTTTACATTTTAGATTTACACTGCTTTCACAAAAATAGGTGTTTTAATGCTTCACTGTTGCCCTTTTTATAACTAGAAATAAATGAACACTGCATTAGTTTGTGGCTGATACTGTGTGTTGCAATGATACCAGAAAGTCCACAAGAGCTGCAACTCTAAACAACTGACAGAAGGAGAAACGAAGATCACTAATTATTCTAAGTACTCTCACTGCTTCATCCCAGAAGAGTTAAGAATACATTAGTTTAATATATTTGACCTGTGTTTACCTTTAAAATGTTAATATTTTGCAACTATATTTATTTCACAATTCTGTCTGCTGCCCTTCTTAGTTTGTTTAAAGCAACTAGTACAGCAAATAAACAGTACAGGCTTTGATCTTATTAAATTACAATGTATAGTCTCTGGAGTCATAAATATTGCATCTTTCCCCCACCCCTCCCTCTTTTGTATGGGGTAGCCTGTTCAGTATCTCTCTCTCCTTGAGTGCTCTGACGTTTACTCAGACAAATAGCAAAGGTTATGAATGCTGTTTGTAGATAATATCAAGAATTCTTCATGATGCCACAGCACTGAACCAAGCATTCAGAATGGCAATAGTTTTATCTAGCAGCAACTAAGTTTGGTCTGTTTAACTTTTCTTCATAAAAGTGGAATTTCCCCTTATCACAATCCAATAGTTTAACTGTTCTGGACAAAATCATATAACAGTGGAAAGTAGAAATGGTTATTATCTGAGCTGCTGAATTTTATGAATGCCAAGCTACCCAAATACCCAAGCTTCCAATTTAATAAAATTAATAAAATGCAGCTAATTTTTGAAAGGATTTTAAAAGGCACAATATGCCCATGAAAAGCTGTACACCTTATTAAAACGCAAAAAAAAGAAAAGAATGCTAAACTATTGTCATAAACACTGATCTCATTCTCACTCCTCCCCTCCCCAAAAACCTGTCGGTATGGAAAACAAACACTCAAATTATTGTGGAAATTCTGTTTCTTTTTTGTATTGGCATCTATTTGCCTGTTGATGATGGGGAAGGGTTCTAAAGAGCTTAGAGAGGTTGCTCAGCTGCTATGGTTCTGGCAGAGGGCAATCTGTTCACAGAGAGTTCCAACAGTGCCCCTCCGCCAGCAGAACAGAAGCAGTTGGCAAAACCCTGGGACCCTTTGGAGCAGATTCGGGAAGCACAGGTGGATGCATGGGAGAGGAAACAAAGGAGACGTCTGTTTGCATAAAGTTGGGTGTTGCTCAAGCTGTTGTCTGGGCTAGTTTGTTGCATAACTCTAGTAGAGGAATATAATGTGCCTAGCAGTTTGAAGTGGGATAAGGAGTGACATTGCAGAAATACTGCTGCATCCCCAGGAGAGATGGGAAGAGGGCAGTTTCTTTACGAATTTTTCACCACACCAGCTCCAGGTATCAACTTGCATATGGGTTCTTTGGTTTCTGAAGACTTATGACTACAGCCTGAACTGCCCACAATCTGAACAAGTATGTATGTATACATAAAAACTGGATGCTAATGGGATCCATGGAAAAGCCCATGCAATCATTCACTGTCATATCAATTCACCCTGAATACATTACACTGTCTGTTTACAAATACTAGTTGGTGTAGCCCACCTACTCTCACAAGTATGTTGCCAAGGGCCTATAAAACAATTGCAGAGCCTTTCCATTACTTTCAAGGCACAATTCTACTTGCTGGCTATGACTTCCAAATCTCTTGCTGGCTCAGGCCTAACAGACCTGTGAGACTAATCTCTCACATAAAATCCACTGCGACTTTTAAGACAAGCTGAGCATCCGTTCTTGATTATAATCACAAAGTTCAAACAGCAAGGATACAGAGGGAGATATTTTTGGTGACCACTCCTCCATTTTAGAACACACCTCCCCTAGGGTCTGTTAAAACCTAAGTCTGCATGCCTTCTGAAAGTGTTGTAAAACTTTAGTGTTTAGGCTGCTCTTAAGCAGGATTAAGCAGATATATGGTAACTTTATATTTCTATATTTCATACACATTTAACTGGATAAGTTGTGGCCTTTTCATATTTCCTTCATTTTTAGCTTTTTGCCAACCACTTTGAGAAAAGGTGGGATAGATATAGAATTAAATAAATACAATACAATACAATATACCTACCTCTTTTAGGTTATCTATCTCAGACTTTTGTCTTGCGTTCACTGCTCTCAATTTCTTATTGAGTTGAATTGCTTCCACAACTTATGAATGGGTTTGGATAAGATAAAAAAAGTAAAGAACTAATATTAAAATACTTTTATGTCTGAATTTTCTACAGAATAAATGTAACCTACAGAATCTGTATGTGTTTGTTTTCTTGTGGGGAAATTATGTCCAGAGGCAGATGTTGACAATCCCTCTGGAAAATAGGAGGAATCAGCTGTATGTGTGATTACTCAGTTTCATATATTATTTCCATGTGTCTTTTATATTCCACTTTTGTTCTATAGAGTTCATATATTTCACTTCTTAAATTGGAGATAGGTGGAGGGGTTTTTTTAGAAATCAGGTTTTGACACCCACTTGCCATATATTTGTAAAATATTTATGCAGCGTAAAATTGGTGCATACTGAAATAAAACCTAAAACCATAATAATAATAATAATAATAATAATAATAATATTTTATTTATACCCCGCCCTTCCCAGTTTAGAAAACCGGGCTCAGGGCAGCTAACAACAAATTTAAAACACTTAATTGATGCAACAAAAAACAGCATGAAATACAGTATAAAATGTGAATGACAATAAACTCAGAATTCAAAAATCAATTTAGGGGGGAAATCCATCCAATAAACATTAGATGATCACCAAGGCTATCTGGCTAAATTAGTCCTATTTGGGCCAGCAAGGAGACCAGGGGAGAATTAGCTGTGGGATCCCAGAGCGGGTAATCCCTTTTTATGAAGAAGGGGAGGGAGAGGGAAGGAAGGGGAATAAAGTAATAAATCTAGCAAGTTTTTACATGTGATTAAGCAAAAAGAGATTAATATCAGTAGTTTGGAAAGTGGAAGACATTTCTTGTTCAATACGTGACTTCCATAGGACTTTTCAAGAGACAGTAGTTTCATGCTCAGAATATACATGATTACCAATGTTGCTGCAGTATCATATGAATTTCCTCTGCAGTAAAAGTTAGTACAAGAAATACATTATTTTCTTGTTGAACAGAACCAGCTAATATATACAGTGGTGCCCCGCAAGACGAATGCCTCGCAAGACGGAAAACCCGCTAGACGAAAGAGTTTTCCGTTTTGGAGGTGCTTCGCAAAACAAATTTCCTATGGGCTTGCTTCGCAAGACGACAATGTCTTGCGAGTTCCTGCTGGTTTTTTTTCCTTCCCCCCCCCTTTTTCTAAGCCGCTAAGCCGCTTATCAGCTGATCAGATCAGCAGATAAGCTGCTAAAAGCCGCTAAAAGCCGCTAATAGCGCTAATCCGCTAATCCGTCAATGGGCTTGCTTCGCAAGACGAAAAAACCGCTAGACGAAGAGAATCACAGAACGGATTCTTTTCGTCTTGCGAGGCACCACTGTATTGAATATTTTAATATATAATCATAATATATTTAACATTTTTAAGCATTTACTTTGCACATATACTGAAATTATCTTAAAATATTGAAAATATAGTAAAATCTCATACATCTTTGTTTTGAAAAGATAATCGATTTTTAAGAATAGAATTTTAAGAATATGTAATACATAGGGTGGTATTCAGCTATATTTTACTCAGAGCAGACCCTCTGAAATTAAATTAGTTTAATTGGTCTATTCTGAGTAAAAATGATTTTGAGTGGTTTACAGATGATGACAGTGTTTTGTAACTGTGTACTTGTGATGGGAAGGAGTGCTTTAATGTCTGATTGGTTAAGTAGTAATCTCCCCGGTTAGAGGGAACCCTTTACAAATATCTCCAACACTCCTTTCCCCCTACACCAGGCCAACTCCTCCTTCTGTTACATCTGACCAACCCTATCAGTCAACCCCAAACCCCCTCTCTCCCCTCATAGCTAACCAGGTGCTATAGAAAGTGGCTTTCTGAAGTACTGCCCTGCTACCGTGTTAAACCTTGACGCAGCTGTGGGGTGGGGGGTGGCACTTAACAGAGCAGTTTGTGAAGCACCCCCTTACCTCTGTTAAACAGCTTGTCTGGGTCATCTGTCACCCTGTCATCAAGCTACAGTTGGTGTGGCTACCAACTAAACCACCTGACACTATCTATATAAGGAAGATGTACAACAACACGTACTATTAGACACAATTTATGAACAACATAGGTATTAGTCAAGGCTGGTTGGTTAATTTTATCTTGAATTTATAATTTTTTGTATTGATAGTGACATTATGTTTTGTTTTTTTGCTGTAAATAGAGTATAATAATAATAATAATAATAATAATAATAATAATAATAATGTATTAATATGCCACATCTCAGGACTTGGGGAGGAGCAAATATGAACTGATTAAATGTCCTGCTCCCTGCCTCCCTCGATCTTGTGCAGTGGTACTTCAGGTTAACCTGAAACTGTTCTTAACCTGAAGCACCACTTTAGCTAATGGGGCCTCCTGCTGCTGCTGCTGCGCCGCCAGAGCACAATTTCTGTTCTCATCCTGAAGCAAAGCTCTTAACCCGAGGTAATATTTCTGGGTTAGCGGAGTCCGTAACCTGAAGCATATGTAACCTGAAGCGTATGTAACCCGAGGTACCACTGTACTTGTATCCAGTTGCTGGCTGTGAGTGTGCCACTACATTTCTGTCCATCTAGTCACTTCCTTCTCATCCTCAAATATTTGTGGAAGACCACCAATAAGGGGTAAGCTGTCATTCTCCCCTGCTCCCATGGGTTTTGCTGTATTTCTCAGCCTTCACACATAAGGGCTGGATCATGTCTTAGGTTCATCACATATTTATTTACCGTTCTGCTCTAATCTCGCATGAGCATCTTTTATTTTTCTCAGCTGACATGTGATAACTGTATGGCATTTTTCAACTTCATTCAGACTCTTCTGGTGGTCCTCCTTTGCTAACACGTGTAATTGCAACTTTTGCTCCTGCGTTAAAGAAAAGAAAGAAAAGAAAATAGTTAAAGACAAACTTTTCATATGGAATGATGTCTTAACTTTATAAATTAGACGGTGCAGGAATGATAAACACACTTATTGGGAGGTAAGCCCCATTGAACACAGTGGAGCTTACTTCTAAATAAGCATACACAGAAATTGTGCTGACATCCCAAGTGGAAGGGCAATCATCTTCCAGCACAGTTATTAAAGATCTCTGTAAGGTAGGACAGAAGCCACTGTAGAACTGTGCCTCCCTATTTCCACCCCACTCCCACTGTCAGGAATATCATTGCTAAATGGTATGGAAAAGGCAACAAGTGATACAGAGAATCAGCAGAGGCTTTCCTGGTCAGAACCAGCACTTTCAGTCTTGAATCCCAGGCAAAATGTGTAAACATGTGCTTTAATCTGTTTTTAGCTTTCTGTAGATATTAATTTTTTTATTATTATGTATTTAATTTATTATTTTTATTTCCACAACTCCAAACAATGGCATGCAGGCACTTCTCTTGCTCCCCTATAATGAAGATCAAACTATGTGTGATACAGGGAGATCCACACACCACCCATCTCCTGGCTGTTTTTTAAAACAGAAATGCAGGCACGGAGTGCAGTGGAATAGATATGATAAAGCTTTTCACTATGGACCAAAAATGTTCTCCACTCTTGCCATAAAGAAACTCTAGTGGGGCAGGAAGTGGTCACAATATGTGAGTTTGCTACCCCTTCTAAAGGCATTCTTTGGACTTTTAACCAAGTTCTTTAACACCAAGATCGGCAATGACAGGTAAGTTTATCCCAAACGTAGCTTGCTCACCACTCTTATTCTTCCCCTGCTGCAGTGTGCAGCTTCCAGAGAGGATTGGGTAACACTCAAACAGAGCAATGCCAAAGCCTAGCAGGCATGTTCTACTGAAGCATGCTTTCCACAGGGCCTTTAAGACAGAGTTGTTCCACCTGGCCTTTGGCTTGGAATCAGCTTGATCCCCTCCCCCTCTTTCCTTTTCCTTCTGTGATGGAACCCCTATTTAGGGACTTCCCTGGCTTTTTTCTGGCCCACATAGAACCTGTTTGGATAGTTGGCCTTGGTGAAGATTTGACGTTTTCTCCCCCCAAACAGTTTTTGATTTGGGCTTCCACTGAAATGAGGCTGCATTTTAAGTTGTATTTTAATCCTGTTTTTAAGTTGTATTTTAATCAATTGTTTTTATACATGATGTTAGCCGCCCTGAGCCTGGTCTTCGCTGGGGAGGGCGGGGTATAAATAATATTATTTATTATTATTTGTGCTCTGCTAGAGTAACATGGCAGATGTAATATGGAAAGGATAAAGGAAGAAAAGTGGGGACAAAGAAAAGGGATGGCACAAAGAGGACAGTGGGATGTTCCACCCACTTTTGGCTTCAGTCCTACCAACTGCTGGCCCCAACCCATCCCACTACAAACTCCAGCTTCAACCACAGCCGGCAAGCGACCCCCAATAAATTACCCCTGGGGAATGCAGTCCTTGGCAGAAAAAGGTCCCCCACCCCTGGTGTAAACAGACAAGACTGATGGACCCCTGAAGTTAGATAACCAAACTGTCAAAGCACAATTCTAGCTATAACAGCTGGATTAGGACCCCCTTTTACTACACAAGTTGCCAGAACTCTGCAATCATCATCTGCGGCTCTTGTCTATTTCTCTCCCTGCTACATATACCACCCTTTTTCAAAAGATCTCAAGGCAGTGTACATTAGAAACACATTACATTTAGGTGCCATAAGTTGTACTTGCCAGGGCATTTTAGCATATCATGTAACCCAATATAAACTATGGTTTTATCCAATCTGTTGAATTGTGTAAGTTTTTTTTTAAAAAAACTGCTGCTTCTGCTGTTTTGGTTTTGTACTGCTTTATTCTTATTACATTTATATTTTGCCTTTCCTTCCAAAGCAGCACACGGCAGCATATATATGGTGTTATTATATTGTTTTATTGAAGGGTGACACATTTTTTTTCAAAATTTGTAACAGATTATATTCCATTTCAATGACATACAACTAAAGATAGAAGTTTAAGAGACTAACAGTGAATATATGTGTGGATTCAGTTGTCAAGACCAATATTATATGCTAATTTATCATAGCATAAGCCACTGAACAGATTCTAGTTCATAAATTTTAGTTCCTGAGAAGGTGAAGTATGACTTCTAAGTTTGGGTCTTTCTAATGTCACTGGGTTAATTATTCAAACACTCTTCTGGTCAAAATGACCTTAGAACTATTTCCTTGCATTTATTGTTCTATTATTGCATTGCCTCTCAACTATCCCTGCTTATCTCTTGTTCTTCTGCTTGGAAGTTCCTGTACTCTAAAATAAGCGGGTATGCCTTGCCCAGTGATTTCATGTCATAGTAAGTATAACTGCAAATGCTGCACCCAGTTATGCTATGTCCTGCTGTGTGTGCTCCTAGTTTACTATTTTCAAAGGGTCTACATTTAATTAGCTGCAAAATAACTTATGTTCATTTAATTTCGATGTTAAAATTTATGCCAACCATCTTGGTACTTCCAAAATATAAAGGCTTCAGTTCTGAAACTACTTTTTCTCTTTTAACTTTATTGTGAAGCCTCAGTTCTCACAACGAGACTGGCTAAAACCATGCAGCAGGTTTAATACACATTTCAGCTTGCTGCATGACCAAGCAGTTGCCTGATTGTTTTCCAAATTATTTTCAACTGATGATGAGGTTAATATCATTCCCCTACTTCACTGTGAGTTAAAAAGCAATCTGCCTAAGTAGCAGAGAAACCAAGCAATCACTTCGCTATGTGAGAAGCTGTAATATGTATTGAACTCACCATGTGGCAAAGGCCAAATTCTGGATATGAAATGAAACTCAGCCCTAACGCTGGCATGAATATGAATTTTTTTAATGGTAGCTTCTTTATTACCACTGAGGAGACTTGTTTGGAGAGCAGGTAGATGTCTCAGTCATTTGTAATGGCAGGCTAGGGCACTTGTTCATGAACTGAGCACTTCTGCTCAAGAGGGGAGCCTATCCCATTGGAAAGGAGAGGCTGGGGTGTGTAGTGGTAGTTAAACCCTCTCTTGCATAGTCACCCGGCCTGTTTTTCAGACAGTGGACTACCGGTAACTTGAGTATCCACAAAAAGCAGACACCCTAGACTGCCATGTTAAGTAGAAAGCTAACAAGCCTCTCCTGGTGCAGTTCTATGCATGAGTAAATGCCATAACTTGTCACATAGTTTATCTCTTTCCTCTTAATTGTGCAAATGCATGTGTACAACAAATTTTATGCAAACAATTTTTTGCAAGCACATGAACAGTTTACAAGGCTGGACATAGTTTACTAGAATAAATAGATTATTTGCAATAATTTTGCATGATCATTAATTTAATATTTGTATGGATAAAATAGATTACACATACTTCTTAAACAAGAAGCCTAACTTAAAAGTGAAATAGGACAAAACACATTTTATGTTGCCTTTGATCTTTAACTTGTAGCCTTATCTCCCAGGTCAAAGGACACATTATTCAATTTCACCATATTTTGTGTAAAATCACTGTAGCGTTGAAGATGACTTTCAGTACAAATGTCATGGTACTTAAGGCTAAACCGGACTCTAGTTTTTGAGCTTCTTAATTAAAATCACAGTTTATAATGGTCTGACAATATTATCTTTATTCTTTCCAGTTGAGCAGCAGCAGAATTTTCACAGCTTTTAGTCAATCAAGCTTAGCAATGTTTCAACAGCTCTCTTTAATTTCAAAAGTGGTTCAGCAGAGTGACTAAACTGAACTGGCACACTTAATTCTTCTATGTTACACTGGAAGAAGAGTAACACACTGCCTGCGTCTTTCATACCATTTTAATTATAAATATTAGCCTGAAAAGAAGAAGTAAGTCTAATCAAACCATAAAGTTTAATTGTAATTTTCCTCGCAAACACTTAAGTTATTATACTAGCAAGGAAAGTTAGAAAAATAATGCTACACAAAATAAAGTGCAATTTTGTTAACAAATAAATAAATCCAAAGATTAAGGGAAGTTTGGATAAGCACCTCTGCAATACTCAGGAGGATATTTGAATATATACCAACACCTCTATAACCCGTAACTATAAAATGCAAAGAACTCTAACATTTTGCTACATGAAAAAGGGTCTTCCACTCACAGAATGATGGTTGCGTTCATGGAAAGGGGACATTTTATGAGAAAAACCATCCTTACATGAACAGAAGCAAAAAATTAGGATGCAAGCCTTTGACATTTTTATAGCTTTTGTAGCTCTTACCATTTCGTTAAGCTTCTTTTGCAAAGAGTATTTTGAAATCTGTAATAATGAAAACCATTAATGATTTAAAATGCATTGGCAATTAATTGTAATTCTGCTAGTTTCAAGGAAGTGGGGAAGTGGTAAAACTTATAACAGAAATGTAATGCCTGCATAGATATGAAAAGCCTTGAAAATAAACCCACATTGCTAATAGGCGGCCAGCTTACACATCCTTTATTTATTTATTTATTTATTTATTTATTTATTTATTTATGGTGTTAAAAAAAAGGAAGTGGGGGGAACTAAGGGCATGATCCCCTCCCACCTTCCTTATGGGCATGGGTGCAACACCAGTGTTAGAATGGGCTCTCTACTCATTACCATCCACCTCTCTGCCTCTCCTTAGTGCACACTACTCATGCTTGGAGCACAAATAAATTAAATTAAGAAGGAATTCTGGCCGTGGATGTGAGCAGTGTGCACACAGGATGCCCCATTGCCTCTAACAACCTACCATGCTGCCTACATGTATGCTCATGAGCATGGAAAGCCAAACCAGATATAACATTTGCCAAGCAGCTGTTACATAGCTGTTAAAAAGAATAAGGCTGTGGGTTGAACCATAATGGAACCTTGGTATGTGGGTGGCGAGCTTGAACTCTTTGTCCCTGTCATGGACTGGTACTAATCAGAACTGGACTTCCTGCACAACTATTCACATTGGGAGGAAAGCACCAACTGATATCAACAACAGCTTTCCTCCCCATTGCAGATGGCAGTGGTGGGCATTATATAGTCAGAACTATGATGGAAGCAAAGAGTTAACCCACCCCTCTACCACATTCCTGATCCTGCTTGGATTTTCTGTGCCCCACCCCAACCCCATTCCAATGCTGCTTGATTTTTTAAGCACACACACACAAGGGAAAACCATATGCCTAACATATCATCTATTTTTCCCCAGAGTGGGGAAAGAACGGTTCTTTTGAGTCTGGCTCCATAAGTACGATACATTTCAAGCATTTTGGAAATCCATCTTCCCCTCAAAGAATTCTGGGCCATGTGGCTTGTTAAGGGCTGCTAGGAATTGTAACTCTGAGAGGGGTAAACTACAGTGCCCAGAATTCTTTGAGGGAAAGAATGTGATTCAAATGTGCTTAAAAAGTATAGTGTATATACAACCTATGTATATCTGACTGGAGTGGATGCTATGACTACAAACTTCACATCTAGTTCTTCATTGAGAGAGAAGAGGGGAGAAAGCACGGTTCTTCTGAGCCTGTGCAAATCATTAAAAAGTGGATACTGCTGTGACTACAATGAAATGCATCATGTCTCAATTTTTGTAAAGTTTCCCTGCCTGATTTTACTCATCCCATGAGTCCAGCTTTGTGCCTGTTTACAAGCATGTTTATAAGGGTGTTCAGAAAAAGAAGAAGCTCTCTTAACAATCTTTCTCCTTACAACTATTTTCTTTCTATTTTTATGCCTTGCTTAGCTTTTCTTATCACTGAGGCTCTAGTGATCATATTCCATTTATTCCACCTCAAAGCTTCTCCCCATATTATGTTTATAATACCCTTCTTGGGCACAAATGATAAAATGCACCACTGGAAGCTGGATCTCTGTGCACCTCCATACTAACACTAGTTCCACAATTATAATTGGTGGGGAGGTCTTGTGCAACAAACCCTCTTAACAGGTCATTTGCTGCTCTTTTTAAAACTCTGTGCAGCTTCCTAGAGTAGGATCATGGCATGCATGGAATGGGTCTAATCCTTTCCTCCTGAACTGCAGTCCCAGTGAAAACTGCTTCCCGACCTGAGCTGCTATTTGCTACAGAGGGAAGTTTACTGGTACCATTCTCTACCAAGGCAAAAAATACTGGAGATGCATGTTGATCATGGCATCAACTCCCAGTATTATGCCATATTACCTTTCTCACTGCTGCTACATGTATAATATAATTTGGCTCTGAAAGGCCACACTACTCCCCTGTTGTATTTCCTTTTCACCTGTACGTCTGCATGAATATAATAAAGCTTACAGTCTTGTGCCAGGTTTATGGATCAGCATATAATAAATGTTGCATTCAATCATCCTATGACTTTTCTATGCACTGAAGTTCTTGCCAGAGCAGAACCGGCTGCTTCTAAATTTCCAATTGTATAACTCAAAGATTAAGGTAAGATTGATTATTATAGCCCAGTCCTAAGCACTGATCAACCCTTGTGGTACAAGCAGGGGCTTGTGCTGAAACAAGTAAGTTCTCATTCACTGCAAGGGAAACCACCTTCTTCAGAGATCTGTTCACATACTGTTTCTTGTACCATTTTGCCAGTACAACCTTGCACCCATGCAAGGAGCAAGGTCACCCTGGTTCCCTTTAGAATGTGGCACAAAATGCTATCCTTCTTATGCCAGTCATTTCATTTTCATCATTACCCACCTAAATGAATCTCTAGATTTCTCTACAATGCTAGGGCATGACTGCTACTGTGCTAGTAAAGAGACTAGGGCCCACTCCCAGCATCAGGCGAAGGTGAAAAAATATTGATCCTGTGCTTTGCTGCCAATGTGTAGTAGAGCACAGAAACAGGCTAAACCTGAATGAGCTCACTTCTACAAATTATTGCTCATGAGTAGAATAATCTACTCATCTGAGCAATGTACCACCAGAAGAACAAATTCACCTGAGACTACTGTTCCTTAATGAGCAGAAGTCCGCTCACCTCCTTTTAGGGGTGCGGTGGCTTTGTGGGACAGCCAGCGCCTCTCCCCACCCCCACCAGCTGAAGATGCATGGCTGTGTGTCAGGGTCTCTCCTTGCCAGGACTTGAGCTTCGGCTCACACACCCAGCTTGAAATCCTGCTCCGTGTCAGCCAATTGGCCAATGGCAGTCTGGTGCAGAGGGCTGGACATGAGGGACCAATCCCACACCATGCCAGCCCCTGACACCCAGCTCTTCTTCATTGGATTTCAACCTATGATTTGCCTCTTCAAAGACAGAAAATGGCTATCTCGTGCGAGTTCCAGTGTTAGAGTGCAGGTCTGCTTGTTGTACATATGATTAAAATGTTTGCATGAACTGCTGTTAGTGCAACTGACATACCAGTTGGCTGAAAACTGACTTACTGAATGCCTTTGTTGTGGTGAATTTAAATCAGATTCCATTGCTGAATGGTTCCCCCCCCCAACTATATCTTAGTTAAGAAAAGCAAGGGAGCATTTATTACTCTTTCAGTCCATGTATCATGTTCAGCCAACCATGAAGTACACTATATATCACTTGTGCTGTGTCATGAATTGAGCAGGACATAACAAATCCTTTCAGCCTTTTGCACAGAAGGTCAGCAATGTGAAGGAATTGCTTTTAAAATAATCTCAGAATTAACCAGATTATTTAAAAAAACAAGGTACGGCATCAACATAATCAAGCTATCTATAAAGTTAATGAGAAACTAGTATAATCAGCACAATATTAATGACAAGCAAAATGTCCACTGTTGAATAGTGAAAAGGCACTTTTGAGTAATTCAGGGATCATGAAGAACAGCAAGAACAGTTTGGGAAAATGCCCTATGGTCAACAGTTAAAGTTAAATTTACATTTAACTTTAACATTTTACTTTAACTTTACATTTACATTTAAATTTAGATATGTCTGAGTGTTTAATAGCAAGGAGGAAGTTTGTATGGTTTTTGTATGATTTCAGAATATACTTTAATAAATTTAATTTTCCTGGTCTGGTCTAATATTTTATTTGATTCCCTTTCTAAACCGGTATTATTTTATAAAACTTATTCAACTTAGAACAAACAATTCTAACTTAATCATTTTCATTTGAGCAGCCCAATTATCTTTAATCAAATTACTCCAGAGTTAATGTTTAGGGGAAATTAATTAAGTGTCTTACTGTGAAGTTTTGTTCTTGCTGGTGAGGGGTGAAATGTTTACTTTAGGATGAAGCTCCTACTACTACTGCAGACAAGGCTGGAATTTTCATCAGAAGAACTAAACAAGCCTAACACTGAACTTCAGAAGTATAATTGTTAACAACCTGAAAGAATAGCTGTGTCAATCCCAAAGAAGAAGAAAAATAAGATGTCCACAGGAATTCCTATGAATATCAAGGGGATAACTATTCTAAGATCCTATCCCACACCCAGAACTGTAGCAGGGTAATTTGCTCTCATTTTACCAAGGAAAATAAAATTTCATGGTAAGTCCAATTTTTCTCTTATTTTTGGTGGGGGACAACAGATTGCTATGGGACTTCCAAGAACTGTTCATTCAAGAAAGTTCTGTGAACATTTTAAGGACCCCCTGACCATTAGGTCCAGTCGCGACCGACTCTGGGGTTGCGGCGCTCATCTCGCTTTATTGGCTGAAGGAGGTGGTGTACAACTTCCAGGTCATGTGGCCAGCATGACTAAGCTGCTTCTGGTGAACCAGAGCAGCACATGGAAACGCCGTTTACCTTCCCGCCGGAGCGGTACCTATTTATCTACTTGCACTTTGACGTGCTTTAGAACTGCTAGGTTGGCAGGAGCAAGGACCGAGCAACGGGAGCTCACCCTGTTGAAGGGATATGAACCACCGACCTTCTGATCGGCAAGTCCTAGGCTCTGTGGTTTAACCCACAGCGCCACCCGCGTCCATTTTACTGCACTGTAAAACTGTATCAATTTTATAAAAATGATTGAATGGAATGAGTTTTGTAAATCTCATCCAAATGAGCATTGATTTCAAAGGCTGGCAAAATTACTGCTCCTTTAACAAAGTGAGCAACTATGCTCTGTGGGAAAGTCACTCCTTTAAATAGAGTGGATTGGAGAGTGGATTTCTCATGGAGTATTTCCTAATGGGAGAAAAAACCCTCATTTTTTCTGAACTAATGAATTGTTTTACTAAATCTGAGAAACACAGATGACAAGGTAAATATGGAACTCTGAGAAGAACTGCTACCTTCTCTTGCCTGATTTTCTTTATTGGCTATCTGAGGAATTGTGGAAAATGTCTCCTTGGCCATTTTGCTCCACAGGACTCTGGAGAGTCTGCTGCTGCTGTGTAGTTCAGTTAAGATGCAAACAGAACGCTAGATGAGGAATTGTATATACAAAATAAGACAAAAGAACTAGTCTGATGTAATAGGAATAGTATTAAACTTAGAATGCAGAGACCCAGTTTATATCCCTCCTCAGCCACAAAACATTGAGACAATTACTAAGTCTATTCTACCTCATAGTTTTGTTGTAAAAATAAAAAGGAGTCATTTATTTTATTTTCTGTGTTTATATGGTGCCTTAAGCTCTTTCAAGGAACAGCAGAAAAAGATCACTTGAATAGATTTCCCCAGCCCAATGTAGGAGCCATGCAAAAAGTCCTGGATTAGACAACCTCTTGTTTGGGAAAGAAGGTAGGGGGCTGCATTGTGTCCCTGCTCCCCCACCAACTAGTTGTTAATTGGCAGAAATGCAAATTGCTTTACTCGACTAACCATGCACAGTCTTGGCTGCTGCATGGACACTCTATTGGAACAGGGCCCAAATAAATCAGGCCGCATGAGTGTGGAGCTAATGTACCTGTAACATTTTTAATGTTTCTTTCAGTCCTTCCATTTCTCTTTCTTTTGATTCCATAGCAAGTAAACATTTTCCCTTCAAAGAAATATAATATTTTGTTAGAAAAAGGAAATATAAAATGACAAATTTCTCAGCTAAGGGACATAAGAACAGGTCTCTTGAGATGTGTTAATAATTATGCGCATCATAATCTATTCTATATGCCAATGTCTTGAGGATAATTACTTCTGTTCTTCAAAATACTGCAACACAAAACTCCATCCACTTCAATAGCACACTATACAGTGAGTTCAAATAAAAAGTGATAAAAGCCTGCTAAAGACTTCGTAGGAGATTATGGATCCCTAATGGAACCTGTCATCATTCAGTTGATGTCAACATCACTTCCTCAAAATAAATATGCCACAATCTCTATTCAGAGACTATTGAGATGACTCTTTTACTGAAAAATACACTGCCCCTTGCCTTTATTCTGCAGCGTTGTTGCTCTGCTTACTCCCTCTCTGTTGGATCATATAACTGATCACTATCATGCAATTGTTACAAAATGATCCACATGTTCTGTTCAATGGTTCAAGGAACTGTATTAACACAACACTTTGCAAACTTTGACATTTTCATTTTTTATACTCTTTTCAGTTAAAAATACTAATCTATAGTGTGTTTACTTTGTAGCACTGGATGAACATTCACTCCTGATTGGGTGTGAAATATGCTTCCACTTTTTCAGCCATCAGCTTGAGGTCACAGAATTTGATGAGACTCTCTATTAAGTTTTACACACTCATTTTTCTTTTTGCATTTGTCAGATAATCTACTATAACAATTTACTAATGTAAAAGTTGTGCTCAAAGATTTAGGCTACTTCCAACAGTGTTACTCAACAAACTTTATGGGGATACTGTGATAACAATCTTTAGTATATTTATGCCTTACTCAGGTTGAAATCTCTTACGGCTTTTGTATATGATCTAGGGCATGGGTAGGCAAACTGAGGCGCAGGGACCGGATGCAGCCCAATTGCCTTCTAAATCCAGCCCACGGACAATCCGGGAATCAGCCTGTTTTTACATGAGTAGAATGTGTGCCTTTATTTAAAATGTATCTCTGGGTTATTTGTGGGGCATAGGAATTCATTCTCCCCCCCCCCAAAAAAAAAAAATATAGTCCAGCCTCCCACATGGTCTGAGGGACAGTGGACCGGTTCCCTGCTGAAAAAGTTTGCTGACCCCTGATCTAAGGTTGCCATATCTTGAAGTGCAAAAAAGAGGATAGCCCAACCCAGGGAAACAAATCACAGCATCCAGACAACCCATGCCCAAGCCGCCCGCACCTGAATCTGAGCCAAAAAAAACAAACAAACTCGGACATTTCCTTTAAAATGGAAAAAAAGCAAAACCCAGATCAGCATGTTGGCCCTCCCTAAGAGGACATGTCTCGGATTTACTGGACATATGGCAACCCTAATATGATCAAAGCATTAGATATATGCACAAGGCAACACCTGATACTTCTCATGCAAAGATGCTCTACAGAGTCCTCGGTCTTTGGTAGGAACTTTTCAGTGGTTGCAAGGGCTGCCACTGGAAGGGAAAAACTGAAAACTCCCCATGAACACATAGCTGCCCACACTAAGCACTCTGAATCCCAACCACTAACTGACTATGCTTTTTTTTGACAAATGAGTCATATCATTACCTTTTCTTCTTCTGCAGCAAATAGTCTTAATTGGAACTAGAATTGCCACAAGAAGGAAACAAATTTAAATAGTATGATCAAACAACATGTGTAACTTTTTATTTAAGGTAGTACATTTTCAAAAATTTGCTGCAATACAATACAATTCATTCCTCTCCACCTCCCCAACTTCATGTACATACTCACCAACAACAACAAGGCTCTCATTATAGCTGAGACTAGATCAGGCTTATTGTTTTTGAGCAGTTCAACTTAACTGGTCTTGAGAATATGAATGATAATACCACTTGTTGTATATTACGGTTGAGAATAAAGACTCATTAAGTACCTGTTTTTTAATAGCTGTCATGGCTTCTGTGTGCTGTTTGTTTAATACTTCTTTATGATGCTGAAGAGCCACCTATTATATGACAATTTAAATTAAAGCAGAACAAGACAGTTAAAAAGGCATATATAAACATATTTAAAGTAAGATGTGTCATTATACATTAAGAAAAAATTTCATTTTCAAGTTTTCTTGGTTAAAAATAAATAATCAAATAAGTGAAAATTAGTGAGATGTATAAACCTGAAAATCATAAATCAAAAAATCAAAAAAATGAAGATAAATAATCAAATAATGATTAAAGAAGGCATACAAGAATAATAACAACACTTGCAACAAATCTTCCAACCAAGAAGAAAAAGCATAGGTATATTAGTGTAGTTAGAAGAAATTCATTTCTATTAAAATTTAACTATGAATTGGGACCTGAATGAAAATGCTATTCTAATGCTCATTTACTTTAAGGTATGTACAAATGAGATAGTAATATTTATAGCTTATTTAGAATTGCCTTTTAAAAAACTGCCACCCTCATCCACAGCAGCAGTGCAACAAGAGAGTGTATGGTGTTTAAGGAGACAACTTGCATTCAAATTCCCGTACAAAATGTTTTGGTTGCCTGTAAAGCCAAGCATAACTGAAGACACACAGTCTTTAGCTGTGCTCTGTGTTTTCTGGATTCAGAGAGAAGAGTGAAGGTGCAGTATAACACTGGCTAGAACCAAAGGTACTGCATTCAAAGTACCTCATATAATGGTTCTTCACATTTAATTTTGACAGAATAAATCACTAAATCTGCCAAATCCTACATCTCTTTAGAGCAAAGACTTTAGAAACACACATTTTATAAATTCTATTGACACTGCTTACACAAAACCTCAGAATACTATAGAAACATGTATATTAGATCAGAAACCATATTTTACAATTCTTCAATACTGATATTAATTCCAACAGTAAAATTACTATGAACAGATGCTATCAAGTTTTAACTGTTTCAAAAACACCAACCTTTTGCCACTCAAGCTCCTGTACTTCAACAACAAATTTGCTAATTTGTTCCTCATATTGACTTTCAGTCTCCTAGTTTCAAAAACATACAAAAAACTAGTCACTGTTTGTTTGTTTTTTAAAAAAGCATTTTCAAAGAAATGTTAGTTAATAAGATTAGGATAGTTGTTTGTGCTCTGAATAGAATTAAATATATGTCTCACTCATTAGGAAGAAGAAATTCCATCTAGTCTTAAGTATACATTAGAAACACACAGTACTGTGTAATGGCTTCCTTTACACACACACACACACACACACACACACACACATGCTTCAAATGACAAATATTATACTTGATCTTACCCAGTAGGCTAAGATTCAACAAATATTAAGCGGCAGAAACTAATAATCTCACCAATAACTGTTTCTAATTAATAACAATCCATTCTTTCACCAATATATATTTTCCTGCTCCTTCATCCTAAAAAAAGAAAAAAACCATACTGGAGGCAGGCAGTGCACAAACTTCAGGCTGTGAGGAATTACATCAGACATAAAAACACAGGAAATTGCCTTATAATGAAGCAGGCCATTGATTCACCTAGCACCATGGGCATAGGCAGGATTTATGTTTCGGGGCGAGCAGAACCAAGTTGTTTGTTAAACTTGATTTAGGGGGCAGCTACCCTCCACCCCGCCCCCCTTTGGCTACACCCATGCCTAGCTCAGTACTGTCCACACTTACTGGTATCAGCTCTTCAGGGTTTTAGACAGGAGAAATTCTCAGCCATAGCTGGAGATATCAGGATGTGAACCTGAGACTTCACCACAAAAAGCAGATGTTCAGCCACTGAGCTACAGCCCTTCCTACAACACCATCCCTTAGCTGGGAGACCTGGGTAAAAACACCCTCTCAGCCATGAAGCTCAATGAGTGACCTTGGGCCAGTCGCTGTCTCTCAATCTAACCTAACTCACAGGGTTGTTGTGAGGATAAAATGGGAAGGGGGGAGCCACATACACTGGCAGAGGAAGAGGAGTGCGGGGGGAGTGCACCGCCCCTGACAGCGCGATCCCAGTGGGGTGCCATTGTGGCTGCCCCCCCCGCCCGCGCTGGGTGCCACGCCCCCAGGCCGCACGCCAGCCCCGCCCCCACCTTCTCCGCCTCCCTGGTGCCAGAGCATGAAGCTCCGCCACTGGCCACATGTGTCATCTTGAGCTCCTTAGAGGAAAGGTGGGGCCTAAATGTAATAAGAAACAGAAAGTTGACCTAGGAAGAAAAAAACCAGAAGGTGACCCAATCAGGATAGAAGTACGGTAAATCTTCCTTCACTGGCAAGACTCTCAACTCTGAGATGATCCTGGGCAATGTGATGCATAAGGAAAAATGCATCTACAAGGAAAAATGCATCTAAGGGGGACTCAAATGGGAAGGGAACAGTGAAAAGCAGGATGAAATTAAGGTATCTTAGACCTAATCTAAAAATGATGGGACACTCATATTTATTTGATCAATATCTATGTTGCTCTCATATAATGTGAGGTGGATGTCTCATTTTAACATGAGAAAGGGTGGAAAGGTAGGAACAGCTAAACCGTCCCTCCATTATCTATTACACAGTCTAACTAACTTCGGATATAGACATTCAGCTGGGGAAAAGTGCCCAGAATGATGGGAAGGTAAAAAAAGGAAGGGGTTTAGCTTCCCCTAGCACTGTGCTTTCTTGATGCTAAAATGTGGTCCCACCTTCTTATATGTGAACTGAAAATGTTAGGATTCTATAGGAACCCTAAGAGGTTCCTCAAATTCGGGCCCACTACAATGAACCACAGCCTGGGCACAAGATCTTATTTCATTTGCATTTAATTCATTTTAGTACACATATACTTTTAACACATATTATTTCTCCCCTCCCTTTCCTTCAACATAGCCTTCCTGATTTCAAGCACCACATACAGGTTCCTCCCAGTTAAAAACAATGGATTTTTAATGAGACTTACATTAATGAGACTTACATTAACCACCATTAATACCTCCATACACATAAGACAAAGATAATCAAATTAAGCAGGAAAACCCAAATGAGAAAAGTAGGCAGAAAGAAGACTGTGGAAATAAAAGGAAAGTTTCAAAGAGAGGGAGAAAAGAAAATGCGAGGAGAGAAAAATACTCCCCCATAAAGGCTTCTTTTAACACTGCATATATTAATACAAAGTTTCCTCACATGTTTTTTATACAGGAGGATTAATATGACAGGAGGGAGAGTTCATATTGGCTGAAATGCTTCCTGAGATATGTGGATTTCAAAGCCTCAACAGATTTATAGGTCAAAACCAGCCCCTCTATCTGTATCTGAAGGCTAATAGTTAATTGCACAATTTTTGCAGGACAAGCTTTATGTTCCCACTGACCCACTTCTGTCAGAAGACAGGCTTCTTTGTTTTATATTCACTGAAGCTCCCAAATGCTATTCAAAGAATATCCCAATTAGAGCCAATCTACAAAAGTATGAATCATTTGCTGCAAGATACCTATTTTCCAGAGAAGGTCACAGTAGATGCAACTGAAAAAGTCAACCCTCAACAAAGTTGCCACCTGAGAATTCAGAAGCAAAAACTGGCCCACAAGCCCTTGCAAACAGTGAGTCCAGTTAGCCAGAAGAGCACAAACATCATCAGTAATGCAAGGCCTTCTCTTTCGTCTAGAGGTCAGGTCTGTGCTCCTTCAACTACCATCAATTCCAACTTACCTGTTTACTACAATTGATAGCAATAGCGTCTTTCAATCTGGGTTGAAAACCAGGAGTGTTGGTTACCGACCTGATGTTGCAGCCAAATGTTTTAATCTTAACATGTTCAGATTGTTATTATGTGTTATACTATAACCAATACTAAAGTTATGAATACAGAAAGCCATCTTACACTGAGTCAAACCATCTGTCTGTCTAGCTCTGTCGTATTGCCTACAATGACTAGCAACAGTTCTCCAGGGTTTCAGAAAGGGGTTTCTGCCAATCCTCTGACTGCTTGATTTTTATCTACTGTCACAAAACCACAAAGCCTTTGCTTCTGTGATTATAGTATTGTTTGCAGAATATTACAAATGTCATGCGGCGTAAAAGTAAGGCAGATAAACACAAAAATATAAAAGCTCATAAAAAACCTTTCTGCACTCCCTAAGTGAGTAATATTCTGTAACTACAACAAAATAGTTTTCTTATAATTATCTATAAACACTGAATCCGTATGCATCTTCTATTACTCCCCCATCAGGGACAAAAGCCAATTATTTTGATTACCCTATGACTTTTCAGAGAAGGGGGAGTACGCTCTCAAACAATTTATTTACAAATGCTGTTAAAATGTGCTACGAGTAAAGCACACAATAATGAAAAGCAGAAACATGATACATTATTAGTAAAAATCCTGTAGAAAACAGTCAGTAAAGTGTACTTGTGTATTCCCCCCCCCCAGGAGAAGCAACTGGGGAAGGGCAATTTTAAGCAGAAAAGTGGCCAGATGGGAAAGGGTTAAGAAAACCTCCCTCCCCTTTTCTATTCTTGACATCAGCTGTTATTTATTTAATTATTTTAAATGAAAATGCTACACGCAACCGGGTGCAGGTAGTGCCAAGTTCAGACCTTAGTAAAGACAACTGTCTGCCTGTTTATACATGCGTTTCTATATTGTACAGAATTATTTCTGGCATTGCCACAAATGGACAGGGTGATGCTAAATGGTTAACAGAGGAGGGGTGCTAACAGAAGACTCCCAAGCTACATAAGTCTGGGGTACTGCCTACAGCTTCCAGCAGGAAACCACTTTCTATAGTGTGGAAAATTTAAGAAGTTGGCTGCTGTTTGACAGCAGGGATGGACCGATCAATCAATTTCCTATTTCTATGTCAATTCTACATGTCAATTCTGTCCCAATTCTGCAGTGATCTGTAATTTTAAAAAAAAAATCCATACAAAATTGATTATTTAAATCCATATTTAAATAAGTATTTGTCACACAATGCGCGCTTAAATACATATTTTATCTCAATACACACATTTCAAAATGTATTTTACCCTAATGTATTTTATACACTTTGATGCATTATCTGAGCCAAGAACTGTATTGTAAAATTCACAGAAGTGCAGATCTGAAGGATAATCATGTTCTGGTTCATTTATTAATCTGGGATGTGCAGATTAGGTCATTTCACTTAAAAATGCAAACCAAACAACATTCTCTTCCATTTCTATTTGACAGTGGGAGCTACTATAACTAATAGCATGTCTTGTTAGCATTTCTGGATCTAAGCAATTTACCGTACTTGGAAGTTCATTAGGATTGGGTTATAAGATTGCTTAGGAATTGTTTAGAAATAATGACAGCACTTGACTTAAATTTGAAGGAAAGGAAGGAGAAGAAAAGTGGAAATGAAAGAAAACTTTGTTTCCACTGTGTACAAATTATTCTGCTGGTGAACTGCCCATTGACAGTTGCTTAAATATGCATCAGCACAAGGAGAAACAAATTATCACCTCCACTGATCTGTTCCCACACAATTCATGTATCTAGTGGCACATGGAATTAACCCTATATGATTTAAACTACAACAAAATATTTGAATGGAAAGAACTGAAGCTGCTAACTTGAACTTCCTCCTTCAACTTGTGTCTCACGTTTTTCATAAAGTTTGCAAACAGTGTGCATAAAGTTGAATGAAAAGGAGCAATAGTGAGGAGGAAGCACAATAAGAGAACTGGGCCAATATTAACAAAATTAATTTCAATAGGGACAAATATAAGGTTCTGCACTTGGGGTGGAAGAACCAGCTGCACAAATATAATATACTGCTGGGAGTACTATGTTCAGTACTGGGCACCACAATTAAAGGAGGATATTGACAAGCTGGAACATGTGCTGAAGAGGGTGACGAATATGATAAAATGTCTGGAAACCAAGCCTTATGAAGAATGGTTGAGGGAATTGGGTATGTTTAGCCTGGTAAAGAGGAGAACGATAGAAGATATCATAGTCATCTTCAAATATCTAAAGGGTTGTCACATGGAAGAGGGAACAAGTTTGGTTTCTCCTGCTCCAGAGGCTGGGACCCAAATGAAAAGATTTAAGTTACAAGAAAGGAGATTCTGACTAAACATCAGGGAGAACTTTCTTACAGCAAGAGCTGTTTGACAGTGGAACGGAGTCCCAGGAGAGGTGGACTCTCCTTCCTTGAGGTTTAAGCAGAGGCTGGATGGCCACCTGTCATTTATGATCCTGTTGAGCTTCTTGCATTTCAGGGGATTGGACTAGATGAGCCTTGGGGTCCCTTCCAACTCTGCAATTCTATGATTCTAGGAAGTCAGAGTTGCAGAACCACTGCTGCATCCAAAACACTGCTGCCTCATGCCACTCAAAGCCAAGAGCTTTGTTATTTCCGTTTTCGCTGCTGTCTGCCACTGGTCTGCAGATCAGGTCCTTACTTGTGAATGGATTGGCTTAGGATCCAGAACATCCATAGCCAGCCCAGCTCTGCCCCATCTCCAAAATGCCATTTCAGAGCCTTGCACCAGCAGGATATCTCAAATAGTTTGCACCTTTAGAAACTACAGCAGGGTGTTCCAGGATACCTGATCCTCCTAACCAGCTCTTCTTCTTCTTCTTCTTCTTCTTCGGCGATCACTCATCGCCAAGTAAGATTGTCTTTCATGAACACGGTCTTAACAATGAGTCCGTAAGTGACAGTGGAGGGCAGTTCTGGATTCACACATCCTTCCACAGTGGGGACATAGGTTTCCGGGCAGGTGGAAGAAGGTGGAGGGATACCTCTGCTCAATACTAATCCCCTCCAGGAGCACAAATTTTGGGTTAGGATTGCTCCCTAAAAGATTTAAGGGTCTTCAGTTCACCACTGTTAGTCCCCTCCCCCTTCATTCTAAACTGGAAGTTTTAAAAACTTATACATTCTATCTTGAAACATCCATGCAACACATTAAAAAGAAAACTTTCTTATGTTTAGGAGGAAAACTGTATATAATTTTTAGATGATAACAAGAGACACAAAACCTTTAGAAGTCTTGATATTTTATTAGCTGCCTTAGGACTACAAGGATTTAAGTGTTTTTACAAAAACACCACCATAACAATAAAAGAGGAGTCATTTGATGGTTTATTTACTCGTTATAACCTTTAGAAAGTGTCAAGCCTTTGTAAAGTGCTTGCTTCAGGCTGTAGTTTTACAAGATAGGCTGTACATTGGTCAAGCCCCCCTGATTCTTGACCCTGAACAGATTTAGGAACAGAGTACAGCTGGCTCACATCCAAGCAACCCAAACTAGGTACTTTTACCATCTTTTTCAAACTCATAATCCACCTCCTACGAAATTGCAAAATCCATTTCTTTCATGCTGCTCAATCAAACAGTTCTCAGACTTCCAAATTGCTTCACAGTCTGTTTTAGGATACCCTGCAATGGGCCTACATAAACTAGATGTTGAAGCAAAACTTGTTAATACTGTACAGGCGAAACTCAACTTGGGGTTACATTCCAGGGACAGCACATAAAACAAAAATCAAGTATAGTCAAAACACATGTGGTTCACCAGCGGGTAGCATTGAAAAGTCTTTTTTTCCCAGATACCCAACCCCTTTCTGCCCCCTTTTTATTTTTAATTTTGCCAACCATGTACTGTAAAGCTAAATGTGCACAAGTTAATGAGCATAAGTTGTGAGTTACCTGTACCTAAACATTTCTAAAGTTCAAAGCCCGCTATAGCACGTTTTAAGATAAAAGGAGTGGGCTCTGTCCCTGGTCCCCAGACACAGATAATAGGCAGCAACAAGGAAACAAAATTTTAAAGAGTGGAGATGGCTAATGCATGAATAGGTTGTTTCTCTAACCATGCATGATACTTAAGTACAATTAAGAATTGCTAATGCCTGAGATATTTCTTCAGGCCATGCTGCAAAGTAACTGCCCTTGCACAGAGAACAGCTTATGTAAGTGTAATTAGATGAGGGGGTGGCCTGAAGGACACACCCTGTCCAGCTTATGACTGGGGTTGTAAAAAGAGACTACTAGGATGCTTCCATGAAGAGGCTTAATACTATAAGCAGGTAACTGGCAACATGGTGTTTTAAAAACTTAATTGGCTTTTTCCTGGAAAAGAGAAATCTGGATTCAATAGGGGGCATTCTGATGCCAACACTACCATGTGGATGCTGGAAATAACTTGCATACATCAGCAGCACAAATCTCACAATAAGTACCCATACAGAAGCATCCCTATAGTGGCTCAAACTGGTTGAAATTTAGCCTGGCAGATTCCCTTTCATTGAACAGATTGGCATTGGTGAGAGTGAAGTGCTGGTTCTTGTATAACAAAGGTAATGGCCAGAGTTTTCTTCTAGAAAGGGGCATATTCTTCTTCCCTCTTTCCTGTTTTTCAATGCTCAGAAAACTGGAGTGAGCACAACAATACAAAGGAATAATTCACTGTTATGTACAGTTATAACAAAGATACCCACAGCACTATTCCGTTGCCACAGGTCATCCATATGCAAATAGGATTTCAGTCTTCAGCTAGAAGGGACTTGGACAGCAGCTGAGGCCACTACAACACAGCACCAAGTTCACTGTGAGACACAGGATTATCACCACTTTAGCCATGCCACAGGGAATGGCCAGTCTCAGTTTTAAAATATTTCCTGAATCTTGTCATCAGTCTCGACAGCTGATTCCTTTAGCAGCTACACTTATCTCTTTTACTCTGTCTCTAATCTTTTTCAGGGCAATGCCTTCTTACATACCTCCAAACAGAGAAACAAGAAGAGAGTATTAGTGTGCTAGGGGAAACCACAAGGTTTGAATTAATCTTTTTTCAAAACCCCAAAAGGCCAAAGCCAGCCCAATGTGGTCTGAGAATGATTAATAGGATTAATAGTCATAGAATTTGGAGTGACAGGATATAAAAATGAGACATGTGTCTGTAAATACTGGATGTTATGCTTGAAAAGAATATTATATTGAGAGGGGAGATACACCACAACATTTTGTGCAAGTCCAACTTGTTCCCTCTAATAGTGAACTTAAGTGGATGAGTACATATCAGTTTATAAGCAACACAGGGCCACTCAAAAGTAAGGTAATGGTTTATACATACTCATGAGACCTCCTAGATATGCAAAAGTATTTACATTTGTGAATGGGGAAAAAACTTCTTAAAAACAAAATATAGGATCCTGTGAGCTTACACAATATAGATGGCAGTTGTACCTACAAAGGCGGGTGGGCACTGATGCAGACCTTAAACCATCACTGAACTTCACTAACATCAAGCATAAACTACTGTAATGCCTACTTATTTTGAGCTACCCTTAAGGATTGTCAAAAAGCTTCAGCTGGCTTTGACCAGTGATTAAAGTGATATATGTGTTTTACCAGGAATCTCCTAATCAATGTTATAGCAGTATCAAAGCTAAGTGATTATGGTGTTGACATGCCATTTTTCCAATGTTCCATGGTGTTTTGCCAGTATCCAGGATCCTCATTTCTTGCCACTTTCACCACTCCTTTAACCTGTGAAATTCCTCAAGGGAAAGTTGCCAATCATTTTAGGCCTATGGGCACATTTGAGTTCAATGTGTGGGCACCACACCCTCTGATCACTTCTCTGTTCCGCAGTCAATCACATACATGGACACATGGACATGCAAAGTAAGTGACAGAAAGAGAGGAAGTGCATGCACATAAAGTCTGGTTTTCCAAGGAATCTCAGTAAAAGTCAGATGCAGAAGGAAAGCAAACAGAGCTGCAATGTGTAGTGGGGAATATCATCACTCTTCCAACTTCTTCCTTCAGCTCTGTGTACTTTTCAAGGGAGGAAAAGTGCATGGGAAGGCTCAGAGGATTTGTGGGAAGCAATGGATGACCTCAAGGTTGCCATTGCACTAATGGGAACCACACTTTCAACCCCAGCCCTGAGGGTTAAAGACACTTAAATCCATAAAAACCACCTTTCTCCACCTTTTGATTATACCATTCATGTTGAATATCAAGGCTGTGCATAAGAAATGCATTCTTATGACTGTGGAACTTTCTACTAGCAACCAATATAGCATTTTGTAAAAGCTGTGTAAAACCCAGTTTAGGTTGGCTTCCAATGGCAAAGGCTAACAAAACATGGATAAATTTTAATACATTTTACTGTATATTTCATTTTGCTTGTTTTGTTTGTTACACTGATCCATTGCCTCATACAATGAGCCTCTTGATAATGTACAACAGAATATAAAACATATATAATTCATTAAAACATGTAAAAAAATCCAGAAAAATACAAAGAATAAGCAGTAACGCGGGGGGGGGGGGGAAAGCATCAACATCAGCAGTAGCATATACAAATTAATACCTCAAATGCAAGCTAAATAATCACCATCAGATTAATCAGGAACTAAAACTATAAAAATAACATTAAAAAGCTTTAAAAAAAAGGTAAAAGGCTTAGGAATAAGAATGCCTTTAATTGCTTTACATTTCCAAATTAGCTAGAAATATAAGTAAGTAAGTAAGTAAGTAAATGTGCCTACCCTTCTCATACGCAATTCTTCTACTGCCTCCAGAAAATTTGTTTTAAAATCTGATAGCTGAAGAGAAATCAATGCTTCGGCAGAATTCTGTAAGGTACAGGCAGGTGCTTCCTTATTGAATTCTTCATCCATTTTAGAAATTGTATCTATAATTTTTTTAGCGTGCGTTTTACTTGAAATGAAAAGAGTATCATTCAGAAAATTGCTACACCAGAAAATGGCAAGTATTTATACTGCAATTTAAAATATTAGCTAAAACTTTAAAACATATAGGTCACAATCCAATCACACTGTTGCATGTGCAGTTTACTGCCACCAACCCCTTCATCATGCTGGTAGACTTCCCACAAGGACAGAGCTGAGCTCATAGGGCAACTGCACATGCCAACTCGGTCAGGCTCTTTCTATTTAAACAGGCTCTGGCATATTGTGCTCACAATATCAGTGTTAGCAAGAGCAGTAGCAAGCACTAATTTATATACCATAAAATAAGCTTGTATTTCAGCACTATTTGGGGATGCCCCAGTATGGTGCCCATGTTACAAGTTTTTAGGAAGTCAATACAAATTTGTAGCATGGGCACCCTACCACACATACAGCCATGGGAAAAAGAAAGTACTTTACATCCTCTTTGAATTCTGTGGTTTTACACATCAGGACATAATAACAATCAGTCTGGTGTTCTCTTGTGGGTACATTCTGCAATATATTCTGGATACAGTAACAGTGAGTGGTGAATTTATTCTGCTTTAGTTTATACCATGATGCTTCCCCAGTGCTGCCAGCTATAGCATAACAAAAGCAAGACAAAAATAAAAACAGAACATTTGTGGTACAAGAAGTCATGGGATTTCAGCAAGAGGTTATGGGATATACACTGATTGGAAATGAAAAAGTGTAATCACCCCAGAAGTTGTCCAAGAGCCAACAGTATTGATAGTGGGATCGTGTGGGATCACCCTACTAGCATCAAGAGCACAAATAATAATTAATGTACGATAAAAAATTCATATGGAGGTGCCTTAGATCAGCATGCTGCGGCAGGGTAAGGCAGTATGCAAGCTATGAAACTGCTTGTCTTCTGCCTTCTAGTGACACACTTCCTTCTGCCTAGCTCTTTTTGCTCTAGACCAGGGGTTGTTAACCTGGTCCCTACCACCCACTAGTGGGCGTTTCAGGATTCTAGGTGGGCGGTACAGGGTTCTACGGCACAAGCTGAATCCTTCTTCCATAGAGCACTGGTGGGCGGTAAGGAAATTTTACCATCAAGAAAGATGCATTAGTGGGTGGTAGGTATAAAAAGGTTGACTACCCCTGCTCTAGACTGACTCCTTGGCTGAACAGTTCCCCTGCTGTTTCAATATACCTTTTCTCAGACCTGTTCTTGTCTTGCTGGACAGCTTTCCAACTTCACCTGTATGGTGGGGAACCCATTCCAACGATTCCAAACTAGCTGGAATGAGACTTCCTCTCAGGGGCGGAGGAAGGGGGTGTGCGGTGGGGGCGGATCAACCCAGGTATCTTCACTGAGGGGGGTGACATTTGGCGTGCCGCCCACCCGCAACTCCCAAGCCTATCCTGAGCCGTTGGGGGAAGGGGGGAGCTGTGCCACTTTGCTGGCAGCCTTCCCCCCTTCCCACTTCATTTTGACAGCTGGGGGAGGCTTGGGAGTCGTTGGCGGGCAGTGCGCCAAATGTCCAGCATCGGCGTCTCGCTCTGCCCCGATCGGCGGCTCACTCCGCCCTGGCTGTAGGGCGTGTGCACTGCGCCGTACACCCAAGTGGCCTGGGAGGGCACCCTCCGCGCCCCAGCAGGGAAGTAGTGGTATCAACAGAAGTGTGGGATGAGTGTCACATGTATCACAAGGTGGCAAGAAGTGATAATACGTGCAAAAAACAACAACCCTAATGTGGATCGGCATGTATCTGTTTTAATTTAATTTTTTAAACATGTTTTAGTAGATGATTGACTCTGGATTTCAGCACCTTTCATCTCTCTCTCTGATACAGTCATACCTCATGTTACATCCGCTTCATATTACGTCCCACGGCAGCCCGGAAGTACCAGAAAGGGTTACTTCCGGGTTTCGCCACCCATGCATGCGCAGACGTGCAAAATGACATCACGCGCATGCGCAGAAGTGGCGAATCGCAACCTATGCGCCCGCAGACGCGCCGCTGCGGGTTGCGCTCTTTTCATGTTGTGAACAGGCCTCCGGAACGGATCCCGTTCGCAACCAGAGGTACCACTGTATTATTGTTGTGATGCTAGTGGCTATCATTGACATTTATTGAAGGGAAGGGGAAACATGCTGTAAACAAACATGTTTATGAGGTAACAAATTCTGCATTAAAAGTGAGGCCCTAATTCTAGGGCCAAACAGAACCATCCCACTTAAAACAAAACAGCAGAACATTGGGCCATGTGCCCAACGCACAAACAAAAACACATATATGCTTCAAATGTTTAGGATCCTCACACATACTCACACATGCATACATGATTTAATTCTGAAAATTCAGCATTCAACTTTTGAAGTGATACAGTATTTTTCTCGCCTCACTGATTTTAGCACAAGCTTATGATTAACAAGGCTGTGCTTATGGAACACAATGAATTTAGGTCACAAGGTTTTTAAGATCATTCATAAGATTTTTTTACCCACTTCTGAAAAGTATTATATACTGTTTCATAACATAGAAATAACATACCCTCTGACACCACAACATAGCAAAGCACAGTAAAAAAAGTATATTAAAACTCAAACTTTTCTATAATTGCTTACATGGTGATATTTTATATAGAAATACAGCAAAAAATGACAATAAACAAAACTTGTTAATTCATATATTAAATAGATTTAATTTTAAAGTTTAAAATTAATATAGCACTGAAAATACAAACCTTTTCTTGAAGAAAAGGAATGTCTGTCTTGTAAAGTAATGGTCTTGTCACAGAATTGTAAAGATATTGCTAAAGGCAGTAATTTTCTTTCTTTTAAACTATTATGGCAAAAAATTAAATTGCAAAATTGATTAAAATCACTACATAGAAACATCCACTGCATTGGGTTTTCTATTACTGACTTTATGTTTAGCTGATATTACATGGTAAAAATGGCTTTATTGAAAGCACATTATAAAATATTTTTACCACACCTTTATATGCCATAAAGGTTTTTATAAAACAACACTTATTTTAAAATTACATATTAAATACCCTACACTAGAAAGTAAAGCAGCCTATAAGCCTGATAGGGGTCAAGGTAATAACACAGGATGGACAAATTGCACTGTCATTCCACTTAAATTATTTAAGTTATTTAATTTGACCTGTAGATAGTCTCTTGTCTTCTCATCATGCCTGACTTTTAAGTGGGAGGTCTTCATTCATGATGATCCTTTAATGGAAGCAAAGCTTTCTCCATTTAACCCATGGTATTATCAATCATGTACAGGGATAAATGAGCCTGTAAGATTTTGCCAGTATCACAAATGACACTGTGACCTGAGGCCAACATCTTTATTTGCTTCTCCAGTGATTCACTTCAGCAGATATTAACCAATTTTATAATCCATGAAAGGCAAAATTAAAGGACACCATCCATAAAACAGAATAATTCCTATCAGCAACAAAGTGATGTCTGTATTATCTTATAAATTATATGGCCATACAGTGTGGAAATGTAATGAAGTAAAGATGGTAATAATCAAATGCCTAGGGCAAACGCTAATATGCATTTAATCACACAGCATGAAACCATTTGTCACTACAGTTGAATGCATGTGTACATAAAATACATGAGTCACGTCCTTATTGTTATACTATAACAGCATCAATTTCACACTATCATTTTACTACAATAACAACTAGAAGGATTTGATATTAACTAAAACAACCAAACATCCACCCACAAATAGGTATCAATACTTTATAGGGGTTTTTGAAATTGAAATGTTCATGTATTTTCTTCTATAAATCTTTTTTTTTAATAAAAAAAACTGTGACACATATCTAAGGATTTCAACAGCATCTGGTTATAGGTTTTAAAAACACAGTAATTTATGGCACTTTGGTGCAGGTTAAATCAGGTATTTAAGTTGTGGTGCCCTTTTATGAATATTTATAGACATGTATTTGCTTGTTGTGGGGAAAAGCTCACTGTGGAAAATATTATGATGCTTGTTCCAGACATATAGGCATTTTTACATACCTACAGATTTTAGATTCCCAAAGAAACATGTGCCCCTTAAGCATTTAGGCTGTGATCCAGCACACTGTTTAGGAGGTTTAGATCCCATTGACTTCAAAGAGATGTGTGCAGCCCAACTGTGTATAGAATTACAGTCTTAGGACTGGATCTAGACTTGCCATTCTCTTTGCAGAACAGACTCAGAGGGTCATGGTGAGAAAGAAGAGAGGCAATTCTCATGGATTTCTCCTCCCCCCTGCAGCCCCCAGAACTATTTCCCACACTATCCAACCTCCTTCTCCAGAGCAGACTTTTATTTTAGGAAATGTGAAGAGAAGTAGGGGAGGGATCAGCAAATATTGCATTCTGCCTGCAAAAGTATTCCGTTATCAATGTTTGATTCCCTCAAAGTCTGGATCCAAGTCTTAAAGAGTAACTTCTAAAGATGGGATAAAATCTCAAAGGAAGCTCCCTCAAACTTACCACTTAATGCTAATGAAGAAAGTCAACCCTGGTACAGTGGTACCTCGGGTTACATACGCTTCAGATTACATACGCTTCAGGTTACAGACTCCGCTAACCCAGAAATGGTGCTTCAGGTTAAGAACTTTGCTTCAGGATGAGAACAGTTTCAGGTTAAGTACGGACCTCGGAACAAATTAAGTACTTAACCTGAGGTACCACTGTATATGCTGTACTGTACGTCAATTGCAATACCATTCAAACACCTTGCCTGCAAGTATTAATTTGGAGAGAGATTATACTAGTTGCTGGAAACCTCAGGAAGTGAGAGTGCTCTTGCATTCGGGCCCTGCTTGTGGGTTTCCCACAGGCATCTATTTGGCCACTGGCCTGATCCAACAGGCTCTTCTTATTTTCTTGTGTTTTACTCCGCCCACCCCTCAATAGCGGAAAGTGGCATGACCCAAGTCTATTTGCCCATGGTATGCACACTTACCACAACACAGTTGCTCACTAGAAATAATGATACCGAGCTACCATTTTCGGCTATTAAAAAAATACCCTCCAGTTTCAGGTTTCAACAAATGAAATCAGCCATATGGTAGATGAAGAGACATTAAGAAGGCAGTAAGGTAAAATAACAGGTTTTTCTATGGTTTTTACTGTCTCACCTCACCATTACCCATTTCTATAATGCATAATAGCTTTACGCTGTGCTACACTGCCATATGGGCAGTGATAGCTGTTCAGTGCAGTAGTGCCACCCTCACTTATTTGCCACGGACCACAAACTGCCTGTTGATGGCCTTGCTAATGAACATGAAATTGAATTACACTCTGATTTCTCCTAGAATTTACCCCTGTAGAATAATCCAGGCACAGCACAGTTCCCTATCATAAAAATGTCACAAAAACATCTGCTTTTCTGTTCATAACTTTTCACTGAACAAGAAGCCTGGAGAGTTGCAATTCAAAAGCTCACATCCTGCATTCTGAGCATAATTTGGCCCAGACATACAAATATTATTTCATTATTATGCTGTGTGACAAAACACACTTCTGCATTCTCTATCTAGAACAGATGCACCAGTACCTAGTTCTTCCTCATTTAAAATGCCAGAGCATATTTATATATTGCTAGTATATACTAGAAACTATTTTTGAAAAGGAAATCAAATCCTATTCATTTAGAATTCTTTCTCACTTCAAGTCTGCTAGTCCAGATTGCTCACCTCACCATTACCCATTAAACATAATTTCAGGATCAGTACAGACACAAGAAACTACTGGGAAGATAAAATGTAGGTAGTTATACCCATGCACATAAGTGAAGCAAACCCAGTTTATGCGGGGGTTACGCTCCAAGGCACCACGCGTTTTAATGAAATCATGTATTTTTGAAACACCGTTGAAAAAGCCTGCAGACACCCCGTTCCACCCCTTTTTGTAATGTTCTTGTGCCATTTTCAGGTCACTTCCAGGTTCAGCGTGATGCACATGTGTGCAGTCATACACATATCAGACACGCCTAAAATGGTTGCTGCCTGTATGTCTCATGCTGCAATTTCATTTTATCTAAGAGATCTTTATTAAATACTAAAGAATATATTGAAAATTAATGCCATTCATCCTAAAATATTTTCAAATGCTACCCACATAATGCCATTGCTAATTTTAGGATAGCTCTGTTCTAGTCAAATAAGAGGGCTGCCAAATTAGAGAATAACTCAAGCTATACCTGCATTGATGAGTGGCTGATGGTGAAAACGTTAACTGAAAACAACACAGCCAATCACAGGGTTGCTGACTGATCCAGTGGAGGAATAGGGTATTTTCATTTATTTCCTCTGGTTTTGCAGTCCCTTATGCCACCCATTCCAAAGGGTACCCTAACCCTCTGGAGCAGATATGGCGGAGGTGGCAGTTCAGGAGAATAATAGAAACAGATCTCATATCTTGAGATCAACAGGTGAAGAGTATCAATATCATAGTCCTGGTGGCACAGTCATGCTGGCATTAGAAACCAAACTACAGTATTTGAAACTTCAAAATTTTGGAATAATATTTTTAGAGAGAATCTTCTCTGAAATATTTGTGGTTCTGTACTTCAGGGATGGCCCAACATTTACAGACTCCTTTCCCCTTTCTCTGAATGCAAGACAATCATGCCTTACTGATCATCTGGAGCCAGTACAATGCCAATCCAAGAATTAACTACTTGGATATGTCAGATACCACTGACAGAATCATAGGGACAAACAAGCTGGATCAAGCCAATGTCCAATCTAGTCCAGCATCATGTTCTCATAGTGGCCAAAAACAGATGTCTATTGGAAGCTTGGAAGCTAGACAACAGGCCACCTGCAATTCCCAGGAACTGGTATTCTGAAGCATACTAACTTGGACAGTTGAGGTAATATGCAGTCATCATGACTAGTGGTCATTGATAGCCTTGTCCCCATGAATTTGTCCAGCTACATGAAAAACCAGCTACATAAAATGCTGTGATGAGATAATAAAGGAGATTATGTATTGGATTAGGAACATTTTTGGACACCAATCCCATCATGTAGCTGTAAAGAAAGTGGTTTTAAGGTAATGTAGAAGTTTTTAATCCACATCAAGGTCAAATGTATATTTTTAAAGCTTCCCTTTTTTTGTAAAGAGGACTACGTTCAAGAAGGGACTGCATTTAGTCATACTTTGGCAATACTGAAATGAACTGAGGTACTGTACTGGGAAACGTTCACAAACAATAATGGCTGTACTGTATGAGATCTACTTTCAGGCTTTGGATTAAAAGTAGTAATTTTGTGGGGTATAAATTTCTCTTCTAAAATACTTTAGATATCACCCATATTTAGCTTTTTTTCAAACTGTTCAGTCACCAGTACTGTTTCACTGGGTTGCTACTTCTTTGGTACTGGTATATTTTTTTCCTAGGCTGCTTCCTCTTTCCTGGATTAGTGATGTGATGATCCTGACCATGGTGATGTCACAATGAAACAAAACTAATTAGATAAAACTGCATAATGACACCACTGAGGACACACAAGGGCAATTTACATCAATATTAACATTTTCACAAGGCATGCAAATCAAAAAGGGAGGTTTTTTGGCCCTTGCAAAAGTGTTCATGGAAAAACAGTGAGGAGATTCAGCTCTTAGAATATGGCATCAAAAACACATTGCACATTATAAGCATACCCAAGAATTATACTGTGTAATATAGTCAATTTCCTTACAAACAATTAGTGAAACAATTATGACCAAATTAACCATATTAACAAAAGCAAATATCTGGAATTTGTTCAGCTGTACTAGATATGGGATATATGGATTTCAATCATAGGAAGCTATTCCGTGGATTCCAGATAGTAATAGGCAGTCAAATACTGTAAATTTATTTGAAATTTCATATTACTAATCTAGTTATTAATCTACTTTGCTTTAGTATTCTGTATTTTGTATATTTGAATATAGATGGATAGTCTGAGTGGTGCAGATGAAACTATGCTTAAGCAATGTGGAGCAAGCCCTTCTGAAGCAGAAATTCCTTCTGCCAGATTTAACTACCATTAGCTGCAATAACATTACCCATGATTAGAGCTAATCAAAGCGCCTATTGAACTCAAGATCTGAAACCAGTTTCCAACCATAATTTCAGATACTGGATTAAGCGGAAACCCTAGTTAGTTTAAAAGTAATTAACATTGCTGGCTGCCTAACAGTTTACCACAACTCACACTCCAAGAGGGAATAGTGTAATTTCACATCACAGCATGGGCATGGGGGCAGGGGGGCAGCTGCCCCCCTCCAATAAATAAAAAGCAATAAAAAGCAAAGAATAAGCAAACTGAGGTTCTGCCCCCCCAACAAAGCCCTCCCCCACACAAAAGCCCTGACACACCCTCCCAACAAAAATCCTGATTACGCCCATGCATTGCAGTCCTAATTGCTTACGTTAAACAAATGAAAGTGTTATATCCACATTCATCCTTTTTACATGTTTTCTATGCTAGTTTGGCCTCCAGGTTACCCAGATTATAAACAGCCAACAGAAATTTCAGACTATAATATTGAAATGTAGCAAGTACTTACCTGGAATTTGAGAACAAAATTCAGCACTTTTGCACTGACACTGTGAGAAAGAAAGAGTTTGATATTTCATACTTTATGGTAGAATAGTGAAAAAAACGTTTAAGTTTAGAATCCTAATCCAATGAAATCCACAAAGAGAAACCAGGTTCCATTAATTAATTCCCCCCCTAAGCATAGGATACTATGCAGGCTGAGGGCATCCAGCACTCCTGCACCACGTTCTTTTTCTAACAAATTAAGGTTGCAACCCTATATTCACTTATCTGGGAGTAACCCCCATTAAAGTAATGGTTCTTACTTCTCAACAGACATGTATAGAATTTTACTGCAAGTGGCTTAAGCTCCTAATTGGCATATAAAGGAGGAAATGGACATCAGACACCCTTTCCCTCCCTTCTGATCACTGAACAACGATCTGTGCTTTCAGACTGAAAAGCACGGAACTTCCGTCCAGCAAGACTAGAAGGGTCAACAAGGAAAATGTTCAAGATGGAAGAATGTGAACCAATTTACATTAATGACATTTAATGTTGATTTCTAGGCAAACACTGAATTGCAATTTAGGGATTGGCCAAACTCAGGAACCAATCATTGTTTTCATCACAACTTTTCCTGTCGACTTTGGTTGTTAACTCTCTGAATCACAACGGTTCCAGAAGGATGCTGCAGTGCAATGCATCTAAAAGAGTAATTGGGAAATTGTTCTGTTCAGATTATATCATAATCAACTTCTCTTTGAATAGCTCCAATTTCTGTTAAATTTTTAAGAAATGTGTTTGTATTTTCTTTGTATTATGGACACTAGCTTTAATTTTGAATTTATGTGGGTGTCTTTTACCACAATAAACTGCTATTTCATTTTATTTTTTTACAGAGTCCCTTAAGCTCAGGCTTGATTTGTAATAAAACAGCAAGCACTAGGCAGAGCTATGTTGCCTATTCCTTCCACAGAAAAGAAGTATATTTGTCAAGTTTCCAAGAAGGAGAGGGAGGGGAAATCTCCCTCTATCTATCTATGCAGTTTGCCATGGGATCTTTCCTTGGATTCGGCTTTAGGAGAGCCATATTTATGGCATTTTTGTTTACAATATGTGCCATCCTTCATGAGTCTTAAAGAGGAGCTTGAAGCTATCCATTGCTGCTGCTTTCCTGGCATTTAGCCAAAGAGTCACATGTCTCTGCACTCTGCTCAAGTGCTTTTTTAGGAGAACATGTTAATCAGTTTTTAAAATTAAAATAAACAAACCTGTGTCACAGATCATCAATTCCTCTTCTACTGAAAATACAAGGCACCAGATAACATCATTTACAATGGCAGTTGCCAGATTCTCCTGAATCACCTGCTGCTGTTGGCGCAGTTCTCAGTAGCAGATTTCAACTAGCATTTTTTCCTCATTTCACCATTGGATTATGTCCATTATATTTCTACCTAACTTTTTTCTTTTCTGTTTGCCTTTTTTTTTACAGTTTAACACTAATGATTTTATCTCTTAAAATGTTTATGAAAATTGATTTTAATACTTTATTGCTATTTAAAATTAACATTTCATATTGTCTTGTAAACCTTTTAGAGGTCTTTTGTACTAGTAAGTGGCATATAAATATTGTGAAATAAAATAAAAGCAAATACTTTTTCTTAATTGGTTATCAGTTATAAGGGTTATTTTATACATTACACAGAGAAAACCAGGCTTCCAATCTAGTCAGCCAAACCTGGTTCTCTAACAATTGTACCAGATTATGCACATGCTTTCAAACATGGGTTTGTTACAATTACACTTTATATGTATTTGAAATATCTTGGACATACATAGAATACCATTTCTGTTCTTCAACCCATTTTACAATATCAGGTTCCTCCATTATTTGATGTCACTAGCAAAGCAACTGCATAATTCTAGGAAGATGATTTCTAGTTTTACAAACTTCTAGACATTACTAGAATGCAGATTTCTTGCTAATGTCATTCAGAGAGCATTTTCCCAGGAGTCCTCTCCTGGGAATCAAGGAAGATACGTATTAAAAACAAGTTTGGAGAAGCAATTCTTGCTTTCTCTTACTTATATTCTCTTCCTCAGCAATAGGAGGCATTTTTTACAAAATGTGATCACATTACAGTTCTCTACAGGAGAATACTGTATAGCACTGGCTTGTCTTAAATATTATGCTGTCATCCAGTGGCCATTGTTATGAACTGCACAACTCTTCTGTTTTACATTTATTAACAGAACTCAGAAATGGTTATGACCTAAATTAAACAGCATGGAATGCCATGGGGGGCAGGGAATAAGATAAGCCAGAAAATTCACAAAATGTAATCTTCCCACTAAAGGACTAAAAACTAGAAAGGTGTAGGCCCTAAAGCCCTGAGGGACAAACAGTATTGTATTATTGATGTGTTTTGCCTCGTTTTAAAGAGCTACTCAGAGCAAGCTATTAAAGATTTCCCTCAAATAGTAAGTATGCATATTGCCAGAAGGGTTTCTCCTGAGGCTGGTAAAACTGTCAAACTTATACAGTACTAAAAAGTCTGAAACAATCACTCCCCAGAGACAGCGGGGGTGGGACGAGAGAAAAATAGGAGAGCAGCATGCTGGTTGGGGCTGATGGGAGTTGTAGTCCAAAGCAGATGGAGGGCGCCGGTTGGCAAAGTACGTACTAGGCGGAGGGATAAGGAAAATTCTGACATTGGAATCTTTGCCTTACATCTCTGTTAAGCGGAGGAAGAAGGGGGAGTTGCCTAGACCCCATTTATAGTACTCGATACCAGTGGGGTTTTGCTGAGGCGAAGTGTTATTGGTCAAGAAGGCTGTGAGGGAAAGAACACAGCTAACAGAGGCACGACACACACACACCCCTTCTAGCAACAAAGTGCCTAGATTAAACCGAGTATACTAAAAGTAGAATTCCATAACCTACCCCAACACAAAGGAAAGAGAAGCCGCGCTTAAGTCAAAGCAGAAAGCGGCAGGATAAAGAAGCAAATATTGTACATACTCTTAGACACTTCCTGCATTCTCCTCACAATGTACACTGAGGAGAGAACTAAAACTCTTGAGTTGCTGATCTGAAGCCTTCAGCAAGGTGGGGCAGTCTCAGACCTGACCCCCCACCCCAAGCTAGCTAAATGAGGGCAAATGTCTCCTGAAACTATTTCACCTTCTGGAGGCCAAAATTGAAATTACAAGCTCCTGGTCAGCTCAGCTGTACTCTGCCTGATAATGGCATCAGGCTGAATCACTTTTTGCCTGCATGTGTGGGTAAAGTTTGCAATCTCCACAGGGATTTAAAGTGAAACCCATTGTGTTTCGTAGAAGCTATCTGAAACATACTTTATTATTATTATTATTATTATTATTATTATTATTATTATTATTAATTGAATTTATATTCCGTCCTATAGCCAGAGGTTTCAGGGCGGATACTCTGTCTCAGGTGTATAATTCAATTATCAGAAGGGTCCACATAGTCTGAGTTCTGTACTGATGTAAGGAATATAATTTTAACTGTTCAGAATTATTCCAGGCTCTGGGTGTATTATAAACACCAGAATCCAATAGTTAGAAGAATAAAATAATAATAATCCCCCTGCCCCGTGAAGAAAAGCCTGTCTTTTGCTTAGGCCACATCACAACTAAAGTTTGATTTATTCCGGCCATGAGCATCAGAGGAATAGGTTTCTGTTAAGAAATTCGGCTCTAACTAATGAGGATGAGATCATGGGCTGAGCGCACCTGTGCTATCTCCTGGTGGCTGGTAGCTCAAGGTCAGTATGGCCGCCTGCTTAATTAACAGCAACTATGAACCTGTGAGAATGTGTGCTCTCAAATCCTGGAAGGTTCTATCTAGCTGAGCTTCTGATTGGCTAGGTAGTCCGGTTGTTAGGCCAGTTTTATATAATTTTGACTTACGCCATTTTTCAGTGCTTCACACCTTTTCCTGATGCTTGAGCACAGGTGTTCCTACAGGTGTAGGTTCATGTACCTTGTAGGTTTATATTACACTAAGTTTTCCTGTGGGTTTTTTAAATGTATTTTTTATTAAAGATCTTCTTGATTTACAAAGGTATGTGTAATGTCTCCCTCTTGTATTTTATTTTTTTTACCATTTCTGTTTTCCAACAGTATTTTATTTCTACTTTTCATGGGTTTTTATTTTATTATTCACCGTCAATAAATTGCCTCATTCATTTTGTGTCTTGTTTTATTCTAGAAAGCTTGGGTCCTCACTTCTGATGTTTGGGACTTCTTGGTTAATGGCTACTGTACAGTGTAGTTTGTCTGTGGCTCAGAGGGCAGAGAATGGACTTTTAGCTCTTGCCCGCCTGAATCTGCAGGGTCTCCTGACCTAAACTGGAAGACAACAAGAGTGGTGTCAGTATACTACTTTTGCAGAGTCCAGTTGAAAGGCTCTGGCTGGATTTTTCTACTGACTTAGGCCAAGCAAGAGTCCTCACTTCCTGGGCTTGGAGGTCAGGCAATCTTGACACACATACCCCAAATTAGAGCAGAACAACATACTCCAAGGCAAATACCTCAATGTTGTCCTTTAAGGTTCATGATATATATTTTTTCCTTTGCTTTTTTTCTTTTTATACCACTGTGTCATAAAGCTATATCACAGCAGTTTACAATATAAATATAAAATTGTATATTTTATATTTATATACAATATAAATATAAAAACTTAAAACCAAACAGCAACATTACAAGTTAAAAACAAAAGCATAGGGACTCGGGCTCGGCTCTCTCCACCCCTTGGTCCCCCCTGGCGGCGGCGGCACTTCTTCCCTCGTCCCCGGAGGAAGAACTCCTCGTGTGTGGCTAAAGAGAGACAGTGGTCAGTAATGGCCTGGCATATACCTTCCACTGCCTTGACAGTCCACGCTGTAAGGTGAAGTTCACAACAGTATGCACTGCTCACCGAAAAGCTGTTTCTCAGAAGGCTGCCTTACCATGAGTGCTGTATCCCAGAGCATGCTGCAGTTGGGCCAATGTGCTCCCTTGCGCCCCAAAGAAAGAAGAGAAGGCTAGCAATTATAACTGTTTTAGGGACGTTCTTATATACCCTGAACATATCCTTGGAAACAGACATTACCTTCATATTGACCTGCGCATTTCTTCCTCCTGCCATCTTCCTCCCAATCAGGATGGCAGGAGGTCTGCAGAGCCTACAGGGACACAAAGAGCCATATGGGATATTTTTATTTTTCTGAACCTCAAAATAGGCCTCAGTTACAGAGAGACCTTTCTTAGTAACCTTAGGGATGTATATTTGACCTCAGACCTTTTGCACATTCATACATTTTTTTAGATTCATACAATCCATATTTATGAATGGCCAGTTTATAACCATAAGGCTAAAATAGCGCAGAGGGGGGAAGTAAATAAGTCTGGGGTAGAATGAATGACCACTGGCTGAAAACTGATTTACTAAGGGTGAAATCCTAACTGCACTTACCTAGGAGTAAGAGCCGCTGCTCACAGTCTTTTGCTGTTCTTCTTCAAAGTCTTCTACGATTAGATCTTCTGAAAGGAAAAGAAGGCTGGCAGTTAGAGAGACTTTCTTATATACACTGAAAATATTCTTGGAAATAGACATTACCTTTATGTTGTCTTGGGCCTTTCTTGAGCTCCTCCAATGAAGGAGCTCTTTTGCCATCTTTCTCCACATGATGAATGGAGGAGGTATGCAGAGCCTACAGGAAAAACAAAAGAGCCACATGTGATATGTTTATTTTTCTGAACCTCAAAATAGGCCTCCGACAGTTCAGAGACCTTAGGGACTAATATTATTCTGAAATCAACATCTATATGCTGAAGGGTTTTACCTTTTGTGTCCTCTCAAAGAGGGGTCCAGAGGGGGATGCCAAGGGTGAGGGGGTGGGCAAGGGGGAGGTCTCTGGGAGAGGGAAAATTCTATTCTTTCTTCCCAATCAGTAAAACACTTTTCTGAGTCTGGAAAGCCTAGAAAAGAAAGAGAAATGGGGCTCACTGTTAGTGCTCTCTAACGCCTCTGTGCTCAATATGAATTCTCTATCATCAAAGAATTTAGATGCTGAAAGAAATCCTGCTTACGTGTCTTCCTGCTACTCTCACAAGCATGAAATGATCCAAGCATAGGAGATCCCCAGCCCTTCTAGAGCTCTGGTGACCTATGAGCCAGCAGAGGGAGGTGTCACAATGAACCTCGTGACCCAACAACCCTGGGCCCTGAGAAAACTAGCAGCCACAAGCACTGCTCCTATTAAGTGACACTACTAAGTTCTCTCATATGTCTTTTCTTCCATTTTCTTCCATTTCTGTAGTTGTTCCTGCACTAGCTGAGCACTAGCTGTCTCCTATACCTGTCTTATACCCTCCAACATTTCTCCCATGAAAATAGAAATGTCCTATTGCATTATTATTATTATTATTATTATTATTATGATGACTGGGTTGCCCCAGCCACTCTGGGAAGTTTCCAACATATACAAAAACATAACAAAGCAATTAAACATTGGGGGGAAAACCTTCCCTTAAAAAAAACATAAACATAAACATAAAGAAGTTAAAAAACAACCATCAATAGTTGGGGGGTGAACTCTTAATAGCTTGCATAGGCTTGGTGGAACAGAAGAGTTTTTTTGGCACAGAAGGCAAATGCTGAATCTCTATTGGCAGGATGTTCCACAGGACAGGCCAAGGACACTATAGGCTTGATTTCTTCTTGTTGTCAAACAAGCCTCACCAGCTCAGGGAATGACCAAAGATGCTCTTGCAGATAATCACAGTGATCAACCTGGAATATAAGGCTTCAGGCAATCTCTGGACCCAAGTGGTTCAGGGCTTTGTAAATTGAAACGAGAATCTTGAACCTGGCTTAGTATAAGATAGGCAGCCAGTGAAGCTCAGTGGCGTCACATGTTCTCAACCAGAAGCTCCCATCAGCAATCTGGCTGCAGCATTTTGTACCAGCTGGAGCTTCCAAACCAGACTGAGTGGCAACACCACTGCATTACAGTAATCTAGCCTTGAGGTTACCAGTGCAAGATCCTGGAGCAATGATTTCCACATATTGTAGTAAGAAGCAAGAATGTATGATTTTACATCCTTCCTTATTTTGAATAGATACAGCAAGAATAGCACATACAAGGAGCCCATGTCAGAATGAAGATTTATTGGGATCAGAATCAATCAGTATAGAGGTCTTAAGAAGCTGAAGCCAGAAAATTTTATGCTGACTGCTGGTTTTTTCATAAATTTATTCTCGGAATAAAAGTGTTCAGAGTTCCGGTGGGGAAATTCAGAAATGTTGTTTGGCTGAGTGAATATGTTACATTAATTTTCTGATATGTGAAGGAGTAGATTGCTCCTCTAACAGCAATGAAATTAGTTGCTTTATTTCTTCATTAAGAATGTGGGAGGCAAGTTAATTTCCTATTATGGCTTTCAAAATTAATTAAAATAATTCTTCATTAACGTTATATCTATACATACAGGGAGTTTTTAGTTGAAATAATTTTCTAAATTAATCCTGCATCAAGAGAAGTATGTATAGGAAGCAATCCTATACAAACTTACCTGTAAGCCACATTGAACTGAAAAGCAGTAAGTCTCTTTGGAGGTAAATTTCTGAATAGACATGCGCATGGCTGCAATCTTCTTCTTTTTTAAGCCCTTATTTTTCAAAAGAATTTTTGTTTTAACTTCCATGTCCTAAAATGTACCATAGGGCTTTTCTGCACCTGCCTGCCCCCACCTCCCTGTGCTTCTGAAAAGCTGCTTTTGAGGGTCAGGGGGGCCTCTGGAATGGCACAGGATGGGGGGGGAGGCACTTGCACTTTATGTACAAACACATTTGGATACATGTCAAAATATTTTCTCATTTATCTTAATCATACATCTTAGTTAGAAATGGAACTATAGGGGAAACAAATTATAAATAACCTAGACTGAGGTGCTACATATGTCTTATATGGGTGGAAAGGAAATGAGACCTCAACAGCTTGGATAGTGTGCTCGGAGCACACTCTTAGTAGTGTCTTTACAGTACAAAATTTTGCCAGTAGTTGAAACATCTTCGCCTTCACTTTATTCTCATTTCCTATGCAGGGATTCCCCAACACAGGAAGTATGTGCGGGAGGTAGTTTCCAATATGCCTATTTGGTTGCAAAGGTGCTACGCTATAAAGCTGGCAGGAAAGAAAGGTTTGATCACTAAATACAGCACAGAATTTGGAGCTGCCTGCCATAACCTTACTTTAAGTATAAAAATGAAATATATATTGCAAAAAGGCAATAAGTTACAATGGTACATGAACCAGGACCAAATAGATGTGTCATTGGGGTAGTCCATTGCTTATTTTGGGGTGCACAGCTATAGTTCCCTTATTCATAACTGTGCACTGAGGTTTTATGTGCTTTGTGCAAAAATAACACTTTTTGAAAAAACCTTTTTCAAAGGCAGAGTTTCCCTGTGATGGAGATGCAAGATAATTCATATTCTGTGATGCAGGGTCAAATAAAGTATTTAGGATATTCACTGAGCTCTTTGTTGAAGAAGGAACTAGGAACTTGGAACCAATTCCAGCATCATAAAAAAAACCCCACATAAGATAGTGATAACTGTAAGGTCACCACCTGTTTTCAACTACAGAGGTACAGATTTTGCCAAAAATACATTAAACCTTATTCCACACAGTTAGTATCAATTCAGCATTTTTGGTGGCTTGGCTTCTGTACTGCAAGTTCGTGTGTGTGTGTGTGTGTGTGTGTAGATATCAGATTCTCAAAATCAGAAAAAGTTAGTAAGTGAGAATGGCCAGATAAACAACACAAATGCAAACAGAAAATTATTACGCAACTATCTGCAGAACAGCTGTAATAGAAATTATGTTTGCAAAAAGCCGTCAACCAGGAAAGACAAGTTTGGTGCTGCTGCTAAATGCAGTGAGTCATATCGTCCTCTGTCTAGTTGGGCAGTGAATAAATAAAATTTGATGAATCAAATAATAGGATTCATAGCACAAATCTCACAGATGCATCAAATATTATATCAACTACTGCTAATTGTCCTTCTCCAAAACTGAGCCCTAGGTGTGCAAAGTGCTTTACAGCATATAAACAGATCTAATGTAGCACAACTCTACTGTCGAGTCCAGCAATACAGTCTGAATCTTGCATGAACAATCTGGAAATAATAGCAGCATACAGCCATTAGTAATCCCACAAAACACCTACTAAATCTGTTGACATATACATTAATTTAAATTGATTTACTGATGTAGTTTCCCACAAAACAGCAAACCAGGTGGCATTATAGATTCTGGTTTGAATCCACTGCTGGTCATACTAAGAGCAGATCAATTTCAATTAACGGGCATGACTAATTTCGGTCCATTAGTTACAACGGCTGTACTCTGCAGAGAACTTAGCTGGCTACAACCATCTGTTGGTACTTTCTGCTTCCACTGGCACAGAGAATTTCCAGGCACAACGTTACCAGGTTCAGTTTTCTTTAGATGAGAGGACATTGGAGATTTAGGCTGTCTTTGTAAAAACTGGTTAATTTATAACTATACAGAGCTGATTAATATTCTACAGCCTTTTAAATGTGTTTGTGAGAGGGGGGGTTGTATTGTTTTGTTTTGTTGTTTTGTTTTAACTATTAATTTGTGTTTTTACCTTGTATTTTTTATCTTGTGAACCGCACTGACATCTTATGATGAAGGGCAGTATATAAGTCATCATCATCATAATTAATAATAATGTGCTATATCAGCTCTCCTGAATGCAAAGTAGTGCCAGAAACTGTAGTATCTGTCAGCATGCAGAGGGTCGCAAGGCCAGCTGGCTAGCCCCAGCTGGGTGGTCTCCTTCGGCCATCCCACTGCAAAGACCTATCGGCCTCTGCTCCAACGTAAGTCAGCAACCCAGGCTTCAAAGCCAGGGCACTATATCAGCCGAGCAAACTGCGCACACAGAATAAGTGTGAGGCTTGTGGAAGCATACTACAACTACGGATTTATTAATCATAAATCAGGACAAAGAAACACATTGTCTCTCTCTTTGTCTTCTCAGAGAAACAGAGAGAAGCAAAAGCTATACACACAACGGAAGTTCCCAGCAAGCTGTGCTGGTATGTAAACAGACATGTGACATGCAACAGTTCCATGTCTGCAACTAAAGGTGGAACAGAATTTTCCAAAAGTATTCACCTAGCAGTTTAAACCTTATTAATATTATAAATATGTATCGATAAGTGAAGTGTGGTATCATACACTAAGCTTGGTGCTTGCCAAGTCGGGTTTAATAATCTTATTGTAGTTTAATCTGGAAGACGGAATGGTCCATTGCACTGTAATCACAGGAGTAGATTAAAACACAAGTTAGATAAAAAGGCAGAAGAAGGAGCCTTGCAAATAAACCCTTAGAATGCAACAAAAGCAACCAAATGCAACTGCTGTCAAATCTCACTAGAGGGCATCAGTTTCCTAACCAAAGATGGCCAAATGTATATATATGTTTTGCTTCTTTAAAAGAGTAGGGAAGTTGAAGAGACAATGTGCCAATGATTGTAATCCCACTGTACTGTTTACAACATTCAGCTGGAGCCTGCCAACACTGGGCAGACTTGAATCAGCAAGTTCCTGGTACTGTGCATAAGGGAAGCCTAGCAAAAACCTTCGGGCAATAGTGAAGACAGTGCATAGTGATAACAAGCTTAGGCAAATCTGAGATTTGCACATTTCATTACAAAAATACAGGATGGAAGAGAGGATACTGCAAGGGGAGGGCACTGCAACACGGCACAAGACTCATGGCCCGTGTGTGCATGTGTGTGTGTCCCTGCTCTAAAGTGAGCAAAACACACTGTTGACCTGTGTGATCAAAAGGGGATGACAAAAGACAGTTGTTATGGATGCTATTCAGTATGATCAAGTGTAACGTGATGCATGTCGGGGTAAAAAATCTTAATTTCACGTACACATTCATAGGGTCTGAACTGGCAGTTATGGCCCAGGAACAAAACCTTGATGTACTCCAGCAGATAGTTCACTGGAAATCCTGTGTGCGGCAAATTCCATGCTTGGGATAGTTAGGAACGGAATTGAAAATAAAACCTCCAATATCGTAATGCTGTTATGCAAATCTATTGTGCGACCACAATTGGAATACTGTGAACAGTTCTGGTTGCCTCACCTCAAAAAGGACATTGTAGAGTTGGAAAAGGGGCGGAAAAGAGCAACCAAGACAATCAACAGGGTGGAATGACTCCTTTATTAGGGAAGGTTGCAGCGTTTGAGGCTTTTTAGTTTCGAGAAAAGGTGAATAAGAGGTAACAGTTTATAAAATTATTTTGGGAACAGAAAGTAGAAAGAGAAGTCCTTCCTCTCTCAAAACACCAGAATTTGTGGACGCCCAACGAAGCTGAATGTTGGATGAGTCAGGACAAATGAAAGAACGTACTTCTTCATGCAGTGCATAGTTGAGCTATAGAATTCCATTCCACAAGAGGCAGGGGTGGCCACCAACCTGGATGACTTTAAAAAAGAATGAGACAACATGGAGAGGCAAACAAAGAAAACATCCAACAGGACTTCTGAGACTTGTGTTGGCCTTTAGCTGCAAAACACAAAAGCTGAAGTCTTTGCATGGCTGTAAATTCTAATTTCTTAGTGTGTGTGGGGGGGGAGCTGTCATTTGTGCAACTGATTCCTGAAAAACTGATTGCAAGGAACAGAAGTGTTCCTAAAAGGATTTACCGAGTTTCCCAATTTCTGGCATGAATGTTGCAGATTTTTTGTTTGTGTATGTTTCCAATTTTTTAAAATAACTAAAAATAAACATTAAAAAAAAAGAATGAGACAAATTCATGGAGGCTGCTAGGCTCTGTCTTCATGGCTGGAGGCTGGATGTGGGAAACATCAGTAGAGAAGAGTGCTCTGGTTCTCAGGTCCTGCTTGCAGGTTTCCCACAGGCATCTAGTTGGCCACCCTTAGAGCAGGCTGCTGGCCTTTGGCCTCATCAAGCAAGCTCCTATGTTTCTACTCACATGCACTGATATGTAACGTCCAGGCAACTAGTGGACAAAATTTTAAACTTGCCAAATAATGATGCCATTGTGGTCACTTGCCTAGGATATGGATACCAGTTCCTTCAAACAATTTGCTTCTCTCAGAAAAGGAGTTTCTTAGCATCATCACAAATGGCACCAAGAACAATTAAGTACAGGTATCTGTAGAAAGTGTTCTCAAAAGGGCAAGAGCAGGGAGCATAGCCGTGGGCAGAGTAAACATCTGGGACATTCCTGCAGTGTACTTTCCTGTTGGCAGCATATCTCAAGGTCCTTTGGCATGGTAGACTTTCATCAAAATAATATAAATAACCCCTCAACTAGCTAGCTCATATACAAAGAAATTACAGTCATACCTCGGGTTGAATACGCTTCAAGTTGAGCGCGTTTGAGTTGTGCTCCATGGCAACCCGGAAGTAACGGAGCGCGTTACTTCCGGGTTTTGCTGTTTGTGCAGACGCTCAAAATGATGTCACGCGCATGCACAGAAGCGGCGAAAAGCGACACGCGCGTGCGCAGACGTGCCATCGCTAGTTTGCTTCTAGATGCGAAAGGGGCTCCGGAACGGATCCCGTTCGTATCTAGAGGTACCACTGTACTGACCTGCCTCGTTGCTCATGACATTACAATAAAATCACCCTTGACCAAAGTGGACAGGAAGGGCCTTTCTTTCAGTAATCCTCGAACGCATTTGCAGCTCCACCGGACAAATAGCAACGCAAAACCAAAACTCAAATCCTTTTCCCACTTAAGGACAATTTCCTAGAATCAGATGGATGGGTGCAGAAAGGAGCTGTGTGTGACTCATGCTGTTGCGAACGGGGAAGAGGAATGAGGATGTCTAAGGAAGACGGGGATATTCAACACGGACATGTTGAATGGGATGTTCACTCAGTATGCTAATTAGCCGATTTAAATATGCGCTGTCTTCTGCCGCGGCCGAGTCCTCTCTCCTTTTATTCCTGAGCCCGCCCGGGATTCAGGTGGGAGGCTACAAAAGCAGGTAATATGATCTCAAACCGCCGTCTCCCACTCCGAGTGCTCCCGAAGAGAAGCGATCGGCACCTCTGAGAAAAGCCAGGCTGGAGTGGCGCGGACGGAGAGCTTTGGGAGCATTTGGGATTTGAACTCAACAGGTAGGCGATCGCGAAAGCGGGATAGGTTTCGAGGAGCATAAAGACACAGAGACCTGCGAGTTTAAGGACATGGATGAAGCTGCCAGTTCTTCCGAGGGGAGGCGGAGGGAGGGAGGGAGGGAAAATTACTGGAGCCCACACCCTATGGCACCTTCGTGACCCGAGCAACGTGCCTTCTCCACTTACGTTTTCTGTATTTCTACGTTGGTCTTGATCTTCCGCAATATCGGCTGTTAGATCTGCCCCCCAACTTGTTACGATGGTTTGGGGCTGGCGGGGGAGGGGGGGCTTCACTTTCATTAGTTTAAAGAAGCAGGAAGTGGCAGCGGGTGCCATCAATCGCAGCGCGCCATGAACTTGAAGTTTGCGCACAGTTTTGCTCGAGAATACCTTCAGCCCAAGATTCCCAGGGCGCTGGGTTTTGCTTATGTACTGATAACAAAAGTCAAAAGGCTAAAAACTGTGTGTCCACAACAGAGGCAGCCGGCCATTTGAACATCGAAGGGGAAGTGTGGTGGAATTCGAGGTGCGCTTCTGGGAAGAGAGGGCGGCTGGAGTTGGTATCGGGTGCGCCACAGTCATGGTTTTTTTTGAAAGCGGCTCAGTTTCGTCCGGCTAAACTGCCCCCCCCCCCCCGAGAGGCTGAGCAAGAGCTATTGTGCCTACTGGCAAGGAGCCAAAGAGCAGCGCGACTAGCCTGGCCAGTCCAAGCGGGGCTTTCTGGCGCAGGAGAAGAAAAAAATTGCATTTCTGGAGCAGGAGAATATTTTATTTTATTTTATTTTATTTTATTTATTTGCATTTCTGGAGCAAGAGCCCTTCAAGCCCATAAGGGGCGTTTCAGTCACATGGTACCACATAGCCTAGTTTTGAAGGGAGAGAAGTAGCGTGGGGAGGGGGGATCTTACTGTTTGAACAAACCCTTGATCATGCCCAGAAGGAGCTCTGTGAACCCTGGTCAATATCATAGTAAAAGCACATGTCTAGTTTCTGTCATGCTGAAGCTCCGTGTAATCAGCTTGGAATGTTGTCCTTGACAAGATTCTACATGTGGGGGGAATGTGCTGGTGATCGAAAGGATGCACGGACACATGAAGTGGGACCTAACTTATGTTATCATGTGTGTTTTTCCCCTGATGCTGAAATTGTTGGTTTCAATTGCTGAGAACAATCCATGTAATTATTATTACGCAACCAAGATGAGGTACATGCTAGACTGGTTTTATGGGAGGCCTGCAGCCTAATCTAAAGCAACTTTCATCTAAATGTCTTGTAGCGACTTGTGAATGATGTTCACTGCAGCCAATAAGGCAATTTTTTTGAAGTCTGCCTGCAATTTATCCATTAACAATTTTAAAAATATTATTAATTTGGTAACTTTTTTTTTTAATTACAGGTACCGGGTTATGTTCTTTTTTTACATTTTGCTCCTTCAGCTGGTGCTAACATTGCTTGCATTTCCTCACTGCTCAAGACAACTGAAGGAATCGGATGCAGTGAAAGAAGGTAACTTTATGCATCAGCTATAGCTTCTAAACACAGCTGAGATTCTCTTCCCAATCCAAAATTATAATCCAAAATTATAATTTGTTCACTAAAGCTTTACTCTTCCTTCATTAAAAAGGGTCTAATTGCGCATACGGGTGGAGGAAGGGAATCATCCAGATACTATTGTCAAGCTAGTTCAAGAAGTAAGTCATTCCTGTGGAGTGTATGAAATCAAAAGAATTTATTGCAACAATCAATAGTCATAGAACAACAATCTTAAATACACATTGTTCTGGGTTTTAAACTGCACCCCACCCAGGCAATTACCCCATACTAACATGTTTTGTTGGAAACCATAGGCCAGAATTGCTTCTGGTTGGCCCCATGCAGCCAGCAATATGGCCACACCTGGTGATTTGCCAGATCACCCCGAACTTCAACGCAAGCTGAATCTGGAATTCCCCAAGCCCATCCTTAATCAGTGGCTATACCAAGCACCTGCCAAACCTCAACAGCCATAGTGACAAGTATCTTTCTATTTATCTACCACATATTCCACAAATAGATTTCTGCTCAATGTAGTTCATAGAAAACCAAGACCTCTGTGGTGCAATGGGGTGGTGCAGTGGTGTCCAAACTTTTTTCAAAGAGGGCCAGATTTGATGAAGTGAAGGGCCATAAGGGCCAACCAACCAAAGTTGTTGACCTTTTTTAGGATTGAGGTTGTTGAGCTTTTTTTAGGATTTTACCCCAGGAAATAAACTGTCACAGGGGCCCCCGAAACGGACTTTGGACATGCTTGGTTGGTGCATCTGTTAACCAGGGATGGCTGCAGGTAGGGGGTTGGGTCCCTTCCAACTCTACAATCCTATGATTCTAGAACAGTCTATATACAATAGTACAGTAATAATAATAATAATAATAATAATAATAATAATAATAATAATAAAATATTGCAAAGTAAGATGAGCAATTTGACAAATAACAGCTCATTTAAAATACACCCAAAAAATAGTAAGTGTACCGTGTTCAAATAAGCTAGCTAACAATGTCCAATACTTCCACAACCCCCAATAGCCCCAAACTAATGGCATTAGTGCCAAGCAACCCACCCCCATGAACGTTCGTATGCATAAGACCAGAAACAGAGTAGTTCCCTTATGAAGGCTCAAGGGCTAAGGGATGGAACAATGCAGGTGGAATTATCCACTCCCAAGGGCACAGGGTCTCCATGCTCTTGCTTTCTTCCCCTTGCTTGCTCCCACAGAATTCATGATGAGTTATGCTATATTTTATTTTATTTTGCAGAAAAATGTCCTCCGGAGGATTCACTGCAATTCTACCATGGTCAATTAGAAATATATCACTTTTAAATTAATGGATTTCATCTGGCTATATATATTCGTGTGTGCTTTTACCACCTAAACATACATTTATAAGTATTAGTAACCATGGAAGAATTACAGGGAAACGTCATTTTCCTGTTAAAGTTGTTCGTATTCAACCTGCCCTCAGGCTCCTCTCAAGTTCCCCACATTGTTTCAACTTAACTTGACACATTTCAGTCCCACCTCACCTGGAAAGGTTTACTCCCTTTGACACGTACCTCTGTTCTGGCTTCTAAAGGCTGTTTATAACTTCTTCATCCTGAACACCTCTAATATGGCTCAAAGTGACATCACTGTCATAGTTTCATAAGTAACTTGTGTATATTATCTGGGGCTGAACAATGATTGTGGCTCTCAAAAGTTCTTCTTCAGGTTTTTCTTAGGCTACTGGCTAAAGATTTCTGTTTTGAAATATAATCCACTGTTGTTAAGAAGACAACAAGCCTGCAACTTAGGCAAGGGTTACATTCCAGGGATTGCACCTAGAACCAAAATCACATATAGTCAATACACATTGGGTTCAATGGTAAGTGGGATTGCCAAAGTCCTTTTCCCCAGGCGCCCACCCTCTTTTTACTTTTATTTTTAATTGTTTGCCGAGCGTATGAATCTGAATGTGCACAAGTTAAATGTGTGCATGTTGCAAACTTAAAGGTGAAGGGACCCCTGACCATTAGGTCCAGTCGTGGCCGACTCTGGGGTTACGGCATTCATCTCGCTTTATTGGCCAAGGGAGCCGGCGTACAGCATGTGGCCAGCATAACTAAGACAATTCTGGTGAACTAGAGCAGCACACGGAAACGCCGTTTACCTTCCCACCAGAGTGGTACCTATTTATCTACTTGCACTTTGACGTGCTTTCAAACTGCTAGGTTGGCAGGAGCAGGGACCGAGCGACGAGAGCTCACCCTGTCGCAGGGAATTGAACTGCCGACCTTCTGATCGGGAAGTCCTAGGCTCTGTGGTTTAACCCACAGCGCCACCCGCGTCCCTCTTCTTTCCTGTCATGTGATCCTCAGATTAAAGTATTTTGTTAGTGCAGTGTTTCCCAACCGGTGTTCCGCGGCACACGAGTGTGCCGTGAGACGTTGCCTCGTGTGCCGCGAGATGCCTGGAGGGAGGCGGGCGAGTCGGGCGGAGAGAGGCGGGGCGGCGGCGGCGAGGAGAGGCCGCGCCTCCTGCTGCTGCCTGGTCTCCTCCTCGCAGCCGGCAGCGCTGCCTGGGCGCCTCCGCGCGACTCTGCCTCGCTGGGTTTGGTCTCCCAGCAGAGACGGGTCACACGCGCACCTCCCTCCCTCCCTCAGCCTGCGCGGAGGGAGAGCCAGAGAGAGGCATCGCTCCTGGGCGGCGGGAGAGGGAGCAGCCGGAGCGATGCTGTGTACTGAAAAAAAATCTCGCGGCACACCACCATTAAAGCCCCGCCCCGTGACGTCAGCGCGCAGCGCCACGCCGGGAGGGACGCACAAAAGTGAAAGTTTTTTCCCTCCCCCTTGCCGGGGAACCTCCAAGCTTTGGGCAGGCAGGCAGAGCTGGGAAGGGGGTTTCCAGGGGACACGGCAGCTCCTCGAAAGGCTTCTCTCAGCTGCGCTCAATCCTCCTCGGAGAGGATTTCCCTTCCGGTCCCATGCCTTCGTTTGGGGCATCGCTCCGGCTGCTCCCTCTCCCGCCGCGCAGGAGCGATGCCTCTCTCTGGCTCTCCCTCCGCGCAGGCTGAGGGAGGGAGGGAGGGGCGCGTGTGACCCGTCTCTGCTGGGAGACCAAACCCAGCGAGGCAGAGTCGCGCGGAGGCGCCCAGGCAGCGCTGCCGGCTGCGAGGAGGAGCGCCAGGCAGCAGCAGGAGGCGCGGCCTCTCCTCGCCGCCGCCGCCCCGCCTCTCGCCGCCCGACTCGCCCGCCTCCCTCCAGGCATCTCGCGGCACACGAGGCAACGTCTCACGGCACACTCGTGTGCCGCGGAACACCGGTTGGGAAACACTGCCCTAGACTAAACCATAATGACAAAATGGCAAAAGGGGTTCCATTTCTAAGGACTATGTAATACTCAAATATGATCTACTGCTGTTTTCGCAATAATATGAAGTAAGTAATGTGTGAGCCACTGGGATCACGCAGCCTCCTAGTGTGACTTGAGCAAACATAGGTGGTTAGAAAATGTGGTTGTGAAATATTTTGAATCAGCTCTGCTGATTCATATGTGACTTCTTCCATGTGACTATAATCAAGGGACTCTACTTGGTGTGTCTTTAAAGCATCTGTGAATGGAAATTTTCCACTAGTGTGTTTGCATTCCAGTGCATTTTCTTAAAGGCCATGTTTATATATTTAATATAAATGTTGCTTTAATTATTTTTTCAGTGTTCATCTCAACAGAGGAAGCCAATTTATTCATTGGACGACACCTTCTATACAACAGATTTGACTTTGAACTAGTAACCCCAGGGAATCTTGAAAGGGAATGCAATGAAGAATACTGCAATTTCGAGGAAGCAAGAGAAATTTTTGGAGACCAAGAAAAAACAGTAATTGCTTTACTTTTGGTGGCCTATAAAGGAGATATTTCTAAGGTCAATGCTTAGGACTACATCATGTGTACATATTTATCATTTGAGAAATGGCACAGAACCCATTGTGCTTATGGGTAAAATTGTATTTATTATTATTATTATTATTATTATTATTATTATTATTATTATTTACTGCTCCTAGGATTGAAAGGGTTGTGCCTCTCAAATTAGCCCAGGTCTAGTCTTTCTGAACCGTTGTCTGAGCCATTATGCAGAGGGGGAAAGTAATCAGCCTTCTCCAATTGGTTGCTTTGGATTCCAACTCCCTGAATCCCTGACCACAGGCTACGGATCAGCAAACTTTTTCATTAGGGGGCCGGTCCACTGTCCCTCAGACCTTGTGGGGGGTCAGACTATTTTTTTTGGGGGGGGGAATTGAACGAATTCCTGTGCCCCACAAATAACACAGAGATGCATGTTAAATAAAAGGACACATTCTACTCATGTAAAAACATGCTGATTCCCGGACCGTCCGCGCACCAGATTTAGAAGGCAATTGGGCTGGATCTGGCCTCCGGGCCTTAGTTTGCCTACCCATGCCATAGGCCATACTGGCTGAGGCTAATTGAGAGTTGTAGTCCAAAATGTCTGACGGGCAACAGGTTGAGGAGGGCTGAGCTAGCTAGCGCATTAACTGTTCGTAGAAGAATTTACAAGTGAATCCATTTCCCTCACTGTTTGGTGCTGTACTCACACTAGGCTTTATGTGCTACTGTTATTAGGATGGTACACTCGTATCTCCACAAAATGGATGGGGGCAGCCTTGGGATTAGCCATGCTGTTATTAACTTTTTTGGTAAATGGGGCTGGATGATGCATTTCACAGGAGAATCATCAAGGAAATGTTTCTAACGTAGTAGAGTTTCTTGACGTGCGCAGTGTGGAGAAGCTTTTCCATATGTGCATAGTTTTTTTCTTTAAATAATAATAATAATAATTGAAGGCAAGTTCCATGGTGGCTCGTCTTATCTTGCCACCAAAGGCAAAATGGGAAACTATGTACTTGCTGTGCTGCCGCTCTGCCCCCACCCTGCCACCGCTACCAGGGAAGCTGAAAAGTGCCACCCTGGCAGGCTCACCCCACTACCAGCAAAGAAGCAACACTGCTTTCCAGCGAGATTTCCCAAGATCTCAATGGAAAGCAACACCACTTCTCCCCCAGAGACAGAGGAGGGTGGAGCACCTATGGGTGCTGCTTCTTATGATGCCTGAGATGGCTATTTTAAACCTCCTCATAGGCAGGCCAACATGTACTGTTACGAGTTATCATTTAAATCCACTAGTTTGCAGCAGAACTGTAAGTTTTAGGTTAACACTGCATACACAAGCTACATTTAAATCACATTTTTTATCCCAGGAATCCTGGGAACTATAGTTTATACCACACAGCAACCCTTCTGCTGGGAAAGCTCAGACAGTAGAGCAGGAGATTTTTAATTTCAGGGTCATGGGTTTGAGCCCTACATTGGGCAAGGATTCCTGCACTGCGGGGGTTGGACTAGATGACCACCAGGGTCCCTTCCAACTCTACAATTCTACGATTCTATGAATTCTCAGCACCTGCAGTTCCAATTATTCTTTGCACATGATGCACTTTAAATGTATGGCGTGTATGCACTATAAACTGCTTTTTCTTTACCAATATAATATTTTAAGGTTCAGGCTTGATTTGTGACAAAACAGCAAGCATTATTCCTTTCACAGGGAAAAACGTGTCTTTTTTAAGTTCACAAGAAGGAGAGGGAGAGAAAATCTCCCTCTCTGCGGTTTACCATGGGGCCAATTAAGGTTTGCGTATTTGAGCTTCTGATTTGGGGGTAAATTATATGCCATCTTTTATGTGCTCTTTGGCCTTAATTGTGGTGAATGTTCCTATGGTAAGAGTGTACGCATTGCTTTATTTTGCATCAGACATTGGTCACTCATTATTCTTATATTTTTAGAAATTGCTGTTTCTGAGTTGCAGAGTAGCTCTGAGTTAGTTGTCCATATTAGCACGTCAAAGCTTGGGAGCACCAATAAGCTTAAGGACAGCCTGTCAAAACTGGAAGCTGTGCCCAAGAAGCAAAACAGTATTCATAAAGCAGAGGTTCTACTATAAAAATATAAAAATAAACATATTGTGTGCATGCACTGTAAATGTATGCATGTCTCATCAAATGGCTTCTCGGGGAACTTGCTGCTGCATGATGTACTTAGGCTTCAGTCTTTTGAAGGGAGTCCTTTTAAATCCATGTGACATGCAGCTGAATATGCTAGTCACGGGGTGGGGGTGGGAATCAGCCTCAGACAGTTGTAGCAAACATGCTTAAGAATCATATTCTAGTAAGTATTCACTTATACCAGCATGAGTTATCAATAACTAGAAGTTGCCGTATAAGCCAATTACCAGCGGGGCTAATGAAGTGTTTTATTTCCGTCTTGCATTGTGCACAGCATGTTGCCTTTCTCTCAGTCCAATTTCTATATACTGATAATTAATATTGGTATTAAGGCAGGTCTTAAAACTTCCTTAACTAAATCCCACCCAGAGTTAATCAGTGCGACTCTTGTAACTTCAACCAAAGTTAAATTCTTAACTGTTTTTTGGGGGGCGGGGGCAGTTTTTGTTTTTAATTGCTGCTAGAGATTTTACCTCAATTACATTGTTTTTCTTTACTATCTCAGATATTATTTTGGGAGAAATATACCATGGAGGGTCGTGGCAGATATCAAGGTAAGCCAAAATCACAGGTCTTTGTGGTTTCTATTTTTGTTTTATATTGCAGATACTTTTAACCCACCATCCAAACCCACACTCACCTCTGCCTGGCAGAGCAGCACTATCACAACCACAGTACCACCACTTCTGCTGGCCACAAGGAAAAATGCCTTCTTGCTATGACATCCCCTAGGTCTATTGCCATCACATAATGGCAGCAGAGCTGGCTCAAGGTTGAGTGGATCCTTTGCTGGCCCAGTTCCACCCTCCCCCAACCCTGAAATGCCCCACTTCAGGGAGTCCTGCTGACTCCTGCCAGTGGGGCCTCTGCCCACCTGCCATTTACATTGGGGCATTTCTTGTTGGTGTAACTGGTCAGGGCTGGGTGGAGAGACACCTCTGCTTCATTCCAACCTCCTCCAGTGTCATGGACTAGTTGGACGCACAGGAATGGTGGGAAGAAGGTTCAGAGCCCAAAAAGTAGTGGTAGGATGGAGAAGAGGGAGAAGACAGGGGTGAGGTGGTGTCGGAAGCAGAAGATGTAACAGGGCTTAGTGAGCTGGGGGAGTCTGTGGCAGAGAGAAGTCTTGATCTAATTCTGATCAGAGGCAGAAGCTGAAGCAGGAGAGGAGGAAGCCCAAGAGGCAGGGATTATTCCGGTTGTTAAAGAGGCATCGGTGTCTGCCCCTCCCGTTGTAACAAGCATCTTTCTCTCCCCTGGTCTTCCAGAACCAGGAGAGGCATGAAAAGGGTGAAGATAGCTTCTCACAACCAGTGTCTTACATTGCTTGGGAAAGACCCTGGAGAGGAGGGGACTTAGGCAGCTATGGGGAGGCGGAATAATTTAGGAATAGTTTCAAGACACTTTTTTTTTTACGGCATAGTGTGACCTAGGGTAGATCAAGAATATACTCAGTAATTCTGATTTCTGTACAGAAGAGCAAGCAATGCGGAAGATTGATGTTATGGGACTTTTGACTGGCTTGGTCGCAATTGGAGTACTGTTGATCATAACTGGGTTACTTATTTATTTTCTCTGCCAAAAGAAGTGCAAACAAAGACATCTACCACGGTAAGAAAATAAGTTTTGTAATTTCCAATACTTTGTTCAGTGTATTCAAGTTTGACATGGAAGTTTCTGTACCCCCTCCCCAAAAAATTATGGGTGCGGTATATATGTGTGCTGTATGTTTACTGCATTTTGTCCCATTTGGGTTTGTGCTGTGCAGATATTTATCTGAAGCATTTGTACCCTGCTGTTAGCCAAAAAAGCTCCCAGAGTGGCTTACACACAATAAAAACAAGGCAGTCTCTACTTGGGAGACTTACAAACTCCAAACATACAAGGGAAAGAATGAACAGCTGGCGCAGCTCAGGGACAGGCAGTTCATGAAGGAGCCCTGCTTCCTATTTCTCCCACTGAGGCAGTATGATGGAATGGCTGCCCACAGATGACAACTAAGGGGAGATGAGGCCTGATGGAGCTGTCTTGTCACAGCAGATTCAATGGAGTGAGCTCTGCTTCCCAGCTCTCCCACTGCTGGAATGGCTGCCCCCAGGAGACAGCCTTGCTGTCACCTGTCCCAAGGTGATATGCCTTGGGACTTAAGAGAAAAAAATGGGAATAGGGTATGACTTACCAAATAATCTATGGATTTCTACTTGGGCAGTTGAATCCTTCAGAACTAATAGATTTTTAAAAATAATCCTGCTGTATCCTAATATATGGAGATTTGGATGGAAGTAAGGTATATGAAATTGTTATGACCATGGAAGAGCATGAAGATCAGTGGACAAAGCTAATTGCTGAGGTTTGTGGGAAAGATAAAGGCAAAATCTGGAGCCAGGAACAATGACAGGGAATAATGAGGAGAAACAGCCTTATACTGATTCATACCATTGATTCATCTAGCTCAGAATACTGACTGCCAGCAGCTCTCCAGAGCTCCTGACAAATTGTCCCTCAGTGCAATTGTTGCGAATTGTGATGCAGGAAGGTGACAGTGTTGGCATCTGTGACATCAGCACACACAGCCCCGTCCTACATTTGTCCATGACATATGTACTCTTTTAATTCTTCAGAGGTGATGTGCCCTTGTCCAGTGCTGATCCATATGCTTTAGTAAAATGGGGTTAGGGAACTATACCAGCACAAGTGGATACTGTACTCCCATTCTATGCCACCTTGTTCTCTGAGCGGCAAACACTAGCCACTGAAAACACTGTACTCCCAAGAAAGTGTAGTTCAGGTTCTTCTCTCAAATGAAGTTTTGGACTCTTATACTTAATCACCACTCTGCCATTCTTAAAAGTTTTGCTTTTATTTTAGGGATAGAAGCTACAGGAGGCGTAACTCTTCCATCATCTTTCAAAGACACGAAGAGATTTCCTTAAACCCTCTCTCTCCATGCACAGAACACAGTGGGTTGCCAACTTATGAACAAGCAGTGGCACTAAGCGGCAATTGTGAAGTTCCACCGCCGCCATATCCAGGCCCTTCAAGAGGGCTTAGGGCATTCAAGAAGTCTCTCTCTCTTCCTGTTTAATTAAGAAACGGGGGCTTGTAGAATGCTTGAGAATTAACTTGGAGAGAAGAAGCTGTCTAGCTGAAATGCTGCAGCATTGTGCTTACTTCAGGAGTCTTTCACAGGGTGAAAGGGATACAGCTCTTCAGTGTGCCTGAGAGGAAGTGAAGTGTGTCAGGTGAACAAGGAATGCACCCTTAAGCAATGTGCTGATGGCTAAGGATGAACGACTCCTTTTGTTATGCTTCATTTTAGGTGCTAAGAACTGTAGTGAACTCCTCTGATGCATTCTGAGCCAATTGGTGCAATCAGTGCATTGATTTGCCAGCCTTTCTGTCTCTCACCAACTTAGCACTTTCGTTATCAAATTTTTTTTAAGCTGCATTTTTTAAATTAAAAAAAAAACACCAATTCAGATTGGTAATAAAGTGGGAATGATAATATGAATAAGCACAGGATCCTTGCTTTGAACTAGTTTTAACCACAATAAAAGGAAGAGCTAGTAACATAATATAAATGGAATGTTTCTCTAACTCTGAACAACTTAAACTGTGTTTTTTAAACTAGCAATAACAGATCTTTAATTGAATGGTGCTTCCTCCTCATTTGCCTCTCAGTGCGCATTAAATCATGAATCTTCATGCATCCAATGAAATAGGCCTCAAGTATTACCCCAAGTTACAGGTACATGAGGGGGGAAGGAAGAAGAATGGAAGCTGAGAGAAAACATGCTATTAGCAGTGGCCATTCACAACACAGTCCTGGTATTGGTTAGCTAATTAACATGAGGCGGATTTATTAAAACTTACATTGAAGCCACTGAATTAACTGTAGATTTGCATACAGTTTATAAGTGCAGGTATATTTGTTGCAGAATACTTACACAAGTATCTTCTCTATTTCTGGGAGCAATTTTAACCAAAGTTGCTAAGCCGCTAAGGGAAACGTGAAATAGCTACTGCCATGGGGTGAGGAACAGTGCATGTCCTGTTTTCAGAAAAGAAGCATGTACAATATTCTGTTCGAGCGTTTGATTTCTCCACCTACATTCCAAAGCAGAGAAATAGTTCACACCCACCCCCTGGAAACTGTATGAACTTTGGGGGCATTTTACACATTACCCACAACAACAAACCGGAGGCTCTCCAGCATGTACACTCTGCAAGCAGAAACAGCTAATCTTGGCTTCCTGGATGAGACACGTGTATGACACTTCTCACGTCGACAGCTTTAAACATTGACAGTTTCGTAAACTGGTAGGCATACAAGCAAAAACAGTGCACGAGGGAGGGGGGGGAAATCTGAGGAAGGAGTGTCCGCGTGGCTCCAGAACTTCTAGCTCAGTCACGGAAAACCATTTTCACTTGCACACAAAAAGATGGCAAAGCATTCCCCACCGCACGGCGGCCAACACGGGTCCTTCCTGCAGCCCATCCGAAGTATGCAATCCCCAGTCGCCATACCAGGCTTCGGCTACCCCGAAGCTTGTCCGTATTTAGGGCTCCTCGGTTATTGCCCGCATTCTGACGCGCCGCCTTTCCCGGTTCCGCTCTGTAGGCCAAGCACACTCCTTCCTCCCTTCCTTCTCCCGCCGCCGCTACGATTACGGATGCTCGGCGGCGGCAGCTGCTTCCCGTGCTCTGGAGCCCCAGTAAACTGTGGCGGGGGTGGGAGGGACATCCTGGTAAGCAGCCGCAGCAGCAGCAGCAGCCCAACATGGGTCTTCGGTTGGGCTGCTTGCAGCCGCCGCTCCCCTAATTACGAGCCGCCTTCCCGCCCCTCGCGGCGGAAACCGAGGGGAGGGCCGCGTCGGGGGTGGCCGCCGCTGCCGCCCTCCTCCTCCTCCTCCTCCTGCGAGAGTGAAGGGGGGGAGTCGCTCCCACCCGCTCGGTCCTTGCAGCTGCAGCCGCCGCCGCCAAGCAGCCCGCCCGCCTCCGCCCCCTTTCCCTTCTCCCCGCGCGCCCAGGCCCCGCGCGGAGCCGCGGCGTCCCCTCCTTTCCCGCTCCGATGATGGACAGGAACTACCCGGCGACCCCCAGCTACCCCGACCCGCTGGCTTCGGTCGCCGCCGCCGCCGCCGCGTCCTCGCCGCCGCCCTCCGCCTGGGCCTACGAGCGGGGCGCCAGCAGCCTCAAGGCCAGGTAAGGAGGGTCCGCTCCGCAGCCGGCGGCTCGCCTGCTGCGGGGGCTGCGCCAGGAAAGGCCGGGGATTGGGACGAGGCCTCCGGTGCCCCTCGCGCCCGCGGGGCGTGCCCGCCGCTCCTCGAAGCGGCGGAGGCGCCGGCGCTTGGGGAGGCTTCCCTCCTCCCGAAAGGAGAAAGCGGCGACGGGCAGCCCTTCTCCGGCGCTGCGGGGGCCCAGGGCGCCGTTGGGGTTTGGAGGCGGGTGTCGTGAGGGGAAGGCGGCTGGGAGGGCGAGCAAATAAAGGGCAATAGGAGCCGGCGGAGGGCGAGGAAGGCGGCTCCGTGGTGTAGGAGAGGACCGGGGCGGGGGGCGCGAGGGTGATTCGGGGCTGCCATGCAATCCCCAAACCACGCTTCTCATTTTCTCTCTCCTATAAAATCACGCTTTCTGCAACTTGGAGCGTTTTTTCTTCCTTCCCCTCGAAGTGGGAAGAGGGAAGCCACGTATTCCAAAATTAGTCCTCCTTTTCCCTTCACCCCCTCCCCCATTAAAGTGCATTTAAACTCCTAAGAAAGCGGGGAAAGTTGCCCTGCTTTTCGTCTCCTGCTCCCGAGGGGTGTGTGTGCGCGCGCGCGTGTTTCACCAGGCATGTTGGAGTTCAAGAGTTCGTGTTTACTTTTTACGTTGCCTAGGGGAAGCCCATCTCATACTGTATCAACTTTTTGTGTGTGTCGTCTTTGAGATCTTTGGAGGAAAGTGGGGAAGGCTCCCCCACTCCCATATGTATACAGTCAACCCTAGTGGGCAGAGCGAGGCTTTAAAGGTGTGGCGCAATTTGTTAAACGGCACAGTTTACAGAGGGAAGGAGTGTGAAGAACAATACCGTGTGCTTTGGAGGTTGAAAGCGCAGAGTTGGCAATTGGGGATGGGCATTGCTAACTCTGGATGATCTCATCTTATGCCGCCAGAGTGTGTTTTGGGTTCATCTCATGGCTTCCCAGCATCCTCGCATCATTTAGATTTTATTACGTTATCTATTGTTTTACTATAGATAAAGGGTTATGGATGTTCTGACTCTTTATACTGAAACTTGCCCAAGAGCATAAAATCCCCAGCGGTTTAACGGAGTAAAGTGCGGAATAATGAATGTGATCCTTTTATATTTCCTTTTGTATTGCTTTTTCATACATGCTGGCAAAGGTGCTTTTACCATGCTGTGCGTATAGTAGCTTGCCCTACGATATATATTTTTAAATGTAGATTTAACTGTATATATTTAAGCAACTTGTGCTTCTTAAAACAAGTGAGGGATTTTGCATGTTGAACCTGTTGCAGGTGTTGGGACCTGCAACAAAATGTTGCAGTGGATCTCTGAGCTGGAACAACAGTGGAAGAAATTTGTATCTCCACCAACCAATCTTAAATTATATTATCTTTCATATTTTGATGACTTTAACCAATTTTGATGCAGTAAGCGAATTTATAGACAGCTCTTTAACATTGACTGAGGAGCAGTCATCCAGGTGCCTCCCCCAATAATCCTTTAGCTTGTTTTAACTTAGATGTAAGAGATTTTTAAAGAAAGTGCTGTAATTAAAAACCATGCTCATAGGCGAAATCAAAATAGGTGTGTGATGCTTTGGCCCATGAGGAGAACAAGGAAATCTTATTTGCTGGCAGTCAGGCTTTGATAAGCTTGCAAGGCTTGATAATTCCCTGGCTTGCAAGTCAGCCCAAGCCTGCTCACCAGCAAACTAAGAGGAGAGTGGGAGAATGAGAACAGAGGAAGCTGCCTTACACCTAGTCAGGCCAGTGGTCCACCTGGCTCAGTTTTGTCTACACTGATGGGCAGTGGCTCTCCTGGATTTCACACAGGCTTCTCTCCCAGTCATACCTGGAGATTAAACCTGGGACTTTCTGTGTCCAAAGCAGATGCTCTGCTATTAAACTACAGCATTTCCCCACAAGAGAATTTTCATTGTTGATGGCCAGGCTCAAAAGATCATGGAGATGGTAAAAGCTGATGAGTTAAAAGTTGGCAAGTGCTTTGTCGTGTGCTGCATGCTTTTTCTCATCATGAGCTCTCACTCACTCCCATAGCCAGGACCATGTAATAACTCTGCTTTAAGTCACTTGCCTAATGATTAAAGGTAAAGGGACCCCTGACTATTAGGTCCAGTCGTGGCCGACTCTGGGGTTGCGGCGCTCATCTTGCTTTACTGGCTGAGGAAGCCAGCGTACAGCTTCTGGGTCATGTGGCCAGTATGACGAAGCCGCTTCTGTCGAACCAGAGCAGTGCACGGAAACACCGTTTACCTTCTCGCCGGAGTATTTATCTACTTGCACTTTGACGTGCTTTTGAACTGCTACGTTGGCAGGAGCAGAGGAGCAGGGACTGAGCAACGGGAGCTCACTCCATCGGGGGGGGGGGGATTCGAACCGCCGACCTTCTGATCGGCAAGCCCAAGAGGCTCAGTGGTTTAACCCACAGCGCCACCCGCGTCCCATCCTGATGATAGGTAAGGGCAAATTGAGGGGAAAATATGTACAGATTTCTTGCTTCAAGGGTCCCAAAGCAAAACGGTAACTGAGCAGGGGTGTTAGGGGAGGGGCAGTACCTATGGTGGGGGACATGTTGTGTTCCTTCTGGGGAGGTTTGTCCACCTTTGATCCCTATCCTGCACTCAGCTCTCACCTGTGGCTCCCAGAAGCTGTCAGCAAGCGATAGCAGCCACACCAGGGAACAGCTTCGACTGGCCGGATAAACCAAGTGAGGGGTAGCTGGTGGATCTCAAACCCTTTGTGAGTTAGGGGCTTTACCGCATGTGAAGACAGGCTCATGTGGATTGAGCAGATGAGACCAATAGTGGGTCTAATGGTCAAGAAGTTGTTTTCTGCACATGCTGCATGTGAGTGGCAGATGGGGCCTGTCAGTCTCAGAAGGTAGCCCATCTTAGAGAAGGAAAACTCCGGTCCTAAACTTATGGTTACGGGATATTTTCAGGAGAATAAAAGCTAAGGAGTAAAACCCAGCAAAAAAAAACAACCCTGGAGTATTTGCCCTGCTTTCCTTTGGCGGACCACATCAGCAAGGCCAAGAATGGGTCTTGTCATCTGTGCAGCCAAAGACCTCCATACACATACAAGGCTTTTGCCCTGTGGAGGTCACTTCAGTCCTGCTAACGCAGCAGTTTTACTTCGCCCCCAGAAGCACACTCCATTGTCTCTTGAGACAGATAGATGCCAACAAAGCTGTATTCATGTAGCCTACATTCCATAACATGAGGGCAATGCACAGATGCAGTCCTCTGTCCCCTTTTGAGGAGGATTTCACCTTTTGGGGAAGGAAATATTGAAGGTAATGTGTGTTTGCATATATTCTGGCTTGCTCATGGTCCTGTTTTGCCTTCAACAGTAAGCATGGGGCCAGCATCTTTGCAGTTATAGGGAGCAAGTGGGACACCACAAAAAAATGTAGTATATTTTCGGCTCTTCAGAGAAGTGCTCCTGTTCAAAGAACCACCCAAGCTGGACCATGTAGCACTATTCAGACCTCTAGGGAGGAAGGTCACCTTGCCCCTCATGTCTTCCCATGCTTGCTATATGGTGTTAAGGGAGCTCAGTTTTGGGGTTGATTGGTAGCTCCAACCTTAAGCATTTTACTGTCTTATGAAGGAGGCGAGTGGTTCTGGATAACATTCTTTTATTCCATCTGAATCCTGTACAGTCCAATTCCATGCAATTCCATAACCTATAAGCAGCATGAGACTTGAGCAATTCCTCCCCGCTTTTTCTTTTCCCCCTTCGCCCCTAACATTCTATGTCTCTTCTGGTTTACTAATACAATGTGCCTAGCTTTTGCTTCCATTAGGCCCATTTTTCATTCTCTGGAGTAAAGTGGCTGCAGTTCGTAAAAAAGAGTAGAGAAATCTAGGATTTTAGCATAGGTGTGATTGCCTGCATGCCTGCCTCCCACCCCTCAAAAAATAACATGTGACAACAAATATAGGAGTTCTTGCTTGTAGAGTTCAAAGTAAACCCAGAGGTTGCCTTTCCAGAGAGACAAGTTATTCTATATTTTATTTCCTGTATGTCCTCAGTGTTCTGTAGGTCAATGTAGTGATGTCAAATTCTCGAGAATATTCTTTTGACTCCTCAAACATCTTAAGAGGATAAGTCACCATCTTCGTCTCCACTGGTAACAGAGCTTTCACTTCCACACTGATCATCTGCGAGATCATAAAACGACGTTGATGGTTGTGTAAAATTCAGTGAGCTTGTTAGAAGCTGTATTTTCTTCTCTTCTAGGAGTTTTAAGTTGTGAGCTACATATGTAAGCTTTCCTGCTCTGTCTGTAGTAAGCCTATTCCTTTTTGCTGAATGAATAAGTCCATAAGTACTGAAGCTATGTTCTTTTGCAGCTGTCGTTTGTGGCATATTTAAAATGTCCACAACCACTCTGCTAAGCTTTGAACCAAAGCATGGTCCCTTCCACCAAACCACTGTATCCACTTTTTCAACTGACTTAATACGTATGACTTGCTAAAAAAAACTCTTCTTTAGCACGATATACTGCCAGCTCTGCCAAAATATCTTGTGCATCATTTGGTGCACTTGCTGATATTTTGAGATCAATGAACTCAGTACCTTGAATTTGTTCATTTCGTGATAAATGAATGCCATTATACTTTAGATCAAGGATATTTGCAACAAAGTGAATTGGCTGCAACGCCATTTCTTTTCTTTTCTTAACTGCCTCTTTCATCTATTTCTCTTCTTGCTTTATAAGGGGGCTTAAAGGCATCACTTTTTCAAAGTGATCTTCTAGTTCTTTAAATGACTCAACCACCCAACCTCAAACCACCTTGGTGTGTCCGATTCTAATAATGTTATCCATTTCACTATTGGAACAATAAGGTCATATTTTATTCTTCCGTTAGAATGCGTACATGTTATAGGACAAGTCAAAAAATACAATTGGCATGTTAAGGTTTGATACAAGTAAATTCATTAATATCACAGCTTCACTTATTATTTACTAGATTTTTTTTAATGTGGGTGGTAAAACTGGTTCTTACATTAGAATTTAGTTTGGGGAGAATATTCTCCGAGAGAATTTTCTAGCAGAGAATATTCTCAAGACTATTCTCAATCTCGAGAATATTCTCACCTCACATTGCTAGTCACATGACTGTCAAAATTCTTTTAATACAAGCACCTCCCCACTTACTTTGGGTTTACATTCCAACCCCCCCATAAGTGAAGTCATGTAAGAGAGGAGCACTGTCTAAACACCTTTTAAATGCTCCCTCTGCCACTCTCTCTCCAATCCAGATCAAAAATACTATATCAAAAATACCCGCAACTGGAATTGAAACTTTTTATACACACTGGAAGTGGCTGGGGAAACAGTCAGATGGGTGGGGTACTACTACTACTACTAATAATAATAATAATAATAATAATAATAATAATAAAGCTCTGGGGCCAGCTGGAGAATGCATAGATAAGCAGCAGCAGCAGCTGTTCTACCCCCCCCACCAGCTGTTAAGTGGGGAGGCTGAGCAGCGTAAACAAAACAAAGCCCCACTGCGCCTCTGGTCTCTGTGGGGCTTCCTCTGTCCTCACTGACATCCACTTTGGGCTCCAGGTGGGGTCACCATGAGAGCCATGAGGACTCTCCAGCTCTCTCCTGTCATTTCTGGGTATGAATTGAATTATTTATTTATTTCCCATGGCCACATGCGAGTAGAATGTGCATAAGTGTGTGTGTGGGGGGGGTGCCTGTATATACATTCATATGCTAACATGTAGCACGGAAGTCCTGTAAGTACATACAAATCACTATTTTGGGGTAATCCTGTATCATATTAAAACTGAGTTGACTACCTGAGCTCCTTATTAAGGGGGGAAAGTGTGACCTGCAACAAGATGTTATAAGATACTTTCCTGTCCTAATAGGATCGATCCATTTTATGGGCTGGCCATGCCCTCTTATAGCAAGTTGTTCCATTTGCCCCTACCCTGGTTTTTGCATTGCCCCTGGTTTTCCATTTTTTCTTTTCCAGGTAAGAGTCAACATTCATGGCTACTGAGTATGATTGTGTTTTTTTAAGCTGGGTTTTTGTTTGTTTGTGGGCAGGGGGTGCACCTGTTATGTATTGGTGACGTTTTATTATACTTTTTAAACCTTGGGAATTCAGCTAAGCATTCTTTAAAAATAGAATAAACTAATATATTATTATTATTAGGGACGCGGGTGGTGCTGTGGGTTAAACCACAGAGCCCTAGGGCTTGTCGATCAGAAGGTTGACGGTTCGAATCCCCGCGACAGGGTGAGCTCCCGTTGCTCAGTCCCAGCTCCTGCCAACCTAGCTGTTTGAAAGCATGTCAAAGTGCAAGTAGATAAATAGGTACTGCTCCGGCAGGAAGTTAAACGGTGTTTCCGTGCACTGTTCTGGTTTCTCCAGAAGCAGCTTACCGTATTTTTCGCTCTATAAGACGCACCAGACCACAAGACGCATCTAGTTTTTGGAGGAGGAAATCAAGAAAAAAAATATTCTGAATCTCAGAAGCCAGAACAGCAAGAGGGATCGCTGTGCAGCGAAAGCAGCAATCCCTCTTGCTGTTCTGGCTTCTGGGATAGCTGCACAGCCTGCATTCGCTCCATAAGACGCACACACATTTCCCCTTACTTTTTAGGAGGGAAAAAGTGAGTCTTATAGAGCAAAAAATACAGTAGTTATGCTGGCCACATGACTTGGAAAAACTGTCTGCAGACAAACATCGGCTCCCTCGGCCAGTAAAGCAAGATGGCCACAACTCCAGAGTCGTTCACAACTGGACTTAACTGTCAGGGGTCCTTTAACTTTACCTTTAAACTAATATTTAGAAGAACAAGTCTTGCTGAAGGAGAACCAGCATTGCTTCTGCAAGGGTGATTCCTGTCTCACTGACCTTTCAAGAGTTCTTTTGAAAATGTCAGCAAACCTATAGAAAGAGGTGATCCAGGCAGCATTGTGTTCTTAGACTTTAAAAAATCTTTTAATGAGGTCCTTCACCAAAGACACCTGAGAAAGCTTAGCATTCATGGGCAGGTCCTATATTAGAAAGGGAGTGATGATGATAATGAGAAGCAGCTGTGATTTGGCTGCAGAGAGTAACTAGGAGATAATCAGATCTGGGTGGGGTTTTGGTTTTTTGCAAATCAGCTGTGGAGAATGTGCTTCAAGTTTAAAGCAGTTTGACTTTTTTAGTCTAGATGACAGAGGTGTACATTGTGTGAGCTGACAATTCAATGAAATACTGGTTTGTTTACACAGAAGACAATATTTACTTCCTGCGTATCCAAATATATCACATGTGGTGAACATTACTACCTATTGTGCCCTGAGATAATAGAGCATTTTAGTAGCTGCCTACTACTATTTGCATTGTACTATTCATGTACATAAGACTCCTATCAGCAACACAAGATGTGGTCACAATTTGATACTTATGCTGATATTAAAATTAATGATATTAATGGGGGACTTCAATTACCCAGATATTTGTTGGACGTCAAACTCAGCCAAGAGCATAAGGTCAAACAGATTCCTCACTGGCCTTGCAGACAACTTCATTGTCCAGAAAGTGGGAGAAGCAACAAGAGGAACAGCCATTTTAGATCTGGTCCTAACCAATGTTGATGACCTGGTTAGTGGGGTAGAAGTGGAAGGATCATTAGGCGCGAGTGATCATGCTCTTCTGAAGTTTACTATACAGCGGAAAGGAGTAGCCAAGCATACTAGGACTCAATTTCTTGACTTTAAGAAAGCCGACTTCATAAAACTTAGGGAAGTGCTGGGTGAGATCCCATGGACAACAATACTAAAAGGAAAGGGAGTTCATGATGGCTGGGAGTTTGTTAAGAGGGAGATACTAAAAAGCACAACGTCAGGCAATACCAATGAGACGGAAACATGGAAGGTGCCTAAAGAAGCCAGGGTGGCTATCTAAAGAACTTTTAACTGAATTAAGATTAAAAAAGGATGTGTACAAAAAATGGAAAAGGGGGGAAACCACCAAAGAGGAATTCAAACAAATAGCCAGCACGTGTAGACACAACGTCAGAAAAGCTAAAGCACAGAATGAACTCAGGCTTGCTAGAGAGGTTAAAAGCAACAAAAAAGGCTTTTATGGGTATGTTCGTAGCAAAAGGAAGAACAAAGAAACAGTGGGGTCACTCAGAGGAGAAGATGGTGAAATGCAAACAGGGGACACAGAAAGGGCTGAACTACTCAATGCCTTCTTTGCCTCAGTCTTCTCCGATAAAGAAAACAATGCCCGACCTGAAGAATTTGGAGCAAATGATTCAGCAAAGGAAACACAGCCCAGAATAACTAAGGAGATAGTACAAGAATATTTGGCTACTTTAGATGTATTCAAGTCTCCAGGGCCAGATGAACTGCATCCAAGAGTATTAAAAGAACTGGCAGATGTGATCTCAGAACCACTGGCAGTCATCTTTGAGAATTCCTGGAGAACAGGCGAAGTCCCGGCAGACTGGAGGAGGGCAAATGTCCCTATTTTCAAAAAGGGGAAAAGAGAGGACCCAAACAATTACCGCCCAGTCAGTCTGACATCAATACCAGGGAAGATTCTGGAGCAGATCATTAAGCAAACAGTCTGTGAGCACCTAGAAAGGAATGCTGTGATCACCAATAGTCAGCATGGATTTCTGAAAAATAAGTCATGTCAGACTAACCTGATCTCGTTTTTTGACAGAATTACAAGCCTGGTAGATGAAGGGAACGCAGTGGATGTAGCCTACCTTGATTTCAGCAAGGCATTTGACAAGGTGCCCCATGATATTCTTGTAAAGAAGCTGGTAAAATGCGGTCTTGACTATGCTACCACTCAGTGGATTTGTAACTGGCTGGCTGACCGAACCCAAAGGGTGCTCATCAATGGTTCCTCTTCATCCTGGAAAAGAGTGACTAGTGGGGTGCCACAGGGTTCTGTCTTGGGCCCGGTCTTATTCAACATCTTTATCAATGACTTGGATGATGGACTCAAGGGCATCCTGATCAAATTTGCAGATGACACCAAACTGGGAGGGGTGGCTAACACCCCAGAGGACAGGATCACACTTCAAAACGACCTTGACAGATTAGAGAACTGGGCAAAAATAAACAAGATGAATTTTAACAGGGAGAAATGTAAAGTATTGCACTTGGGCAAAACAAATGAGAGGCACAAATACAAGATGGGTGACACCTGGCTTGAGAGCAGTACATGTGAAAAGGATCTAGGAGTCTTGGTTGACCACAAACTTGACATGAGCCAACAGTGTGACGCGGCAGCTAAAAAAGCCAATGCAATTCTGGGCTGCATCAATAGGAGTATAGCATCTAGATCAAGGGAAGTAATAGTGCCACTGTATTCTGCTATGGTCAGACCACACCTGGAGTACTGTGTCCAGTTCTGGGCACCACAATTCAAGAAGGACACTGACAAACTGGAACGTGTCCAGAGGAGGGCAACCAAAATGGTCAAAGGCCTGGAAACGATGCCTTATGAGGAACGGCTAAGGGAGCTGGGCATGTTTAGCCTGGAGAAGAGGAGGTTAAGGGGTGATATGATAGCCATGTTCAAATATATAAAAGGATGTCACATAGAGGAGGGAGAAAGGTTGTTTTCTGCTGCTCCGGAGAAGCGGACACGGAGCAATGGATCCAAACTACAAGAAAGAAGATTCCACCTAAACATTAGGAAGAACTTCCTGACAGTAAGAGCTGTTCGACAGTGGAATTTGCTGCCAAGGAGTGTGGTGGAGTCTCCTACTTTGGAGGTCTTTAAGCAGAGGCTTGACAACCATATGTCAGGAGTGCTCTGATGGTGTTTCCTGCTTGGCAGGGGGTTGGACTCGATGGCCCTTGTGGTCTCTTCCAACTCTATGATTCTATGATTCTAAAATAACATCAAACTTCTGGGTAGATGCAGCAGGCACCATAAGCATTTCCTCAAAGCTCTGTGTGGCAGATACAGGGTTTGGTGCCATATTGAGGTTACCTGTGTGCTGTTACTTGCCCTTAAAGAGTAAGACATCCTAAGGGCTGTGGAGACATCCTAAGACATCCTCGGAATTTTTTCCTTGGCTTTTTAGTGGCATTGATATTTACAGACAGAAATAGTTCTGCTGTACTTACTAAGCATAGAATCTAGATCTCTAAGTACAATGCAAATTACCATTTGTGCAGTATGGTTGGGACTGCAAGATAAGTAAATGTTTGTATTTTCTGTCACTCACTCTAGTTATGCTTTGCAGACAGAGATGTCTGTTTAAAAAAAAGTACAGTGGGCGTCATTTATAGCTTTGCTTGGCAGATTTTGAAATCTAGTATCCAAAAGACAGAGAAAACAGACTTGATCATGCAAGATCTTGTGGATGATGAGATTTGAAGTGCTGCTTCTTCATATGAATGACAATGGAGCAGAGTCAAATGTCACCAGAAATCTTGGTTTTGTTTGTTTTTTGAGCAAGCTAATACATCTGTTTGTTCTTTTTAAAAAAAAATGCTTTTGAATGCATGACGTGTACAGATTCTGTCTTCTTAGTTCTCTTATTTATGTATGTTCTAGCAATTTCACATCCCATGTGAAGTTGAGAGGAGAAACTAAAATTGTAAATTAAACATTATATATGCCTGCTGTGCATCATATAATAAACACATGTGGATAAGCTACATAAGTCACTCTATGCATGGTTTTACCTTATTCCTAAACAAGAATTCCTCCTGTCAGTGGTCTTAGGCATTTACTACAGAGATTGGTGATTCTGGTGAATAAGGCAGCTAGATTTTATTTCAGAGATTTTATTTAATGATTTATCTAACATGTTCCTTCCAGGGAACTCAATGTCTCTTAAGTGGTTATTCTCACAACAGTCATTTGAGATATGCTAGTCTAAGGGATGATTACTGGACTCAGCTAAAAAAGTGCCATTCAACCCTAGGCCCCTCTCGTCCAAGTTTGACACACTATTCAGAACAGTACATTGGTGTTTTGTCTGTTGAGGTTTCTTTCCTGTGCCTTAGTAACATGCAAAATATTCAGCATGGACAGGGTTGCCTGAACTCAGAGGTGAATAGGGACCGAGTTGCAGGAAATAGGGAGCTGAGAAAATCAAGATCGCCCGACTACTTCATGAAACGCGTGTCAGATTGCTAGTCTTCTGGACACTTTGTAAATATATTTAAGGGCGTTTGGCCTTTTTGCTTTGTAGCTTTCAGATTGTTACAGAATAAATCATGGCATTTCCTGATGGATTTTGCCAACTTAATTTTTGCAAGGCTAGAGGCGACAGGTCTAATATGAATTAAGTTTGGCGCTGTCATTGTTCCCATTGTCTGTGTGCAATAGCCCATAATGATAGTGGGGTCATCCAAAATTTGTACTTTGGGCAGATTGTAAGTGCTGAAAACTAAGTGAACTTGCTCCAAATTATATAGTGCAAAATCTGCCAGAATGCCATATCTTAGTACTTACCTAGCGGATGTGGAGAATATACGCACAGTTTCAGATGCGACAGAATTAAGACCCCTTTAGCTGGCATTTTGCTTAAAAACGTTTTTTCTCTTGGCCATGTGTTGTTGTTTTTCTTGAAATTGTTCATTAACATAAGTGTACCATTAAAAGTGGTATCAGTTCTGTACTGGTTCTAGATTCTTTCTCTGCTTTTCCAATTGTCTTTTTTACTCTTTGTTAACCAGTTATAGATAGGCTTTCCAAACTTGCAATTCCTTTCCTTTTGCTGAATTTGTTTATTGTCTTGCAAAAACACCTGTACAGTGGTACCTCGGATTATATATGCTTCAGGTTACATACGCTTCAGGTTACAGACTCTGCTAACCCTGAAATAGTACCTCGGGTTAAGAACTTTGCTTCAGGATGAGAACAGAAGTTGCGTGGCGGCAGCGAGAGGCCCCATTAGCTAAAGTGGTGCTTCAGGTTAAGAACAGTTTCAGGTTAAGAACGGACCTCTGGAACAAATTAAGTATGTAGCCCGAGGTACCACTGTATAGTACAGTATACCTCCCAAGACGCTGCTTATGTGTGCCAAGCTGTGCAGTGGTACCTCTGTTCAAGAACTTAATTCGTTCTGGAGGTCCATTCTTAACCTGAAACTGTTCTTAACCTGAGATACCACTTTAGCTAATGGGGCCTCCTGCTGCTGCCGCCACCACGCAATTTCTGTTCTCATCCTGAAGTAAAGTTCTTAACCCGAGGTACTATTTCTGGGTTAGCGGAGTCTGTAACCTGAAGCGTCTGCAACCTGAAGCATCTGTAACCTGAGGTACCACTGTAATAGGCTCATATGTATTGCCATCATGTAATTGTTTTGTGGTAGTCTAGAAAGCTGATTAACTGTGCACTTGAGTTGTCTAGTGGCATGCAAGTGGTATCGAGTTGTATTGAGGCAGGAAATTGCACTGTTTTTAGATGCAGTAGAGATGGACAAGATCTTGAAAACCACATTACAGTTAAGCACCCTTTTGAAATGATCTGGGCATGCTTTGTTCTCTCTCTGTGTGTAGATATATATGTATATTTGAAGAAGGTAATACAAACCGAGTTTGTATTGGTTTTCTGAGGTGACCATAAATCGTCTTTCACAGCATGTTTGTGAACTATTGGTTATCCTGTACATGTATTTTATTCCATCTGGTGTACATAGGAACAACAGCAAGTTATTTGAGCCTAATATGCTGTATATTTTCCCAAAATGTATGACAGATAATAGTTAATTCATCCTACAGAAGTGAATGGGATCCATTGACTTTTTTTTTAACATAGGAGGAGCATATATAGTTTGGCATGATAGTGAGAGAGGGGTAAAGCCTGGCAGTAGCCCTGGGCCAGGCTTCCTCAACCCCGACCCTCCAGATGTTTTGAGACTACAATTCCCATCACCCCTGACCACTGCTCCTGCTAGCTGGGGATCATGGGAGTTGTAGGCCAAAAACATCTGGAGGGCTGAGTTGAGGAAGCCTGCCCTAGGCACTGGTGCTGGGGTGAGGCTTTGCCACCACCTCAATGGTATTCTCAAATTTAGCACAGAAATATATATGCCGTTAGTAGCATATGTTCTATTCTCAGAATCAAAGCATTGCTGTGGGTAGAGCAGAAACAACCGTGTAGCAAAAATAAAAATAATGTACTCATTCCTTGCTTCTGATCATTGTTTAGATGACATTGCCATCTTTAAAGAATAAGTCCATTCATTTCTCTTCCTGGAAATCAGTGTCTTCTGTAAATAAATCAAATGTGTGGTTTTTTTGCCAGGTATAGCCTCGACAAGCCTTTCTTTTGTTCTGAGACACCATCATTTCAATTGGTTGGTCATCAGCTTCTTAGTAGAATTCATCCTGTGGGCCTACCTTACCAAAAGAATTCTTCAGAAAAGCTGTTCCTGCCCTTTGTTACGTTAATTGTTGGAGATATTGACAGAGCAACTGGCTGCAGATACTCATTTGCATACCCAAGGGAGTCATATTTGCTGGAATGGCTGGCTGTTTTTTTTAGTTCTGTATTGCTTTGTTACCACATGACGGGGGTCACATGACAAAGGTGCTCAAAATCCTATGACATAAAGGAACTGAAATTAATTAACTGAATAGAAAATGAATTGAAAATGAATTCCCAATTACCCCTCTCCATTAATTTAATACTGCCTGCCTTCTCAGTTGCCTTTTAAAGAACACACACCCAATTAATGATGCTCATCAAGAGTGCTGCTTTTTAAATCTCACAGCCAGCTCCTGGAGGCATACAGGGTGGGAAAGGATTGAGGGCAGTAGGAGAGAGCATCACCTTCGTTCCCCATGAGTACTAGGGACTGGGAAAAGGAATGTGCACATGAAGTCAACCAGCTACCACTTCTGCCTGAGAGATCGAGTCTTATCCTTCATCAGTTCCATGAGTAGTGATGGCACTGAACAAACCATTGCCATTGAGAGCAGATCAGAACATGCCAGAAATGGAAAGAAGCACTTTGATCTGACCTGAACTGTTGTTGTTTTTTAAGAGTTCTGGCAAAGCATTGGAACATACCGGAATACTCCTTCCTGTTTCTGGAGTGCTGCGAACTCAGCACCACCAAAGCCAATGTTGTTTGGCAGAGCTAAATTTGTTTAGCAGGGTGGTGGGTCTTTAAAAAAGCTTCTCAGGACATATCAGGCACGTGGCCTGGTGGTGCACTGTCACTGATACATACAATTCTTCATGAAATGATGGAACAAATGTACTATACAGTTGTACCTCGGAAGTCGAACAGAATCCATTCTGGAAGTCCATTCGACTTCCAAAATGTTCGACTTCCAAAGCGTGTCTTCTGATTGGCTGCAGGAAGCTCCTGCAGCCAATCAGAAGCCCCGTCGGACATTCGGCTTCCAACATAATGGCCGGAACACTCAATTCCAGTTTTTGATCGTTTGGGAGTCGGAACATTCAACTCCCAAGGCGTTTGGGTGCCAAGGTACAATTGTATACTGTGTTAGCCTGGTTTCACATAACTAAAAACAATCTGGATGACAGTATGACTTGCCTTCAGTTGGACTGGGCTAATGGAATATCTGTAATAATACTTTCTATCCAGTCCCTTAGTTAGCCCTGATGCCTTTTTTTACAGGAGTTTTCTTCCCTCAGGCTATTGAAAGGCAAGTCAACCTAACAACTGAGCTTTCTGTGGCTTTGTTACTTATCTTCTCTTCAGCACCAATACAATCAGCAAGTGATGCTAAACAAAAGGTTACTTCTTTTCTCTTCCCTTAGTTGGAGCACAATCCAAAGTTCGTTTTCTTAGAGAGAACTGGTATGATTTGGATTGTAGCTTTACTTAAATTAAAACTGAACTCCGGTTTAGATTGATAAAAGTGCTTCTGTCACTCTTAACCAGAATGTTAAATGTTTTAGTTTGAGGGGGTATCCTCAAATCCATGTCAGTTTCAGAACATTGTTGTTCCTCAGATGCTCACTGACAATAAGGAGCATCTCTGGAGAGTGCTGGCAGATGGTGCAAATTGTGAGTAGCGAAGCTGAGAAATGTTCTTTTCCTTTCTAATCCAGAATTAAATTGGGCGGGGGGAGTCTTGCCTCCCTACGGACCCAGATGGGTGACATAAGCCCTTTGTTTTTCTTAGTGTGAATGGCTTCTGTTGCCATCAGTGTAAGAAAGGGAAGTACAGTCATACCTCTGGTTATGTCCGCTTCATGTTACGTTCTTTCAGGTTACGTCCCACGGCGACCCGGAAGTACCGGAAAGGGTTTCTTCCAGGTTTCGCCGCATGCACAGGTGCGCAAAATGACGTGCATTCACAGAAGTGGCGAATTGTGACCTGCGCATGCGCAGACGCGCCGCTGCAGGTTGCGCTCTTTTCATGTTGCAAACAGGCAACCAGAGGTACCACTGTATAGGGGGCTTCTACATCAACTTTCTTCCTAATAGCAGCCCAACAATTCTCTCCCTCTCTCTTTCTCAAAAAAAAGCCACTGGAGGCTTCATGCTGCAGAACTTTTGCTCTTTTTTACTGTTGGTTTGCTCTGCAGGTTAATGCCTCTGTAGGCTGCCCCCCCCCCTGCCGCCGCCTCTTGTATCATTTTTGTAACTGAACTAACTATCAAATTCAGCAGATTCCTGACATGACAATGTAGATTTTTCTTAAGGGTGTGTCTGCTTTGGATTTCTTAGTTTTATTAGCTGATGTAAAGAGTGGGGATGTAAAAGAGATGACTAATTTTTAAAAAGTTTTCAAAAATAGTATTATCTTATTTAAATGTAGATTTACTTCCGTGATGCTTCTGGCACCTGCCTCTGCCTGGTTTTCAGATTCCTCTTCCCATTGCAGATATCTGTGCCGCAACACAAGCATTTGCTGAGGATTTTTAGTGGCCACAGTTGAGAGGAAGATGCAGTCTCATTTCCCAGAACAGTTAAAATTCACACGACTCTAGATCGAGTCCGTAATGCCAAATAATATGTAATGTATACAATGCAGTCCAGAGTCTCATAAGTTCTCTGCTCAAGCCTTCGCATTCATTCATTGAGGATGGAAGTTGCTCCTTCAATTGATGAAGGTGTTTATGTTCTCTTGTTTTGGTTGTTTGCATATAGGTGCTCCAAATGTTTACTGGAAATACAGTATAAGTTTTGTGGAGTACAATAGTTTTGAGAAAGAACACAAGTTGAGATGCTGGTGCAATTCTGTTAGCTCTTTCTAACAAAGTACATGTTATTTTAATAATAATGTGGTTTTGACCCTTCTAACATTTGGAGGTTCCCATAACATTCTCTTGTTTATTGTTAAACATTAGTTAGGCAGCACCTAAAGGAAGTGGAAAAATACTAAATTTGTATTTTTTCAAATTGTGCATAAAGTAGAAGAATGACTAAGCACTTGTTTAAGATGTGCATAATAGTCCAATATGTGTCTTTTAGTACAGTATAGATTTTCAAAGTAGAGTGATTCCAGTAGCTCAGTACTGGTGTCAAAAGCAAAAGATACTGCATAGTTTATAATAGCTCCTTTTCTTTTATATGACATGCATGTTTCTGCCACACTAATATATCAATAATACCATTTCACATTAAACGTACCTTATTTATGGTTACATTCAAATTGTAACAGATTTTTAAAGAAACTTAAGTATTTTTCTTAACATAACTGCTTTTGCTCTTTTGTAACACAAATTTGAATTTGACATTTTTAATTGCCACTAAAATTATTGCTATTGAAAGTTGAGAACTAAGGATCATTCTTCAGTAAGTACTATGTTTTGGTTGGACAACATACAGCCCACATCTAACCATTACATCTTTCATGTAGCATTATTTTCAGGTGGTGGGTATGCAGTCCCCACCGCCACCAAAACAAACCTGTCCTGGTATATTTTCATGTTTGCATTTCTTAACAGGAACCTACTCTGTGCATAGGGACGTGGGTGGCACTGTGGTCTAAACCACAGAGCATAGGGCTTGCCAATAAGAAGGTCGGCAGTTCGAATCCCCATGACAGGGTGAGCTCCCCTTGCTCAGTCCCTGCTCCTGCCCACCCAGCAGTTTGAAGCACATCAAAGTGCAAGTAGATAAATAGGTACTGCTCCGGTGGGAAGGTAAACGGCGTTTTCGTGTGCTTCTCTGGTTTGCCAGAAGCGGCTTAGTCATGCTAGCCACATGACCCAGAAGCTGTACACCTGTTCCCTCGGCCAGTAAAGCAAGATGAGCGCCACAACCCCAGAGTCGTCCACGACTTTACCTTTACGTTTACCCTGTGCATAGTCACCACTTCCTCTTGTTTGTTTCACCTCTGACGTGGGGGAGACCAGACAACCATGAAGGGAAATGTGGAAGAGGTTCATATCAGTGTCAAGGGGGCCACTGTGCTCTGGCAAGTGTGGTGGATCCTTGACCTCTTCCCCAACCTTGGAATTGGAGGGAAAAAGCAAGGATCCTCTTGCAGTTGCACTGCACTTTAGAGGCATTCAAAACAAATGTGGAGACCATCACCCTTCTCCAACCTACCCAGTCTTCAGGGTTAGGGGAAGGGGGGGGGAGCTTAAGCAGTGGGAGTTGGGCTTCTGGGGCACAGCCCTCCCAAGGAGAACATCAAGCAAGCAAACTCAAAAAAGAAAAACCCTCCCCAAATTTCCAAACCACACACGCTGCCCTATCCTGCACACATTTTCTAATTTTATTTGAACTCGGAGAAGCTCTGCAAACATTTTATGTGATTGAGGTCTCCAGAACTCAAGAGAACTTTAATCCAAAAATATAGCTATGGATACTGCCCATATGTGTCTAGGAAGAAATAAAATAAGTCAAGGAAACAAATCTCTGTTTTGATATGTTAATGTTTTAAAAGTTATTTTGTTGGTTTGGTAAACTAAAGCAGCTTTCTTGATCAGTTTGTTGATGCAAAGTTGGGTAAAGAATTGGCACTACTACAGATCAGTAACTCCTGAACCGCTAAAGTTCCTGTTCTTTTGAGGTTATTTTGCTTTATCCCTTTTTATGTGATTGTCAGACTTATCGTTGTCATGTTGTTGTTTTCACTAATTTTACGTGTTATAACTTTTACTTTCCCCCCAGTTTAAGCTATGGAGGAGGGCATTCATCCGAAACAGATTTTCACAGGCAAACATATACAACTTCCCACCAGCTTCCTGCATACGCCACTACTTCCCTACCCGCCGGTAATAATTCTCTGTGAATCTTCAGTTTAAATGGATATGTTTCTCAGTTTTGTATAAAATCAATTATAAATTTCTAGCACACTTCTAGCAGATGACTTAGATGCTCACAAGGGATAGATAAAGGAGAATGTTTTGAGGAATGTGCATTATCCTGGTAGTGCTATTATGCACTTCAGCAAATAAAAATGTTTTTAAAAAACATTTCATAAATTAATGTTTTAAGTAATTTCTGTTTCCCTGTTACCACCTTACCTGCATGACTAGCTGTCAAATTTCTGAAGAGTGTGAACCTTTTTTGGAAGGAGAGTGAAGTGTACAGCTATTTTAAAGGCACAGCTACAGATAATCTGCTCACTATTCTTATGCTAATTACATTTAGATGTCAAGGGCTGTTCATGTGGACTGTTCAATCTTTAAAAAATGCGAGTTAAAAGATGAGCATATAATTGATGTTGAAACTGATGGTGCTACAATTCACATACATTTGAAGTTTATTTAGATAATCTCCACTTCCATTATCCCAGTATCTCAATACATTCTTCTGTCTTTCGTCCCCCATTAATTCCTTGTTTGACTGAGAGATCGTAATTTACCGAAGATTAGCCAGCAAGTCTTATGGTTGAGTTACGTGTCCATTGAATGTATGGCTGCACACTTAAACGTGCAGCATATTGTGTAATGTGTAGTTTTTTGTGCTCAGACTCATATGTGATTTGTTTGTTCCAGGCCTTTCTGGGATTTTTGATAACACTATGCACAGCAGCAATAACAACACTAAAGATACATCAGTTATGAATTTTCTCTCTGCAATTGAATCCCGCAATGCTCAGGCTGTTTCTTCAGGAACTACTCTCTTGCCACAGTTCAGAGCTCCAACATGGCAGCAAGGTGACATTTTCCTAATTTTCAGAACTTAAGTCTGTTGTTTATCTATAGATAAGTAAATAAATATATGAAATATTAGTATCATAGAGAAATTAAGAGAGAATGTTTGTTTTTAATTGTTTTAATTTTGTTTTGCATTTCTAGGGAAATATTTTCATTTTTAGTGTTTTAAGTCTTTAATAAACATCTATTTTGACAACCACATTTACTTCAAAAGGTACTGCATTTGTGCCTAACTGCTATTTGTATCTAGGTATTGCTCTTTAATCAGTATATAATCCAGTTATAAACACTTAACGTTGGATCTCTTCCTGCAAAACTGATCTAACTTCCTTGCAGGACAAAACTGGTAATTGAACTTCTATGAAAATATTAGTCTTGGTTCAGTTTAGCATGTGGGCTCTCAGGGCTGATGGTGTGTCCATATGCAGTCAGAAGTCCTTGATGTCTTCAACCTATACGTTTGCATTGCAAAAAGCTAGCAAAAAATCAATGGCTTGCTAACATAGTTGCACACTTGTTAGCAGGGACCGTCATGGTTGCAGTCTCTCTCCCCTGTGAACAATAATGTATAAATACAATATTGCATTTATTGAAGAACTTGCAAGGTAATAAGAAGCACATCAGAAACTCCGAAAGACCTAGTGCCATTCAACTATATGTTGATAAAACACATAAAAACCCTAAAAATAGACAAGAATATGTTGTATATGTGTCACAGGTCACATCTAAGGCATTTAGCTAAAACAAAAGTCCTGGCATATTGTTCTCTTGAAAGAGGTCCTGCATTCAAGATTAGCTCTATTAAATCAGTTGTGACATTCTTTGAAATGGAACATTCTTTGAAATTGGGCCGATTTTTTATAGCGGTGGGAGAGTTTCGCAAACTGATCCTAAATAGAATACAAGTAGTTCGTATTGACTTCAGTATAGTTTTAAATTGAATATATTGGTGGCTATTTTAATAAAGTTATTTGTATTTCTCCAACATAAAATAAATAATAGTAACACAATAAGAAGTAATAAAAGTAGTAGATTAGAACATTTTTAAAATACGACAAATTGGCACAGTAAAATTTAAAAGAGGAATCCCAATGTATTTCAAGGGGGCAGGGGGCATTTCACAGTCTCGGTGCCTCTATTGGAAAGGCTCTGTCTCAAGAACCTTCCTGTTAATTTAGCATAATGTCACATAAGGGTAGGACCATGAGAGCTTCAGATACAGATCTCAAGTGACAAACAGGCTCAGCTGGGAGCAGTGGACCCTAAATTAACATGGCTCCAATATTTTTAGAGCTTTAAAGATTAAACAAGCAATTTAAATTGAATCTTGAAACGGTCAGCAAATATGGTTGAGGCATAATTAGAATAATACACTCCAACCTCGTGTGTCCTACATAACATTCTGGATTCCTTGTTTTAGACCATTTGTAGTTTCTGAACTGTCATTAAAGGCAGCCTCACGTAGAAAGCTTTACAACAGTCTGGCCTGGAGGTGCTAGCATGTGGATAACTAAGACAGTACTGATTTCTCCAGAAAATACTTTTAATTGGATCAACAGTGGATCTGGTTTTTAAAAAAAGTGCTTATTGCCGCTGCACCACTTGAATATCCAGGGAAAGCATCAGATCAAGAAACACCCCCCACGGTGCTCCTGATCCAGAGTACACTCTTACCAAAAACAAGCTCTATAACCTCTTTCAGTTTGCCACATTTATTGCACAGTAATACGTTAATCTTATATGGATTAGGTTTAGTTTGCAGGCACTTGTTCCTGAATTGCCACCATATAAGCAGGATAGCAGAGGCTACCCAAAACAAATTCCAGGAAGACACATGATTTCACCATCCTCTTTTATATTAATAGAATATAAGTTTTGCTGGTTCCAAATGCAGTGGTTAAATAATTCTTATTAGGTCCAAGTTGGAAAAAAATGGTTACGTATGTTCTTATTTCACTATTGAGTAGTCACTCCCCTTTTTTATCAGTGTCTTTTTCCCCTTTTTTTAAAACAGGCATGCATTCATCAACTGAGCTTTTTGTTACTGGAGCCTTGCCAGCTTCTGGGACGTTTCCACCAACTTCAGCCTATCAGCATCCTAACACTTTCAGCAGTAGAAACTTTGCTGCTACTCCTTCTCTAACACTTCAAGATGCAACTTTCAGTCCGACATCAAATGGTCTTCTTAGTGCTCATGACCCTTTATTGCAGATCAAGACATCCCAGAGCACAGTTCCCACAGCGCTGGCCTTTGAGCGCCTGGGCGGTTCTGTGTTAAGTACCAGCATACCACCACAGTCTTCAACATATCGCTCTGCTCAGGAGTCTGCACCCCATCTCTTGCAGCCACAGTTCAGTTTGTTGCCTTCATCACTTGGAGGAGCTCAGCAGGCTCCACAAGTATATAGTTCACCTCTGTTTACTGGTTCCACTGCCTCAATTGAAAGAGCCCTGCAGCGAGAATGTAGTGTTATTAAGCACCATCAGCGGCCTTCGAGCACACAGTCTGTTCAGGCACAACTGACTGGTTCACAGCATTCCTTACACAACTATTTATCAAGTGCAAGTGGAAATGATTTTCAGGATACATCCCGTCAGTCTTCCCTATCTTGTAGCCCAGTCGATGATTCTACTCAGGTGAGCAATGGGAGACCCCAGCAAAAGACCTCTCAAGTTTCAGTAGAACTTGCTCAGTCATACACATCAGCGATTCCATCACCTGGTTTTCCATCTGTTTCCACTACAAAAGCAAAACACTGCTCTACGAAGCAGCCACCAAGATCAACAAAGACTCCTAAGCCACAAAGCATTGCCCCTACTGTGCAGACGCAAAGCTTTTCCAAAACTGCACAGAGCCAGAATTCTGTAATAGCAAGTCAAGCACAAATCTATTCTACAGCACAGCTTCCAAGCCTCTTGTCAGTAAGCCAATCACAAAACTATGTTTCAACGCAATCACAGAATGTGCCATCAGTCAGTCATGCACAGGTATTCTCAGCCATCAAGGTTGAGAAGCTGCCACCACTGTACAAAACACTCGCTTTTCCTGGGCAATCACAGGCAATTGCTTCAGATAGCCAGACACTAAGCTATTCTTCTGATCAACAGGTATTAAGTTCAATTTCAAATGGCAATTACTCTGGGCAAACGGATCTTTCTTCAGTCAGCCAATCTCAAAATTACTCTTCTAGTCATTCTCAGGGTTTGTCAACCATTAGCAGATCCCAAGGTAGCTATTCATCTCAATCACAGGTTTTGTCAGTGGTTAGTCCTTCAGAAACATACACAACAGGGCAACCTTTAACATTAACGTCGCCATCTCTTCCATATTCTTCTCCACATGTTCAGAACTTGTCAGCCTCGAGCCCTCCCCAGAACTATATTTCTTTACATTCTCAGGCACAAGAGCCATCTTCTCCGCAGTCTCAAAAGTTTTTGCCAGTTGTCCAGTCAACTTCTTTTGCAGTGCCAGCTCATTCACAGGCATTGCAGAACAACAGGTCTTCCTCAGATACTAAGTTATACATCAAAAGGGAATCTGACCCTAACTTATATCAAACGTGTAAGCAAGATGAACAGTTCCCAATGCAAGATATGCAGGCATTGCAACAGCAAACATCTTTGGATTCCTCCACTCAGAGGCTAGCCGATGATGAAGTTAATGCTCAGGATACAAATTACAAAGTTTCCAAAGCAGATAATAGGTATTCTCAAAGTGTAATCAGGAGTAACTCCCGTCTTGAAGATCAAGTTGTTGGGCTTACTTTTCAGGGATCAAAAAAAGACGAAAGAATGATTAGTTCTGTGGCACAGCTCACCCAGCAAATTGGCCATATCACTAACGTAGGAAGCCATGATATTAAAAAGGCAGCTAATTTATTGCCAACAAGCCAAGTAAACGTGGATTCTAAAGAACTCAGCCAGCAGCATTCTCTTCTGCATAAAGTACATGAAGCGAAAGCATCAGAGCAACAGGGCCAAGTCATGAGCACACCCCCACAGCTTCACAGTCAAGCCATAAGACATGGCCAGCAGCTGTGTTTGCCTGGTGCACAGGTACTTCTAGAATCTGCCTGTGATTTGCAAATGCTTCAGCAGTCAATACTACAATCTGGCTTGGGCCACACGAAAGGTTCTTCACAAGTCCAGCAGCGCCTTCAGGGTTCTCAGCAGGTGACTCACCCATTCCTTCACATAGATGGTCATATGATTCAGAGTAATGGAGGACATTCTCAGCAGCAGCTTCATTCTCAGAACTCTGAAGTTATGAAAATGAACATTTCTGAACCATCAAAGCCACTACAGCAACACTTGACGTTGAAAGAGAATTTTGTGCGGCCAGATCATGAATCTAAGAATCAGTTTGTTTCCCTTAGTTCTGTATGTTTTCCAGAGTCTATGCTTCTCAACGATGAGAGGAATATACTGTCTAATGTGGAAGATATCTTGGCAGCAACAGCTGCAGCTTGTGTAGGAACAACGTCTGAATTTGCCAAATCTACGGCTAATGAAGAAAATATCCAGTCAGTTGAAAATGGGGACAATTCTAAGTCTCAGTTCCAGACAATGGATGTCAGACATGTGACTTCTAGCTTCAACAACTCATCAACTGTTGTTGGAAAGCCACTGAACATAAACAATGTTTCTTTAAATGGAGGCCAGGTTACACTAAACCTAACAGCAGTGCCTACAATGCAGCCAAAAAATAGGAGCCTTGAGCAACAACACCTTGAGACTCCTGATCACAGCATTCCTACTAGAGTTGCTACCTCAGAGCTTGAACAGAGGCACGAACAGGTTCCTGGCTTAGTTAAGCAGCAGTCTGGCATTGGTAATGAATGTGAAGATAAAAACGGTATTCATATGGATAGTACAATAAATGTAAAAGATATAGATCTTGTTTTAAGTGGTAGGGCTCGAAATGAGAGTGCCGCACCCCATGGTGTTTTTAACATGGAAAGTGACAACACTGTGACAGGAAGCAAAACTAAAGTTCCACTGCAGCCAATATCTATGCAACAACCAGGTGATGAAAATGGCAGCAGAGCTGAAGGCAAGAGCCAAGATTTATCACAAGAGGAACTTCAGAAGCAAAAGGACAGGGGGCAAAATCAGCTTAAAAATGCCAACGAAGATGGCATGCACCAGAAGCAATTGAAGCGAAGTGGACAGTGCAAACGTCAGAATTCAAGAGGAACTGAGGCTGCCTTGCCATATTCCCCTGCTCCTGAAAGCTGCCATGAAACTTACCAACATCAAGAGAAAATGAGGCAGAAAATAAAAGAGGTGGAAGAAAAACAGCCAGAAGTCAGAACAGGATTCATTGCATCTTTTTTAGATTTCTTAAAAGGTGGACCCAGGCAGCAGTTTTCAGCTCCTGCTGTGCGTGTTCCCAGTCGTGTGCGGAGACCTGTCACCCCTGTTGTTAGAGCACCTTGTCCACACCCACTTTCAAAACCTCACATGCCAGCAGCAGCAGCACCTTCTGCCCCACTTGAGAGCAGCACTGAATGTTCAAACAGAAAGGGTGATGAAGAACTGAAGAAAAATTCGGAAGCATTGCCATCGTTTTCTTCTGATGAAGATTCTGTAGGGGCTAACCAGGATCTTCAAAAGTGCATCACTTCTGCATTGTCAACTTTGGACGATGCTTCTGATAAAAAGAAAAAATCAGGTAAAGATTATTCTGTTCACAATTGGATATGTGGATCTGGTTTTAAAATAACTTAAGTAAAAGATTCAAATGATTCGCTCTTGCTTATCCCAAATGCTGTAGACAGATATCTCTATTTCACTGTTATTTAGGCAAAGCAGGATCCTGACAGGTGAAAATATACTTGGATATTTAGCTTTCTTGAAAGTGGTTGTAAGTGTTGTCACATTCCACTATCTGTATTGGGAAACAGTGGTTTTCGTTCAGTGCTGTGCAAACAGTTCCACTCATGCAACAGTGCTTCCTCCCACCACACAACCCCAAACTCTGTTCTAGAGGATCCTCTACCCCTCTGGATAAGATTTCTCCAGCACAGGGGCTGGAGAAGCCAGAAGAGGAAGGTATGTTTTTATGCACAGAAGTCTGCAATGTAAGCTGCGTTGGATACAACCTATAGGCCTGATTTAATTTGGTTTGATATAAATTCATTCTGAAAGCTTAAAAATGTTGTAATATATTTATGTGACTTTACACAATCATTCTCTTCTTAAGGGTCATTTTAATGCCTAAGCTTCTTTTTATAAAAAAAAGTTTATTTTCCCTATTCACGGTGTATAAACAGTAACACAATGAGCCATATCCTATGCAGCGCAAGATAAATAATTCACTATCTGTCCTTTTTATTAAGTAACTGTCCTTTTTATTTTAGGATGAATATTTTGTGTCCAAGTCTTACCTTTGAAAGTGTCTCCACAAAGCTAAGCTCTTGATCGTGTGTTAAGAGACAGATTCAACTTTGAAAAATCCCAGTCCACCTTAGATTTACCGCAACACATTTATCATACATATTAAAAGATGGGTGTGGTCTTGTCTGTTTGCATTCCCTTTTAGCACCTTGAGGATCCAATTTCTTCCATATGTAGTTCAAAGCAGCAAACCTTTCAAATTTGAGGGTGTCTTGATTTCTTTTGGGGCATGGTGTTGAAGCTTCAGTCTTTTTCTGGTATGCTGCACTAATTTTTAATGAAAAGTAAATATGTTAGACATACAGTAGCCTAGGATTTCAGATAGGGGATCCTCCTAATGTCATCAGTGGAACTAGCATTTTGTTCTACTCAGTAACAATTTTTAAGTGGCTTACGATAAGCTGAAAACAGTCGTTAATTGAAATATGAAAAAATGCTTGTTTTTTTACTTCAGAAATCATCAAGACTTTATCTAATGCCACCACCAATACTGTCGTAAGGAAGGAATCTTCTGAAACAACTAGTTCTGTGGCAGATTCTCAGGTGAAAATGTGTTTAGTCCAACATGAGATGGGCAGAGTTCTTACAGAACACTTAGCAAAAACACAGGCAACCTGTGCAATAGAAGGATATATTGAGGACGACGACGGAGAAAGTGGAGGCGAGGGCGTGTACAGAGAACGTGATGAATTTGTAGTGAAGATTGAAGATATAGAATTACTAAAGGTAATCAATAATTTTGCTTTGAGCAGTTTAAGAGAACACACTGATCAAAGAGTATTTCCTGCCATGTGTAAGATACCTTTTCTTGGTATCTTGTAGCTTTGACATTTCTGGTACTTTACTGTAAATATGTACAAATCTTTTCTGCTAACAAGGGACTAGCGTTTATAAATGCATATGTTACATGGAGACACAAATTGAGATCCTACTAAAACATTGTTTAGGAAATTTAACTGGTTTTGCTTGATATCTGATAGACCATGGTTTGAAATTGACCATTAAACCAGAAGTGGAAACTATAGTTTCAGTGGGTTTGTGGCGATTAATTTTGCGTGATGCCTGAGCTGACAGGCTATAGTTGTGCCCATCACTCTCTTAAAAACAAGGAAGAAAACAGCAACTCACCCTCAAAACAACTTGTCACTATCATCTCTGGGGCAGATACGACAATTCTCATTGTCGTTTACTTGTATAGTGGTACCTCCGTTTGCGAACGGGATACATTTCAGAGGTCCAGCCGTATCCTGAAGTTTTCGCAATCAGAAAAACCGCTTCTGCGCATGCGCAAGTGGCAAAACACTTCTGGGTTTGCTGCTTTCGCAACCTGAAGTTTACGCTACCCAAGGGTAATGTAACCTGACGTTCTGCTGTATTCAGATCTGCAGTAAATACTGTTTGGTTGGGTTTTGATAGTTCTATATAATTTTAGAGCATTTTCAAATGGCATTATTAAAACATTAAATTGGGGGTAGGTGTGTGTGTTTTTATTTTATTTTATTTTATTTTATTTTATTTTATTTATATACCGCCCTATACCCGTAGGTCTCAGGGTAGTTCACTGGAAATATCACAAATATGAGATATTTCCATTTGCTGTTTAGTTGTCACGACTTCAAAATAATGAAAGAGGGGCTTGTGGTAGTGTGGTGCAGTGGGTGTAGTGCTGGGTTTTCCCATGAGAAGTATTATGTTCATGTATACCAGGGGTGGCAAACCTGCTGTGGCCTATTAGATGCTGTTGGTCTCCCATTCCCATTGGCCCTGCCAGCATAGTCAATAGGGATGATGGGAGTTGTAGTCTATCAATATTTTGAGGGCCAAAGGTCTTAATTTATATGCTTGGGAAGGCCCACACCCTTCAGTTTGACCTTCAAGTGGCAATTGCAATCATTACAGTATGTGTTGAGAGCTGCTATGGAAAACATAAAATACTGTGTAAAATATACAAACTCATGAAGGTAGGGTGCAGTTGGAACTAATCACTTCAGCTGCATAAAACTAATTGAAATAGTTGCTTTTATTTGCTTTTCCCCCTTGCAGGTTGCTTTAAAAACAGGAATGGAGCCTCCAGCCATCTGGAAGGTTCAAAAAGCTTTGTTGCAGAAGTTTGTTCCTGAAGTGCGAGATGGACAGAGAGAGTTCACAGCTACTAACAGTGTACGTACAAGGATTCCACATTGATCTTGGTACTCAGCAACAAAGAACCCTGTGGCATTGTAGTCACTATGATAACAGAAGTTCTTTCATAGACCACGGGTGGCAGAAAGGAGTGTTCCTGCTGCCACCTCCTCCTTCTCCCCTTCCCAGGCATTCATTGCTTGTTCCACTCCTTGTTCATGGCGGCCATAACCTGCTGTGATGTGCAAATCAGGTAATGTGTGGTTACTAACTGTAATAATCAGAAACCACTTGAAAGGCCACTGGGTCTTTTATTCCCCCACCGAAGGATCATTTCTAATTCTCCCAGCTGTAAATGAGCACCTGACGCCTTAAGCTTCAAAAACACAGGCCAGGCACATTACATATTTTGTGCCTTTGAGCTAAACTGGAGTGTTGAATTCTACCGCAACCTTCAGGCTAAAGGATGTGCTTATAAAAGAGTAACCTATTAGACATTCTTCTTACTTAGCGATGAAGACATGATCTAAATTTTATATGCTGATTCTTTTAACTTGGAGTGTGTGATAAGCTTAACTCTATTTGGTTGCCTCAAGACTTTTCACAAGTGAAAACTCTACCCATAGCATTGGAGGGGATCCCGAGGAACATCTAGTCCAACTCCCTGCAATGCAGGAGTCTCAACTAGATCATGCATGACAGATGGCTATCCAGTCTCTGCTTAAAAACCTCCAAAGGAGAAGAGTCCATCACCTCTTGTGGGAATCTGTTCCACTGTCCAACAGCTCTTACCATCAAACATTTTCCTGATGTTTAGTCAGAATCTCCTAAATCCATTAGTTTGGGTCCTAGCCTCTGGAGCAGGAGGAAACAAGCTTTCCCCCTCTTTGGATATTTGAAGATGGCTATGATGTCTTCTCTCACTCTCTTCTTTACCACCTAAACATACCCATTTTCCTCAACCATTCCTCATATTGTATTTTTTATATTCTGAACCACCCTGATATCTACAGAAGAAGGATGGTATACAAATTTAATATAAATAACTAAAATAGGCATGGCTTCCAGACCCTTGATCATCTTGGTTGCCCTCCTCTGCATATGTTCCCACTGGTCAATATCCTGCTTAAATTGTGGTACCCAAAATTGGGACGCAGTACTCCAGGTGAGGTCTGACCAAGACAGAATAGTGCCCTTGATCAGGACACTATATTTCTATTGATGCAGCCTAAAATAATGTTAGCTCTCTTTTTTTTGGCTGTGCATTATTACACTGCCTCTCTTGGGCTTAGTTCCCACCTACTTCAGCTCCCCCATGTTACATCCCAGCCCTTTCCTGGAGGACCCTCAGGAGGATAGATGCCTTGTGCTCACACTTATATCTGGACGCAACCCATTATTTAAACTTAAATATAAATTATCCTGTACAAAATTGAGTGCAATAATCTGCATGTACTATGTCTGCGTTTTTTCTTGTTGCAGTATCTTGGGTATTTTGGAGATGCAAAATCAAAGTACAAAAGAGTATACGTGAAGTTTATAGAAAATACAAACAAGAAAGAATATGTCAGAGTGTGTTCCAAGAGACCCAGAAATAAGCCTGTGCCGTCTGCAAGGTATTTTATTTTGATAAAGTGTCAAATAGAAAAGCTTTAACATTTGTAGATTTTAATAGAAATATTTTGTATTTTTTTACAGCAGACATCCATAATATTTATTTGTAGTTGCAACAAATAGAATAGACTGAAAACGTGGACTGGTTTGCGTAATTACACACTTTGGGCGTGCATGGTTCTCTTCCATGTATAAGAGGAGGAGGGAAAGTATCTTCGCTCACTTTTGACTAAACCATTGTTTCCCATTATGTACAAACTTTGGGAACTGAGGTTTAGGTAAAAGAGAATATGGAACTTTCACTCTCCTTGTGTACAATGGAGAACAGAACGGGAGCATCTTGGCTCTGAGTCCTGGAAGACCTGCTCCCTGCTTTGCTAGCCCTTTTCCACCTGGTTTGGGAAGGAGGGGCCCTGGCAGACTCTAGCTACGAAAGCTGAGGCTGCTGAACAGACTCTGGGGTTGGAGTATTGCTTTGGGGATCTTTTGTTGCTGTTATTGCTACTAATTTCTGGATCTTTATTTTTGGATCTTATGGTTTGTTATGGTTGGCTGCTTTTTGATGTGCTTTGTTTATTGTTTATGACTACTTATGTTTATAATTATGTGAATCTTTTCATGTTGTAAGCTGTCTTATGACTGAATTGAATTACAAAATGAATTATGACGAGCACATGACCCTAAGACTCTCTGCAGCCCATTGGCAGTGCTCTAAACCATAGTTGTGTGATGTTGTTCATAGATACATTTTTCCCCAGCCAATATTTTTCAGCTTAGTGTCATTCTTTGTGTTTCCTCTTAGTTCCTTCTGTGGAGCTTGGTTGCTGTTAATTGAGAAGCGACATTCCTCCTTTCTCCCATTCACAAAATTCTACTAGTTAGTCTTTCAGCATCTAATGGTTGGGTGGGAGCAACCTGGCACATGCATGAGTGAATTTGAACACATCAGATTACCAGCTAACAACACATTCAGAACTGGTGTGCTATATCTAATCATGACCACTCACTTGCACAATGGAAACCTGCTTTGCAACAGGACTTCTTCCTCATCCAGTTCCTCTCACTGCGCTCTCAAAATCAGCTGCTCTGCCCTGCTAGAGCAGATTCGTTTTTTGGGTGGGTGCAGAGTCCGGGGGAGGACGAGAAGGAGAAGCCCTGTTGCATGAGCGGAAGAGGTCTGCTCACGCTGCAGTGGATCTTTCCCAGTAGTTAGATCATTTAAACAATTGTGCTTGTCTGCAGGTGAAAATGGAGCAAAAGTCCATAAAGGCATTAATGCAGAGAGAATAATAAATTAATGAATAACCTGAATGAGGTTAATTCAGTTTATAAAGGTGAAGCTTGTACTCGCAATAGTTCCTTTCATTTCCTCTCGCTTTCAATTTTTAGGCCTGTCCATTGTAAGCCAAGCACTATCATCAACAAATCTCCTGAGCCTCCAGCATCAAAAACTACACCTGCAACAGCAAAAGTTTCTGTAGTGAAACCCAAAGCTAAGCAGCCAAAGATAAAGGCAGAACCACCACCAAAGAAACGGAAAACATGGAAAGAAGAATTGCCCCCTGCCCCTCAACTCCAGAGTGACGAGGAAGGTAAGTTCCACAATGTCAAAACTAGGTGTTCTGATTATGTAATATCTTCAAAAAAAATAAAATAATAAGCTTTGCAAATATCTCAGCAAAACTTGGTGGAGAGGTGCTAACTTGATAGGAAAACCTCATTCTTAATAAGTGCCCTGAAGAAGGTTGCTTTTAACCGAAACACATTGTACTTTATTTTGCAAAAACTATATTTTGTAAAGATTTATTACTGGCACCACCTTGAGGCTCAGCCTCTTTCATGACTTCTCTTGCTTTTGGTGCTGCTTTTCCTCCCCCCCCTTGAGTAGAACAAAAATTCATTGCGTCACAAAATGTCATTTGCTGTTTTGTTGCATGGTAATTGTGCACATTTCAAAGCCACCATTTTTGAAGAGGGCAACTTTTTTTATATTGCTTCATAACGTGGGATGAGTAGAGTCTTATGCAGACATTGCCAGCACGCATTTACTTTGCATGTGGAGGAGGGAACGGGCTGCACCTCTTGGACCCAGCTCAATGTTACCAAATTGTTGAGCTCAGTGTCTGTGAAGGGATGCTTACATGCATACATGTATAAGCACCCCGCATGGTTGGGAAGCCCAATCACATGGAACGCCAACACATTTGGATATCTTTGCAGACAGCATGCAACACATAGGCATCTAAGAGATGAGGCAGGCCGTATTGGCTTTAGGGTCAGAAACACTCTGTGGATTGGTTTGACCTTTGGCAATTTCTGTCAGGTAGAAAGGTTTCTCCCAAGTCTCCACTCCACTGTCCTTATTAGGAATGACTTCTTTAACATTTAATTTTAAGTGGCGCTTGCAGTGTCTTTGGGCATTGGTTAATTCTTCTGTAGCAGCCATGTTATTTTCAGATGTTTCATTTAGGTTTTCAAAGCAAAGGATGCTAATTTTCCAAAATGAAGAAAAAGTTTAAGCTTGAATTTGAATGCAGTATAATCATAAAAACTCCTCCTAAGCACTATTTTTCAGCTTATAACTAATCCAGTAAGAATCCATATTTTGTTGTTATTGTTTAAATTATTTGAAGCTTTTTTCAACTGTTAAGGATCTTAACAGCTCAGTCCTTACTAAAATAATGCATAATGTATTTCTTTGAATGGTCACTAGAGGTCACCAGAATCGTAATGAATTTCTAGGCCTGTAAACAAAATGCAATTGGAACAATATATTTGTATTTCTGATACTGTATTTCAGACACTGCACCTCCAGCTCCTATCATTGCTCGTTTTTTGAACACCAGAGCTATGAAAGAAACATTTAGGAGCTACATGGAACTGCTTGTTAGTATTGCCTTGGATCCAGATACTATGCTGGCGTTGGAGAGGAGCAATGGTACAGTGTGTTCAACCTTTCACTTTGTGTAGCTTATTTCTGTTTCCCGTATGATATCTTTGTTCAAGGAATGGATAAGACATCAGCTTGAGATCACAAGCATTTAGAGTTCAGGGGTCCCAAACGGTAGTCTGTAGATCACTGGTAGGGGCAGTCTTCTAGGGGGAGGGGCCACATGCCAATGGTGGGAGGGGCCAGTGGCAAAGATGGGTGGGCAGATTTGACTCTTTGTATTGTAGGCTAATTCCAGTCATGCAAAAATCAGGTTTCTATACACACAGCCCTCAATCCTCCCCTCTAGGCAAGCAAGAGATCTTGCTTGTTTAGATACTGCTTCAAACTGATTATCTAAGCAGTATACAGTAAACTCCAATATATAAAATACAAAATAGGTTGAAATATAGATTACAAATACAGATTAACTTGTTTGAGTCGTCTGGGTATATTTTACTGAGCTTGTTCGTGACCCTTTTTCTTACCTCTTTCTGCTTCTGGCCAGTGCTTGCTTTGCTTTGAAGTATCATATATTGTGTTCTGCTTTTTCAGATGAGCTGCTTTTGCCTCATATGAGAAAAATTGATGGCATGCTAAACGACAATAGAAAAAGGCTGCTGTCCAAATTGAGCTTGGAGCGTTCACTCAAGGTATTGATAGTTAAAATGGTTTTATTAATTATTTACTGCTCTTACATTGCTTGAGATCTTTTGGGAAGTGATGTCTAATCATACAAAGCAAATAAAACATCAGTGCAAATTCCTGTTGGATTTCTTGTATATATTTTTATCCCTTCAAATAAAAATTGCCCAGCTATAATCCTGCATTTTCAGATGAAAGGGAGACTTCCTGTAAACACCAGTTAGCATAATATGAAACTATATCTTACCTTAATTGGGTAAATCACCTGAACAGGATTAACTGAATATATTTTTAAGAACTCGAATAACAGTAATTGCTCCTGCATTCTTTTAAAGACTTATTTTATCAAAGAATTCTAATAAAATTTGTTGCTTATTAATTTGACGTAGTGGAATCCTGCACAGACTGTATATTTTTGCCTTTTTGCTCTCTTCTAAGGCTGCTTTGGAAAGCTTCCCTGAACTGACCGTAATCAATCGAGATTCTAAAACAAAAACTGGAGTGAGTGTAATTCCTAGAATCAAAATGAATGGAAAAGCTTATAACAAGAAAACACTGAGGATTTCTAAAGCAGCCTCAAAATTAGCACAGGTATGTGTTTTTTAAAGTGTTTGGGGGTGGTTTGCTGTTATATTTTTAATGGAATATTAATATCCTTACTAGAATCATCTTTACATGCATTATCTAAATGCGGTACTAAACTTTATGCTTTTCAGTTGTTCATAAATTGTTTAACAGCAGTTAAAAAAAATATTTTACTTGTTTCATTTCCTTTGAAGCCCAGTAAGAAATTGTATTCTTAAAAAAGTAAATATGTTGAAGTAGAGAATAGAAAAGGGGCTCTCTGAAGGAAAGATTTCACAACAGGAGGTATGCATTTTCCTTGCAAATGAGCCGTCACACAAAAGTACTGAGCTACCCGCCCCCTTTTTTATTTGGTTGTACATGCACCTACCCTGAGAGTAGGTAAGCCCCACTGAACTCAAATGGGACTTCTAAGCTGATGTGCAGTCAGATTTACTGTAAGCATCTCTGATGGTTCCAGGTCTGCCATTATGGCTGATAATATTGACAATTTTATTTATGGCTTCCTTGTTGCCTTTTTAACCCCCTACATAGTAGCTTTCACATTTGATTTCAACCTGTATCAAAACATGTTAATACTGTATGTAAGCAACTGCAGTGGTTCTCTGAATCTCTATTCTAAATCTGTGCCTCTGTGAGCCCTAGACATTTAACTATCTGGCAAATATTTCCCCCACTGAACTGCTTTCGTTGAATGCCATCATAAGGTACCCAGGTGGAAATGATGGAAGACATTTCCTGAAAGGTTTTTTTTTATCAATATAACAAACAGAAATAAGTAGTCTGCAATTTGCCTATCTGAAGTGGGAGAGAGAAAAATGTTGGGGAGATGGGGGAGTTGCAGCAGCAGCAAACTGAAGGCAGCTGCACAGTGATGTTTGGACAGAGGGAATTAAGTGCAAGGGGGTGAATGCTTAAGAGAAAATAGAATCCAAGAGTGAACAAGAAACCAGCATTCACCTATTCATCCATTGTGATATCTGAGAAGCACATCAGAGGGAGGAGGACCCAGGCATCATCATCAGACAGGGTAAAACTTAAAGGGCATGAAATCGACATCCCGAGCCCTGTTAAGCTTTACTGGGCAGAATCGCAGGGTAGTGTTAGCTGGCACTAAACCGGGGCTCCCATTATAAACTGGGAAGGGTGAACGCCATTCACAGGAACTGGGTTATTTTTGCCAGTTCCCCTGTGTCCCGTGAAAAGCTGCTATGGAGGGTGGAACCGCCACTGGAACAATGTGGGAGGATGCACAGGGACTGCAGTGGGAAGGTGAAATAAAACGAGCAGTGCCTCCCTCAACCCCCTTTGCAAGAGTCTCTGCTGGATCTCAGTTCCATTTTCAAACTGAAGGATTAATCTAGACCAGGGGTCAGCAACCCGCGGCTCCGGAGCCGCATGTGGCTCTTTTACACGTTTGCCACGGCTCCGGGGCAGATACCCACTGTGGCGGGCGCTGTACTGGCTGTGACGTCGCATGTTAGTCACGCACCGTCCCGACGTCACCTTCCCACCCGCTGTCAGATCGCGGCTCTGGAGATATATTTGTTTTAAATGTCACAATGGTTTTGCGACTCCCAGTTTATTTTTCTTCGGAAACGGGTCCAAGTGGCTCTTTTTGTCTTAAAGGTTGCAGACCCCTGATCTAGACCCAGGCCTTGTGTGGATGAATGTATTCACAAGTGCATATTATCTCTGAGTGGTTGGAATAATTATTGAACCAATAAACTCTTCAGTTCATAGTTAACTTCATGGCTAATAAAAACTATTTTTCTCTGCAGGAGTTTGCTGTAGATCCAGAAAAGATATCATTGTGCTCTTTATATCACTCACTCCATCATTACAAATACCACATGTTTCTGAGGTGTAAAGTTGAGGTCAGTTTTTATCAAGTTGATGATAGCAATTTTTTAGTTTTTTCTATCTGATTCTGTCACATTTATCTATAAATCTAGGAATAGTTCATAAATTCTGAAATAAAATAAATAAAAATGCTGTGGAAGTTATACTAGTTAAAATACTAAGATTTGTTGGTTACAGTAATATGGGGTTTTCAAGAGCTTTTGTGAACAGGAAACGTTAAGGTTATTCTGAAAGCTTCTTAAGTCATTGAACAATTTCTGTGGATTGAAATGAATGCAGGTAGCTCAGACAAAAGAAAAACTTGCCAGTTTTATTTATGGTATTTAGTTACTTTTATACAGGGTTGCAATGTAAAAATGCATACCATAGTAACAAACAAAATCAGTACTCCCTGCCGCCACACACACACACAGGCCATAGATTGTATAATTAGCCAAAGGCCCGAAAGAAGAGGAATGTTTTTGCTTGGTGCCTAAAGATATATAATGAAGTGCCAGGCAAGCCTCCCTGGGGAGCGTGTTCCACAAGTGGGGAGCCACCACAGAAATTGCCTAATCTCGTGTTCCTGCCCTCTTGTGGAGGGCCTCCGATGATGATTACAGGGTCCCAGTTGCTTCATATAGAGAGAGAGGTAGTGTAGTCTTGAGCTGTTTAAGGCTTTATAGGTCAAAACCAGCAGGTTGAATTGGGCCCAGAAAATCATTGGCAGCCAATGCAGTCGGACTAGGATTGGTATTATATGGTCAAACCATCTTGCCCTGGTAAGCACCCTGGCCAAAGCCAATGGAAGGCACTCTGCCGAGGCCACCTGAGCCTCAAGCGACAGCGCTGGGTCCAGAAGTACTCGCAAGCTGCATACCTGCAGGGAGTGCAAAGTCGTTAAATAATATTGTAGGTTATTTATGAGTACAGAAACAGAGCTTTAGCCAAGGAACGTATTTGGCCACACAAGGAAGTTCATTAGTATCAGTGCATTGTATTTTGTTTATGAGGTTGCCCCTTGGTCACAGGTGGTTTGTGGGTGGCTGAATAAATCCACTAAAACGTAAGACCTCTGACTTCTGAGAGTATTGAGAATGAATAGATACCTGCAAACTAATCTCCTGCTTCCATTGCTCCTCAATAGATTTCTTCCGTTCAAAAGAAGAGTGCAGATCTAGGCCAGGAGGAGATTGTACAGCAATGCATGAAAAATATGAAATGGGTAGAAGACCTCTTTGAGAAGTTTGGTGAACTTTTGAATCATGTACAGCAGAAATGTTCATAACGGACACTGTCCCAAATGTTACATTTGTTTCCTCTATAGCACTCATCATGAGAAACTGAAAGGTCAGAGAATTTCTGGTTAATCTGGTCATGCCAGACTATTCTGAGTCTGAGGAATCTGTGGTTTCTTGGTTCCGTGGAAAAATTATGCTGCCATGAAAATGGAACTACAAATGAACCTCACTGCATTTTTAATCTGAAGAATGATTTTTTTTCTATTTTGTAAACTCTTGTATTGAAATGACAGGTTTATTTTTGAAATGATCAAAGCATGCACTAAATATATATTTTTGGGCTACGGTGAAAATACCATGGCTTTTTCTGGCTCTGTACACTAGGAAGAGTCTAGGTGGTAAACAAATATTTACATTTGTCTGATCAAGTAGAGTCTTCTACATTTTGCAAACAGAGCTAATATGACATGAAATTCTGTACATGAATAATCGCCATCACAAATTCAGAATTATCCTTCTGCTTTATGGACTCCTTTTACTGCTGTTATGTTCAGGAGGCTGAACATGGAGTTGGTGCAATCCTTTTGTGTCAAATTATATTGTAATGAAAAACAATGACTTTAACTATTTCCCCCATTTTTTATTTTGAAGAAAAACGTATTTTTCTTTATACTGTGCTTTTTTCCCTTTGGAAAGAAATCAGTTGTACATTTTATCTCACAAATAGTTGTATTTTTCACAGAGAAAATATTGTGGCTTACAATTGTTTTGTGTATCTTTGTAATACACTTTTCATGGTTTTCAGTAAATTCTGTTCATTTTTATATATTAATTTCATATTGTAAACTATATCTTAAGATAATCCTTTTGTTTATACAGGTTTCCTCCAGTGTTAACCAGGAATAAGACATACTAGACTTTATAAGTTTGCTTTATAAGTTAAGTTGTGTTTAAACACTGCATTTTATTTTCTGATAAATGAAAATAAATTTCTTACTAAAATAACATGAATAATTGAAATTTTCATTGAATAGCTACTACATTTCTCTTCTGGATACCGAAGACTGATGATTGGATAGACTATATATGCAGTGTTAAACACAGCTGACATTTTTTAAAAATTGGTAATGGCAGAACTGTTTGCTTCTTGGTGCCTTTTCAAATCCTCAGACGTTCTTTTGTAGTTGTCTTTCTCAGCTGGGTTATTTTTTTAATCAGTAGGACCAGTAGTCCCACTTAGACTACAAATGTGTTAAACTCTGATCAGTAGGAAAATTTCTTCATCTGCCAACAGAATGCCTTACCTCAGTCTTGGATTCAAAATGTGTAAGTCCTCTGCTTGTAAAAGGACTAAACGTATTGTACTTTTGTCAGATAATATATATACATAAATATATATATATATATAATTCATTTGTCCTTTCACTGCCACTTAGTGCCTTAATTTCAGCCAAGAAAGCAGGATTCTTCATTCACTAGCCAATCAGGATATTCTTGTATGTAGCATGGTGTATTTTCTTTAGTTGTACATATGTTCATTGCACCTTAGATTTGTAAAAGAATAATGAAAGGCTGTGATCATGAATTAAACTAGGATTTCAAAATATCAAAGGACAACATTTTTGATCTTGATACCTATTATGTTGGTTTACCTCTGCAGTTTCAAAAGGTTTTTATATTGTAGGATGTGGTGGTACTTCGTTTTTCTGATGGGGGATGCAATGAAAATTTTGGTAAATTTCTTGTTGATATTTGTCTTAAAATATCTTCATGCTGCACTTGCCTTGAAAAAAGCCAAGTTGTATTACTGTGACTGTGATTTTGCTGTATCTCTGCTAGTTCTGTAGAAGAACTAATGGTCTGGACTCAAAGTATACCAGTGTTAGGGCTGCATCTTGACCCTCTTCCTAGAAACATTTCAGGCATGAATCTTACCTGCAAACAAAGAAGCGTAATACTGCTGAATTATCTTGGAAACCTCAGCATATATACTGAGCAATATCCCTGCAAACAAATGTACATCTTCACTCATAATTAAGGCTGCAGTCTTTTACCTGTTTATCCAAGCCCTGTAGAACTTCTGAGACTTTCTTTTGTAGCATTGCTCTGTGAGAGTATGTTGTGTTAGGAAGATATTTGAAAGTCTTTTTATAACATAGATGCAATCTCCTTGGGGCCATCATGTCAATAGCCTGCTCAGCTGGAGGAAGATACTACCGTACTTCTCATTTTAGAATTGAAATACTTAAGAACCAGTCACTGAAGGTTCAAAGTGCAAAAACAAAATGTGTTCTTCTACAGCAAAGTAATATACATCTCAACACAAGCTTACACATATATTGGTTTAATAGTTAAACAAAAGAGCTGGGGTTGCCCCATGTTGTAGACCCAGGATGAAAGCCTATGCCCACTAAGTCTCGTTTAAATCATTGCAGCTTACTTCTGAGTAATTGGGAGCTTCGTGCCGAGTCGGTGACAACTTTATCAATAAGAAACTTTCTCAGGAATATGGGAGTAGAACGGAAAAGACAGTTTTGTATTGCTAGATGGGTGTTCAACTTCCTGCCCTCAGAGAACTCTTTTGCATCAACTTGTTTGCCCTCTCTGTGTTTCAAGAAAGGCCTATGTATCCAAAATTAAGCAAGTTTAGGAGAATGAAATGTCATTGGGAAAATAAAATAAAATGTAAGTGAAGGTTTTAGGCATCTTATACCAACAGATTTAAGAAACTTGCCTTTGCTGTAGCAATAATTGTGTATTTGTTGCATTCCAGGGTATATGTTTTGTAGCTATAAAGGGGCAGAGTAACAGCAACGTTACTTGAGAAATACGGTTATTTGCTCAGAGACATTTTCTAAATATTCTGGGATAAAAATTGAACGTTACTCGTCTTAGACAACCGCCTTGTGTTTTCTTCCTTCCAAGGACACCCCCCCTGCAAGTAGCAATTTTGAGAGAGTGCTGGATATGCTTTGGAGAATTGCCAGTGCGCTTACAATAAGTAGAGTTATAGGGTTTGAGCACCTGAAACCTCACCTAAATACAATGTATGTTGAAACCGTTCAGACTTTCTTCCACTTTGTATTTAGGATTGTGATGTAGCTGATTTCAATAGGATACACACTCGTCACTTGCGTCTCTGCATTCTCATAATACTGCAAGAATGTGGAATTGGCTGGCTACAGTTGTGCATGTGATTTCCAAATATTCAGTACCCACTCAAATGTATAAACATGAAGTTCTCATTCTTTTTTAATTTATCAGTGGGGGCAAGCAAACAAATCGATAACACTGTGCTAAACTAAATACTTGCACCTGCATATTGGTAATCCAACAAACATTTGTTTCCACATCTCTAAATGATGTATATCATTTGATTTTTTTTTTCTTCTCCTTTTAAGCCTCTGTTTGCATCAAAAGTGATACAACTGGATTGTACAGCCTTCTTTAACAGAACATTGTATCATTTTCCTTTTGCTTTAAGTAATATATGTTAAAAAGGAAACTCAAACTGTCTTCCAATAAACAGGTCTTCATAGAGGAAATATATTTTAAATATTTAAAATTTTACTACTATTTAAAATAATTTAAATAGTTTAAATAATTTAAACAAGCCCAAACTAGGACATTGAAAATCAGTGTATAGTAACTTCAGATTTGTTAATTGCAATTTAACATTTTTCATCCTACACTAACATACATTTTTGTAGTATTACACAGTGCACTTCCTTCTATATATCTATGCTATTTAAGTTAATGTTCACATTTCATTCACAAAACGCATAGTAATATCTATCCTTTTATGTACTGCAAACATTTAGGCCAGGACTAATGAGAGGTGCTTTTTTAGTCCAGTTTTCAGGTGGTCCACAATAATGTATAAAGCTAAGAAAAAGAAATCACATTTTTTGTATTGTTGATTTGATGTTACTAAGCTCATTAAAGTAAAGACACTTTTTCAAAATGCTGTTTAGTGGTTTATTAAGCTTGAAAACATTAAACTGAAAGAATTGGGAGTGACTAAGGCAAGCGGCTTTGTAAATTTGCAAAGTACTCCGTTAGTATAATGATTCAAATATGACTCTTTTGGAGACCAAATGGTGGCCACAGTCTTCACATATATGTAACACTTGCATGCATGCACATATAGCCGATTTCCCTACTTTTCACACATAATTTAGCTGTGCCACATTGTAAGTTGCCATTGGAAACTCAGAATTCCTATAAGGTGGAAGGGTAGGGCGCAGTTGCAAAACATGGGAGAGAAACTGCTGCTGCATATGCTGTGGTTCAAGAATTGGCAGGCAATGAAGGCATGACCACTTCCTCAACGAGGTGGTTTTTTGGGGGGAGAGTGTTGCAACCGTTAGTTTCACCTGCTTAAGATTTTTTTTTTCTATTTGTGCAAACGTTCCCATTATTCATCAGTAGCCCCGTTTTGAGTTACATAACCATTTTAACTCAGCACCTGAGTTTGCTAAGCCATTAGTATCTATTATAGTTGTGGCCATTTTTTGTCTCAGCTGCACACGTTTATTTTTTAAAAGGGGTATAGCCTCAAGAAGCTCCAAATGACATGAAATGTCTTGTTTTTGGTGGCTTTTTTTCAATGTAGCACCCACCCACCCCACACTTTCATTGTTTATATTACAGAAATTCAGTCATGGTTTGTTACTTTGGAAAACTCAACCTACTCATCAGTATGAATTACTTGATCAATATTGGCCACCTGTCACCCTTCGAATATCAGCAGAATGCATTTCAATCAACCACTGGTTTGGATTCCGAGCTTTACTTCTGTTAGTGGAAAGGCTTTTGATTCAGGAAAGTTCCCACTGGTAAAAGTGGCTAGATGATTGTGGCTAGCACCTTCTCCCTTGAACTGGGCCCACAACACTTTAGCAGATTTTAGGGGTACACAGGGAGATGAGGTGGCAATTGGTGGAAACCGGGTGCCAGCAGAAACAATCCTTGAGCAGAGTTCCCACTCATGGGGTTATAAGGATCCAAGCTAATTTATTTCACATAGGTAGTGCTTGAATGGCTGCACTGTATAAGTCATGTTGGAAGCAGAGCAATTTATAACATTTGCTGCTTTTATGTGATAAAATTGCACTTATATATGAGATAGGGGCTTCCCTGTGGTAGTTCCACACCTGTGGAATTCTTTCCTCCTGGAAACCCAACTGGCACCAATATTTCCAGTGTTTTGGTACTGGGCAAATATGTACCTATTTTTGCCTGGAGATTTTTGGGATGTTCGCTACTGCTGCAAGTCTGGAGGTTTTCATGACTGAACTTGTTTGGAATTCTTATTTTAATTATATTGTAACGTACACTGAGATCACATGATGAAGGGCAGGCCTAAACTATGCAAAATAAATAAGCATTCTGTGTTTCTGTAGTATTAACTTGTGTGGATTTTATTTATTTTCAGTATATGTGACCTATATGCTGAAAGTCTACTTGTGTCTTCAAGGATAATGGGCACAGAGCACATTTTCATAAGCAATTGTTTATGTATTCCATGTGCTGGTCTCTTCAGAATGGCTTCATTTTGATTGAATGGAGCCATTGTTCATAGGTTGGAGAAAGATGCAGATGAGGAGTCATTAAAAAATAACTGGAATGTTTATGAAATATTTATGGTAAATAACCATTTGGTATAATCCAAGATCAACACAGGATCCAAAGAAGCAACTCTATACTAATATAAAGTGAAACATCAGTGCTGCTCCAAACACTAAATTAAAAAATATATAGTGAAGACTACAGTAACTTGTGATGTGGCGAACTATTCTGCATGAACAAAATCTAGACTTACTGCCTGAATTGAGCCATTTTCTGAACTTTTTCTTAATGTTAGCATGAAATATGAAGCCTATCCAAGAAAAGAAAAGTAGTATTTAACCTCTGCTTGATTATTTTCTTTCTCAGTTTGTGCTAATCTGACACAAACAGCATCTCAATCATTTGCCAAAGCAAGGAAGATCCCATAAGTTACCATGTCACTCCAAAATTTATTCCCGCTGTGAAAGAAAATCCTGCTTGCTTGCTTTTTTTATTTTATTTTAGACTTACATACCGCCCTTCATCATAGGTCTCAGGGCAATTCACAAGGTAATTCCCTGTCTGTCACACCACTGGCAAGGCACAATTAACACATGGTTGTGCATCTGGGCCAGATTGCGACCTGACCTTTGCTATTTCACCCTCACCCTTTCCACAAGCATGGCCAGCCCAAACCTTTTGCAGCACATATATATTGTATATCTGCTCAAAAATGTACCCTCCTGAGTTCTAGTGTAATCCCAGTACAGAGTGTATAGGACTGCAGCGTTAGTATATTAACTTCTGCAAGTCTATTTTAATTGCCTAGTTTCCCTTGCAGGGGACTTCCTAGGGATCAGATACCAAGGTTGCTTTGCTTCCCACTCCTTACTTCAGGAGCTGCCTTCCCTAAGACCTAGTACCCATTAATACCCATTATACCATTAAAGCAATCACATTCTTTCCCTCAGTGAATTCTGGGCATTGTAGTTTACCCCACAGAGTAGCAATTCCCAGCAGCCCTTAACAAACCACAGTGCCCAGAATTCTTCAAGGGAACGAATATGCTTGGAATGTGCTCTAAAAGGTATAGTTTGTGCACAGCCTCTGCTGCGCACTTTGTCATGTCACTGTTTCTTACCCTAGTTACATTTAGAAGAGCTCAGCTCGCCCCGTCAAACATCTGAAAAGCCCAAAGTTACCAATGGATTTTAGAAATTGCAGAAACTTTTGTCAACAGTATATAAATGCTGGTGTTCTTTATTAATAACTATGCTTCAAACTCATTTAAAAAAGTATCTACCGTATTGGCAGGAATATAAGCCAAACTCGCAAATAGGCGGCACCTTTAAAATTAGGCGGCTTGGAAGCCGTGTATGGGACGGGCGCTGTTGCCACACGCTCCCGGGCTGCTTCCTGGGGGGTGGAGCCACACCAATTTGCCGATGGCATAAGGCCACGAATATAAGCTGCACTTTAACTTTTCATAATCGGATTTGGGGGGAAAGTGCAGCTTATTTTCAGGCCAATACAATATGTAGTTTACAGGATCTCCATTAAAATCCAAACAATATAAAATCAAGCAAAAATGCATTAAGGATAATCAATACAAAAATGGGTCATCTAACAAAGGTTTAAAAAACAAATCAGTTTCATAAAAACGTGTGCTGAAATCACCAAGTCTTAAGTTGGTATCTGAAGCTCATAAGACACATATTAATTATTTTGTGCTTATATAGAAAAACCTTCTGGATTACAATAATGAATATATTTCCTGAGCAGCAATCTGAAATAAGGGGCATTAAAAAAAAAAAAGGCCTTGTGGAAAACCCCTTGTTAATACAGGTGTTGCCCTTTTGGTTTAAATGACATTGATGAGCATAACAAAACAAATATACTCATTCATATAAATGGACCTGGCTGAATTATCACAAGATAAAATTAATTTTTTTCTGAAAATAGTGGTTCATGCTTCTGAAGCAACATACTACAATTGCACTGACATCCGTTTTTCATCTAACAAAATAAAACAAAGATTAGTGTGACCTCAACGCATTTGGTTCATTGTGTGCTGGCCTAGATCTGAATGTTCTGGTGTACCAAGCAGATAATTTTTTTCAGTATGTTCTTTGATTAACAGTGTATTGTATATGTTGCTATGCTGCTACTTGTGTCTATAAATTTGGTATGGTAGGCATAAACATCCTGAACCATTCAAAGTTTTACAGAGGATCAGTTGCTGATGTGTAATTTTATTTCAGCAACTCCTCAACAGTAAAATTGTCAAAACTCAAAACCTCATTGTTCTGCAAGTTGTTTGAATTCCAGTTTTTAATAACGTTTAGGAATAGGCCCAGATTGCACAGCATGTCCAAATATCCCATTATCACAACTGATTAGCCACACACATGTTGCTACTTTCAGTCATTGAGACCCATAGCCAACAAACATCAGACTTCGATTTGGGACAGAAATTGCCCTGGTTATGATAATGAACAACTTTATCAGGAAATGGAACAGGGCTTTTTCTTTCTTTTTTGCTACTCTGTGCCCTATAAGAAGCTGAGTTTGTGGATATGATCAGGTGTAAATATGTTTAACTCAGGTATACGTGCATTAGAGATTGTTACAAAGCAGATGGGAGAGGGCCCTTTAGAAATGAAAGACACAGACCAGCTAGTCATTGCCTATGACTGCAGCATGTATGACAACACTTGACTCTGATAGCTTGAAGTACTGTAGTTTGGCTAAAAGTCACCTTGAAGTTAATGTTCCCTGGTCAAACAACTGTGGGGACTAAGCTACACCAACACACTAAAAGAGGAAACGGTCTCATTATGTGCTCAAAGGTACTTACCTCTTGACTACAAAATATTTGCTAATATTTTAGCTAACAAATTGAAAAAGGTCTTAAATGTTTATATATATCCAGATCAAGTGGGATTCCTTCCAGGTAGACAAATGAAAGATAATATAAGAAATATTTTAAATGTAATAGACTATCTAGAAGTAAGAAATGAGAAAAAAACAGCAATGATGTTTATAGATGCGGAAAAAGCGTTTGATAATATATCTTGGGGTTTTATGAAGAAAGTGATGGAAGAAATGGAATATGGAGAAAAGTTTATAAAAGGGATACAAACTGTATATACAGAACAGAATACAAAATTAATTATTAACCAGGTGATAACGAATCAATTTAAAATAGAAAAAGGAACGAGACAAGGTCCATGGCTGAGCTTTGCCTCAGATTAGATTATGTGGGCATACTAAAAAGGCATTCCCTCTCTACAGAATCCATAGTGACTGTGATATTCTGAGGTGAATATTCCAACATGACAGTTCCCAGGGTTCTCTGGACACATTAAAACAACATTGATATAAACTCTGTAAATTTGTAGACTACGTTCCAAGTAGAATTGAATCTGCCCCAATACTAGTATCTGCACCTTCAGGTCGTTTTCAGCTCAAAATTTCCAGGAGTGGTGTATTTAGGACCAACCTGGGGGACTAGGGTTTATAGCCCACTTTGAGCTACTTGGAGAGGAAAAGTGAGATATTAGTATAATAATAAAGGTAAATTAATTATATCTCAACAATCAAAGTTTGCACATTTTTGCATAGGCTGCTACCAGCTGAGCTCTTTTCACAGTTAGGTGTGTATAACATTGCATAGGATCTGGCTGGCAGAACTGCAACCCCTTCCACACTTAGTACAAAGCAGGATTTGCTTATGAGTAAACATATATAGGTTTCAGGGTGCACAGACTTGTGAAATGGAACATCTGAGACCACAAGCAATAGGAGACTTTTGGTTAGCATGAATTTGATGAGGGTAAAATGCTCCCATCACCAAGATCGTAACTTGCAAAGAGCAGGGAACATACCCTCACATGCCCCGCTACCTGAGGCCTTTATAAAGAAGAGGGGCTAACCAGGAGGAGGCATGGCTACAATGCAGAGACTACCTTACACCACAGGCAAAGGCCTACTAGGACCCTTATAAGCAGGAGCCCAAGTAGTAGCCCTTCACCTTCCCCTTACTTGCACTCATAGGCGCCGACTCCATGGGGTCTGAGGGGGCTCGAGCCACCTCAAAAAAAATTGGGGGGGCTCAGCCCCCCCAATAATCTCGGGCGCCCTTCCAGCAGAGCGCCGCCGCCGTCCCCCGCCTCCTCCCCACCTGCTCCCTCGCCAGCCAGCCAGCCAGCCGCACGCCCTAGTCGGAGAGCCCCGGACGTCCCCCGCGAGATTAGGGAATCCCCGGGGGCGGGGGCTCCTGCCTCGCTGCTTCGCAGCACCACCGCCACTGCCAAGGCACTGCCGGGGGGAATTTCCTTCCTCCTCGCGGTTTCAGCGGTTTAGGGCCGGAGCGGAGGGGGCTCGCCCTCTCTTCTCCGGCTAGCCCCACGTTTCCCGCATATCAGCTGTTCCGGAGCTGATTAATAGGCGCAGCACGCTCTCCCCTATTCGCTCACGAGGAGGCGGCGCCACTTTATTTGCATATTCATGAGCTTATTTATTATTCATGAGCTTTCCCGGGCCCCCCCAATATTTTTTATAAGTCCACGTCCCTGCTTGCACTCAGCCTGAAATCCACATGGAAACCTGTACACTGACCAACCTTTCAGAGGAGGTTTTATGTGGTGTGACCACAGTGCAGTGGCCCTGGAGGCTGCAGGGGGTGTCACAACATTGCAGAACAGAGCCAGGGAAGTGAGGGGTGCCAAATCTTAGCATCACATAGGGTGCTGCTGAAATTTGAGAGCCCAAAGTCCACTACTGCTCCTTCTTTCAGACCTTTCCACCAATCAGGACCAGTCCACCCATTAGGTGAGGTGAGGCAATCGCCTCAGACGGCAGGCCACAGATCCCAATGCAAATCATTATTATTCCTGGCCCCTTGTTCTTGATGCAGATATTTACTCACCCTTCTTCCCTAGTGGGGAGAGGATGGGGCGCCATTTTGAGGTTTGCCTCAGGTGCCAAAAAGGCCAAAATGTCTTGGGTGTTCCTTGTTCACAGGCAAGCCAGCTGGCAGATGTGAGCTGACCCCACTCCCCTCTAAACCTGTGTATGCAATGTAAAAAATATAGAACAGTCTTCCTCAACCTGGGCCTTCCAGATGTTTTTGGCCTACAACTCCCATGATCCCTAACTAGCAGGACCAGTGGTCAGGGATGATGGGAATTGTAGTCTCAAAACATCTGGAGGGCCGAGGTTGAGGAAGCCTGATAAAGAAGGTGGCTCACTCTTGGTTTCTCCCTAGAGCTACAGGGAGAAACGGGAGCCTTTGTGTGGGTGGGAGCGTCCTCTGCAAAGCACCCCATGAACAGAGCAACTCCCTTTAGGGAAGCTCTGGTGAGCGCACCGTTGTCTTCGCCGCGGCGGCCAAAACGCCCCGCGGTTGCAGTTCGGCTTATTAAAGTAGAGGGCGGGCTCCGCCCCCGCCGCCAACGCGAGCCAATGGGAGCAGCGCCTGCGTGCGAGCGCCGCCTATTTCCCCTCCGCGAGGTGGCCGGGCTGCTCTGCTCATTCCCGGGTACGCCGAGGCAGAAACCGGCCGGCGCTATGGCCAGCGTGAAGGAGAAGGCGGCGGCTTTGAATCTCTGCGCGGTGTACAGTCCGGCTAACAAGCCTCCAGGTAGGCGGCGGGTTCGGGGCTTCTTATTATGTTCTGCGGGGCAAAGCGCCTCCTAAGGCAGGTGGGTCCCGTGGGCTCCCCGCCTCTTCTCGCTGTTAAGGGTCGGCTCCTATAAAGTCATATGCAGAGCCGCCTATCTCGCGCCCTCGCCCCTCCAATTTCGCCCCGTGGGGCGGGCGGAAGGCGCTTTCTCTCACCGGCCGCAGGTGGAGGCAGCGCCCGGGTCTGACCGAGGGATGGACCTTTGGCCCGACCCGCCGCGGTTGCTCTGATGCAACCCCGTATCTTCTCCCTTCGACGGCTATCTCCTCTTTTCCTTAGCCCTGTTGGAAGGTCAGCCGGGCGGTCAACAGAGCGTTGTTGTTGTTTTGCTCTTATTCTGGAGGGGTCCAGTAGCTCCGGCAGAATCCTATTTTATTATAAATTTGTATACTGCCCTTGTATACTGATCTCAGGGCGGATCGCGGCAGAAAAACGCATAATAAAAACAAGAACAAAACAAACCAATAACTCCTCCACCCCCTCTCACAAACACATATAAGAGGTTAAAAATGTTAATTAATGTGCCTAAAGGCTAGGATGGCGTGGACTTGCCTCCTCCCAGCTCTGGTAGGTTTGCTGTTTCCGGACCTGCCGCTGGGCAAGCTATCTCTGTGTGTATGTGTGTGTGTTCCAGTTACAGATAGGTAGCCGTGTTGGTCTGCCATAGTCAAAATAAAAAAAATCCTTCCAGTAGCACCTTAAAGACCAACTAAGTTAGTTCTTGGTATGAGCTTTCGTGTGCATGCACACTTCTTCAGATACACAGTATGTGTGTGGTTAGAGCTGGTGGCCTGTTTCTTCAGGTTGGCTGGAGTCGCTGGGTAATATGCAATAAGCTTTTCCTCGACAGAGGAAGCTCTTCCAGCTTGCTTTACTTACTCACATTTCTACATTAATTTCATAAAGTGCTTTCATTCCCTCGCTTCCTGCAAAAGGTCTGTTCTGTCTCTCGTAACTGAACTGCTCGCCAAAAGCCGGAGGCGCTATTCATCAGCATATTGGGTTCCTTCTTAATATATAGCCGTGGATAAATTGCTGTTTAAGTGTGATCAAATTCACACTGGCTGTGCGATCCCTATGGAAGTTCATATATGTAAATCTGCAGGAGTCGGTCTCTTGTGGACTGTCTTCCAGGAGAGGAAATACTTTCCTCCCAGTTTGGGTAGTCTTCTGGGAGGCAGCCTTGACTCCAATGTTGTTAGCAAACAAAGCTTTCCCTGGGGTCTGTTTGGCAACAAGAATTAGAAAAGCTGTAGTGCTGTTGGCTATGGTATGGTAGATTTTTTGTTTTAAAAAAGGAACTGTTTTTTTTTTATCTAGGCAGAACTACTCAGGCATTTGAGTTTACTGGTCTGATACGGACAGTACCAGTAGATTTAGGTGTTCTGGGGCAGCCTTTGCATCCTCCATTACTTGACTATAAACATTATGGTCATAGGCATAAAAATTTGATGGGCGAATGTACCAGTTGTGTGTGTCTCAGGCATTTGTTTTAATAATAAAAAAGACCGTTCTGTGCTGATGGCTTTGCTGTAATTATAAAGTACAAGTAGTAACCATAACACATGCTTTCAAAATACATCTCTCTCTCTCTCTCTCTCTCTCTCTCTCTCTCTCTCCAACTTTAATCCTGAGTGGATACAAGAGCTTTTACAATCTTGTGAAGAATCATGGTCACCTGTAAAATACCTTCTTTCTCTTTCCCTCCCCCACCTCAGGAATTTGAAATGGCAGCCTTGCATAGAAGAATCTAGGGCAGGTGTGGGCAAGACTCTCCCACAAAAAGTATCCCACAAAAGTTTCTCAGTGAGAAAATGAAGATTCCCAATATTGTCAGTAATTGACTGACAGCTGCTTTATAGGGTCTCTGTGTCTGGCAGAGAGGAATCTTTCCCAGCCCTGCTAACTGATAGCATTTTTATAGTTACGGGGACATAACTGTTATATTCCCTTGAGTCAAACCTTAGAGCAGGGTTGGGGAGCCTCTGTCCTTCCCCAGATGTTGGAGTCCCAGAGTCCATCATCCCTGACCACTGACCATACTGGCTGAAGTTTATGGGAGATGGAGTCTCACTCCACCTGGCAGGCAAAAGGTTTCCCATCCCTGCGCTAGAGACCTTGTTAGCTAATGTTGCCAGTAAAAGGGCTCCACCAATATTTCCATGGGAAATGATGCACACTTTTGGAAGTGACTCCTAAAAATATTGGGTAGGTCCATAATCTGCTTCCAGAAAACTCACTGAAATACATCTCTTGCATTGCGTGTTTAGGTTTCAGCTTGGCACAGAGACCATTTGGAGCCACATATGTCTGGAGCAGCATTATCAACGCACTTCAGAGCCAAGTTGAAGTGAAAAAGCGGCGTCAGAACCTGAAATCTTTTAACGACTGTTTTATTGGCTCCGATGCAGTAGACGTCGTCTATGCCCACCTTCTGCAGAACAAATACTTTGGCAATGTAGATATTTCCCGGACTAAAGTTGTGAGAGTGTGTCAGGCACTGATGGACTACAAAGTGTTTGAAGCCGTTTCTACCAGAGTCTTTGGAAAAGACAAACGGTCTGTGTTCGAAGATAGCAGCTGCAGCCTCTACAGGTTTCCAAATGCGTGTAACCAAATGGACAGTCCGTTTGGAAAAGAGTACGGCCGGACTGTGCATCAAAGGTTAGTACCAAATGAAGTGCTGAAGATATTTGCCATGTTTTCTTGTTGTTCTATCTTGAAAGCAGCCTAACCCTAATCAGACTTACTTTGAACTTGAGTGTTTCAGTATTAATTGGGACTTTCTAATTGTAAGACGGGAGCCTGGCAGTCCTATCTTGTGTGCTCATTTGCTGCTGCTGTAGATGTATCTGCACATCCAAGGTAATACACACACACACACACACACACACACAGAGAGAGAGAGATACATACACACATATAAATAAATAAAAGCAAATCCTTCTTGAATGGCCCTAAAGTCAATAGAACTTAATTCTCTATGTGGGCTGCAATCCAAAGAACTGCGTATGCAGCTTAAAAGGTTAGGAGGGAGGCTGTCTTGTCTATGGAAGGAAAAATGGTAAGCATAAGTTGTTCCACAGTCAACATCTGAGGAAGATCTACTTTAACTGAACTCATAGTGGACTTTGCTTTGATCTGCAACTTTGTGCACCAACTCTATGCATGTCACTGTCACTATCTGGCCAGGTGCCTCTGTGGATGTGGAAAGGGACAGTCGACTCCTCCCACTTGTCAGAAAGACAAGGTGTTTGGTGCTGCTATTGGCCATCTGACTAAGGATGTGTGAGCACAGCCTTGAATTCAGGATACCCTGGGAATTACGCATGCACCAATTCTTAGTAGTTCTCATCCAACCAAGGGGTGCTGGAATTGAAGCTAGTTTCCATCCTTGCTGGATGTCTATGTCTGTCTCTCTTAAACGTATATTTTGCCTTTCAGCGTAAAGCTCCCACATTGGCTGATGACATCACTTTAATGGACAAAGTTGTCCTTTAAAACAAAGAAAAGGACAATAAAGTCAGTAAAAGCAAAAAGCTGAACAGAAACAAAAAGGCTATGGCAGCAAAATTAGTTGCCTAGTGTAAAAAGGCTTTTTGGACAATTTAAAAGCTTTAGGCACCTGGTAATGAAACTAGCACACTAGGAACTAGTTACCAGCCAAGTGTTTCTGGAAAGTGTTCCACTGTGGGATGCCACCATCAAATGGGCTCTGTCTCTGCATTCAGACAAGAGCCTCCAGTGAAGATCTTGCCAGGCAGGCAGGTTCACGTGGTTATAAATCTGTGTTTTAAAATGTCCCCAGGGATAGAAGGTAGAGCTGCCTGTAGAAGTCAAAGGAGAAATTGTAGATTTCAATGTAGCAGGAACTGAATACCAGCATGTCCCCCCCACCCCAAAACAGCTGAGTATGGTGTTGTTTTTTAAATCCAAAAGTGACCATGAAAGTTGCAAGTAGCTTGCATAATAGTCCCAGCTAGAGAGAGGGGGGTCAACTTCTTCTTCTTCTTCTTCTTCTTCTTCTTCTTCTTCTTCTTCTTCTTCTTCTTCTCCTCCTCCTCCTCCTCCTCCTCCTCCTCCTCCTCCTCCTCCTCTTAAAATTTATTTACTGCCCTATACCCACAGGTCTCATGTGGCTCGCAGGAGAAAATTACAATATAAAAAACACAAAATACATAAAATAAAAACAACCCAATTTACACTTCAACTCTGTCATTGTCAAATGAATTTAAGTATGACTAATTTCCATTGAATCAAGTACAATTCTTGGATAGGATTTTGTTTGTATCATTCCAGCTGATGAGAGAGTGATGTATCTGAAGGCACATGCTGAAGGCTCACTCACGTGGACTAATTATGATAACAGGAAGAGTTGTTCTTTTGGTCTGTTATTATATGGGTGAAGTGGACATTCAAAATGTGTTAGTGTCTTTTGAAAATGGAACCAAGGGTGGACACCAAAGTAGAATGTAAGGATGTGAGCTTATGTGTGTAATGTAAGATGACTAACATGCTTCTTACTCTTAGGAGAAAAGCATACGATTCATTTAAACCACATCCAATCCCTTCTCCCAAAGAATCCTGGGAACTGGTTTGTTAAGAATGCTGGGAAATGTATCTTTTGTGAGAGGGAAATGACAGTTCCCAGTATTATTTGAGGGAAGGCATATGCTTTAAATGTGTGGCGTGGATCTGCCCTTAATTAAAATTAAACCTGTTGACAAGCGAACTGAGAGGCCTCATTTGGGTGCAATGTGCACAACCCTTGTGAAAGATGCTGAATATTACTTGGTTGTGATTTACAGTGCAATCTATATATAGCCAGATAGAAACAAGTACATTTGAATTCAGTGGTGCTTGTTCCCACTAACCTGGAAGCAGGGTTGCCTTAGACATCACACCTAAGCACCTTTGCTGGGGAGTAAATCCTATTGAACTTAGTAGGACTTACTTCTGAGTACACATAGCTTGGCCCCTTAGACGCAGTGTTGGAAACTGAAATAGAAAAGCTAGGAGCCAAATGGCTCCTGGAAGCTGGATTACAGGTGCAAAAACAGGATTGCTAGTCGCCATTTCCTCCCCGCCCCCAATGCAGTAGCACTTTATATTTAGTTTTTTGAAACGCATGAACTAATGCACAATTCACATCAGTGACACATTGTAAATATCACATTCTTAATGGCAGTTCTTAATTGGACACCGCAAACATAAATGGGGCTCAGCCTCAGCAATTGTGGCCAACCATAAGTATTTATAAATACGGGGCTGGGGCTGTGTGTCTTAGCTCAATATGTTTTATCACAGCTTCAAGTAATGCAGTCACAGTTAAATATGTCCATTATATCAAACTTCTTGGAAGAACAGGCCTAACAGCACAATCTTAGCCATTTCTACACAGAAATAGATCCTGCTGAAATAGAACTAGGTAAATGGGATTGGGATTGTAACAGATTGGTTTTGATACTCTTATGACAGGTCAATTAACATGTTGTTGTTTAGTCATTTAGTCGTGTCCGACTCTTTGTGACCCCATGGACCAGAGCACACCAGGCACTTCTGTCTTCCACTGCCTCCTGCAGTTTGGTCAAACTCATGCTGGTAGCTTCGAGAACACTGTCCAACCATCTTGTCCTCTGTCGTCCCCTTCTCCTTGTGCCCTCCATCTTTCCCAACATCAGGGTCTTTTCCAGGGAGTCTTCTCTTCTCATGAGGTGGCCAAAGTATTGGAGCCTCAGCTTCATGATCTGTCCTTCCAGTGAGCACTCAGGGCTGATTTCCTTAAGAAAGGATAGGTTTGATCTTCTTGCAGTCCATGGGACTCTCAAGAGTCTCCTCCAGCACCATAATTCAAAAGCATCAATTCTTCGGCGATCAGCCTTCTTTATGGTCCAGCTCTCACTTCCATACATCACTACTGGGAAAACCATGGCTTTAACTATACGGACCATTGTTGGCAAGGTGATGTCTCTGCTTTTTAAGATGCTGTCTAGGTTTGCCATTGCCTTTCTCCCAAGAAGCAGGCGTCTTTTAATTTCGTGTCTGCTGTCACCATCTGCAGTGATCATGGAGCCCAAGAAAGTAAAATCTCTCACTGCCTCCATTTCTTCCCCTTCTATTGGCCAGGAGGTGGTTAACATAAGGGACACTAATGTGTATTCAGTTATCTTAAGCATGTATCTCTTTGGTTCATTTTTATGTTTGAAGCGGAATGTTTGTATTTTTTGCCCTTCAGTTGAGTAGTCATGAATTCAAAGCTCACTTGTAGAGACTATCGCTACCAGGACCTTTCTGGCTGATGAGCAGATAACTTGAATAATCCATTTTTCTTTCTTCAGACAGGAGAAAAGAGCATTACTTAGCATAACACCAGTGAAATCAGGAAGCTTGGAGGATCTCTTGGAAAACCTGAGTCTAACGCCTGTTAGTTCCTCTCAAGTAAATGCCTCTCCAAACTTTTCTCACCAAGGTAAGTGATGCACAAACATCATAATTGCTTGCACCCAAGGGAAGGAATGGATGCCTTGTTTTAAACTGGTGGGAACTTGCAAATTTAGCTCCTTTCCACTACCAAATACAGTGCTTAGAATAAAAGGAATACACTGTGGAGTGTATTTTCTTGACTTACAGCAGATGCCTATTGCCTCCCCATCCTGAGAAATCGTGCAAGGCCAGACTCTGACACTGACCCACAACTGTCACAGGGAATAGAAGTTTGTGAACTTAAGCTGGAGGGCCTGGTGATGATCAGTATAGACAAGCCCTCACCAGCTCAGTACCTATGGTGTGTTTTGGACCACAACTTCCACCAACCCCAGCCAGCATGGCCTAGCCATTTGCTTATCCAGTGATGTGCTGCTGTCTGCCTTCTCTCCCCAAGCTCTTTAGACTACAGATACCAAAACTATCCCAAAGGGAAGGGCTGACTGTGGTTGTTTTGAAAATGGCATCGCCTCACATTTTTTTACTTGTAGTGGCTAAAAAACTTTTATGTATTACATTTATTATGTAGCCACCCCAGAATAGAAGTTCCCTGGATGGCTTACAAAGCAACAAATAAAATAAGTGCATCATAAAACAATAAAAACTATTTCAAATTATAATTTTTTAAAATGAAATTCAGTTTAAAACTCAGATTTAAAGCTAAGCCACCAGTAGTGCAAGTGTTCAAAGCTTTTTGTTACCTTTAAAATTTAGGTGGATTTAAAAAGGCTTGGATATGTTGCTGCCACTATTTCATCTTCATTGTTGGGAAAACCCAAAATTAGGGTTGTTTTTCTGTAGTTGAAAATTTAGTCCTGATTAGAAAATGCAGCAAGCAGACAAGTTCTTGCTTTTCAGTTTTGGAATCCTTGAATGTGGCAGAGGCTCTTGAAGCTAAGGAATCCATTGTTCCAACTCTAAAGTCTTCAACAAGGCCTCCTTTCTTTACACATCCTTATTAGCATGATTTATGTGATTGGATTCCCTGTGCAGCAAAGATCATTCGCAAGTTCCACAGGAAAAAATGTAAAGCATGTTGGCTATGCCCAAATGCTTGCTGTTCCCTGCATAAATTGCTGTTGGTCACCTTCCTTTTACCCTGATAAAGTACACTTGTAAGTTGATAATGCATTAATAAGGAAGCAGGTCGCTTAAGTGTTCTTTCAGTGAAGTATTAAGTCTCTTAGGCTAAAAGACAAATACTGCAATAGCAAATTACTCCTTGACCCCTAAATAACTTTAGCTAACTGGATCTTGGCATTTGAATTGTGCTTCTAGTTATTAATGAAGTCTGGAGAGAGCAAACAATTACCCGCCTCCTGCAGCTTATAGATCTTCCACTTCTTGACTCTTTACTTGAGTACCAGAAGGCAGGATCTAAATTTCCACAAACAAAGCAAGAGTCTGAATGTAACATCACAAGCAACTACCTGGACCGGGAAATTCTGAAAGCATTCGGAGACTCTCAGTAAGTATGTATGTTGATGAACAGGAACACAAGAAGCTGAGTTTACTTTTACCTGCAGGGCAAATAGCATCTTTAGAGGCATGTTTATTTTGGGGGGGAAGGGGGAGGATTTGGACCAAGAAAATAGTGTGCTGGAAGGGTTACTTTTCCTGCCTCTGTGCTGCAGTTCCCATTTTAACTGTATTCACCTCCCATCCCACCCGCAAGGTGCTTTGATCTTTTTCTTAAATGCCACCACTGAAGATCTTTTCATCATAGAATCATTCATCTCTCAGGTCACAGCTAGCTTTGGCCCTAAGCTGTTATTATGATTTCAATGGGCCTTGGTTATGGACAGACTTTACCTGGAGTAGGGCCCATGACTTTGAAAATATACATACATAGGAATTTTCATTTTCTAGGACGGATGAATGGCTGTCGGCAGCAATAGACTGTCTGGAGTATCTGCCAGATCCGATGGTGGTTGATGTGAGCCATAATTTGCCTGAGCAGCCTGACAAAGTACATTTTGGGAAACTGCTGCTGTTTGATACCATTGGTAGATACTATAGCCAAAAGAAGGAACCACTGTTAAGTCATGCACCCGAAATCCACCTGGGCATTGCAGAGCTGCTAGGTAAGTGCAATTGGCTTCCAAATTTCTAGATGACTAGCTAAATTCTTTATCAATGTATACAGACATGTGGAGTGAAAACTCTTGTAAAATGCATACTGTACTGTATAGCTCAATGGTAACTGTGCTTTTATTGGCAAACTTGACAAGTTTGTGGTGATGGGGAATTGTCAGTATTTAAACAGAACAGTAATGTTGCGTGTTAGTCATAAACTCCCTCGTTCTTCTTTGTTCCAGTTAATGGGAAAACTGATCAAGCTTTGGAAGCGATTCAGCTCTACTTGAAGTTACTGGATAGTACAAGAAGAGAGGAGTTCAGGAGACTACTCTACTTCATGGCTATTATCGCTCAGAATTCTGATCTTAAGATCCAAGCAGAGGCAAGTGTGATCACTTAGGGCCCCTTCTAATGTAACCTTCAATGACATGTCAGTCTTTGGAGCAGAGCAGTGCCACTAGGTTAATGTTGGAAATATGAGATTGCTATGGTGGGAGCCCATGCCATGATTCCTTCCCATGGTGGCACCGTCCTTTTGAGAAACCGAAGCTCTGAAGTGGGAAGGAGCCACAATATGGGTTTCTCCCACGTGACTTTGGGTTTCCAGTGCTGCTAACCAATGGATCAAAGAGTCACACTGCAGCAGTTTCCACACCACCAGACAGAATATTGTTTGCTTTAATATTTTATATATATTTTAAATCTGAGCTGGGACCTTATGACAAAGAGTAGGTAAGAAATAGTGGTTAATAACAATAGTAAGCAATAATGATAGTTAACAATGATAAAAAATAATGGGTCGTTTCCAGTGTGACTATTCTGCTAGCATAGTATTTTCCCTTTCCCGTCCCCTGTGCACCCTCAAAATCTGCTCCAGAGGGTTGGAGGGAGCCCCTGGAGCAGATTCTGAAGGTGTGCAAGGAAAGGAGAGGAAGGAAAAGTCCACTTGCACAATGGGAACTCTGTGCACAGTGTTGGATACAACCCCTAAATGACCAATAACAATAATATTGGGATGATTTTAAGCAGACTTATGCATAAGCAGCGGCGTAGCGTGAGTTGTCAGCACCCGGGGCAACGCAAGTAATTTGCGCCCCCTAACCCGGGGCAAGGCAAGTAATTTGCGCCCCCCCCTAACCCCTAACCTGCGAGTTGCCGCTGGCGCTGCAGCCCAAACGACGCCACTTGCCCGGAGGAGGAGGGGGGCAGAGAGGCGAGGAAAATGCAACGGCCCAGCAGCTGCAGCAGCACCGGCGGAGGCGGGGCTGTGAGGAGGGGCTGCCTGGCGGGTCCTCCGCGGCGAGCTCTAAGAGCCGCTGCCTGCCGGGCTCCTTCAGCCCCGACGCGCACACAGCTCGTCGGTTCCGCGAGACATGGGGCTCAGCTACAGCCTGCGCCCGAGGCTCTTCGGCGACTCCGGATGTTGCACCCGGTGCGGCCGGCACCCCTGGCACCCCCCACGCTACGCCACTGTGCATAAGCTGTACTGAACTCTATTAAGCTTACTTCACAAATTAAGTAACTTGAATTCACATAATTTTCTGTAGTCTTACAAAGCAAACTATAGAAAACTTGTGTTTGAAAACAGAGTAAGCAGGGAAACACTCCTTTAATCATTTCCCCCCTATTTTGTAGAGCGACAACCGGATGGTTGTGAAAAGAACTTTCTCCAAAGCCATAGTCAACAATAAAAGTTTATCTAAAGGAAAAACTGACCTTCTAATTTTGTTTTTGGTGGACTACCAGAAAGATGTATTAAAAGTAAGTGCCTTAAACCTTGTTCCCCTGCTGTTGCTTGTTACTGAATTATCATCCTAAATTTTAATGACTAAAAGAAGCTGTTGCTTTTCTCCAAGATCCCAGGGACGTTGCATAAAATGGTTAGTGACAAGCTTGTGGCTATACAGCAGGGGAAAGATTCCAACCTGAATACAGGTAACCATGTATTTAATAACATTTAAGTCCTTGGCTGGGGAATCGGTGGCCCTCTACCTGTTGTTGGACTACAGCTCTCATCAGACCTGACCATTGGCCATGCTGGCTAGGACTGATAGGAGCTGAAGTACAGCAACATCTGGAGGGCCACAAGTTTCCACATCCCTGTTTTTTAATCACTTCTAAAGAAACCTCTGGCAAAACCTGGAATAATCTTATCTTAATTGACTCTACCATTTATTTGAACGTAGTGAGATTGAAACTTGGTAAGGCATGGTTTGGGTTAGTGATGCATTGGGGCCCATTCAGCAATGTGGTTCTATGAAAATGCAAGCTAATTAAGTAGACTGAGATGAAAGCACTTGTGAGATGGTCAAGAGGATGAGTGGGAAATCCCTGGTCTCAATTTCTTTAGCCATGAGATTACTAGGTGGTCTCAAGCAAGATATTCAGCCTACGTCCTTTATCTGTAAAATGGGGGTAATACTGGACTACCTTCCAGAGTGATATAGGGCAAGGGTGGGGAACAGGATCCAGCTTAGGAGGGGGGAAAATTCTGAGGCCTCCCCCCCCCACATGTCACTTTGCTAGGTAGATAGGGCTACCCACCTGTCAGTGGCCTGTTGTCGTGTTACATCTGATAACGTCAGTATGAGGGAAACATGAGAATGTGTTCCTGTTGTGGCAGGGATCAGCTCAGCTCAGAAGGTGTGGGGCCATGTGGGGAAGGGTGGAGGGAAACGACTTCACCTTCACAAGCCAAATTAGGATCCCTGGCAGGCCAGAGGCTCCCCATGCCTCTGCTCTATGAGAATACTGTATATCAATGACAAGAGTTACCACTATACTTTTATGAATGGTTTTTCATGCTTGCTTTTTAGGATATACTTTCTGCCAGCAACTTGACAAAAGTGAGTATCATCACAGTGCAAAGAAGACTACAAAAAAGGAACTTGTATCTTTGCTAAAATCTATTGATGAGGACTCCAGTCTCTCTGCCAAAGAGCGGAAGAGGTTGCTTGATCAATTCTATGCTAGTAATCCAGCTATCTTTTTGCAGTATTTTCATGACAGAGGTACCGATGGAGGTGTCGAACTTTAGCTCTAGAAGGATACTGGGATACTAATAACTTTTGGAAGCACTTATTTTGTATCTTTTTAATTTTTTCGTATTGTACTTAAATAAAAGTGGTTTTGTAATATGGAGTCCCCATGTAATAACATTATTTAAAAATAATTAAAGCTTCTATTTAAATCTTAGTTGTTCAGATTCTTGATTTAAAAAAAAACAAACGGGGGTGGGGAGGGAAGTTTAGGCCAGTGTATGAGTTTTTAGCTTTGTTCAAACTCTTTTGGAAGCTCCTGAAAACTAGACTTTATTTGGTGAATATAATTTTTGCTCCTGATTGTCAGATCTCACTGCCACTGGACTATAACAACCACATGGTTTCTCCGTGTAAAGCAAGGCTGTTGGATATATATATATATATATATATATATATATATATTTGCTTTCGTAGATTTTCACGGGTACAGGAATGCAGGTTTTGGTGTCTTCGGGTGTCTTCCCGTGTAAGAGTCGGGGTGTCTGTGCGACGTTTCGACGAGGTCTCACTCGTCATCTTCAGGCTGGTGCTTTCGGCTTCTTGTTACTGGAACAGAGCAGAGTCTGGTGTTTGAGTTCCTATAAATACTGTTGAGGGGTGTGGTGTATAGCCTCCAACGTTCTGGGCAGAGAGGAAGTTCCTAGATTAGTGTGCCTTTTCTTCTTTTGTTCCTTAATTACTTGAGGGATATCTTGGGTGATTTCATGAGGGATATTCTGAATACCACTGGGTGGGTCATTAAGTGTAGATTAGTTGCTAAAGTTTTCGTGTCTTGACCTCTTGAGCTTGTGAAGAGTTTTTCTGAGAAGATGGCTGTGCTGCATTTAGTTGTGCTCTGGCTTGGCTTCGTGTATAGGGGCGAGCTGTGGTTTTGTGCCTTGTGCCAGCCAGATCTGTGTAGGGATTGCAGGGGGGTGCAGCATCCGGAGGTGCCACTATAGTTTGGCTACTGGATGGAGTCTGTAATATGTCTGTGGAGAGGGTCTGGGTTTGGGTCTGGTGTGGTTGATTGGTGACGGCGTTCTGTGTGCCTCTGGTTCTGGTGTCGGTTTTTGTGGGGAGGGCTAATTTCCAGATGTCTGGCAGGCGGGACGTGTCGTCACGCTTGTTCATGTTGTGAGGGTGTTTCTCTATCTCGATGGCTTCCATGATTATTCTCTTGTGGTGATGTTCCATGTTAAAGAGCAATTTGGAATCTGCAAAATTAATTTCGTGTCCTGTTTCTTTCATGTGTTGGAAGAGAGAGGAAGTTTTTTCTTCTTTTTTGACGGCATTCTTGTGTTCTGCGATACGTGCATTTATTCGTCTGTTTGTTTGTCCAATGTACGTGGCTGGGCAGACTTTGCAGGGTATTTCATAGACCCCTTGGTTTTCCAGCTGGATTTTGTCTTTTGGGTTTCTGAGGATATTGGCTATTTTTGGTTGGTGCAGAAGGCTGTTTTGATATTGTGTTTATGGAGGATCCTCACCCCAACTGAAACCAAAGTACTCTCCAAAGGTTTCAACTTTGCAGTCGCCCCGAGACGCATCCCCACGGAAAACATCATATGCGGAGTCGAAGCTAGCCTGACCAAAATCGACCCAGATGAAGCCAATAAAATCAGACTTGAAGTCACCAACATCCTCTGCTCCAGCAAACCACCCAGAAGCAATTTACACAAAGAAGAACAGAAAGCACTCACCAACCTGAGGAAAGACAACAACATAATCATTCTCCCAGCAGACAAAGGCAACGCCACTGTTGTGATGAACACATCGGACTACCAAGCAAAACTATCAAATCTACTCCAAGACCCTACCTACCAACCTATAAAAACAGATCCCACCACCTATCTGGAAAAAACCACCAAATCCAAAATAAAAGCCTCTCCTATCAGTGAAGAAATCCAGCTAAGAATCATCCCCAGAGAAAAATCATCCAGATGCCCCAAACTCTACGGTCTCCCCAAGATACACAAAGAAGGAACACCACTCAGACCAATAGTCAGCTCCATAGGCTCACCTCTACAAAATCTCGCTAAATTTCTCGCTAAGCAACTTCAGCCCTATGCAGAATCCATCGCTTCACACGTTACTAACTCCTTCCAGTTCATAGAAACAATAAAGAAACAATACCTACATCCCGATGACCTACTTGTGAGCTTCGATGTTGTATCTCTCTTCACTCAAGTGCCCATTAATGAAGCCTTGACAGCCATTCAAAACAAATACAACCCCCCCAAATACATCCTGGACCTGACCAACCACTGCCTAACCAACACGTACTTCATCCACAATGGACAAAGATACAAACAGATAGAAGGAGCACCTATGGGATCACCCCTCTCACCGGTCATCGCAAATTTGTACATGGAACACTTTGAAACCAATGCTTTAGACAAGTCAGAACACAAACCCAAACTTTGGCTCAGATATGTTGACGACACCTTTGTAATTTGGCCACACGGGAAAGAAAAACTAGATAGCTTCCTCACACATCTCAACAGCCTACACCCCAAAATACAATTCACTATGGAAATAGAAGACAACAACCAACTCCCCTTTCTTGACGTCCTAATCTACAAAAAACCTGATGGCTCCCTAGGACACACTATCTACCAGAAAAAAACACACACCAACCGCTACTTACATGCACAATCACACCACCACCCTGCACAAATAAACTCCGTAGCCAAGACTCTCATCTCCAGAACCAAACGCCTGGCTGACAAAGACCACTTGACAACTGAGTTACAGAATCTCTCAAATGTGTTAATCGCCAATGGATACCAGAAAAACAGGGTTACGAAGCTAATCCAAAAAGAAACACCCCCCAAAAACCAAGACACAGAAGAAAACAATGGCATGGCCCTCCTTCCTTATATCAAGGGCACTACAGACAAAATCAGCAAAATCCTCCATAAACACAATATCAAAACAGCCTTCTGCACCAACCAAAAAATAGCCAATATCCTCAGAAACCCAAAAGACAAAATCCAGCTGGAAAACCAAGGGGTCTATGAAATACCCTGCAAAGTCTGCCCAGCCACGTACATTGGACAAACAAACAGACGAATAAATGCACGTATCGCAGAACACAAGAATGCCGTCAAAAAAGAAGAAAAAACTTCCTCTCTCTTCCAACACATGAAAGAAACAGGACACGAAATTAATTTTGCAGATTCCAAATTGCTCTTTAACATGGAACATCACCACAAGAGAATAATCATGGAAGCCATCGAGATAGAGAAACACCCTCACAACATGAACAAGCGTGACGACACGTCCCGCCTGCCAGACATCTGGAAATTAGCCCTCCCCACAAAAACCGACACCAGAACCAGAGGCACACAGAACGCCGTCACCAATCAACCACACCAGACCCAAACCCAGACCCTCTCCACAGACATATTACAGACTCCATCCAGTAGCCAAACTATAGTGGCACCTCCGGATGCTGCACCCCCCTGCAATCCCTACACAGATCTGGCTGGCACAAGGCACAAAACCACAGCTCGCCCCTATACACGAAGCCAAGCCAGAGCACAACTAAATGCAGCACAGCCATCTTCTCAGAAAAACTCTTCACAAGCTCAAGAGGTCAAGACACGAAAACTTTAGCAACTAATCTACACTTAATGACCCACCCAGTGGTATTCAGAATATCCCTCATGAAATCACCCAAGATATCCCTCAAGTAATTAAGGAACAAAAGAAGAAAAGGCACACTAATCTAGGAACTTCCTCTCTGCCCAGAACGTTGGAGGCTATACACCACACCCCTCAACAGTATTTATAGGAACTCAAACACCAGACTCTGCTCTGTTCCAGTAACAAGAAGCCGAAAGCACCAGCCTGAAGATGACGAGTGAGACCTCGTCGAAACGTCGCACAGACACCCCGACTCTTACACGGGAAGACACCCGAAGACACCAAAACCTGCATATATATATATATATATATATATATATATATATATGCCCATAAATTATTACAAGATTGTTATTTGTCCATGACAAGTCTATGTTTGTATGTGACTTGTTCACGTGTTGTGAGTTTATAAATACCTTCAATCCATTTGTTGAAGGGAGTTGCATTTTTATTTTTCCAGTTCATCAATACCAGTCATCTTGCTATAGTAGGGGTGCGGAGAGTCAATTCATATTATCCCTTTGTTAGGTTCCATGTATTGTGTTTATAATTCAAAAGGATATTTTTAGGCCAAGTTGGTCTTGAATTAACAGTGCATGGCAGTCACTTGCCAATTGTGTAAATACCTGTGATTGTGTCTAACCTTATGTTCATGTTTATTGAACTCTGAAGAACAAATAATCCTCCACAAAGGTGAGCAGCAGCAATCTTCCATTGGTCCACTTGGGCATAAACTCCATTGAATTCAGTGGGGTTCAGAGTAAACGTAAAAAATAATAGGGCTTGTTAGAAAAAGCATGCTTGTTTTTGTAGGACATGTCTTGTGTACAGACCAGTTCATATGATCCTTGCGAACACCCAGCTTAATTGTATTTGATAGTGGCATGCTGAAATGTCGCTTATGCCCAGGGCAGTGAGTCCCAGTGATTGCTTTGTCAGAGGCACAACACAATCCAGAGGGATTAAGTGCCTGCTTGGAAAATAAGGACTGAATCATATACTCCAGGGTTGTGTAATTTACCCTTGTACTTGGATGCCAAGAGAGTTTGGGATATGCATGAAGTCACTGTTACTGCCTTCTCTGCTGATAGATCTAAAAGTGCAGCTGATGGTGATCTGGAACTACAGTATTTTTTAAAAAAAACAAAACACTGTCTTGGTCCATGGAACATCTACATAAATCTGTAGTAGAAACCTAATGGAGGTTTCTGTGAACCTTCTTGGATTTAGAGGGCAGTTGTAAATCATCATTACTGCCATACCACCACTTCTGCCCTTACATGGACACGACAAGAATTGTATCAGTGCAAAGAATGCTTGTTGGTGGATGTTTTCCATTCTGTTGAACAATAGGGACCTGAAGCTAATAAACTGGCCAAGGGTGAGCAAAACTTTCCAACATAAAGGTTCGCTCCTCAGGAGACTACCACCACTGAACCCATTTTTATTTACTGTTGCAATTGGCTCCATAATATGCAGCCAAAAAAATAAAAAGAAAAAAATGCAAAGCTCCGCTTTAATATTTCTCACTCCTTTACTGGGTTATTCCCACCATAATGTGGCATATTGGAGTTATCTGTTCCAGTAGATAGGCTTTGAAGTATAGGCCCTACCATACTACTTGGCATTCTAGGCTTAAATAGTTATTTGCTAATTTTCTGCGCATGGGAACATAAATAGTGCAAAGAGGAACCAAAAATAAATGGGGGTAGACTGCTTTTAATGCATTTCTGCTCATAATAAGAAATTAAATGCTGCTGCCTATATCTTAAAAAGTTTTCCCGTTTGGAAATGGTTCCAAATAAGGCATATGCTTAACCATTGGCCTTCATGTGTATAGTTCATATGTATAGTTTCTAGATGGCCAACTATGCTTTGGTTTTGTTTCTCAAAGAGCAATTCCTTATAACAGATTGCAGTGGCAATCTGTGATGGAAGCCTCACTCCAAGTGTGGGCAGGGGGAGTGGAAAGGTACAGCAGGTTTATGGTACTTGGACTCAATCAGAGACAAAGCCACGCCAAGGCACAGGAGAACCATGCAGTATAGCACACACCAGGGTGGTGCATTATTATGTGGTTGGCCCACTGATTGCTAAAATAAGGGCTTGGGAAACAACCTATTGGGTGCAAAAATCAAAGGGATAAAAGTGCTGTCTGGTTTCAAGTCACTGCTGCAAGATAGGACCATCCCATAGTAACCTGACAAGACAATATGTCCAAGGGTTAGGTACTCATGTGACTAGTGACTGCAGAGTGCGGCTGAAGTTAGGTGGGTTGGGTTGGACTAATCTGGATCCAGTTTCTATTGCTAGGTGCTGTCTTCTGCTTCACTGACTGCTTTTTTCCATGGCTGGCTTTCTCGCCTGATGGTATCATTTTCAGCTTTGGCTTGCATTTTTGCCTTTTGCTCAAATGGCTGATTATAATGCTTTGCAAGTACTGTAGTACTGAAGCTACATTTATCTCTCTTCCTCTCTCTCTCCCCCCCCCCCCCCCAGTTTCCTGACTTGTTTCCTCCTGGGATTTAATTGATCTCTCCTTATATAAATAGTAAAATTGTGGATGTGTCTCTTTTCAGGCGATGTTTTTAATGGTTTATTTGCTGTTCCTTAGTTTTTTTCAGAGGTAAGCACAGAATAAACTGATTTTACAGGTAGTATCACTTTCTGAAGATATCCTACTTGTTTTGTCTAAGCTCTCATTGTTTCCCCCTGGACTAATGTTCTGTTCTGGATGGCAACCAATTCTGAGCTGTAGGGAATTGTCCAAGTAGAAGAGAGCCATCAGTCACAGATCTGCAGGAATTATAAGGGAAAGAAATAAGGCACTTGAATCTGATGAAGGTTTATAATGTGAACCCTCCTACCCAGATGAAATACATATTGAGCAGGGCTTTTTCAGCCAGAAATTGTTGGAAATCAGTTCCAGTATCTCTCAGGTGGGAGCCATTGGCATTATAAGAGAACAAGGGAGGTGTTCATGGTGAGTTCCAACACCTCTTTTTCTAGAAAAATAGAAGTGATATTGAGGATTAAGGATTCCTATGCATTTCACATGTCTCCTAAACACATTCAGGATCCTTCCAACAAAAGGACAGCAACAGACCTGTGCTCTTGGAAGTAAACGTTTTATAGAGGGAAGAATATAATTTCCCTACTCACTCTTCCCCAGTTAGATTATTCCAAGAATAAACATAAGGTGATATGATGCCTGTCCGTTGCCTCTGCAGAACAATGTAGATTTATTCTCACAATGTGAATTTATTCACATGTGTTCTGTTTTGCTTCTCACTCAGCATTCACAGATGTTTTCAATTGGAGGTCAGGTAGGTGGTGACTACGGAATAAACTTTGTGGTGACACAATGTATATCTCTCCAAATCATTTATTTGCCCAGCTATTTAATTGCCGTTGTATAGCTTATTGTTATTATTGGTAGTTATAGGCTATATTTCAGGAATGCCCCCTCTTCTTTTCTATTTTCCTATTTTTACTGAGTGCATTGTATGTTGCTTTTGTTGACTTCCTATTGTTTTTATATTGTCTATTGTTTTGTTGTTATCTGCTTTTGTTGTTGCATATTTGTATTGGTTAGTCTAGAATGATGTCATCTAAAGGGCTCCTTCATAGCTTTAATTATTGATTGTATGGCTGTACTGTAGTTTGGTCAGGAGAGGGTTAATGGAAGCAGCATAACTTCCTGAGGTAACTGATAGCACTGGCAGGGCGATCAACTACTGAAATATACTCAGAGTCGCAAAGTGATTTCATGCTCTTTATTCAGCTCATAGTGGTGAGGAGGAATGAATGAAAGTCCCCTCACAGTATCTGCTTTATATACATTATTTACACAATGGGCTGCACATGATTGGCTAATTCCGGAATTCTACTGTAAGCCAATCAGGTTGTGGATTCACTTCTATCTGGAGCAGGATTGGGTGGTTCCTGCCAACCAATCAAACTGCTGCATTGTTCCAGGACCAATCAGACTGCTGCATTCTGAATCCTATTGTTCTAGGACTAATCAGACTGCTGCAATTTGGATCCTATTGTTCTAGGACCAATCAGACTGCTTCAGTTTGGATCCTATTGTTCTCAGTACATAACACCCCTCCCCTCTAAGTTCCAGTCCTGCCCGGGAGGTCGCATTCATAGTCCTCAAGGTATGCCGGCGGCCTACGTGTGCGTTGCGGCCTGTGGTGTTCCCTGGTCCGGGCTCCAGGTTCTGGCTCATGTTCCAAGGATGCTGGCTGTGATGGGGTTGTTTGGTCTGGTGCAACCGGCTCGCTCAGTCGTGGTTCTGGTTCTGGTGTCCTTTCGGCCTCACGGGTCCTCTCTGTATTTACTGATTCTGCCTCTCCTGCTGGCCCCTCCTGCTCTATGGGCCTCACTGTCCCGCTGTTCCCTTGGGACTCCTCTGACCTGTCCTCCTCCTGGGTTTCTCCCGGGAATCGTCGCCGTATCTGGTCGCAGTGGCGGCGCCAGCATTGCCCCCCATCCGTTAGCACCTCGTACGACACTGGGCCAGTGACCCTGGTGACTGTGGCGGGTACCCATGCCGGGCCTGCCCCAAAATTCTTTGCGTACACTGGGTCCTGGGCCTCGAAGGTCCGGGGGTTCCTGCCTTCCCCCACGACTACCTCATCCTGAGCTCTATCGGGGTGAAGGCGGTCCAATCTGATTGCAAGGCGCCGACCCATTAGTAGTTCAGCGGGGCTCCGGCCAGTCGTTGAGCTGGGGGTGCTGTGCTGTGCTAGAAGGAATGTGGCAAGGCGGTACTCCCAGTCCCCTTGCGTCATGCGGCGGAGGGTGTCCTTGGTGGTCCGCACCATGCGTTCTGCTTGGCCATTGGTGGCAGGGTGGAACGGCGCTGAACGGATGTGGCGGATGGCGTTCTGTGCTGTGAAGGTTTGGAATTCTCCTGACGTAAATGCAGTCCCGTTGTCTGAGACGAGAGTGTCAGGGAGCCCGTGGGTTGCAAACAGCCTGCGTAGTACACGGATGGCTGCGGACGTGGAAGTGGACGGTACCAGTGCGACCTCCAGCCATTTGGTGTAGGAGTCCACCACTATGAAGAATGTTTTTCCCTGAAAGGGGCCAGCGAAATCCACATGCAGTCGTGACCATGGTGCTCGGGCGGACTCCCAGGACTGGACTGGGGCCCTTGGGGGATCTGGGCGGGATTCTTGGCAGGCCTGGCAGTGTTTGACCCAAGCCTCTATCTCTCCATCGATCCCCGGCCACCACACATAACTCCTGGCAAGGGCCTTCATTCTTACTACCCCTGGATGTGTCTCGTGTAGGGCTGTGAGGACCCTTTTGCGGAGGGGCTGGGGAACAACGACTCTGCTTCCCCATAACAGGCACCCCTTGTGGGCCGACAGTTCATGTTTGCGGGTTGTGTAGCCGGCGAATTCTGGCCCGGGGCTGCTGCTGGGCCATCCCCTCCACACCCAGTCCAGGACCCGGGAGATGACCCTATCTTTCTTGGAATGGTGTGCAACTTCTTGTGCCTGAATGGGGCGGTCAGGAAGCAGCTCCAGGCTCATAACCTCTTGTGCAGGTGCTGGGTCAGGGCCTGTTTCCGGTAGTGGTAGCCTGCTGAGGGCATCCGCATGGCCCATTGCCTTCCCCGGGCGGTGAATCAGTGCATACTGGTAGCTGGCAAGGAAAATTGACCACCTGAGGACGCGAGGAGACAGCACTTGGGGGGTCTGCTTTTCGGGGGCAAACAAGCCAAGCAACGGCTTGTGGTCAGTCACCACGGTGAAGGGCCGCCCGTACAAGAAATCATGGAATTTTTTTACTCCCTTCACGATTGCCAGACCCTCCTTGTCAATTTGCGAGTAGTTCCGCTCGGTTGCGTTGAGTGTCTGGGAAAAGTACGCCACCGGTACCTCTCTTCCATCCGGGAGTTGGTGCCCCAGGACAGCGCCAATGCCATAGGGTGAGGCATCGCATGCTAGCACCACTGGCAGCCTCTCGTCGAAGTGTGCCAAGACAGAGTTTGAGACAAGCAAGTCCTTGACTGCCTGGAATGCAGCCTCCTGGCGCTGGCCCCACACCCAAGGGGCCCGCTTGTCCAGGAGTCTGTGTAGGGGCTCCGCTACCGCCGCCTTGTGGGGAAGGAAGGAATGGTAAAAGTTCAATAGTCCCAAGAAGGCCTGAAGTTCAGTCTTGCTCTTGGGCGCTGGGGCATCACAAATGGCCCGTACCTTGTCCCCCGTCGGGTGGACCCCTTCTGCGTCCACCATAAATCCCAGAAAGTCCACCTGAGGCACTCCTAGTAGACATTTTTCTCGCTTCACCTTGAGACCCGCCGTCTGGAAACGGTGCAGAACGGTGCGGAGGCGGTCCTCAAACTCCTCTGGTGTGGGCCCGGCAATCAACACATCATCGAAGAAGGGGGTGACGCCAGGAATCCCTTTAAGGAGAGAGTCCATTAGATTCTGGAATATGCCTGGTGCCACGCTGACCCCGAATTGCAGCCGCTTTACCCTGAACGCTCCTCTGTGCGTCACAATCGTCTGTGCCTCTGCTGTGGCCTCATCTACTGGCAGCTGTTGATATGCTTGGGCCAAGTCCAGCTTGCCAAAAATTTTCGACCCAGCCAGGGTGGCAAGGACATGGCTGACCACTGGCACTGGGTATGCGTGGGCCGTGAGGGCCTTGTTTATGGTACATTTGTAGTCTGCGCAGATGCGGACCGAACCATTAGGCTTGACGGGTGTGACGATTGGCGTTTCCCAGGGGGCATTAGGCACCGGCTCCAGCACTCCTTGCTCCACGAGTCGGTCCAATTCCTCGTCTATACGGGGTTTCAAGGCGAACGGGACCCGGCGGGCCTTGAGCCTGACCGGTCGTACTGCGGGGTCAAGCTGTAGCGCAATGGGGGGGCCCGTATACTGTCCCAATTTTCCGTCGAAAACCCCTGGAAATTCCTTGCATATGGCGTCCACGTCCACTTGTAAGCTAGTGTGGTTCACCCCGGTGACAGCTAGCCCCAGTGGTCCAAACCATGCCAATCCCAGTAAGCTAATGTAGGGGCCCTTGACCACAAGCAAGTCCAGTTGTCGCGTCCGCCCTCGGTATTGCACCCTGAAGGTCCCCACCCCCATTGTGGGGACCTTACGTTTCTGGAAGTCCCGTAGGGTGAATGGGGCCGGCCTGAGTTTGGGACCCCCAGTAGGACACAGTTTCCTTAAGGTCTTTGCCGAGATTATGGATAGAGTTGAACCCGTGTCAAGCTCCATGCGGCATGGGGCCCCCTCTATCTGTACCTCTACATAAATTTTCTCTACGTTGGGGTGGGGCAACTGGTATACCTGGCAGTCCGTGAGCTCCGTCGAGTTGCCTTGGTGCGTTGGGCCCCGGGACCTGGGGCTCTTGGGTTGGTCATCTGATGCCTGGTGTCGGGTGGGCCGAGCCCGACACACCCGGGTGATGTGTCCCGATTTTCTGCACTGCCTGCACTCTGCGTTGCGGAAACGGCAGGTCCTCCTCTCGTGACTCTCCCCGCAGCTTGCGCAGTTTCCTCCTTCTCGTCGAGGCAGCTGTGGTCTGTGCGCTGCTTGAGTGCGCTGCTGTACTCGGTGCACCTCCTCCCTGTCAGATCCTGAGTCGTCGGTGAGGTCTTCATGGTGGACCCTCGGTTGGGATGGCAGGCTCGGCCGTGCCTCTTGCGTCGACCTCTCGGCAGCTTCCGTTGCCAGGGCCTCCTCCAGAGCGACGTGGAACGTTAGGTCCTTCTTAGCGTAGAGGCGTCGTTGCAGCTTCTCATCCTTCAGGCCACCGACGAGACGGTCACGAAGCATGTTCTCCAGCTCTGAGAAGTTGCAGAACCGGGCGGCTTGGCGGAGAGAGGTCACAAACCCAGTTATGGTTTCCCCAGGGGCTTGTCGCTTTGCGTAGAAGGCATTTCGACGAGCCACCACTGAGGGCTGCGGCGAAAAGTGCCCCTTCAGCTGTTCCATTATTGTTTTGTATGGAACAGTAGCGACGTCTTCAGGCGCAAGGAGAGCCCGGGCGATTTCAAACGTCTCCTCTCCGCAGACGCTGAAGAATATCGCCCTCTTCTTGGCATCTTCTTCGTCGGTGACCCCTTTGGCTTCTAGGAGGAAGGTGAAACGGGAGGCGTACGCTTCCCAGTCTCCAGATGCTGGGTTGAATGGCGAGAAGCTGCTGTTGGCTGCCATTCTGAGTTCCTTGTGTCCCGGAGCTGAAGCCTGGATACACGGTGCGAGGCAGCAGTGCGGCAGGTGGCGGTGCTGCGGTGCTGTGTGTGGCAGTCAGCTCAGCGGGATCCCACCTTCGTCGCCAGTGAAATATACTCAGAGTCGCAAAGTGATTTCATGCTCTTTATTCAGCTCATAGTGGTGAGGAGGAATGAATGAAAGTCCCCTCACAGTATCTGCTTTATATACATTATTTACACAATGGGCTGCACATGATTGGCTAATTCCGGAATTCTACTGTAAGCCAATCAGGTTGTGGATTCACTTCTATCTGGAGCAGGATTGGGTGGTTCCTGCCAACCAATCAAACTGCTGCATTGTTCCAGGACCAATCAGACTGCTGCATTCTGAATCCTATTGTTCTAGGACTAATCAGACTGCTGCAATTTGGATCCTATTGTTCGAGGACCAATCAGACTGCTTCAGTTTGGATCCTATTGTTCTCAGTACATAACAACTACCCTCTTTTATTAAGGAGGCATCATTTAGACACCGGAGCTCAGCTCCCCATACACCCCACACCTGCTGCTGAAAGTACCCAGAGGCCCGATTCTGCGCTCTGGGAGAATCCAGTACTAAGGCATTGTGAAGCCACCGCCCCCCTGAAACCTAATGAGCAGTTTTATTTGGCGCTCTGATGCTGAGAGTCCAAATGATGCTCAGCGCCAGCCTGTATATAAAACCGTTTATCGTAACGACGCCAGAATCTCAGGTGACCTTAATTTTATTTTAAAGAAAGCAAACACGAGAGAGGTGCGGGCACCCTTGAAATTTCTCACCATTCAGTGAATGGGGTGCATACGCCATTCTTTTCTCTTCGTCGTCCCCCCCCCCAGCCATGTACCCTAGGGAGCTTGGGGAGCAAACCTCACTTAACGCAGCAGGACGGCATTCCCAAGTAAACATGCCCGGGGCTGCAATGCACCTGACGAGCTGGCCCGACTGATCCCTTTCGGACATTGACCAGCAACCTATTTTGCAGGGCGGCTGTGCGGGAGAGCCAAACAAAGGCTGCCAAGAGAACAGCGTGCATGCTTAGAAACATGTTTGCAGGGAGGCGTTTCCAGCACGCCCCGTGCCAGTCAGTCCGCATGGCGTTAGGCTGTCAGTTCATTGTTTCGAGGTTTATCGGCGGTTTAAAATAAAAGCCGTCATAATAGTACTGTACTCAGCCCTGCCTCTGTATGTGTGCATATGGTGGTGGGGCTTTTGTGCGGCACGGCGCTCCCCTCCCTCCATGCACACGTACAGTGGGAAAAGCCTGGATGCAGCAGCGGTAGTTCTGGAACAGAAAAAAGGCCCGGGGTGGGAGGGAAGAGCCTTTAGCCCCTCACGCCTTCCGCCAACAACCTCGTCTCTTGATTGACAGCTATCTTGCGTATTGTTATCGCCGGCACGCGCGCGCGCTCCTCCCTCCCTCCTCCCGCAGCTGCCCATTAGGACTCCTCGCGCTTTGCTTTGAGCCGCTTTAGCGAGGGAGAGCGCAGACATGGCGGCGCCCTGTGAGGAGCCGCCAGCTTCCCCCTGCCGTCTGCAGGCTCCCGGCTGCCTGTGAGGAGGAGGAGGAAGAGGACGACGACGACGACGGGGATTGCGAGGAGTTCCCGCTAGTGGCGCTGGCGTTGAGGGGCCGCGCCCTTTCCCGCCCCCCCCCCGCCGCCCGGATTCGGTTTCCGGAGACCGGGTGCAAAAAAGTTGCTGTCTTCCTGCGCTCGAAGCCTCCCTCTCGGGTAAGCGGGGCTGCGGAATGGTGGGCGGGACGTCTTCTTCCCACTGCAGCCCGGTCCCCCTCCCCACCCCTTGCCACCCCTGTCTGCACCAGGGCTGGGGGGACGTGGGGTCGGATTTGGGTACCCCAGAGATCCGCAAACTCTGTCCCTGCACCTGCGGGCGCTGCAGCAGAACCGGCGCTGCTTGTTATTCTGTTGCATCGTGGTCCCAGGCCGGGGTCGCGAGGGCATGCGGGAGAGAGCACAACCCTTGTCGTCCTGTGTGGGCCATTAATCCAGATCAAATCAGAAGGGGTCGCATTGCTTATCAGCGTGCATGGAGAGAGCGGGGAAATTCCACCGTGACTGTCCTGCCTGAAGCATTCGTCAAGGGTTAACAGCCGTAAAGCATGAGTTTGTTTTGAAGGGCTGTCAAAATCAGCCGATTTCCAGTCAGTTCCCGATGCGCGCCTGTCCGGAAATGAGCTCCACTAGCACAGTGGGACTTTACTGCTAGGTAGGCATGCATGCATTATCAAGGCCTGCCTTCCCTTCTGGGCAGCCTCCCAGCAGCGGCATAGCTAGCTGCGCGGGGGCGGGGCGAGCCTCTCCAACCCTTGTAGCCTCTCCTCTGCCTTTCCTTCAAACTCATTTTGTCAACCCCCCCCCCCCATGACACCCAGGGCGACTGCAGCCCCCGCACCCCCTTCCTCCACCACTTCCTACCAGGGGCCACATGTAAGTGGTGGGCAGGGCCAGAGGACAAAGTGGCAAGAGCAACAACTGTTCAGTTTTACCTTTGTATAGTCGGCTGGTTTCTACACACATTCATAAAGCTCTCTCTCTATTCTCCCAGCCAGGCAGGGTGGAGAATTCAAGGATGCGTTCCAGCCAGGAAAGAAGGGTATGGGACAGGGCCAGTGATGGGGGTCCCCTGGGGAGGGGGTGTGGTGAGCATCCCAAGGGCCAGATAGAGATGCTTGGAGGATGACATTTGCCCCCTGTGACCGAAGTGCCCCCCCCCCAAAAAAATACAGAATTGCAGCAACAGTCTTTCATTTGCTAAATGGATACAGTATTATTGTTCTAATCCTATATCTGAAGATTTTCCTGGTTTTGGAATATAATGGATATATTTTATTTCATAACTCTGCAGCTCCCCAGAAAGAAATACAGCAGTTCTCTGATATCCCTTATTTTTACTCTCTCTGAGTTGTTCAAAGCTTTGTCTGTGCCCACTGAGAATTTTTTATGTGTCACATTGGGAAATATATAGTTTAACTGAAATAGCTGGCACTTAACTCACATCCCTGTTTTTCTAGTTCTTAACCTCAACATTACATGCTTGTCTGAGTAGTCATCTTTTTAGAGTTTCATGCAGACTTTTAGGAAACTGCGTAGTCATGCTGTGGTGTAAATAAAATCCAAACAAGATAATATATATGCATTTTAGGACTATGCTTTAGGACAAGACATGCTCTAACACTATAACAACCTGTTTTGATGTGTGCTAAGGAAACTTTTTGATAATGGGGACTATACAAAACTTTAAAATTTTGCTGCTTTATTTCCAAGCACTTGTCTACATTCATATGGGGATGTGTGCATGACGGTAGAAAAAGTGAGTGAGGAGGAAGCCTCAGTTTTTCTTTTTATGCCTGTAAAGCCACCTGGTTTGAACTTCATTGATTTAAAGCAGTGCTGTGCCATTTTTTTCTGTGTGGTGGTAAACACCCCTGCTGTAAACAGTGCTGTTAAAACTTGGCTGCAAAGTTTGGAAGACATCAAAGAGGAATTCTGTCTCGTTGATCTGTATTGCTCTGTTTCTCTCATTTTCCTTTGCTGCCTTCTGTTCAGAAACCCCTTAATTGGGAGCTGGCAGGGTGCAAACCTAGCTGGAAATTATAGCCTTTTGACATGGATGTCATTTCTCAATGCATGTCTGCTGGTTGCATAGGCTCATTGTTATGGAATAAGTCATTATAATGATTAGCATATTTTTAGTGTGAGCATCACACTGCCCAAGGTTCTGAAGCTGTGAAGTCCTGTCTCAAATTAAACCCTGTGGCTTCTAGGGAAGGCTATGGTGGTTGCTTCTCAGAAGCTCTGTGAAATAAACTCAAGGATGCGCAAGCCCGCCACACATCTGTCAGGTTTATTCATTAGTCTAAACACAAGCAGGTGCAAACACATACTTCTAGAGGCAGACTCAACCACTTGGCTGATTAAATACTTCTCACCTGTGCTGGCAAGCAGTTCATAAACCTTTAAGGGGCATTACAGCACAAAGGCTACTGCATTAAAAGGAGGAAAACACACAAAACCAAAGTGAAGTTGGAAATGCTAAAATAGAAAAGAAAAGATTGAGTGAAAAAATGATTGAGTGGGTCTAAGAATGATGGGGAAAGGGACTACCAAAGAATTTCTGAAGAAAGTAAAGAATCTGGGAAAGTGATGATTACAAGGGGGGAGAATCATATGGGGAAATGATATCAGGATTAAAAGAAAGTAAGTGCTGAGATGAGAACTGAATGGGAAAGGAAAATGATGGAAGTGTCTGTAGAAGTAGCATATTTCACATAATAAAGGCAAGCATGTTAGGAAGAAACCTCAGCTAGAACTCATCTCCCTGACATTTAGTGAAGGGAATCTTTTTTGTGCGTGTAAGGAAAAGGATTCAGTCATATAGTCTGTAGTCTGAGGTGGTAGAACCCAAACAAGTTTTACCGTCTCGGTTACCCAAATCTTTACTGTCATAGAACCCATCTGTAAAAGTGGTCAGAGGGATGGTAAATGTGACTCTCCCCATCTTTTTTTTTTTTTTGTCCAATGAACTGCCATTATTGTTTTCCTCTCAGTGAGACTCTGAACCAAAATAAATCGTGCTGGAGAAAAGCAGCAGATGTACAGCAGTTTCACTGGGAGGGGGAGTTAGTTTTCCCAACCCACATATCCCTGCTTCCATTCAGTTGCCACTCCACCACTTCATATGGAGTTGGCAGGATCCATGTTGGACCTGCCATTTTCATATCTAGCTTGTCTCTCGGTGTCTGAGAAATCAGCCTTCTTGATGGGGATGTTGCTATTTTGGATTCTTTTTCACTTACACGAGCATATGCTAAAAGACTCCATGATGTCAGAGGCTGTAGAACTACTTGGCTGGAGTTGGTCACACAGGCATAGTTCTGCTGTTGAATGCGATCAGAAGAATCCAGTGCATTGTAGGTTGCTTCCTTTCTTAATTTGGCAATTTATGGACAGCCAAGCCATTAAACTACATATGACACCAGGGAGCTTAGTGCAAACCATAAATATGTGTAAATCATGGGTATATTTAGGGATGTTTAATTTTAATTATTAGAGTAGAAAACCGGTTATTTAAATCCCTCATTTCCTATACAGTCATCTGTTTCCGAAGCAGGGGTGAGAAAATAGCAACATGGTACACTATAATCTAGCAAAGTGTCTTGTTTTGTTCTATTTGTTGAAGCTCTTTGCTTAATCCATAAGCTAGTAACCAACACTTACTTCGAAAAACTGAAGGCAGCACTGGTAGAAGTCCAGACACAATTCTGCCTTCATTGAAAATATGGATAAACTCTGTCTGCTCTAATGTTTCTATTTATTTTAGAAGTTTTGTCTAGAATGTGAATAATATATACAAACAGGTGTCGATCCTGGATTATATCAGTCATACATACTTTGGGTCTTCTGGGTTTGGGAAAATTTTGGGTATGTGTCAAAACTCAAGAAGATGAATCCTGAGAGAATTCTAACTTTCCTTTGCATCAGAATGTCAAAGAGATGAGTAACTACTCAACTTTTAGAAGATATCTGAAGGCAGCCCTGTATAGGGAAGCATTTTAATGTTTGATGTTGTTTGATATGTTATTATTTGTTATTATGAGATATATTTCTGAATGTTAATTAACTCAGTGTCAGTTGTGTTGAAGAAAACTTGACAGAATGCCTAGTGGATTCCAAATGCTTTTCAAATGATGCCAGTGAGTTCGAAAGAGGCATTGTGAATACAAAATAACTAGGATTTTTTTCTACACACAGCACACAGTACAGTATAATGAAAATAGCAGTGTGACTGCAGGAAAATGTCATATGGGAAGGATACTGCTGTGACAGTCTGCCTTTAAATTCCTGTGATCAGTCACAAGCCTATTAGTGTATAAATTGTATCTAAACAAGTAGGGCCTCCTTCCATGTAAGAGATTTGGGAGGCTTGGGATGTCAGATTCCTATGCTTATTTGCAAATCTGCCCTTTGTTACTGGCGTTTTGTATTTGCTGCTGTGGAACCTAACTCTGTTGTGGTGGCTTTCTTACAGACCTCTTGCTTCTATTTGGCTTTGCAGAACTTGAAGCTGTAGTCTCGCCCCACTGCTTCACTGGCTCTCTGCCCTTTTCTTAAAACCTGAAGGCTTGGTCCAAGGACATTAAGTGAGAAGTAAGTGTGACAATTCCTTTATGTGACAATTCATTTATATGGCAAAGAGGCTACCATCATCTAGTGCATGCCCTCAGGATCATGTGCCTATGATCACATGAGGCTGGGGAGTGGGACTGTGATCAGTCACCCTGCCTGCACTGTTGCAGGGTGCTCCTGGGGGGGGGGTGTAACACCCTTCCAAGTGGCCCAATGAACTGGAACCTTGAGCGCTTGGAGATCCATCTCATGGGGCAGCCTACATGCATTTGGAATGCTGATGTGACTCCACTAACATGAATGACATTGTGGAGAAGCTGGGGTAATGGCACCTAAAGGGCAGGCATGTGCTCTCCAGCCTCACACAATTATAATATGATCCTGAATGCCTATATAGGATTATGGACTCAAAAGGTCAGATTTCCCACCCCACCCAGGCTGCTCAAATCCCATTTGCTACCTCTGAGCAATTCCTCTTAAAAAAAAAGTTATAGTAAGAATTGTGTGAGGCATTTCTTCTTTGTTCTTCCTTTCCTTTGTCCATTTTGCTGATTCAGAGGCTTCCCTTCTAGACTAGCTAACCAGGCAACCAGCCAGCTTTGCATATCCCAGATGGTCTTTACAGGGATGGATTTTGTTTTTTTTCTTAAGCGAGAGAGGCAGTATCTGATTCATATCAGCATTTCCTGGGGAGATGAAAGACAGGTCTTCATATCCATCAGCATCACTTGTCTCATTGCTTAGCGACTTGATGCTGAAAGTGTGAACTGCTTCCCATAGTCTGTGTTCTATTTGAGATGATGTTAGTTTGGTAGATGTGTGTGATCTGTGGTGGCAATTGCACATCTTCACATCATTGGATGGCAAAGGTCTCTTGTTTCATCACTTATTGCCTTTTAGATGAATGAATGTTCTAGCAGTAATAGGGACCGGTTTTTGTTTTTGTTTTGTTTTTTTACAAAAGTCATTGCTAAAATCAGAAAACAACATTTTCTGAAACAAAAAGTTAAAACCAGAAATATTCTAGAAACATTTCTGGGAAAGTTTTCCGGTGCCCTAAATTGATGGGGAACTCCCTTAGCATGTATGACTTATATTTAGTAAGCAAAACTGTATGAACACATCAAAGTCCACCATGCCCCAGTATACTCATAACTATTTGAAGTCAAATATTTTATTGGGAATAGGTTGAATCAATTAAGTACACTTAATGTGGTTCTGTTGTTGTTTAGTCGTTTAGTCGTGTCCGACTCTTCGTGACCCCATGGACCAGAGCACGCCAGGCACTTCTGTCCTCCACTGCCTCCCGCAGTTTGATCAAACTCATGCTGGTAGCTTCAAGAACACCATCCAACCATCTCATTCTCTGTCGTCCCCTTCTCCTTGTGCCCTCCATCTTTCCCAACATCAGGGTCTTTTCCAGGGAGTCTTCTCTTCTCATGAGGTGGCCAAAGTATTGGAGCCTCAGCTTCACGATCTGTCCTTCCAGTGAGCGCTCAGGGCTGATTTCCTTCAGAAAGGATAGGTTTGATCTTCTTGCAGTCCATGGGACTCTCAAGAGTCTCCTCCAGCACCATAATTCAAAAGCATCAATTCTTCGGCGATCAGCCTTCTTGATGGTCCAGCTCTCACTTCCATACATCACTACTGGGAAAACCATGGCTTTTACTATACGGACCTTTGTTGGCAAGGTGATGTCTCTGCTTTTTAAGATGTTGTCTAGGTTTGCCATCGCCTTTCTCCCAAGGAGCAGGCGTCTTTTAATTTCGTGACTGCTGTCACCATCTGCACTGATCATGGAGCCCAAGAAAGGAAAATCTCTCACTGCCTCCATTTCTTCCCCTTCTATTTGCCAGGAGGTGATGGGCCCAATGGCCATGATCTTCGTTTTTTTGATGTTGAGCTTCAGACCATATTTTGCGCTCTCCTCTTTCACCCTCATTAAAAGGTTCTTTAATTCCTCTTCACTTTCTGCCATCAAGGTTGTGTCATCTGCATATCTGAGGTTGTTGATATTTCTTCCGGCAATCTTAATTCTGGCTTGGGATTCATCCAGCCGAGCCTTTCGCATGATGAATTCTGCATATAAGTTTAATAAGCAGGGAGACAATATACAGCCTTGCCGTACTCCTTTCCCAATTTGGAACCAATCAGTTGTTCCATATCCAGTTCTAACTGTAGCTTCTTGTCCCACATAGAGATTTCTCAGGAGACAGATGAGGTGATCAGGCACTCCCATTTCTTTAAGAACTTGCCATAGTTTGCTGTGGTCAACACAGTCAAAGGCTTTTGCATAGTCAATGAAGCAGAAGTAGATGTCTTTCTGGAACTCTCTAGCTTTCTCCATAATCCAGCGTATGTTTGCAATTTGGTCTCTGGTTCCTCTGCCTCTTCTAAATCCAGCTTGCACTTCTGGGAGTTCTCGGTCCACATACTGCTTGAGCCTTCCTTGTAGAATTTTAAGCATAACCTTGCTAGCATGTGAAATGAGTGAAATTGTGCGGTAGTTGGAGCATTCTTTGGCACTGCCTTTCTTTGGGATTGGGATGTAGACTGATCTTCTCCAATCCTCTGGCCACTGCTGAGTTTTCCAAACTTGCTGGCATATTGAGTGTAGCACCTTAACAGCATCATCTTTTAAAATTTTAAACAGTTCAGCTGGAATACCATCACTTCCACTGGCCTTGTTATTTGCAGTGCTTTCTAAGGCCCATTTGACTTCACTCTCCAGGATGTCTGGCTCAAGGTCAGCAACCACACTACCTGGGGTGTACGAGACATCCATATCTTTCTGGTATAATTCCTCTGTGTATTCTTGCCACCTCTTCTTGATGTCTAATGTGGTTCTAATATGGTTTAAATGTTACATGCAAATTAATTAAAAAGCATTACTTGAATAGTATTTTTGTTGTGATTGTTCAGTAGCATACATTTCCTTATATGGTTACATTTCACAAAATTAAAAAGGTGGCAAAACCCAGGAAATTGTTGAAAAATGTTAACATACTTTAACCAGACCCACATAATTTTATCACACATCCATGTATTTTATATGCATATACATTTATGCTTCGTCAAATATAGCCACCTGAGAAAAGTTAATTATAACTTTAAAACTGCCTTATTTGCCTGCTATTATATCTATTAATTATGCTACTAATTCAGGTTATAATATCATGTACTTTGGGAAAGGGATTATTTTCCAGCCTATATCACAGCTCTTAATATGGCATGATGTCAGAGCTACTATCTTTCTGTATTTGAAATTACAGTTGCTGCTATTATGATGATGATGATTATCTATAATCCTTGTTAGTTGATTGTTACCCAAACGTCTCCAGGCAACATTGTCAATATTGAAACAGTGTTATTTTATTCAAGTGTTTTTAAATAAATAGGTCTAACTTCTGTACAGTACATATTTCTCCCCCTCCCCCCAATTTCAGAGAATTTCCCCTCAAAATTCTTAGGTAGAATCCTAGTTGGACTAACTGAATTAGATGCAGGATTTAGCAGAAATTTGGCCTCAGTGGGAGTGTGTGTATTGGTTTAATTTATTTCTTCTTAATCCAAAAAGCTGAGAATGTCCCAGGACCCAGGCAGGCCAGATACAAGTGAAGGAACATCAGGTAAATCAGAAGATAATCAGCAGGACAACTTGGATAACTCTGAACAGTCTTCCAGAAAGAAGATTCGACAGAATACACCAAGTCCCAGCAGAGGCAATACACCTCAAGGTAAGCAAAATTACTAATTCAAACCTGATTTCCCTCTTCAGAACCAAAATACCCTCCAGGAGTTCTCTCTCTGTGTTCTGTACATCAAGGTAATTTTCTCACTATAAATGGAGCATTTTCTGAACAGTATGTTTTTTTTATTCAATAAAACATATTTATTAAACAAGTAGTAATGCTGAGCCAGGCTTTCTACCTCACTTTGTGATATTGCACCACATACTCCAATGCATGGGGAGGAAATAAGACATTGGACTGACACCCAATGTTAGAACTGTGGGTTGTATCCAAAGTAGTGCTATGTGAATGTTCTGTGAACGCAAGGACTTCTACTTGAGCAATTGAATGTTTTATCCCGTCCTACTCCCACATGCCCCCTAAATCTGTTCTAATGGTTTCCCCAAATCTCTTGAGCTGTTTTGGGGAGGGTACATGCAAGGAGAGGGTGTGAAAGTCATGGAATCACAGAATTGTAGTGTTGCAAGGGACCCCAAGAATCATCTATTTCAACCGGCTGCAATGCAGGAATCTCATTGCACAAGTGAGAATCCTAGCATTACTGGGGCACATTCATAGAATACTGCCCTATGCTTGTTTGTAGTCCAATCTCAGTTTTGATTTCCTGAAGCTGGAAATCTTGCAGCTTTTCCTTTCTGTTTCTTCCTTAAATGGCAGAGTTTTTGGTTGCTTCCAATGTCATGAATTCAGCATACCTCACACATTGATGAAGGGCTATATCTTTTGTTTCCCTTTAACAGCCCTCCTTTCCAATTTTCCTCTTTGATGTTATTGTAGCACAAATTCTGCCCATCTGACAGCTTTCACTTTTTCCTTTTTGTGACCATATCTTCCTTTCTCAGAAGGCTTGGTGAGGAGAAGCATATTCCTTCTCTTCATCTTTGAATTTTACAGGCACAGATTTGCACAGAATGACCTGTAAACAGCCCACTTCTTTGTGCAGCTTCAAACATGATGGTAGCATACAAACTCCACAGGATGGTCACAGACTGAACATGGCAGCCTTCCCTACCCTGGTGCCCTCTAGATCTTGTTGGACCAACTCCCATCAGCCCCAGCCAGTCAGGGATGATGGGAATTGCAGGCCAACCATATCTGGAAGTCACCACATTGGGAAAGGTTGAGATGCACCATTAGATAGCTTATCTTTTTTGAGGACATTCTTGAAACATAGTGGACATTTACTTCTACTATTTCCAGTGGTATCTTCGATTGTCCATCCTTATCAATTCTTAGGTACTGTAAACTTTAAAATAATACAGGCCATGCTCAGTGAGATGGGAACAGTCATCTTTGTTAATTTACCATTTTTTTTAATTAATGGGACATTTTGCTGAAGTGTATTTCATTGCCTTACAGCCAGCCCTCCTCAGTTTGTGTCAGTGGAGGAGCTAATGGAAACGGCAAAAGGAGTTACCAACATGGTGTTGGCCCATGAAATTGTCGTCAATGGAGGCTTCCAGATTAAGCCAGCCGAATTGCCAGAAAACAGGTAATATGTCTATTGTCACAGGCCTAAAAAGTTTAAAACAAAAATATAATTTTTGCTGTACGAAAAGGCAGCACTGCAACTAGTGGATCCAGGGGTAGGAAAAAAAATCAGTTAAAAACATCTCACTGTTTTTACATGGAAGTGAGAAATACAGAAAATGTTGTGGCTGGCCAGGCATTTGTTAAGAGAACATAAGCTTGTTAACAGCAGATACACCATATTCTGTTTGCCATGAACCAAATGCATGGGATCCTCCTCACCCTGTGAACCACAACCTTTCCCCCGAGGCCATCAGCAACAGGCTCATATAGCCATGAAGGTTAGCATTGTACATCTAGCTCAAGTGTTATATCCTATATGTAGTCAGGGAACGTTATGTTCATGTTTCTACATAAAGTCTGTTAAGAGCATTCCTGCCATAGGAGGAGATAGAATGCTTACATCAGAATACACACATAATCGGCTATGATTCAAATTTCCACATTCACCACACAACTCATTTAGGAAGCTGTTTTGCATATTATCTATGGAGGGAGGTCTCAAAACCTTCCAGCCCTTCTGGCAGCTACATCCCCTATCCTTTTCATCCCATTTTGGCGACAGAGTCTCCCTTACGTGTTCCTTTTGAGCTAGAACTTCCTCTTGGACGCAATGAATTATCTTGTTCTCTACCAATGTATTTTCGTCAACTGTAATGTTGGACATTACAAGTAACCATCTAACTGCTAGTGATGGTCCCCCCCCCCCCCGCCCCTTTCCAAGCATCACAAGCTCATTGTACTTGGCTTTGTGTTAGAATTACCATTTCAGTTTTCTTCTCCTGTTGTGTTGCTTGTCAGCCTTGAAAGACGAGTAAGGGATATTGTCCACAAAGCTTTTTGGGATTGCCTGGAAACACAGCTAAAGGAAGATCCACCATCATATGATCATGCAATTAAACTTGTGGGAGAGATCAAAGAGGTAAGAGGGGCTAATGTATTTCCATAAGCATACTTCTTGTCCTTACATGATTCTACCTTGTTTAAGGGTAGTTGCAACTATCAATCCCAGTACAGGTCTTCAGAGACCTACACTCTTTCCTGCTCCCAGTACATTTCTTCCTTCTCTTTGCTTCCTGTTTTCTAACTAGTAACCAGCCCATAAAAAGGTTCTGCCCTGCTTTCCTGTGACTGCTAAGTTCCTTTGGCAGGTGCTTTGTCAAAAGCTTTTTGAAAGTCAAAGTGTTTATATTTTCTTCCAGATGGACTTCATCTATGTTGTTTGCTAATACCTGCAAAGAGTTGTAAAAATATGATGAGGCATGTTCAGAAGCATCTTTGATTTAGACAACTAGAGATCCTCATGTCCTGTTCAAGCTTCACAAATGTGTTTGATTGGGTACTGCTGGAGCCAATGTACAAGACTAGATAAATTAATTGGCCTGATCTATCAAGGCAGTTCCTATTTTCTTAGACCAATGGCATCTTTAGTCTAGTGTCCTGTCTTCAGCATTGACCCTGTTTCATAAGGGCATGGACTGATGGCAGGCAACACCTGAATCCTTTGGATAGCTTTGCAGTGCTTCCATAATGACTCATAGCCTTAAGCCCTGCCCCACTGTGCTCTGGAATCAGTATGGCAAACAGTTTCTGTTGTCTCGTAATCCAATTTACAACCTGTCGCTAGTGAAAAATTATGTCGGTCACAGTCTGCCACTTGATTGACTGAGGCATTTCATTCCTCTTCCCTAGCCCCTTTAACATCTGTGCTGGAACTACTCATTGTGTCTCCGCGTATCTTCAGAACCTGCACACTGCTTCTCCTCTGCAAAGTGAGGTCAGTAGAAGGAGATTTGCAGGGAAGAAGCGGCAGCAAGAGAAGCGGAGCTTAATCCTACCCTCTCTTACAGTTTCCCCCTTGCAATCTGCAACCCCATCTCTATTTCAGATCCATGTTTGTGATGGAAATAATCATTCTAAAATTTCAGCAAAGTGGCAGTTGAAGAACAGGTTAAGTACCCTTTCTCACATCCCCTGTTTCCCTGCTGATGTCCCTCCTTGACACCACTTTGCAGAATGGAAGCATCAGACGTGAGTTCAAGGATATAAAATGGAGCAGAATTTGTCACCCTTCAATACACTGGAGCTTATGCATGCATACACACATAAGCACCAGAGTTAACCCCCTGCTCCAGAAACCAAGGGTTGCATCCAGCAAAGTCATCCTGTTTGTGCAAGGGCTTCCACTTGCAGAATGGAACTACCCTTCCCTCTCCCCACATTCCATCACCCAAATATGCTCCAGGGGGTTGGAAAAAGCCCTGCAACAGACTGGTGGGGGGATGGAGGAGAGGAAGGGGACGTTCTTGAGCAAGCAGAAATCCTTGTACACATGGGATTACTTCATTGGATGCAACCCCAAAACAGTGAATGAAAACTTCTATTAAAACTGTTAATGATTTGACCTTATTTTACTTTTCCTAGTAACACAATATTGCTGCAACTGTTATTCACTTTGAAATAGTGTTGATTGATACAGCAACATAATACTGCTATGAGCTAACAAAGGAACATTGCTTTCTTTCAGACACTTTTGTCTTTTTTGCTGCCTGGCCATACTAGATTAAGAAATCAGATTACCGAAGCTCTAGACCTGGAGCTGATAAAACAGGAGGCAGAGAATGGTGCCCTTGACATTTCAAAGTTGGCAGAGTTCATTATTGGAATGATGGGAACGCTCTGTGCTCCAGCTAGAGATGAGGAAATTAAGAAGCTGAAAGACATTCATGAAATTGTTCCCCTGTTCAGGTACTCACATTAAATCAGTGTCTGCCTATGGAAAAATACTTTGAATGTTTATGATAACCATTGGCAGGATACAAAAATTATGCATGTAGCAATGAAATAATACATGTGTGTGTTCGTGATTGTTTGATGGAGAAGTTACTGGTGAAAATGCAAGTGCAAGAATAGTGAATAATATGGAATATTTTTTTCCAAGACTACTTTTATAGAGGCATTCATTGCAACTGGGCTTTCCCTCCCCAGCTAGTTTAGAAAGTAAATAAAATCATGTATACTCCTAAATACACACAAAATGTGGCATTTATGTCTATCCCTCCCTACAGCTTTAGTTGACATGTCAGACTGAGGTGGGCATTCATATTTTGCTTGTATGTTCCTCAGTGATGAAGGGAAAGGGAAAGGAGGAGAAAGATTTTTTTCCACATTGGATACCAGATGCATGGGAAAGTATTCTAGTCCGGCCTTCTGCCTGACATTGTAATTTCTTTTTTTTTTTTTAATAGTTTTTATTGCATTTTTTCAGACACAGACAGAAGACATAAGAAGAAAAAAAAGAAAGAAAAATGTAAAATAAAATAAAAAAAAAGATCATACCCCTTCAACAGCTTATTTCAACTTTCCATCGAACTTCCCCACATCTCCCGCACAATGCATTCTTAATAATAAATTTATCAGCAAATTGTAACCTTGTTTCATGTGTTTCTTTGGTACTTTCAAATACAATTTAAGTTTAAATCCCTTATTGTCCATTTACTCTAAAAACAGAATATATTATCCTTTTTAACATTTAAACTTTGATCCCTTCAATATTATTTTCCAATTTCATAAATATTGCACTCTCATTGCTGGGGCTAGCGTTTCAAATTATACGTCATTTTATAGTTCATACAACTTATAAAATTTTTGCAAATAATTCTTGAATTTTTTCCAGTCCTCCTCCATTGCTTCTTCTCCCAGGTCTCGGATTCTGGCAGTCATTTCGGCCAACTCCATGTAGTCAATCAGTTGCGTTTGCCACTCTTCCAGTGTGGGTAAATCTTGAGTCTTCCAATGTTTGGCGATCAGAATTCTTGCTGCAGTGGTAGCATACATAAAAAACGTTCTATCCTTCTTTAACACCTTTTGGCCGACAATACCCAAGAGGAAGGCCTCCGGTTTCTTGGGAAAGGTGTACTTAAACACCTTTTTTAACTCATTATAGATCATTTCCCAGAAGGCCTTCACTCTTGGACAAGTCCACCAAAGGTGAAAGAATGCCCCTTCAGCCTCCTTACACTTCCAACATTTATTATCGGACAGATGGTATATCTTTGCAAGCTTGACTGGTGTCATGTACCACCTATATATCATTTTCATAATATTTTCTTTCAAGGCATTACATGCCGTAAATTTAATACCAGTGGTACATAACTTTTCCCAGTCATCAGACATAATGTTGTACCCAATGTCTTGAGCCCACTTTATCATGGCTGACTTAACTGTCTCATCCTGGGTGTTCCATTTAAGCAGCAAGTTATACATTCTCGATAAAACCTTGGTCTTTGGTTCTAACAACTCTGTCTCAAGTTTCGATTTTTCCACCTGGAAACCTGTTTTTTTGTCCAGCTTAACCACCTCATTAATTTGGGCATAGTGGAACCAGTCTTGCACCTTATCCTTTAATTTTTCAAAGCTCTGCAACCTCCAATTATCTCCGATTTTTTCTATTATTTCCCAATATTTCGGCCATCCGGCCTCCATATTGGGTTTTTTCCGAGCCTTGGCCTCTATTGGTGACAACCACCTCGGGGTCTTACTTTCCAATAAGTCTTTGTATTTCATCCAGACCATGAAAATTGCTTTCCTGACAATATGGTTTTTGAACATTCCATGTGTTTTTACCTTGCCATACCACAAATACGCATGCCAGCCTAACGAGTTATTAAAACCTTCCAGATCTAGGACATCTGTGTTCTCTAATAAAATCCAATCTTTCATCCAGCAGAAGGCTGCAGCTTCGTAGTATAACCTTAAGTCTGGCAGGGCAAACCCCCCTCTCTCTTTTGCATCAGTTAGTATTTTAAACTTAATTCGGGGCTTTTTGCCCTGCCAAACAAACTTTGAAATATCCTTCTGCCACTTTCTAAAACATTCCACTCTGTCCACGATCTGCAAGGTTTGAAACAAAAACAACATCTTTGGCAAAACGTTCATTTTTACGGCCGCAATTCGGCCCAGCAAGGAAAGCTTCAATCGTGACCAAGTTTCTAAATCTTTCTTAATTTCTAACCAGCATTATGGGAGGGGCTCTTTGTTTTTGTAAAGATGAGCATTAATTCATGTAAGCCCCAACTGCAGTCTGAAGCTGTCTCAGGCTTATCATCTAAGCAAGAATTGGGCAGTAGTGATCTGAAAAACTCCTAAAGGTAATTTTTAGCATATAATACATATGCTAACAGAATTGTTCTCTAGAAAGCACTGTATTTCTTCCTGTTCTTTAAAGGGGGGTTGTTCCTAGTTCTCCCCACATAGTTCTTCAGTTAGATTACTTAAATATGATTTGCCCCCTTAGCTCTTCACTTTTTCATTTGTTTTATCTCCTTCTTTTACATTTGATAAATATTGCAAATTTTGAGGGCATGTGATTTGATTTACTGCAGACATTTAGACATGCTGTATTTCTTATTGATACCGTTTTTTAAAATACTGTGCATTGCTTTGATTTTTTTATAAAAAAAACATTAAACGATTTATAAATGTCCTTAAATAACTACACACACCTGCTTGAAATGTCTTCTTGATTTTGCAGAGAGATTTTTTCTGTGTTGGACTTGATGAAAATGGACATGGCTAATTTTGCTGTCACCAGCATAAGGCCACATTTAATGCAGCAGTCAGTTGAATATGAAAGGAAGAAGTTTCAGGAACTTTATGAGAAACAACCAAGTACGGTTTTTTGTTATTTTGCATTGCTAAATGATCTGCTTTTTGTTTATTAAAAGACAAATTTATTAAGCTGATTCATCATAACTGTTCAGTCCTTAATTTGATAATTATGCCAAAATAACTCCCCATGAACGGCAGAAAGCTTACTGAACTCAGTGGAGCTTATGTCTGATGAGCTGTATATGGGAGGTCCTTCTGCATAAACCTTGGGTGTTTCTCAGTGCCATGAATGGGAGCATGCAATGCAGTTTAAATATTGCAGTTTAGCATAACTATATTAGGGGGAAATGAGCAGTGCTAATAAAAATAAGCATTCAGAGTGCAAATGTCTGGATATCTATTTCAGTTTTTAAAGCCAAATTATTAACCAGCTAAAAAAATTCAGTCAGCTGAAAATCCAGAAACAATAGGCCCTTGGGTAGAATTATTCAACATGCCTTCACTCTTAAGGTCATCTTCCCTAAGGACCGACACCCTTCCCTAAATTTCTTTCACATTGGAGGTGACGCTGATCCGAAGTAGGGAGATGGCTTTTTCATAGCTCCAAGTATGAAATATTTTAGGTGTGATGATGAGAGACCTCTCTATTCCCCTAGGCATTTTAAGTATTGTTTCACATCTTGCACCTGCTCATCTTATTTGTCAGCTATTTTCATGTCTTTTGTTTTAAACTGTTTTGATTGTTTTATTTTGTTCATATATCGTGCAAACCATTCTGTGCAATCAGTTTTGACCAAGGGCGGTATAAAAATATTTCAAATGGATAGGCAGGAAAATGGGTTGATGAGAAAATGGTCTGGTTTCTCCCTCAAAACAGATTCCTTAGATTTCGTCACTGAGTGGCTGCAAGAAGCTGCAGATGACCTGAGATCCAGAATGGTGCCTGCTATTGATCATGGTGCCACGTCTACCAGTACTGCTCCTGTGCTCTGTCCTGTTGCTGTACAGAATCATGCATACCTTAAACTCCTCAAATGGGATCATCTGCAAAAGCCTTTTCCAGAGGTAACTATTTGCTTCTCTGCAGTTACTATAACAATGTTTGGATTGGTAGGGTGCATTCAGACATACACTTGAACTCGGTTGGGCAAGCGCCTTTGAATGCAAAGGATGGGGATGAGTATGGGATTGTGCGGCAATGTGGGATGTGCTTGTTGTTGGTCTTTAGATTATCGTCTTTGAACCTCATCTTTATGCTGCATACAGTGCGTTTGGCTGATGGTGTCAAGATGTGCTTGTGTGTGGCAGGGAGCTACCATAATGCTGCCTCATCCTCAGTGGTTGTGGGCAGCGGGGAGGCATGGTTTAAATGGAGAGGCTGACTACCCTCTGGGCTAGAGGTCTTGGCGTTTGGTCTTTATCAGCTCTTTTTGGGCCCTCTGCTCATCCAGAAGTTCCTGGTAGCTTATACACTGAGTCCTCTTGTCAAGTGGAGCTGTTAGTCAGTCTGGAAGAGGTCTATGCTCATCTGCAATCTTATCATGGATGAAAGGGCTAACCTGACACGTTTTGCTGAGGCTTGGGTGGATCGGCTGTTCTTGCAAGGATACTTAGTACAGCACCTGGCTAGACCAGAGGATTGAGGTGAGGGTGCTGCCGTTATCTTTAGAAGCACTGTCTCCTTCACCAGACAGTCTCTTGCACTAGGAAATGGACGTTGAGAGCTTACACTGTATAACTATTACATCATCTTGCCTTCCTCCCTGCATTCTGAATTTACTATCCTCTGTTGTGTTAAAAATTTTTTTTTCCAGACTGTGCTAATGGACCAGAGCCGCTTCCAGGAAATGCAGCTGGAACTGGACCAGCTTATTTTAACTGGAGCAATTCTTCTGGTAACATTCAACGCTGCAGGCACAGCGCTTTCAGGCCTGCCAGCATTTACGGCCAATCTCAAAATGGTTATCCGGGTACTGCTGACAGGTCTACACCTCCCGTGAGTATCGTGCGCCTTTGAGGCCCTTTATAGGGTGATGCAGGATGATATAGACGTCAGTTTCCACTAGATCTTGGGCCTGTTTTGAAAGGAGACTTGCACATTCTTCTCTACTTCTCTAAGTAGTAAAAGGCTTTAGAAATTATGAGGAATTTCCATTATGAAGAATAATTAGCCTTTCGGATAATTCTAATCTTCACATTTGGAGTAACCTATGATTATATCACTTCAGATTACAGGGCTGTGGGAATCTCCTGATACTCTCACATGTAAGAAATAAAACAGAATGGGAAAGGGCTATAGGTAGTTTCTTGTGTGGAGAACATTTAAACATATGCATTCGGAAGAGTTATGAGTCTGAATTTTTCTTAATGTAGCTCCCAGTTGTGTCTAGGAAATTGCTGACACCCCCCCAATATAGACACACCCGCTTGTTTCTTTGAGAACTCAAATTCCCTCTTTAAAAAGGAAGTGGTTGGTGTGTGATGATTCCTCCAGTAATGTTTCCTCAGTCTGTAAGATTTTTACCCATATAGCTCATGTTTGATTGGCATACATTAGCTAACCTGTCAATTCAATTCCATGTTGCTTATGAGCTGTTAAAACATATTAGAATTTTGATCATCCTTTTCTAGCTCCTTCAACTTGAGTGAAGCATTGGCTGTCATAAGTGAAAAGATTTGTGCTGAAGTTAATAGCTGCCTTTCCCAACATGGATTCACACCTTTCACACTTGAGAAGGAGACGGAGCTTAAAGGACAGATCCAGGCTGTGGCCAAGCCTAATAACACTGTGTGCAAACTGATAGGTATGCTTTGCAGATCAGATGACTGCTCTTTTCCCTGCAGTAGTTGTGCAAAATCCATTGTTCTGCATGTCTAAGTCAAACATACATTTGAGGACATGGGTATATCTTATTTTTGTAAAGTGAAGGGGATAGTAATGCTTCAGATGGGTGAATGCACTCGTTTTGAGATGAGAGATTGTATTGGCTGCATGTGCACATCATAAGACTAAGCCAAAAATCCTGGTTTCAAGAGCCAGGATATGCACGAACAGTATGCACTTGTAGGCAGCCCCTTTCTTGCTGCTTCATTCCTCCCTTTCTTGAGCTGCAAAAGCAAGCCAGGACTGAACCATAGCTTCTTATTATATGCATATCCTGAAACCATGACCAAGGGCTTCAAAACAAGCCATTAAACCTTGGTTGAATGACTCTGTCTTGTTTGGAAGCTAAAAGCCAGTTTCAAAGTTTTCATGTAATGGGAAACTATGCTTAAGTGCTGGATCCTGTAAAGGGAAGCGGCAGGAGCCTGCAGCCACTGCCTAGCATAACCATTATAAAGCTACTTTGTCAGGGTGTGGAGGTCAAAAACCAGGAAGGAAGGGCTGCTTTTGGAAAATGAAACGTTTTCTTGAAGAATTACTGAAAAGTGATGTCAGGTTTGAGTTTTCTATCTACGAGTGATGGTGTACCTCTTGGAACTGGGAAGCAGAGATAGATGGGAATGTTTGAAATGAAGGTGAAATGATGCTAAAAGAACTCCAGATTTTGTTCTGTCTGTGATTGCAATAAGACGGTTGTATGAAAATAAAAATAAAGCACCATTATGGGCCTATTTGATGTGTATTACCAAAAGAAGAATTTTGGATCTTTCAGTAAGTCTTACTAATAATTTACTTCCCTTCTCAAGATTCAAGAATCCAGTCGTTTCTGGAGAGCTACCTTGCTTCTGGCCATCAGAAATCTCTTCCTGCCATTCCTGGTGGATTAGGCCCTATTCAGAAAGAGCTGGAGGAAATTGCTATCAAGTACGTTCGCCTTGTTGACTACAACAAGATGGTCTTCAGTCCTTACTATGACGCAGTTCTCAGCAAAATACTGAACGAAGAAGACTCATCTTAGCTATCTGTGAGCAAAACTGGGAAGATGTCAGACTCATTGGTATGCTGCCCTAAAGGAGATAGGGTAGGAGAAGGCTGTTGCACTCATGCTTTCTGTCAGAATGATGAGGGTTGGGAAACAGAGGCCTCTTTCAGACCCCAGTTGTTTCTTGGGGATCCCCACAGTCTGTCTTGGTATCCCCTATTCCCCACCAGACCCCCTCAAACACAGACCAGTCCTGTTTAGGAACTTAAGTAAAATTCAACACAGCACAGTTTTATTTAGGCACTTGTGTGTTGGAGGTAGAGCGAGAAGTTCCAGGATTTAAATGTTCACTTCCCCCTGCTTTCACCCAAGTTTAATAACTGCTTGAAGCCAATGCCAGTCAGCCATTGGGCTAGTGCAGAGATGTGCTGCTCCCATCCCATCCTGGTCCTTCTGGCTGCTGTGTATGCAAGTGTGCTTCTTTACATGGATCACTGTTATTTGGATCAGGGTGGTCAACTGTATGTGTTGTAGAAAGCTTACAATCCTTGGGCAACAGCTTTGCTGGGAATCTTTCACTAATACAGTAGCGATGGTTGAGTGGTGAGTGGATACATCAGGTGATGTAAAAGGTACATGAAAATACACCAGTTTAGTACTTACTAATTCAAAGCAAGTAAGAACTGATGGTGTATTGACTTTTGAAATATGGGCTTGGGGGTAAGACTAAAATGTTAGATGTTGAAATTATCCTATTAGCATGTACACTGATGCAAAAGGGGCTAGTAAACTTCTCTTTCTATATTAAGTTTTAAATAGTTCTGAAGATCATCCCAAAAATTGTATCGATAACTTCAGTTTCCAGATACTCAAAACTTGGATATTGGTAGTTAAAGCACTTTATATGCAGTCCGCAACACTCTTAAGTCCTTCTGCCAGCCAGGTTTTTTTTCCCTAAAGTATTTTATTCTGAACTGCAGATATTCTACCAAAAGCGTATATAACTATATTTTTGTAGAGTATTTTCTGGTTCTTCTCTACTGCAGTATTCACATTCTGTAGACTCTATATATTGTTTCTCCTTTCGAAGTGAAAACAAAAAGTCTGATGAGGGAATTTCTTCCTCCTGTATTGCTGGAGGCATGAAATGCTAATATAGGTGAGGAAAACTTTGGATATCTGAAAAAGTTGGATAATGGAGTATCCATTTAAGTTCATTCTGGAATTTATCTACATATTATAAAAGCCTGTGATTTAGGTGAGAAGTTGGGCTAGCTCCTAGCTTAGTAATATAATGCTGTGTCCCCAATCCAAGTGCTCTGTGTACATAGTTGCACATTATGAGTCTACAGCTTAGCATGTGTGCTTGCAGAGAGATTGCTGGCACTGATCATGGTGAATTCCTCCCCCCCCCCCCGTACCTCATAGAGTAGCCTTTGGAAGGCCTGATCCAGCAGACAACCCACAGGCAGGAAGTTTCCTTCTGCCCGTCGCATCACCTTTGCTGGACTTGGATGCAATACTTTTATTTGAATGTTAGTTTTATAGTAGGAAGTGGACTACCTTTAATGTCCCATGGAGTTTATAGAAAACTTTCTGCTAGGTTTTAAAACAAGTGTTTTCAGGAGTTCATAAACATGTGACTTATTGGATACTTGAGGACATTAACTGTTCCTTAGGTCGGCTCTCTTGTTAAATGTTTTCTAACATCAGAGACATGGATGTATGTGTTGAGTCACAAATATGGGAGGCAAAAATAATTCTGTGAATTGGCTTTTGAAATTGCTTTTGGTTGAAAAGCCACAATGCACAGTATGCTTCCTGAATGTTTAGTAGCTGTTTTAATCTTAAAAGGGAACAAAGATAAAAGCCTCTACATTAGTCCTTAAGTAATCTCTCTGAATAATAGAATTGCTGTAAAGCAGACCAGCCCCCCACCCATCATTATTTGATGAAACTTCCTCTGTTTATGGTTTTTTAAAAAAGAGGTTCTCTTTAACTATTCGGTCCATTGTGTTTGAAATGTGATGCTCGTGATGTCTGGATATACGACAAAGGTATAGGGCTAAAAGGTTTTCCTCTGTGAAAAACTGTGGTTGGCACCTACCTCAAACGTAGATCTATGAAGTTTGAGTGAGGTTGGGTTTTAGGACCCACCAGTGCAGCAAAGGCAAGACAAATGTCTTGGGAAGGGGGCGGAGCTCCCAGCATTCCTCAGTCTATGGACTCGACAAGTGGAAAGCAGGCACTGAAATTCAAATGGTTATGAAATAGAACAGTAACAAGGACAAACATACAATCATCCCTCCCCAAAAGTAGAACTGCAACAGGAGTAAATTTGCCTTGAAAGCAAGGCTTGATCATTACGCAGCCAACCTAATCCCAACAAGGTGATACTTCCAATCAACTCTCAAATTTTATTACACTCATTGAATATGGGTGTGGCCCTTAACTAGCTCACTCACACTATGGAGACCTGTATTTCAGGTAAGTGCGAATTGCACTCATAGCGGCAGTGAGCCTGTCTGGTTGTGACATAAAATGGCTAATCCCAATTTGGGCAGGACCTTGACAATTAATCTGGGAAGATCTGCTGAAGGACAGCCTCAACCTCAGCTGAGACATGCTTGTCAGTTTACTATAAAATTGACATACTTTTAAATGACATAATTGTCAATTTTATAGTGTTTGACAAAAGGCTTTGGGGGATACACTCCTAGCTGCTTTACAGAGATCCTCTAAAGGAGCTTTGGTGGAAAGGCTGCAGCCCTTGTGAAATGCGCTGCCACATTTTTTGGTATTGGAATTCTTTGAATTTTGTATGTAGCCCACCTAGCAAGGGTGGATGTGGAAACCCTGTGCCCCAGAGTGGGCAGCTGAAAGGACACGAAAAGGGAATCTGTCTGCCTCAGATCTCTCTGCTTCTTACTGTAGGTCTTTTCCTCTTCTGCCTCCTTGCCTGCTCAAATATGATTTGACTGTAGCATTGTCTAAGCACAAAATGATGTGAATAAGGCAAAACTGAGGGGAGATGTGCTGAATCACCAGGTAGGCTGCTGTGAGTTTGAGCTAGTTGACACCCCCCCACCCCACAATAATAGTCTACCTTCACAGGAGACCACAGGGCCTGAATTGAAAGATGTTGACAGTGCCCCAGCCCAGCAGGCTGTCATCCAATGTGATGATGGCTCGAGTTGGATCTTCAAGGGGAGTGCCTTTACATAAGCTGTGGCTATTTGTCCGCCAGCATGTGGCCAGGCAGAGATGATGTGGTATCGTGAGGTGATGGTGTCTTCCTGCTGTCACCAGTCACTGGTGAGTGCTTCTAAGGCAGTAGCACCCACTGTGATGGCTTGGCATGGAGCTTTGCCCAAGGTGGTGCTTGTGATGCTGATATGCACACCCAAAGGCATGGGACAGCTGCGTAATGACCACTTTTTTTTGCTGTTAAGGGACTTCTGGTGGCTGCTTTAATTCAGATTACTCTGTCCAATGCTGAGGGGATAAACCCTCTTACTATGTCCAGAAGTGTCCCTAGATGAACCAGTTGTTTTTTGGGAGCTCAGGTGCACAGGGTGAAATCTAGACATGTCTCAGTGGCATCTCCAAATTGTGCATGACCATCTTTCAGGTGTAAAGTGTAGCAGAGTAGATTAGCAACAGGAAGGTACTTTCAGCAGTTCTGTAATGTCAAGTAGCAGAACATAAAACTTGTTTGCCAAAACAAGCATATTTTTGTACTTCAGCAGAGTTCCACTCATTCTTGGTCACAGATGTAAATTGAACAGGAACTGGAACTTATCTGTTCCAGTTCGACAGTGGAATTTGCTGCCAAGGAGTGTGGTGGAGTCTCCTTCTTTGGAGGTCTTTAAGCAGAGGCTTGACAACCATATGTCAGGAGTGCTCTGATGGTGTTTCCTGCTTGGCAGGGGGTTGGACTCGATGGCCCTTGGGGTCTCTTCCAACTCTATGATTCTATGATTCTAGTCACTGGCTTTGGGTCAGATAACTTGATCACACCTGTGAGAGGTGCAAACAGCACTTCAACTAGATTTATCATTATCATTGTTTATTTGTATGCTGCCTATCCATAGTTAAAACCATTCTCAAAGCAGTTTACATGAAAATAATTACATAACTGCAAACATAACAAAACATAACAAAAGTAGCCATGAATGATAAATAAAATGTACACAACATAATCGAAAGATAAAAAAAAAATCAGTACAGTGGTTCCTCGGGTTACAGATGCTTCAGGTTACAGACACTTCAGGTTACAGACTCTGCTAACCCAGAAATAGTACCTTGGGTTAATAACTTTGATTCAGGATGAGAACAGAAATCGTGCGATGGCAACGGGAGGCCCCATTAGCTAAAGTGGTACCTCAGGTTAAGAACTGTTTCAGGTTAAGAATGGACCTCAGGAACGAATTAAGTTCTTAACCAGAGGTGCCACTTTATCAAAAACAGCAAAATTAATATCTCAAAAGTTAAATCTTGACCCCCCAACAAAAAATCCTGAACCCCACCCCAATAATTTGTAAGTATCCTGAGTCTTCCAGAACTCGCAGTCAAGATGGTCCCGAAGCAAGGAGGGAAGCCATTAGCACCCCACCTCCTGGTCCAGGGCCCTTAATCCATTGTCTACCCCAGGCTGCCCAGCTCAGGTTCCTCAGAATATTCACAGCAGGTTCCCTCACTTCTTGTAGCGGCAGTGCCATGCAGCCCAGCTGCACCAAATGGGCCTTGACAGGTCAGCATTTTGGCCTTGCAGATCCAGAATTGGGTGAACCTCTCTGCCTCTGGGATGTGGGAAAGTGAGGCCAGGAGCTATTCTAAAGGAACCCCCTCTTCTGTCAGCTTTTGACACTCTGCCAAGGTGCTTCCAATCTTCTGGGCATTCCGAGCTGCTCTTGTGTCCTCCATGGAACGCCAGAAGGAGCAGTCCAGGGCCTGCTTCCCCTTTGGCAGCTGCTTTTTTATTGGGAAGGTCAACAGGGGCCACTTCCTGCATTTCCCTTGGGATGCAAACCATTGCTCCAGCAGACAAAGATGGCGACTGGGCTGGGGATGAGAGACAAATGGCACTCACCATAAATGCCTCAGACACTTATGAATGCCATCAGATGCTTGGTCAAGCAGCCAGCCAGCCAGTCAGCCAGCCACTCTCTGTCTCTCTTAGGACAAGAAAAAGAGAAGGAAAACAACAAACAAGCCTGAAGAAAGTCAGAATAGAAGGACATAGAAGCAGAAAGCAAAGACATGTGCAGCTTGCAGTAAAGGCAGGACAGATTAAGGAATGCTTAGATCTCCTCCTCCTTCCCAATGTGTTTGTCACGCTGGTGAGGCCTAAACCTGGCAAGGCTCACTCCAACTCAGGAGATAGATGAGTAGATAAGATACCCTGGGCTACCACAAAGTATCAAATCAGTGTTCTTAACATGGGACAACATTGACTATAACCCAACAAAAACCAGTCACCTCTCCCATTGATATAGACTTCACTGTGCTTAACTTTGGCTAGGTTGTACCTCTCGGGTCTAGAATTGCCAAAGTAAAACAATTATTCCTCTGTTATATTAGTCAAATTGTTCCTTTATGCTTAGCTTCCTACACATCTGACCATTTAAAGAAAAGAGTGCTGCTTGATAATTTGCAACAATAAGTTGGAAAGGGGTGGGGATGGTAAAGGTGGAAATTCAGTATTCTTCTAATATTGTCTGACTTGTATTTCCTTGAAGCTGTTAATGTGATATTGTTACTGTTTTTCTTAGGTGTTTTATGTTGCTGCTGTTTACTTCATCTATGCACCACTAATGTGAGACTGTAACTCATCTGTGATAAATTTTTGTGTGTACTTTACATGTTGCAGTTACAGATAAACAGCGATTGCCCGCCATTCTTCTTTCTGGTCTGTATGCAGTTTTTGCTCCTTTCATTACTTGTTGCAGGCAAGTATTTTATCTTTTTAATTCCCCCTTAATATCTATTTATGTGTTCAAGTCCTGGAAGAAAGAGCTATAGCTTAAAGTGCAATTCTTCAAGAACTGCTGGTATGCGGAGCAGTGGATGGGTTGGTGGGACTGCAGCGCTCACCTTCTGTTGCAGTGCCGCTGCATACTGGTACAAAGAGATTTGAGGGGACAGTGAGATAAGAGAGACCTCTGCCTTGTTCCTCTGTCCTGGTATGCAGCAGTGACACAACCAGAAGCAGGTGAGTGATGTGGACTCCCCCATGCCCTCTGTTGCTGTGTATGCGTTATTGCCATTGAGTTATTTTAGCTAGTAGATTACTCGAGAAGCAGTGCCACTTGCCACATCAGGAGGTGGTTACAGTGGTACCTCGGGTTACAAACACTTCCGGTTACAAACTCCGCTAACCCGGAAGTAGTACCTCGGGTTGAGAACTTTGCCCAGGATGAGAATGGAAAGTGTGCCAGTGGAGCGGCGTCAGCAGGAGGCCCCATTAGCAAAAGCATACCTCAGGTTAAGAATGGTTTCGGGATAAGGATGGACCTCCAGAACAAATTAAGTTTGTAACCTTGAGGTACCACTGCATTTGTAACCTCAAGAGCACACCAGTGTGCTGGCTATTACTGGTCCCTGGATGTCGAAGGACCTGTAGAAGGCTGGGTAGCGTTCTGTTTGAATGTACATCTTGGGCAAGTTCTGCCAGTGGTGTGGGGAATTTTGGGTTCCCTTTTTCCTTTGCCTTCTCCACAGGAGGAATCCTGGAGCTTGGTGTACTTAACTCCCCACCACCACTGCTTACAATGGGAGGGCAAGGAAAGACAAACTGCAAACAAAAAGGTACGAAAGAGCTGTCATCCCTCTCTATCCCCATGTGCTAGAAATAAAGTGGTATGAGGCATGACATTATGGAGAGATCCTTTATTGGAAAGGAATGTTCTTCCATTTTAAACTACAAAAAACAGTTTCCATTCATTCTGCCATAAATAAAAACAAAGAATAAGGCAGGACAGACACTAAATGAGCAAACTGAGAACAACTTTGTTTTCCAGAGGTGTGAATTTAAAATATTTCACAATTTTTATGCTATCCAGTTTTTAAAATAAAACTGTCAGGACCCCTGCAAGATTTCAAGTGGTAAGATGGGAATACACATGTGAACAGCAACCAAATGCAATTCAGACATTCTGCACAAATTGTGTTCAAAACCTGGAGCTCAAATTTGCTTGTTGTAAAATTCACCTGCCCTTTTCTTTTCTGATGAAGAATCAGCTGGTAAAAAAGAGGCACCACAGTAATAAAACAACCTCAGTTGCAAGATGCTTGTTAGAAACTTCAATCCCTTTTAAACATTTGATTTTGTAGAAGGAAAACAATTGTTACAAGTCCTTTAGTCTTCATCATTGTGACTGCAACATGTCTCATCGGATTCGCTTTTGCTGTCGTGCTCTGTAAATGTCGTGAATTGGAGGAACCACTGATCCTTTTTCTTCATCGTCATCTGAATCTTCATTTGGTCTTTTTACAGATTTATTAAGAAGGGCATTATTTTCCAAAGGTCCATTCCCTTCCATTGTTAAGTCTGGCAGTCCCCCAGTAATGATTCGCACAGCTTCATCCACAGCTTTAGAACAGGGAAGAAAAATAGTTGTTGTTAGAAAGAATTATGTAGGCTGAAGAATTATGACAGTGCCAACCATTATATGCTTCATTAATTTTATTATTTGTGCATTAAATTGTCCATACTAGCCCTCCATTTAATAACTCACAGGGCGATTAAAAAATGTTTAGCAGGAAACAGATGAGAATGGCTTTTGGAAAATATTTCATTCTGAAATTCTTGTTTCAAATAAGATCACAGAAGAACAAGCCACTGGTGTGCTTTCAAAAAATATACTCAAATTATGCAAGTGTCATGTTTTTCAAGTACAGCTCTTTACAAAGGCCAAGTACTGATGTAATCTTTTAATATTAGAACTAGAGCAACATCCTCAAGCAAACCAATTAGGTTATGAAATGATATTCCACTGGGGGATTGAATATTGAGGGTTTACATTAGATTTTGCATTGATGAAGAGCTATATTTGAAACACACACATTTGAATATACCTTTGATAATAGTTGTGGTATATAATTATCTGCTATAGCCCTTGCTTGCTGATTTATTCAAAGTATGCCCATCTCTTTGACATTACACACTAAAGCTCAAAGGCACTTCTAAAGGCAGTGCTTTTTTTCTTTTAAAAAAAGGTTTAGGGGTACTCTCATTTTCCTACTCATATTGAAATACTGCTCCTCAATGAGGCCAAACTTAAATTCACAAAATATTTAGGGGTATGCGTCCCCCCAGAAAAAAGCACTGTCTATAGGGATAACTGACTCGCATCAAGAAGTTACGTGTGTGTCCATTTTGTGTTGACAAATGTGGGCCTCAACTTCAAATTGTAGTATTTACCCTGCAACAGGTGCCAACCATGCAGAAACACAGTTGCTACTGAAAATGCGAAGTGGTTATTGTTGAAAATAAATAAAAAACAGCACAGTTAACAAAACTGAGTGTTCAATTAATTCCACAAATATCTTCAGTTCTGTTGATTTCAACAGGAGAATATTCCTGTGTCATTATGGGTGCAAAATCCTACTTTTATCTTTTATGGGGTGGTTGTTAGAACCATATAGCCAGCAAGTCACACAGGTATTAAAAAAAGCATGGCTTTCTAATTTCAGCTTCCGTCTTACAGCCACTTCCTTTTGCTTTTAATCCTGTGGACTTCAAGACAGAGTTCTCTATTAACAGAAGTTACAGAAGCCGCTAAATATTTACTCACTGTCCTGAAAATAAGAAAAAATACTATTCTGGCTAATTTGAGTACACACATACAGCAATGTCAGTAACCTTAAATAGTGTGATTGTCAATACCTCAAATAGCCACCCCCAAGACTTCAGAGTTTAAGTGAAGTAGTACAGTCTAGTGATGCAACCATGCATTTAAAAGGACAAAAGCAACTTACTGTCTGGGAGTTTGCATCTCCTGATAATCTCCATGAGTTCATCCACTTGCACAAAGGGGCCCTGCAGGAGAAAAAAAGATGGACCATTTCACAGGAAATGCTATGGTAAAAAACAGTGCGACTAAAGAAAATGAAATGTGTAATGCATTGAAGCAAAACACAACCAGATTGCAAAGTCATTAAACCATTTCAGGATCTCATGACCAACCTGAAAACACACGGGAGGTGGGAGAAGCTTCATTAGAACTACAGCAGCAGGTGGGACTGGAAAGACACCACCAGGGACTGGATGCAAACCTGGAGCTAGTAAATAATAAAACAAAACACATTTAAGTCTTCATGGCTCTTACAGCTAAGGAGAGTCAACTGCATGCTGATGGGAGTTCCTTTGGTTGATGTAACTGACCTTACAAGCACTATGCAAGAACAAACAAAAACCTCAAACTTTTGTTTATTGTACTTTGATTCCAATTTAGCAGAGAATTGGAAGGGTATAAAAGAAGGGTATAAAACATTCTAGTTGTGTGCCCAAATGAGAATGAACTGAATGAATTGAAGCTTTTTAAAGAAACAGCCGATCAGAATATGGTAGACTTCTATTTCACATTTACATGACTCGATATTAGCTTACGTGCTAAATGTCTTGGCTGAAATGGAATCATCTGCTGGGTATCTGGTTTTGGATACTCTGGTTTTCTGTCCGCTTCATCTTTTAGCACAGGCACTATTGAAGGAGCCACAACAGGATCTGGAATTATGGTTGACAGCTTTGCCCGAGACACATCCTGGAAGTTCACAGCATGAGAAGAAGCATCAATAGCATGAGAGCAGCTCTGCTGGATCAATCCAAAGGCTGATCTATAGTCCAGCATATTGTTTATTGTGTGACCAACTGAGTGCCTATGAGAAGCTCACAAGCAGGAGGGGATCCCATAATGCTCAACATAGACTGGTCCAGAGTAGCATCTTTGTTTGCATAAAGCAACTATGGACACCAGACCAAACCCTGCCCAATTTTATGGAAGAGAAGTTTTCCGTTGGCTCATAATTTTAAAATTTATCAACCGCCTTTGTAATAAGTTTGCCTAGAATTATTTACAATAAACAATGCAAAATATTAAAAATACAGGCAATGCATTATTAAATTCCAATTTACAGAATCAAAAACTTGAAACATAACAGATACAGCAAGAAACTAGCTCCATATTGATTTAGGAACTTGGCTGGGAAACAGTAAGATGAATGCACCAGCACTTCATATGTAAAGACGCAGGCAGGCAACTGATAATCAGCTAAGAGTATTTTAAGCTGGGGTCACATGGGAAGGATGTGGTCAGTGATACTTTTTAAAGCAGGCAGCAGTCTAGAACCTGAATGGAGTAAAACTTGGAATAGATTTAATGCTGGCTTTTTAACATCTTCTGTTAAGCTGGACTTCACCTTACAGGTACCACATGGAGGTGGTTTAAATTGTTCCACACAAGCACTGCTATGAAGTGTTAAACCATATACTCGCAACAGCTCACTATGCAGCTGGTGCGATTTTCCAAAATGGCAACCTTTCTCTTCTCGACATGAGAAAGAAAATCGCACCTGCCATGTGGAGAGTGGAACAGACTGCTTCAGGAGGTAGTAGGACTTTCTTGGCTGGAGATTATTTAAGCAGAGGCTGAATGGCCATCTGTCAGAGATGCGGTAGTTGCATCCTACATTGTATACCCATCATCGAGCAGGGGGTTGGACAGCATAATCTCCCAACTCCCTTCCAACTCTGTGATTCTGTGATAGGAGCTACTGCCCACAAATAGCTTATCATAAGGTAATAGCCACCAATTTGGAATAATATGAACTGTTTTCTACATGGTGACGAAAACAGTAAAAAAGAACCGGAAATGAATAGTAATTCCAAACAAAGAGAAGGTGTTTTTGCTTGTGCTTGAATGGACATCTAAAGGCTTAGGAGAGTTAAGGGGTTTTAACATTTTTAAAGCAGCACTGAAGGCATGCAAGTAGCAATGCTATGGAACTGCATTCCCTCTCCAACTAAACATCCTGGAATGTCATCATCTCCTTACCTTATAACCAAGAGCTTTGAGTTCACTGGCAGAGCAGGGGTACAGATCCATGAACTTGTATCTGTCTACTAGTAGAGCTGTTTCTTTGCCCTCATATTCTTCCTTGAAGGCTGTAAACCTCCGTTTCTCCACTTTAAGTATGCTAGCCAGGTCACCAATATTACTCTCAAAAGCTAAAAATCGGGCCCATATCTCTCTGTGAAAGAAAAGACAGAAAGAGAACAAATGTTCAAAAGAAAACATGCTGAGCAGACATGGCCTACAATAAGTGCAATCACTTGCAACAGTTACCAGCAACCAGCAGGCCCGATCCACTGCAAGCCAGCTGCTTGCCCCCTGACTAAGGAACCCCCTCATCTGCTCTTTCCAGTGGCTTGCTATACCGGATATCCAATTCTATGTTGGCAAGAAAACCATTCTAGCTGATGGAGAAGGGAATTGTGGGCAGCTGCCAGTCAACTACCATGTCTTTATTCTACAACCAGAAGCCATAGCAGATACATCTGCTTTGTACCCAGAGGGCATCCTAGAAGGCAGCAATGGCCAGTCTGTGTACATCCAGGGCAGCAAACCAGCGACTCATAAGCTGCATGCTGATAGTAGGTAGGGTCTGGACTCCCTTTCTCCTGCTCGCCAATCTTATCCCCACTCATGGACACAGAAACATGCACAGATCTTTCCCCGCTTCCCTTCTCTCTCTCTCTCTCTCTCTCTCTCTCTCTCTCTCTCTCTCTCTCACACACACACACACACACACACACACACACTTCCCCACTTCCTCAGTCACACACACACACTCTATGCAAGGAGCCCACTGGTTCACTCCTAGGTAGTTTACAGTGCCAAACAGCTGGGAATTGGTAAAGGGGCCTGCAGACCATCTGTATGCATTGTACATGCAGCCCTGGCAAGGAGTGCCAGGCAAAGGAACTGGTTCCCTGTTGCTGGTGCCACTCACTAGGTGCTTCAGGTTGAAAGCAAGAGGCAACCAGTTGGTGTGCATGCCCCCTCTGCACCAAGGGCGCAGGAGAGAGAGTCCTTAGAGGCATAATGTAGAAAGAAAAAAGCTGCATGCAAAAACCGCATGACACTGCACTGTAACTGGAAGCCATGGTTGCTGGGAGAAACTACTACCTGATACTGACAAACAAAAATGGTAACAGCGGATAAATGTCTAACTACCACTTACATAATTCCCAAATTCTACTTTTCCTGGAATAGGCTTCAGGCAGCACAGAGTTGGCTATGAGGCTGTGGAGGGCATTTGCCAAAGAGACGATCTCCGTGGGTAAACATGGAACGAAAGCAGGAGGGAGGTATAGATCTGAGCCCCTGTGTGTATGTATGCAAGCAAAAATGCCCCAAGTGCTCTGAGTCTATATTCTATATTGGCCAAATCTACTTTCCAACAACACTCCATATAGCAGTTATCTTCACAATGGAGATGAGAGCACGGTCTGGCATCCAAGGAATGAACTCCATAGAAAATTCTTACAATCTCTGGCTTCTCTCTCTCAGCATCTGGCTCTTTATTTAGGACGAAAATGGCAGTACAGGCTGCAACAACCATCCCCTCATTAATCTGTGATAATATCTATGTTGTACAAGGGTTGTCACGTACAGCAAAGCAGACGACTTGGAATGGAGCTTTGGCGAAGCTTACCCAGATTTCTCAGGTGGGAGGCTCCCTGAGGTTAATACTCGTTCAAACAGGACTCTTGTATTATTATCCTCTATTTTAAAAAAAGTATTAAAAAAGAAAGATGAAAACAAGCTTTAAATATATATATTAAAAAAACTGGAAATTACAGGGGGGGGGGGGAGACACAATATCTTGACATAATTTCAATTCCTGTGAAAGATGAAAAACCCAGTTTGCGACCCCAATTTCATTATTGCTAAAGTAATCTCAGGGAGAAGAGACACATGGAGAAAAGGCTTTAGAAAAAGCTACGGAAGTCTCACTTCTACTCTGCAGAAGACACACCCACAAATTACAACTGCAGCTGAGAGGTAGGTATAAAAACACACACTAAAATGAATTAAAACAACCAGAACCATAAAATAAGAATTAAATACTCTGTTTAAAAATTGATGGCAGCAGCAGCAGCACCACACTTAAGTACTAAACAAGAAGCAGCTGCTTAGGACAATACTGGCCATTGGTTTTTTGTCCCCTTTGTGTTCTTGCAGGCTGTTGATTTTTCAATCTGAAGTTCTCACTCAAATTAACAGTCTATGGCAGGGGTCGGCAACCTGCGGCTCCGGAGCCGCATGCGGCTCTTTAACGCCTTTGCCGCGGCTCCGGGGCGGAGGCGAGGGGAGGAGGCGCATTTTCCGCAAAGCCATTTCCGAGCTAGAGAGGAGACGGGGTTGCGAGCTAACCCCTCCCACACTCCACTCGCGGGGGCTGGCCTTTTGCCCCCGCGAGAACAGGGGAATCCCCGGGCGTCCCTGCAACCCTGCCCGCCAATCGGCGGGGCCGGGGAGGCGTGGCCTAGCCCATTTAAGGCCAGGCATGACCGGGGACCGCCCTCTTTGCCCCGTTCCAGCTCGCACCCTCTCCCTTCCTTCCCCTCGCGGTGTGTGGGATTCCACTCCCGGCAGTTCTTCTCTGCCGTCCTCGCTGCTTTCCTCCCCCCCGCTTTTCTCCCTCTCTAGCCTCCTCTAGGCGTGGGTTGAAGCTGCGGCGGCCATTTCTTTAAAGGGCACCGATAAGGGAAAATCGTCGGCGCCATCTTTGTGGGCGCACGTGGGAGTCGCGGGAGCGGCCATTTTGGTTGAGGGCTGTAAGCAGGCTGCATTGAAAGGGGGCATGTAAGCTGGTCACTGTTTTGAAGGGGAGTGAAGAACACACACTCAAAAAAAGGTAACTTGTTAATTTAACGTTTATTTCTATGAGGAGGAGTAATTCTGAGGGGTCAAACAAAAAAATAATAAAAAAGTGTCAAAAAAAGTTATTTTAAAATGACGAGGATGACATTGGGCCCTCATTATTAATTATTATTTACATCAGGCACTGATTATGATTTATGGTACACTGGGGCCCTGATTAATTTTCTATGGCATTTTGGGGCATTGATTATTGGACATAGCAAATTTTGCTATGGGGCCCTCTGATTTCTAGTTACGTCCCTCTTTTGGACCCCCGATAGGCCAGCCATGGATAAAGGCAAGAAAAGAAAAATTTCTGAAGAAAACAGAATGTTTAATGATACATGGACAGAATCATTTGCCTTCTCTACTGACAAGACTGGTTTACCAGTATGCTTAATATATGGTGAGAAATTTGCAAACAACAAAAAGTCAAATATTGCAAGACATTTCCACAATAAACACACAGCCTTTGCTGAAAAATATCCAGATGGAGATGAGAGACGAAAAGCCATTGCAGAACTTATGAGGAAGGTTGATAGGAGCAAAAATAATTTCAAGAATTGGGTGAAGTCTGCAAATTCTACAACATATGCTAGTTTTGTAGCCGCTCAGGAAATAGTCAAGCACAGTAAGCCGTTCACAGTGTTATATTTGTTTTAAATGTCGCAATGGTTTTGCGGCTCCCAGTTGTTGTTTTTTCTTCGGAAACGGGTCCAAGTGGCTCTTTTTGTCTTAAAGGTTGCAGACCCCTGGTCTATGGACTGGATCTGAGTTTCCTGCCTGCAAACAGCAAGACTCCATCCATACACAAAATGTTCCTTGAAAGGTGGTGGTGATGATTTTCACCAGTTGCCCCTTTCCCTTTCACCAATTGCCCCATACCTCCTGTGTTCCTCTGGAGGTTGCTACAAACCTCCAGAACAGATTTTCAGAGGGCTGCAGAGGGAAGAAGGAAAGCCCTGGCCACCTTCCCAAAAAGCAAGTGGAACTCCTCACAGCACAAGTCCGAAGCTAACCCAGTTGGAGAACAGTCGTGAGATTTGACTGTTCTCAGGTGTTTGCTTTTAATTTCACCCCCCCAACCCTCCAGAGGAGAATTTTGATATTGTGGAGGACTTCAGGAAAGAGGAGAGCAAGGGGAGTAGAAATCCACTCATGCAATGTTGGGTGTCTCCCACTATCATCCTGATTTTACTGATGGAGAGAAGAGCTGGGGAAATAGCAGCCTGCCTACAATTACTACTGAGTGGGGAGAAATTTGAATTGAAGGTTCTCGGCTCACATTCTTAGCCACAATTCTACACAAATTATCTACATATAAGCTATACATTACGATGCATCAACATCCATCCACACACTCTTGAAGTCAGTTTTCCCCAACACATTATTGGCTAAAGACCTGACAAAGCAAGCAGTATGCAAAACAATGAGGAGTGAAGTCCCATCTGCTCACTGATGATATAATATGGAGGGATGCCACCAATATCAGTGGTAAACGAATTCTGAATTTTCACAGGTCCGTTCCAAACAAACTGCTCAATTTCAGGTCTTGAAAAAAGTTATAATCCCAGAGTCCAGTGTAATGAATTATCCCAGCTCCCAGAACTTACCATTGAGATGAGAAAGATAATCAATATATGCCAAGACGTATTCTGGAATGTCTCCATATTTCTTTAGCCCCAACTCAAAAATCTTAAAGGCCACTGACTTGTCCTGCAGATTTCAAAACGTTATTAGTTGTAGACAGAAGAATCCAGAGGCTGAAGCAAAAGTTTCATTCACTGTGTTGCAATAATACCTTGCTGCAATAATACTCCATCAGAGCAGCCGTAACATAGACATGATGACGGGTCCGGGCATCTTCTCGTGCCTTCTTAAATATCATCCTGCCTGATTTTATGCCCTCTGCTCGCCTTGCAAACTTCATATACTGAATATATACCTGAAACATATAGGTGGAAAAGGTAGGATCACCTTTTCGAAGTCAACACCATATTAAAGACATGGCTTCTAAACCATAGTTGTGACTCTTGATTTGTTTCAAATGAGACAAAACATGAGCCCAGGTCTGAATACCACCCTAAGCCAAACCATGGTTAGTTCTAAGTAGGGCCACAGCAGCAGAACCAGCGGAGGTGCAAAGAGGCCACACATTCCCCCCTCTAAGCAACAGAATGCTTGCTCATTCCTAAGTTTGGCTTGCTGTTATTTGTGAGCAAGGCCATTCTTATTGTCAACAACAGTTCTGCTCATAATTATTTTCAATTAAGTGGAAGGTTGGAAACAGATTACAACATGAAATCTTTCAAATTTTACCAAGTCACAAATTATACACCTCAGATATGGCAAAACAGCTGAATAAAGTACCAAAAAAAATTGGAAGAAAAAAGGCAACTGATAACAAAAATTGAAAATGTGACTGACATTATCTATACGTTTTCAACTGGAATACTTTAGGAACTGACCAAAGAGAAATACACAACTTTTTATCCTATACAGTGGTACCTCAGGTTATATACGCTTCAGGTTACAGACTCCACTAACCCAGAAATATTACCTCAGGTTAAGAACTTTGCTTCAAGATGAGAACAGAAATCGTGCTCCAGCGGCGCAGCAGCAGCAGGAAGCCCCATTAGCTAAAGTGGTGCTTCAGGTTAAGAACAGTTTCAGGTTAAGAACGGACCTCCGGAACGAATTAAGTACTTAACCCGAGGTACCACTGTAGTCATCTCAACAAGGTGAAACAATGAAGACTAAACATACCAAAGTGGGATCAATATCTTCAATAGCTAAGAGCCGATTATATATGCTGTGCACCTTCTCATATTTCATCCGACTCTGAAAAAATACAAAAAAGCCCATGTTTAGTTTAACTAGTTTATGCTCAAAATTATTACCAGACCTGCTTATTTGAATTTGCCAAGATTAAGTTCTCCAATCAAGATTATGCACAAGAAAGAAGAAGCTGGTTGAACTGGAGATTGAAAGAATTTCACCTAAGGACTCACCTCTTCATAATCTGCATATGCAAAATAAAGAAGCATGTTCTTTTTTAGTAAAGTGCTGATTGCTCGTTCATAAATATTTGCAGCTTCATCACTAAACAGTTTAGCATTGTTCATGTCCTGGAATCGAGAAAATATGTGAAAATCAACTAACTGTAGGACTAGTATGAAAAATAAAGAGAGTTTTCAGTTCTGTGCTCATTAACAGCTCTACAGGAATATTGTAAACCCAAGTGGGTTGCCTTGTAGCAAGAACTCAGGAGCTACAATAATGGATCTTATTAGAAACATGCAATTTCACTTCACATGCTAATTGCAAAAATTGAATATAGTTTAGCAACATGGTAAGTTCAGAATACTTAATTACTTTTATGGACTTGGTATTTTTATTTTCTATTTTAAAGATCTCCCACAATTTAAAAATGGGATGATATATTTTTGCTTATGATCCCATACAACTTTGATAGAATTCACCACTTCATTGTCAAATAACAAGGTCCCACAAAACAAACAAATGAAAACATAGGCTGGATCCAGATTAAATTAGCTGAATTTAGTCGTCACTGAAATTGTGACTTGACTTAATCATGACTAACTTCACACGGATCTCAATGGACCCAAGTTCAACTTACTTAGTTTAGTACCAACTATAGATATGTTTAAATGCTGTACATAAAATGCAGGATTTCTTACTGTCTTCTCTTACCCCTTTCTCAGCTAGTAGTTTGCTGGATTGCTCGAGATATTGTGCAGCTTCGTACCAAATATCTGGATGATGTCCCAGCACCAGCAGGCATTGTTCATATGCAAACATCACTATGGGAAGACATTGAAACAAGATAAATTCCCAGTGGGTGGAACCTTACAAATTGAATCACTGATGCATTTCTACCAATGATTCACAAATGTAACCAAAAATGCAGGTCTCTTAAAGAGCCAGCCACATGATCTCAAGAGCCGCCCTCTTCAATTCTATGCCCTATCAACATCTTTAGAGATTTCCAGACATATAATTCCTGACCCCTCTCCAGCTAATAAAATGCTGACTTTGAAACTGTTGGTGGTCAAAAAAAGGCTGAGGACCAAAATGATGTTCTCTTTATAAGATTCCAGATGTTTTTGCACCCTGAGCCATGGGAGCTTATGACTACAGTTTCAAGAGGCACCAACAGGTTCCTTTTGCAAATTGTGTACCTATGGAGTGCTAGGAATATCTAAGTATAAACTTTTCTTTCTGGAGAAAAGCAAAGTGCAACGAAGCCCACTGCAATCAATGGGATTTAAGTACACAGTCCAGGCAGCTAGGTTTGTATATTTTGTAAGAGTCCTGCACCCCAAAGTAACATCAGCACAACTTAATTACTATGGTGATCTTTGCACTATTTCTAAGGAGCACAACAAAAATGTACAGTCACCTCTCTTTGTTATAAGGGTTTGGTCTTCAGTACGTAGAGGGTTGCTCTTTTCCCACTGAATATATTTCTTCCACATGTCTACCTGCTGAGCTTCTTGGGGAGTATTTTGGGGTGGGACCGAAGGAGCATTGCGGTCCAGACCTTTCATCACAGTTTCATATTCCTGAAGAGAAAGGAAGAAACAGAGAAGAGGTTTCATTAAGGTGGGCTTCGAAACAAAACTTTATATTTAAAGTTACTCCTTTTATCAACTCAACTTAGTAATCTGCTGCAGCTCAAGCATGCAACAAATATTCATGCTGTATTAAATCAAGACAAAAGGGGAACAAAACAGCCGGGAGCTTGTACCTTAGCCACACGTCTAGCGTTCATATAATCTCTACTGCGATCTTCAATCATTTTCTTAGCTAAGTGGATGTTTATTCCCTGGAAGACAGAAAACAAGAAGTGAAGCCCTGCCCAGGACCACTGTAGGCTTGCAATCCCATGCATGCTTCCTCATTTGTAAGCATCATGGAACTCGCTGAGACTTAGAAAGCATTAATCAACATAGAATTGCACTGGAAAGCTGTCACTTCGTACTTATACCCAAGTAAGTGGTGAAATAAAAGCTGGGCTGCTGTGGGGGTTTCTGAATGCACAGCACCCCTGTGTGGGAAAGGGAGGACTCCCAGGAACATTGAAGGGGGAACTAGCTGCCTGCTGCTGCCCAGGGGGATTCCTGAGCTTTCTTGCCTCTGGAAGCCCTGACTTGGCAGCTCCCAGCAACACCTGAAACTTCACTCCCAGCTGGGCTGGTGGAATAAAAGCTGGGCTCCCTTTGGGAAGAGCCACTTCAGTGGGAGAGCAAAGGCAAGGGATGCCCCCTTAACGCTGTCTGCTGTGGGGTCGGCCTTACTCTGACTGTTTTTAATTGTTTTATCTTTTAAGTGTTTGGGCTTTTTTATTTATAGCACCAATCCTGGCCTGACTACACTAGCTGCCAATTGGTTTCTGGGCCCAATTCAAAGTGCTTGTTTTGACCTATAAAGCCTTAAATCAGGCTTCCTCAAACTCGGCCCTCCAGATGTTTTTTTGGCCTACAACTCCCATGATCCCTAGCTAGCAGGACCAGTGGTCAGGGATGATGGGAATTGTAGTCTCAAAAACATCTGGAGGGTCGAGTTTAAGGAAGCCTGCCTTGAATGGCTGAAGACCAGAATACCTCAAGGACTGCCTCTGCCCATATGAACTGACCCAGCCCTTGCAATCATCACCTGAGGCCCTTCTTTGTGTGCTTCCTCCACAAGAGGTCTGGAGGATGGAACTTGAGAACAGGCTTTTTCTGCAGTGGATCCCTGTTTTTGGGATGCTGTCCCCACAAAGGCTTGCCTGGCACCTTCATTACGTATCTTTAGGCACGTGCCGGAAACATTCTTCTTCTCCCAGGCCTTTGGCTGATTAAGCAATCTATGACCTTTTCAACAATGTGCGTGGAGGGGTTATTGTTCTTATGTTATGTACAATTTTATTCTACAATTTTATTCTGCTAGACAAAATGGGAAAACACTTGTCATTTGGATTAGGGTCCTGCTCAAAGAGGGTAAAGTTGCTGTTTCAGTAGGAGGCAATCCTATGTTCTGCAGCCCACTGGTATTAAGCATATACAATCATAGAATTTTATAGTTGGAAGAGATGCCAAGGGTCATCTAGTCCAACCCCCCGCAATGCAGGAATCCCAATTAAAGTACCCATGAAATGATAGGCACAGGTCTCCCAAGTCAGTGCACTGGAGCTCCTCGCTCTCTTGTTCCTGGAACTGGGAGATGGTCCTTCCCACTGTACAAAGAACACCATCAGATGAAGAATCTAAAGATGGCTGGAGGACCCAGCATCCTTAAGGCAATGGGAGTCGCCTCATCCACCTAGAATTGGGGCAAAAGTGTACCGGCAAACAAACAAAAAGCCCCAGCAATTTTGAGAGGCAGGTTTGTGCTGCTTACAGAAGAAGACTTTATTGTCCTGTTCCTTCTGTCCACCCTTCACAATGTTTTTCAGAGGTCTACACTTGCAATAGAAAGGGGCTTGCAGAGAGCCTATTCAAGTAACCTCACTGCTGCAGGTCGAGGAAAATAGCTAAATCTTGTTTAAACACCGGGCATCTTTTTATTTACCTCTTCATATTTGTTATAATCTCGCCAGAGTTGCTCGATGTTGATCATTGGGTTCACACAGCCCCGTTGATATACCCTGCGCACAGCAGTTATCCTCTGGTTTTCGGCATAGGATCCTACTGCTTCACTAAATTGTGAGGCAAGACAGTAACATACCAGCAATTACATACTGCAACCTGTACGAATATTAACATTGCATTAATTAAGAGAGAAGGCAGATTTTTGTACTTACACGCCTTTCAAAAAATTGATGTAATCCACCCAGATCTAATGTAAAAATATACAGAATCAGAGCAGTGAACATTTAGTTTGTAGCTATAATCAAACACCACAAATAAATATTTAATGAGAAAAGAAACATACCTGGTACGACATTATTTCCATGCCAATTTTATCCAGAGCAAAGTCATATGCCTGAGCCATTTTTTCTCTGGAGGAAAACAGATACACTATTAGAGCCACATGGTAAAATTACTATTAAAATTACAAAAAGTACAGTTTTAAACTACAATCTTAATAAGCAGTGCCCAACCTAGTGATAACAGAACAAATTATGCAAGGAGGGAGCTGCAGATAAAAGATAAAAAGAGGTGGTAAGGGAGCATCTAGCTATTTTAGAGGAATTCAAATCTCCAGGGGTGAGAGAAGACCCAGGTAACTACTGACTGGTCAGCTTGAGGTCCTAGAACAGATAATGGTTGGTCTGTGAGGACTTAGAAAAGGATGCCAGATGAATCTCATTTCACTTGGTGGATCAGGGGAATACTGTGGACGTAATGTACCTTGATTTCAGTAAGGCTTGACAGTCCCCCATGATATTTTTGTGGAGAAGCTGGTAAAATGTGGGCTTGATGAGGTAAGTCTTAGGTGGATTTGTAGCTGGTTGACTTACCCAAAGCTCACTAATGGTTCCTTGTCACCCTTTTAATATTTTGAAAGAAATGCAATACATGCCTGTTTATATGACGGGATACTATCCTGTAAATGTTGCTCTTATTGTTCTTTCTCTGGGTTTATGCAGTTGGCACAGGATCCTAAATAACTGGTTTTGTTTTTAGTTGTACAACCCTTATTGTTGTTAAGCTTCTTACATGGGATGTGATTGGAAAAAATACTTAAAAGAGTACATAAAAATGGCACCAAGCATGGTTTGTTGTGGCACTGTGTTGCTCTGACTATAGAATTCTGTCCCTGAAAGTGCAGATGGTAAGAACTTACTTAGGTTTCTAGTGCCAAGTGAAAGCATACTTGTATTTCCTGGCTTTGGGAGGAAATTAGCAGAGTTTACCCAAAGTCTCAGGTTTATCCTGCACTGGCTATGTTTTACTGACAATTGGCCTCTTAGTGATTGTATTTTATTGCTGTTTTAGGTTTATGATGTAATTTTATATTATTTGAGAACTTGCCCTGTAATTGCTGTGTGTGATGCAGAGCAGTCTAGAAATTTCGTAACTAAATCAAATAAACAAAACTTGTCAGTGGGAGGGGAATCAGAAACGGCTGTGACAATTACGCCTTCTTTGGATTAGTAGATCAGTGGAAAAAAGCAACAGATCTTTCTGATATCTTGTGTAAGGCTGCTTCAGAAGTGCCACTTTGTCGGCATATCAACTGGAAGGACTCAAGAGGCATATATACAATGACAAAGAATACCATGTAGGAGTCAGTGCTGACCCAAATTTATGGCACTAGGCCATCTAGGACAACATTCTATGTTGGGTGTCCCCACATGACCCCCACTGGAGCCAACACTTTTAAATGTCCTGCTGAACCTTTCAGGCATCAGTTCCTGCCTTTACCAACCCCTGTTTTGGTGGAGGTTGCTTCACCTTGCTACATGGGCAGGTCTACACTGGCAGAAGTTGTCTAATTATTACTTTAAATGAAAAGCTAACTTGGGAGACTGTGATCCTGCTTCAGCATCCTTAACTGAAAAAGGAATTAGATTGCAATAAAAAAAGAAGCTAACACAAACAGCATTTACTTACTTATAACTAGGTAGCTTCCCTTTGGTTTCTCGCACATACGAAAGGTAGCACTTCCATAAGTCAATGTGTAAAACTTTCATAAGGCACCTCTGAAACAGCTATTCACAATGAAGAAAAACAACAACAGGAATCCATGAATAGATATCAGGAGGCACTTTGGAGCTTGAACAAACAAAGGTTCAGTCTGCATTCCTTTTAAGACAGACAGGCACAGTCTCAGGAATAACAGCCAAGTCTTAATGTAAAGGTAAGGATGCTGTCAAAACTCTGAAATGCATCCATCCAGTACGAGAACCTTGCAATACATGCACCTTCTGTTTGGCATAGTGGTGTACCTTTGTTTTGACATTGCCACTTTACACATATTGAAGCACAGATAAATTCCCTGAAAACCTCTGAATTACTGTGTGTAGGAGCAGTAAATAAACTTTGGATCACAGCTGAAAAGACTAAGTGGGTCTGGGAAATATGAGCATAACAGCAGATGAGCATACAAAGAGGAATGACTTTACTAAGTGGTTCATCCATTTATCTGAGTGGTTTTAAACCTGTTCTGGAGAGAGTTGCAGGGATTGAGGCAGGTAAAACTGCTGCTGCAAAGGAATGACCAGGAGCCTTAAAAGTGTGCTCCCAATTGTTCTTTGGTAAGTGGTGCTTTAAAAATTTCATAATAAATGCAAGCTCAACTGGGATTGGCTTCACTTGTGAGCTCCAGAATAGAGCTCCTGACTCTGAGTGCAGACAAAGCCTGTGGTAGAAACCTTTACAACCCCATCTTGAACTCAAACCAGGATTGGAATGAAAGAATAATCCTTTTCAGCTCCATCTTAAGTGAAAGTCAGGCTGCAAAGGAAGAAGGGAAGAATCAGGAGCACACTTCTGAGTCAGCTTTGATTCTTCCTTTGAAATCTGAATCATCCAGTGTCATATATAACATCAGGTGATTGACAGGTAGGCATTCCTTCTACCTGTAAAAAGTGGCCCATGGAGGGCAGACCAAAGCCAGCTTCCGAGGCTTGTAGTTTGGGCTGCTCCTAGATCTATCATGTCACTGAACGCAGAGGTGGCCTCAGTGGCACAGAGTGCTTTTTATCTGCTGAAGGTGACATATCAACTGCAATCTTACCTAGACAGCTGTGCTTTGCTAACCTCCCATTTGGATTACTGCAATATGTGAGGCTGCTTTGAAAAATTCTGCAAGATCACAAACTGGGAATGGTGATTCTGATCATACTATGCCAGTACTTTGCCATCTACACTAGCTTCCAGTCCATTTCCAGGCTTGATTCATAACACTGCTGTAAAACTTTGAGGTCCTAAGTGGCTTGGGGCCTGGTTACCTGAGGGATTCCCTCCACCCATTCTTACCTGCCTGGATCCTATAATCTTCTTCAGAGACTTTTCCCAGAATGCCCCTCGCCAAGTGAGTGAAGCAGCCTCATGTGATATAGTGAATGAAATGGCCTTTTCAAAGGTGGCTTCCCCACTGTGGAACGTCCCTTCCCTTCACGAGGGCAAAAATACAGACTCAATTCATACTTAATGGTAGTTCCCTTATGAGTGCCACAAGAATGTGAGCTTGCAGACTGGCATCACTCACACAGAGGCAGTATCTGGCATCTCCGCGTGGGAAATGTTTGTGTAGTTGATACAATTTGCATGAGTGTAGTACAGGTACCCCCAACCATCGGCCCTACAGATGTTTTGGATTACAATTCCCATCATCCCTGACCACTGGTCCTGTTAGTAGGGATCATGGGAGTTGTAGGCCAAAACATCTGGAGGGCTGCAGACTGGGGATGCCTGGTGTAGTATCTTGAAAAAGACTTGCCAGATTGCATTAACTGTGGTGGCCACATAGACAGCACCCATATGGAGGGCAGAGAACCCCATGTGGTTCTCACAAATGGCACCTGCATGTAAGTGGTTTTGAAGTCACAAGGCTAGGGGCGGCCTAACCTCTTTTTGAGGTACTCACGTGGGAGCCGCCACTAGGCCATGGCCCCAAAACCTTCTTGTGGAAAATGGGTCTTCAGGCAGATGTTAGAAATGGGAAGGGGTGTGTGTCTCTTCCTCTTTCCAAGTTTCTTGCCTTTTGCCACAAAGTGGCAGACACTGGAGGCAGTTTATACTTAATTTCCGAGCCAAATGCTAAGACAAATTAGCTGTTTGCAAGCTTAAGACTGACTTCTCCACAAGGGAGAATAGATGATCCATGTATTTATTCTTCCTTTCAAATCTATTTAAAATATAGGCCATACTTATACACTCACCTTTTCTACTTTGTCATAGTTTTTTGCTTTTATCTGTAAAACAAACAAAACTCAAATGGTTAGGTCAATCTTGCACTAAAGAATTAAAAGCATTCTACATTATTATTATAAGTCAGGATGGGGAACCTCCAGCTCGTGGTCTCTTAAGACTCCTTTGGGCTCCTCCCTACACAGGCACTGCTCAGCTAACCCTCCTCAACTGGTTTTGTCTGGAATGTGTCCTTCAATAGCGACTAATAGTTTAGGCGTGTGTATGCATTCCTGGCTTGTGTGTGGCTGATACGTAGCCTACTGCACCAAGTTAAGAATTTCATTTGTTGCCCCACACTTTTGCCTCTCCCCACTGCCCCTTCGAGCACTGGCCTGCCACCTCCAGAGATTGCCTATGAGAATGTAGTCCTTGGGGTGAGGGTTCTGCACCCTGATCTAGCTTCAGTAGCTTTGGTGTTCTAGGACTTCCATTTCATCATTAACTGCAAAATATTCTTCAAATAGATGAATCCCACACCGCCACCTTTTTAAAGGATAATACTGCTTTCCCTGAAACAACTGGAACTCTTCTTACGAACAAGACATAAAATATTTACATACTAAAAACCCTTTATGTGCATTTCATTCGGTATGGAGTTGGTTTTGATAACATTTATGTATGTCTAGCTATGTGTTTTGATGCAATACGTCTTGCACAAGCAGCCACCGAAGCTTATCAAAAAAGAATGCTTTACCTAAAGCTTACAGGGAACTCTGTCCTCCTGCAGTAGTTTTCAAACTTTGTTTCCCAAGAACAGAGTGATTGCTCTGAATGGTTTCCTCCATGAAGTAGGTTTTCCATTACTGGTTTTCCCCAGCTGCAGAGCATAATTTCAGTGGTCATAGAACAACTGTGATTATGTCTAAAAGGCCTAGCTGGTGTTAAGTTTCCAACAGATGGGATTTTCTTAGCAGACAAATGTACATGGAATGGATTCCCTGAAGAAACAAAATTTGAAAGCCACTATTTGGGTGCTTTATTTTTTCTCCAGGTGACACTGTGGTCATATTAGTGATAAGCTTCCAAACAAGGTACATATTATATAGTGAGGGTCGCATGCACCCTGCAGTTGTGGGCTTCCATTCCACAGTGCAGGTGAACAATAACACATTGCTATGCACTGTCCAATTTAGCCACAATTCCAATACTGTCTCTTTGGAAGAGAGGACTCTCTCCTTATTTGCTTCCAAGCACTAGTTCCTTCTGTGAAGTAGTTAAATAATAATAATTTAGAATCAGGACTCAAAAGCAGACCATGGGGACTGAAATCCAATCAAAGAGCAGCTTGGATATTACTTAGGTAAGAATAGGGTGCCCAAGTCTCCGGCATTTGTGCAATGTCACATCTGAAACAAAGGTTCTGCAGTGAAGCCTGCACTATCTGAAGCAAAGGCTACATTGTAGATGGAACACAGCTGTAAATCAGGGCTGGGCAACCTTTTTATACCCACCGCCCACTAATGCATCTTTCTTGATGTTAAAATTTCCTTACCGCCCACCAGTGCTCTATGGAAGGAGGATTCAACTTGTGCTGTAGAACCCCCTACTGCCCACCTAGAATCCTGAAACGCCCACTAGTGGGTGGTAGGGACCAGGTTGACAACCCCTGCTGTAAATGAATATGAAGCACTAGGAACTTATGCAGCCTGCTCCTGATCAGCAATGAAATGTTCAAAGTCACTGTAAGTGCTTGTATTTTTTCACCCATGTCTCTGCATTCCAACTCAGTCTGCAAAGATCCCCATGAGTTGGTAAGTATAAACTTTGCTTTACATATCTGATTTCTAAAGTACATCTACAGAGCTGCAATATTCAGAATCAGTAGGTGCACTGTTTCAGTTCTTCTGATCATCATAGTCCAGACATGTGGGGTGCTTCTGTCTGTACTACCACTGACGGGCAAAGCTGGCACAAAACCAAGAGGGGCTGCAAAGTCTCTATTGAGCTTCACTGTGGGGTGCTGCATAGCATAACCCTGTTCACTAAATGGCTTACAAGGGTAGATGTCTAATCCAGCATCAGAAGGGAAGAGTGCTTATCCTTGAGAGACAAGGAGAAGAGAAATAGCAAAAGGTTCATTAAATGGAAGGGTGTTGCTGTGGAAGGAAGGAGGAACTTTGATGATTTCTCCAGTTTGCATGTGGGATTAGAGCACAAGAATCTACCCTATACAGAATCAGACCACACACTGATTGGCATTGATTTCCCATGTTTGTAGCAAGACGCTGAAGATGCTTGGGGATTGATCCTGTGACACTTTGCATGTTCTATGTTCTAGACCCATGGTTCCCAACATGGGGCACACGCCCCACGGAGGGCAATTTGATTTTTAAGGGGGGCAATTCGAGAATGAGTTATTAATAGTGAATGGCCTTTTAGGCTTCCTCCACGTGAATAGGAGTTCACTTTTTGAATAAGAAGAATTATATGTCAAGACGGGGGGGAGATCAGAATTTTAGAGATGCTTATGTGGGTCATGGCCAAAAAAAGGTTGGGAACCACTGTTCTAGATGCTAGATGAATGACTCCCTGCTATAGTGATATAGCCACAGAATACTCATCCTCTGCCATTAATCTTTTAAAAACAAAGAATTAAACTTAAAAACAGTTTATAAAATGGTGCATGTAGCAGCACCAGAGATTTCTATCACTCACTGGACAGGTAGGCACTGTTTTGTACCAATGACACTAGTTAAAATATCTTCCACACTGTATTCTCAATTTCATTGCTAGCTGGGGGAAGAATAGGCTTTCCCCAGTAACAAGTATTTGTCCACCACACAATCACCAGCTGCACATTTCTTCCTACAAATAAGGAGCTGTAAAGGCCCAAAACTTGCATGTCTTTCCTTGTGACATTTTCCATGCTGAATGTTTTCAACAGAGAAAGTAGAAAAGCCTTAGATTTCAACTGTCCATTTTAAATTAAATCCTTGCTCATTCTTGAGCAAGAGAGGCTGAATTAAGATGTGAAAAAAGAAAATAACTCAAGGAAGCATAAATTCTAACTCTCTTGCATCCAATTTACAGGGGCACAAAAAGATATCATTCACTGTTTTTTTATATCTCTCTCTCTCTGGAACAAGGTGGAAGACAACAGGCCATTGACATGAATGGTAGTTGTGCAAGACCATAGCAAGACACTGTTTTAAGACACACAGTGTCTCATATTACAGAAGTCCCTTTGTGTCTAACAGGCTTTGTAAGCCTCAGTGTGATTATACAATATACCCTTATACACCCCAAAATTTTCATTTTACGACCATAGCTGAGGCCAGTACAAATGTACCATATTTTTCGTCCCATAGGACGCACCTAGTTTTTTTGGGGGGGAATAAAGGGGAAAAAATTCCCTTTATTTTCCCCCCAAAAGCAGGTCGGGGAAACCGAACCAGGTCGAGGAACAGCAGGATGGCGGTGCTGCGCCTCCCTGCTGTCCCCCGAGCTTGTGGGGCTGGCCGATGTCTGCCCGGCGCAAGGGGCGCTCTGCTTTCAGGGCGCCCGACGCTCTGGGAAGCAGGCTGCTATCCGCAGCCTAGACATCCCTGCGGGAACTCCCGCAGGGCTGCTTAGGCTGCGGAGGTGTTCCCGAAGCGCCGGGCACTCTGCTTTCAGGGCGCCCGACGCTCTGGGAAGCAGGCTGCTATCCGCAGCCTAGACATCCCTGCGGGAACTCCCGCAGGGCTGCTTAGGCTGCGGAGGTGTTCCCGAAGCGCCGGGCACTCTGCTTTCAGGGCGCCCGACGCTCTGGGAAGCAGGCTGCTATCCGCAGCCTAGACATCCCTGTGGGACCTCCCGCAGGGCTGCCTAGCCTGCGGATGTGTTCCTGAAGCCTGGAGAGCGAGAGGGGTCGGTGCGCACCGACCCCCCTCGCTCTCCAAGCTCCAGCAAAAGCCTGCATTCGCCCCATAGGACGCACCCAGATTTCCCCTTCATTTTGGGAGGGGAAAAAGTGCGTCCTATAGGGCGAAAAATACGGTATTTCTTATGAACATATATTACACTAATATTTAGTTGACGCATAAATGAGGGTATGCTATTTTTACCATTGAATTCCTTTGGTCTTTATAAACATGTCAGCTTTTATGTCATTATATATGAAAACTTTTCTATTTCCACTTTCTCATGTTTCAAACAGTGGAATAAGAAATATGTCTCATTCCACTGTTTAAAAATGCTTGTGGCAAAATGACCTGGTTCGGATGATTAAGATTTCTGCCTGTACGTACAATCCTTTTACAGTGAGCCATGATTAAATCAAGAAGTCTTCAGCCACTGCTTCCCATTTCATCCCAAACAGGAAACTATGGTTACCAGCTTTGGAACAAAACAGGATCATAAACCAATTTTTAACTTGGCTTGCTCCACTGAACACTTCCTAATTTAATCATGGTTCACTGTTAAAAAGCTTTGTGTGTGGGAGAAAAGATTTCTGCATATTCCAGCCAACGTAGAACAACCAAATGTAGCCATTTTTTTTTTAGTGTTCATTTTTTAATACATCACTAGAGTTAGTATAACACTTCAGACAGCTTATGAAAAAGGAATGAAGGATGCACCTACCAATGTCATGATAACTAAACTGAACCATCTTATCTGTCTTCTAATTATCAGATTCTGGGAACAAGAAACAGGAGCAGGACAGCTCTGTCTTGCAATGGCTAGCAGCTGCCTTGTGGATTTTTGGCCCCACCCCCAAACAGTAAAACCTGTATTACAAGCTGCTTTTGAAATTCTTTTCAGCTCCTAAAAGAGTCTGCCAGGAGGCATGGGAAGCTACTGTTTGAGAAATAGTTCACTGACTAGTTTAGATACCTTATTTTAAGCCCTGAAGACAGAGGTGTTGTTTTGCTAACAACACCCCCCTCCTCATGTTATTAAAGCTATTCTGTAAAACTTAAAGGCAGCAGGAGTTTGATTACAAACTAACCAATATCTTAGCACCGAGTCTATAGATCATTGTTAACAAAGAGAAGATGCAGGTTCCTTTTGTTCAACATTATATTGGTTCCATCTCTTTGTTACTACAGAAATGTATTTGAGGCTAGATTTGCTAGACATGGCTTCTAATATTTAGCTAAATAGGTCAGGACTCAAATGGCTGTACCATTTTCTGCTTACACATTGGGGCTTTGTAAAATATATATACTGTACCTCCTTCCCGCACTGTCACCTCCCACCTCCCATGTTGCTCCTGAAGCTGCCCAGAGCAGAAGTCAATGTGGCGAAAAGTAAGAAGCACAAAAAGTAAGAAACAAGAACATATTATTTATATTTAGGAAGGTATTGTGATAGAAAGTCTGCCGTCTCAGGAAACAAAGAATTACTAAAGAGATCATGGCAAATTTTAGTGGAATGACAGTGGTTAGGGAAGAAGGTGGAGAGAGAAAATCCTCCATCAGAGATTTGGATACTTTTTTTTATTATTATTTTAACATGTCAGGAAAGTTATATTTGGATCCTTGAAAAGAAAATGAATTAGCAACTGTATCTGAAGCAACTAAAAAGCTGCTTTATGTAAAAATGAAACGCTATAATTAAAGGTAAACTTGTGGATCTAGATGTAACAAACTTTGCTCCCTGCTCGTAGTCTGAGTTACCTTCTTAATTATTCTTATTGCTTACTAATATTAATCCGGATAGGAAACAAAGTACTACAGAAAAGCCCCGATAAAATAAATATGATAAATTAAGAATGATCAACACAGCCAGAGAAAAAATTGAAAGCAGTGTTAATCCACAGAAAGAAAATTCAAATACATTTCAGGTATGCTTTGCATCCAGGGATAATATTATTAATTATAAGTGCAGGTATTTCCATGTGACCTGCTTGAAACGTATTCAAAATATGCAAGGTTTTCCTGTGCAAGTTTATATGTGTATATTCAGAAACAAGTCCCATAGATCAGGATGCAAAAGATAGCAGCCTCGCAGAACCAATTACAATGCATACATCTCAAGAAAAGCTGAACGAATGTTCTAGTGTTCCTCTTCTTTAGGCTCATGTTGATACTAGAATAAATAAGGATAGTATGTAAACTGTGTTCACCTTGCGGCCTGAATCCATTCTTGGCACAGGCATATAAGCATCTGTTCTGGGGGAAAACCTTATTCTAAAAAAAAAAAAAAAGTTCAGAAATTTGATTACATTTTTTCCCAAACTAACTGCAATTCTGATAAATTATTAGACCTAGTTTTAGACACCTTTTGACAATTCACACTCAATCAGATTCATTGAGTTTATCAATGGAAATCAATTTCAGGCTACATGCAGAGAGAGTCTGTTTTGATACACAGAAAATTTGAGGGAAATATAGCATTTCTTCCAACAACAGCCTCTGAGACGTATTAAAGATGACTTCTTTAGGACTACGTGCAATCTTTTTTTAAAAAAATGCAATGCAATCCAATAATGTAAGTTGTGAATACAGTGAATGTGTATATCATAAAAGTACACCTGCCACATAGCTGGGATTGCTTTGACTTCCCGTTGAGTGGCTGCTACATAAATGGGTGAACTGAGCCTCTATATTTTGTTTTCAAATATTAACGTGTTACTGAAAGTCAGGATCCATAAGACTTGGATATGCCCAGTACAATTTGGCTTCTTCCTTTGAACAGCAGACCTGCATTCTATGAAGCTCTTGAAAATCTAGTCATATTTACAGTTTGAAATCAGTTGGCCATGAAGAACAGGCCTATTGGACAAGCAAAAAAAGTGGCAGAGCAAAAATATGGTGGTAAAATCAGCAATCATAAATTTTAAGACAACTGCAACCGTTTGTCAGAGGTTAGCCACTGGCTGTGCTGTGCCGTTTGCTTATGTCAAAAAGTTAGGCTCTTTCTCTGCTTCATCTGTAAAAAACTTTGAAACGGAAGTTTTGGAAACTGCTTTGAGGTGTTTTAACCATCAAGTGGCATATGAATTTTAATGGAATAATAAAAGGTTAAAAGTTAATCCTTGATGAAAATCTTGCTTGCAGCTTACGAAGGATAGTTGGGATGGTAGGACATTTTGGTTCACAGGCTAAGAGAGTAAGAACACAAATATACTTATGTATTACTAGTGTATCAGTTGTTCCATGCAGAAAATCAAAGCCATGTAAACTGGCTTTCCCAGCATTCGTGCTACCTGGAGGTTCCGCAGAGCATCACTATAAGGAAACACACAGCACTGTTGCTAGTCTGTGAACATGGCCACTGTTTTACCACCTGAAGAGCTGAGCTTGCACTTGGCCTTTTAAGAGTTTCTTTCTAGCCCTGTCAGAAAACAATGATCTGAAGGCGCATGATGCAGAAACCTCACTGAAGCCAAGTCTGTTTGCTTCTGGTCAGCATCTTGAGGAGGAGACGATATAGGAACCCATGTATGGCGAGTTCCATAGTGGGGGGAAAGGGAGGGGGCTGATGTAAATAAATTTCTAGCAGAATATTTAAGACTCATATATGATAGTCTGAATAAGCAGTTTTGTTTTCCGGTGAACAGATAAGAAGAGACAGGGGAGTATCCAAAAAGGAGGTTTTGTGTTCCACTGAACATTTGAGGAAGATGAGATGGTTCTATCTCACTAGCACCGACAAAATCCCACAAGTCTTATTGGTCTTCCACAACTTCGCCATGGTACTGCTTTGCAATTTGAAACCCACTAGATCGCTGGATGCAGTACTTCCAAAGCAATGTACTTCCAACTATGTTTAGCTAACAAAGGCAATAGACTAAATAGATTTTCTGTCCTTGTTAAGACTATCAATCCCTCAGCGCTCGTGAACCCAAAAGGATCCCATAAAGCTTTGAAGACATACTCATCCACTTTGAAAGCTATTCAGTCAATAGCCTAATTGGCTACCAATATAGGAAGTTGGCTTATTAGCCACTGACATGATTTTTGCTATGTGTCCTTCCCCACCATTTTCTGATTAGAATTTCGCAGAGTTGGAGCCAGAAAATGGGAGTAAGAGTACCACTGAGTCTCAATTCATACCAAAGAGCACAGAACTCTGCATAATAATCTCTATAACACTAGCTGTGATAACAGCAACTCCTTCCCAATTGCTGTTGCTTTTCCAAAGCCAGCTGAATTGTTTTCAGTGATGAATGGTTTAATTGACCCAGGATGTCTTCATTCTTAGCAGTTTTCAGCTTTCTGTAATATTGATTTTCATTTGGGAGTTGCAGCTCAAGTACAAAATCAAGAACATCAGCACTCTGGTTATGACTCATTGTCTTGAAATATTTTTCAGTCTCTTCACCCATGCACAGTGTAAAAAAATATGTACTTGGCTGTATGACAAGAACCATCTGAAATTTGACTGATGAATGTCACTTGAGTTTGAGACTTCATTTGGCCTGGCTAGAGTGCTGGCTACAAGCCATGATTTGGCAGAGTGGTTCTTTCATTCCTCTCAATAAGAACCAAGAAACTAAAAACTGTCAACCCACTTGCAATGGTCACTGTAGGATCCTATTTTGTTTCTTATCTTCTTCAATGTGTGTATGACGATTCTGGCCCGCTTTCAAGTGTGGGAAAGATAATCGAGAGCACATTTCACCAGTGCTCCAGTGTCTGAACTACTCTTTTTGGGCACAATCACAATTCAAGCTGATTACTGTCAAGTCTTAAATAATCCAGGACAGCATTTAATTGACTATACTCCCAGATAATTTTGGATGTCTTTCAGTAGCTGGGAATAGGTTGGTATGAGAATCTGCATAAATATCACAGTAAAATGTGTCCCTTTCAGGGAACAATAGAATTATTATCAAAGGAACAATGATTAGTAGACAGAGATAGGATAGTAGTAGGATAAAGTTATGACAAGTTTCTAAGTACTTTATGGAGAGTTAATGAAAACCAATAATTTTCTCTACTGCAAGTTTTAAAAAGAAAAACCACCAAAAAATTATGCAACTAACATAGCACACTTGTTTATGAACTTGGCAAACAACTGTTATTCTGCATTCTCTACATTATGGTAGAGTAATGGTTATAAGTTATGGTTTGGCTGTTTTGGAAAAGTCTTCTCAGAAGCATTTTCATTGCCAATACTGCATTTCTGTGTGATCTTTTAAGTTTTCCTTGTTTCTTAATGCAACCTTCTATTCATTCTGCCAATTTAGGACACTTTTCCGTAATAAGAACATGGTTTTCTTACTATAACTTCACCTACATAGCATTTTGACTTGGATTTCCTTCCAAACTGTGCATGTTATCTCTTCAGTTTTAATGCAAATGTCATTTTCTTTGCAGCATCCAAAACAAGCAAAAAACAAAACACAACAACCTTTTCTTTTTCTTTTACTGAACCATGGAGATTAATTTTATAATGGAAACTTAATCCATTTTTTAAAATCAAGTCTACAGAATTGTGATATAGTCAGATGGCTTGCCCTTCTATCTACCTGAGAACAGCATCAACTTCAATCTCTCTGTTTGGATGGAACACTTATCCTAAAGGTGTCCCAACTCAAGAGCTTGACATCATGTCAATTTGGACATTTTTGAAGTGGCTGACTGTTATTTTCTGGCATTCTCTATTTTTGCTGGAGCCGTTTTTTGGAGCCTGGCCAGTTAACTTTCTAGGTCTTCTCTTCCTTTGGCAGTGTTCAACACCACATTGTACAGGCATAAATTTAAGAATTCTGTCACTACAAATAGAATCCAACGTCATCTTACGAACTAGTCAATTGAAAAGGATGACGGAGATTAGTGTATGAATCTGTATGAATTTCACAGCAGCATGTGTCCCTTTCAGGAAACAAGAGAATGATTATCTAAAGAATAATGTATCTTGGGAAGACCATTTAAGGACTTTAGTCTGATGGCAATAGTCATCTCAAACAATAAGAGAGAGGCTTGACGAGAGGGGGGGAGAGAATGCTTATCGTTATGATCTGTATCAGAAGATTTCCCACACAAGACTCTGTTTTCAGGCAATTTAGCACTCACTGTAAACAATATTATAATTTAGAGGGTCTGAGCTTCTTATAGATACTCATTTTCAAAAGCATCCAAAAAATAGTCTGCCATTTAAGGAGTTATAGGCTGGCGATAACCCCGTCAGGAATACCGGCCAAGGGAGAAAAGTGAAGGGTAAGTTTTACACACCTAGAGTTTTAAAAAAGCAAAATGACACCAAGAATGACATGCTATTTATTTTGAGGGAACTGTGGAACTGTGTTGTTGTATTCCAAACTATGAGTTCAGCACAAGTAAAATTGTTTACCAACATAAAAGCTATTTATGCTTAGGCTCTGCATGTGTAATGTATATGCAGGTTTACAGACTGGTGGGGAAATTGTTACATGTGTTTAGTCCTCTTGTGGTAATTCAGCAGAAGACTGCCAACCCAAGCCCGATTCAGAGGCACATATACGTACCCTCAGCAGCCAGGGAAGGCAGGCATGCCACTTACATATTCATGCACTCAACAGGAGATAGACAAGAGCCTGCACACAGAGCAGGGGAGGGGTGGACTCAGCAGAAGACAAACACACACATTCACTTAGCAGTGCTCTTGCTCTCAAGAAGGGTCTACCCCTGCCCCAGCACTTTCCTGCCTCTTCTTGCCATTGGAGAAAGGCCCCTTCTTTGGTGTGACACCACTGTTAGGTCTTCTTCCTGTTTTCTAGCCTTCTAAGACCTAACAATGGCGACAACCTTTTAAGAACAGTGCCATCCCAGGGGGCAGAAGGGGCCCTTTAGTAAAAAGATAGAGGTGCCACCTTTCTCCGCAGTGGGGGGGGGGGAAGAACAGCACCACCCATTTACTTTTTTAAAACTGCAGCCAGGTTATTGGGTACTTTGGACTACTCAAAATTACTTGGGATGTGTGGATGAGCCATGTGTTAGCCATGGCATGGAAGATCAGAAATGTCTTCTAAATGAGAAGCTTGGAACCCATCTGCCAACACTGGTCAAAGGTTCCACTAATTCAACACAGAGAGACAATAATTTGAGCAAACATTTAAAGGCACACTGAACATTTGTTCTTTTATATTAGTTTTGTTTCTCTTATGAAATGGGCAAAAGGATGAGGTTACTACCTACCTGTAGTGGTTAACAATGCACCTCACATAGGCAAAACACATTTTTAGAGGGTATATGGTAGAACCCATGGTAGAAATCAACATATCAGGGCACCAGGCAGGTAGTGTGATGATTAGATATATGCTATTATTTGTGAAGTGCTATAGCTACAAGCAGTTCAAGGTGAACAGAAATTCAGTAGAAATTTGTCTTTGGAGCACAGGAGCAAAAGACACAAACATGCTCTATACCTTTCACAAAGAGATCAAAGAAGACTCAAAACGCTTTTGAGAGAAGGACCAAAAGCAGATGGAGAAGTGAGATGTTGGGAGTCAGGGAGAGAACAAGTTCAGTAGAAACATAAGTCTATTGTGGCTCTCAGTGTGTGTATTTAGAGCTTGCTATTGGTATAGAATACCTCTCCCCAGGTGAAGACATACCCTAGAATTCAGAGGTACACAAAGGGGGTATTCAATCAGGAAAATCTTAGGAGTACAAGTAGATATTAAACCAAAGGAAACAGAAGCCTTCAACATGCTTGGAAATGAAGCAGCTTTAAGCACAGCAATGAAACTTGGTAAACAGCTTCACATATACAGCCTATTTTATTACTGGGTCAGAAGAAGTAATGATCAATTTACACTTTAGGGGTCTGTATCACATTTCCCCATACACCCTCCCCAATCCTTTCCCCTTTTGGATGCCTTTCTGTATACTGAAAATGATCCTTTCTCCATTTGAAAGCACCAATAGAACTATGTTTCTACCTTTTCCAAAAAACGTCATAGGACATAGGGACTAAACCCCACCCAACTTTCATTTGTATATTAAGGATTCTGGACTTTTATCAGAAATTCACTGCTCCCACTCCCCCGTCTTCTATCAAACTTTTATATCTGAAGGAGAATCTCCACCCCCATCGTTCGGCTCAGACACCGAGGTCCAGTTCCGAGGGCCTTCTAGCAGCTCCCTCACTGCAAGAAGTTACAGGGAACCAGGAAGAGGGCCTTCTTGGTAGTTGTGTCCACTCCGTAGAGCATCCTCCCATCAGATGTCAAACTGATAAACAATTACACAACTTTCTGAAGACATCTGAAGGCAGTCATGTAGCAGGAATTGTTAATGTTTGACGTCTCACTGTTTTTTTATTATGTTGGAAGCCACCCAGTCTGGAGCACTCCAGTCTGATGGGTGGAGTGTAATTTTTTATTATATTATCATCATCATCCTCAAGCTGCTATGGGTGTGGGGCTTTTACAGAACTATGAAATGTATTATTTTTGGAAACCACTCTTGAGCTTTTACTACAGCCAAATAAACACAATGGAAATAAATGCTTGCTGCTCACCACTTTGTATTGGCCTTGAAGAAGTGCTTTCCCTCCTGTACCTTGTCCCTGCAATCCCTTTCCCTTGTGTCTTCTTAGTTTCTAAGTCCTACAGCAGGACACCCCCTCTCTATTTGAGGAATAATTACTTAATATTATAAAAACAAAATGAGTTAAAAAGCTATTTTGTGTTTGCACTTTAAAAAGTTATGCTGTTGAAATTTCATTGACTTCTAAAAACCTTGTTTTAAAAATGACATTTCTGCTTTTGCACAAATAAATATTTGCCTCTATTGCCTTGGCTATTCAGAAAAGCAATACAGCAGGGGTCCAGGGGCCAGATGCGGCCCAATCACCTTCTCAATCCGGCCTGCAGATGATCCAGGAATCAGCGTGTTTTTACATGAGTAGAATGTGTCCTTTTATTTGAAATGCATCTCTGGGTTATTTATGGGGCACAGGAATTCGTTCATTTATTTTTTCAAAATATAGTCCGGCAACGGTTGAAAAAGGTTGCTGACCCCTGCAATAGAGTTTGGCCAGACTAACAAACCATGCAACTAATTCTCTGTAGCTAATGTGCTTTGTGCATATGCTTTCTGAAAACGGCATGGTGAATGAGTGCATATGCTTTCTGAAAACAGCTCCATGGTGAAGTACCAAGGGCCTTCCCAAAGCAATTTGTAATTTGCCACTTGGGGGAGTGGGCGTACTGTTAAAAAAAATCCACCAGTGTGTGCAAACCCTTGCACTCACCTGTAAGCAGTTCTTTGGGTCCTGCTTCTTCCCTGAAATATTACACATATGCACAGGTGGTTATGTCCCACTGATTTTCAGTTGGACATACAACATAGAACTTTGCAAAATTGCAGTCCCCATTTCCTGCAAGTGTTTTAAATGTAATGTCCTCTTTTCAATGTGGCTGGGATTCAACTAACTAGTCCCATCAGCAAAATTCTGTGCAAAGACTTCCACCAGCACAACGGGCTTTTTTCTCTTTCTCCTCTTCCTTTGTGCCCTGAAATTTGCAGGGGAGGAGGGGAAGAATTGGGCGAATCTCCAGAACAGCGTACAGGGGGAAAGGGGGAGGGTGGATGTTCCATCTGCAAGCTGAAAATCTTGGGCTGACAGGATTGCCACAGCACTATGCTGAATTTCTCTCCCCATTTCAAAGTACAGCTGTACTCCCGAACTAAAGCAACTTCATATTTGGGCATTATGCAAAACAAGTTAAACCACCTGGCTTCTGAAAATACTATTATTTTGATGGCTAGATCCCTTTCCGAGCTAGCCTTCTCTTCTCCCATTTCTGGCCTTCTCCTTCTCTTCTGGGTACACGCTCCGCACAAATTCCAAGTTTATTGTTCTTATATTTAACTTTATCTACCCTTCTGAACTAGGCTACACCTGTTGTGGATTCTTCCTCATGCACATTACTTTTCTGCTGTAGTTTTCATCAAATATCAGATCTCTCCCCTGCCATTACAATTCCTGTGCCTTATGCTATACCACTGTCCCAAGTCAGTAAAATCTCCTCTTTATAACTCTGTTAGAGATAGCGCAGGATAGTACGCAGCCCAGAAATTATCTCTTTCAGCTTCTGCGTTCTGGAAGAAGGTATAGGGTTATAAAGGCCAGGACTAGCCACCTGAGAAACAGTTTCTATGCAAATGCAATTCTGGTTCTAAACGCAGCATAAGGGGTCTTTATAGTATAGTGTATTTTAAAATAGGGTTCAGAGTTTTTAGGGGTTTTTGAATGTTTTATGTAGTTTTTCAATTTTATTGTTCTGCAAGGGACAATGACAATAAAGATATCGTATATATCTTATATCGTTGCCCTCTCTTCTGTCCACACTTCTTACTGCAACCTGCTTCAAGTTCAAAACATTAAGAGGAGAAAAAAACAACTTTCCTCCCCCCATGTGAATGCAGTGTAAAAGATGAATTTGCTGCTTATGCCATTTTATTATTACTTTAATAATTATTATTGTTCTTATTATTTTGCTTTTATCATTGATTTGTTTTTATAATCTTGTATAACCACCCAGGTAAAATTTACTGAAGTCAAGTTTACAGAGTAACAAATACACACATCCCACTTTCACTCCATTAAGCAGATTTTGTATTGTTTCAAAAGCCTGCTAATCTAGTTTTACCAGCTGCGATAATAGGGCTGAAGAAATGTGGGCCGAGCATGTACTAAAAGGAGGAAAAGACGACTGCAGAGAAATTGAATGAGTTATTTGCATCTACTTTCGCTACAGAACATGTTGGGCAGATAGCTGTTTGTCTAAAGAACTGAGGAACGTGATGGCAAGAAATGAAGTTCTACGCCAAGAATTCTTAAAAGAATCCAAATGTGGAATTGCTGATCATCTAACCAAAATAAATTGCTGCCAAGATTGAGCAGTTTCTAGTCCTCAAATACGGAGACCAATTATTAGCAATACTAACAATAAACATCTTTTTTTAAAAAAGAAAAAGAAAAGCGGGGACAAGGAAGAATTTTAGGCCACTTAGCTTAATGTTGGTCACTCTGGGGCAAACTGATGGAAAGCATTAAAATGACCAAATGTACAGAACAGGGGTGGGGGAAACCTCCAAGCTCATGGGCCAATCTTGGTCCACCCTTGAATGCTCTTCAAAAAGTCTGTGGACAACGTGGAGTCAAGAATCCCAGATGGTTTTAATATTTGATAGATTTACTGCAGATTGACCAGAGATTTTAAAGGCAACACACAAACCTTCCTCAGGGATTTTTTTTTATATTATCATTGAATGGATGGGGAGATTGATAAACATAAAGACAACTGACATGATACCCAAAAGATAGTTTTTTCATGTTAGAGAAAATGTTGTAAATTCAAATATACAAGCAGAAATTGATAGGAAGGAGACTAGAAAAAGAAAGAAACCTGACTGGCTCAGAGTTTTAAAAACCGGAAGAGTTGAAATTCCAAAGGCAATCAGGAGAAAAATTTAGCAGCCACTTTTTTCTACAAGAAGTGAGACAAGCGATAAACAATTTAGAAAATGTATATGTATTTATATGAAATGCAAATGTTTGTGTTGGGAGAAGATGTGGCCAAAACCAAGATTATGCTCATGTGGAATGCAGAAAAGTATACAGGGAGAATTTTTGTAGCAAAGAGTAAAAACAGAATACTCTATGGACACAATAGTTCTTAATGTAATATTGAGGAAGCAGGGAGAGAAACCAAGGAATTGATTAGAAACAGACTGAAAAGACATTAGAAGGGTTACTTTCTCTCCCATTTCTCTTTCAGCTCCAATTCTGGCAAACTACACTGACTTCCAATTAATTTCCAGGCTAAAATTCAAGGTGCTGGCTTTGACCTATAAAGACCTTTTGTGTCTCAGGATCCCAATACTCCAAGGACTGACTCTTTGCAACATAAACCAACCCATACCCTTGGTCCTTCTTCATATACCCACTCCAAGGAAGGTGCAGGAGGTGTAAAAACAAGAGCAGGCCTTTCCAGTGATGGTTCTCCACTTGTGGGCTGCTTTCCCCAAGGAGCTATGCCTGGTGCCATCATTATGTATCTTTAGGTGCCGGAGGAGGGGATTATTTCTTGTCAGGCCTTTGGTTTTGATTATATGTGGCCTTTTCGGTGTGAGATATGTTAGTCCTACTCTCTTATACCATGGTACCTCTAGTTACGAACTTAATTCATTCCGGAGGTCCGTTCTTAACCTGAAACTGTTCGTAACTAGAGGCATTCTTTCACTAATGGGGCCTCTTGCTGCTGCTGCGTCGTGGTGGGCTTCCCCCCACCAGCCCCAAAGAGCAGGTCGAAAGGAACCTGAAGCCTGGAGAGTGATAGGGGTCGGTGCACACTCTCCAAGCTTCCAAGGTAACCGCCTGAAGGCATCTGAACGGCACCTTGCTTTAGAGGCGCTGGGCAGAGGGAATTTTTTTCCCTTGTTCTCCCCCCTCTAAAACAAGGTGCGTCCTATTGTCCTATGGCGCGAAAAATACGGTAATTAAGTTTATTTTTTATTGTATTTTATGTAAAAATGAATATATTTGAAGTCTCTTTCCAGCCATGCCACACAAGGAACTTGTTTTAGAAAGTGGTTAAAAGGATTCAATTATTTTGATTACATATAATATTAAGTTTAGAACACTAATAATTGCAATGGTGGTTGACAAAGAAAAAATAAGGATTTGAACAAAAAACTACTTTGGTATTAAAGTCATTTCTGACAAGAGCTTTTTCTGAAAATATATCCACACACACTCTCATCAACCTTTATCTGAAGTAATTTATTTGGAGCCTATTTTCAGATTTTGAAAATACTCTGGACAAGGTGCTACATGGACTTTCTACATGTGAACACACACACACACACACACACAGAGAGAGAGAGAGAGAGAGAGAAGTATGCGCACACACACACACACACACACACACACAAAGGTCTGACTAGCACCTCTGAGGTTCTATGATAGATGTTGATAGCAGCCAAGCCTACAAATAAAAACAAAATGATGTAATGGAGCCAGTATATGGTTTAGTCATCAACTGAGGGGGGGGGGGTAGGAAAGGAAATTGGAGGGAGGAAGAAATGGATCTCCTTGAACGCATTCAGCTAATATTGAGTATCCTAGAAGAAGAGGAGGATGGAATATATGCTATGAAATTAAAAGAAGAATAGGAAAAAAATGACACCTTTTCCCATTTCTTCTCTCTAGAACTCCTTTCCCCCCAGAAAAAAACCCTCCTTGCTTATGTAGCCATCAAGTGTTAAGGTTCAGGTCTAGCAGCCCAAGGCAAAGTTCTTGGAACAAAGAAGTCTAAGCTGATGAGGCAGGAGAGAAAAAATTACGAATGACAAATTATTTACAAATAGTTTATGTAAACAAAACTCACAAGCCACTACAGTCATACCTCGTTGCAAATTTGATCCGTTCTGGAGGCACGTTCGCAACCCACAGCGTTCGCAGCCTGAAGCGCTGCGTCTGCGCACGCGCGATGCAATTCGGCACGTCTGCGCCTGTGCCGAAACCCAGAAGTAACCTGTTCTGGTACTTCCAGGGTTCGGCGAGGTCCACAACCCGGAAATGCGCAATCCGCAGCGCTCGTAACCCGAGGTATGACTGTATCTGTACTTAGAAAAAATAACAATATCCTAACTATTTCTGGAGACTTCTACTCTGCACCATAACAAGCAACTCATAGGGAGCAGTGCAGCTATAAGCCCCTAAATGAATTGTGTGGCATGGGAAGATGAGAAATTTCATTTGCTCCTCTCTGGATAGAATCACATGACCAGCAGCTGAAAACAGGATAAAGACCAAAAAATGGGGGGGGGGCGCGCTTTGGACTCAGAACAATTCTACTATTTTGGTAAGGAGTGTTCAAGGGACACAGACAATCTGAAGGCACTGGATAAAATGAAGCAAGCTGGAGCCCAAATAAAAGGCCACTTAAGAACAAAGTGTACGAAAAAGAAAGTTTAGTTTCCCTTCCCCATGTACAACTGAAGAGCTTTTCAATTTTCATTTTTCACATTGCTTTTAAAGCTCTGCAAGTTTAAATGAAAAGCCAATAGGCCACTTCTCATTTATGTGTTTAGGTATCATACATGTAAGAAGTAGCAGTGCAAAAGGTGAAATTAAAAATGAGTTATAATTTCAGCCCCATCCTTTAACTAGGTATTATGCCAGATATGCTTAGCTCAGAAGAGTTGGTCTCCAATACTGAATATTATTAGCTATTAGCTTTTAGCTCTCTACCTTTAGTGGCAAAGTTTATTGCAAAGACATATTATATTGCAGTCCAATGACAGGGTATTTGTTTTCAGAAATATTGGGTTGAGGGGGGTCATCTTCTCACATAAATTTCCCTAAGGGAGTAATTACAGACACGTGTGGTTGTTTTCTATGGCTTGGTTCATTGTTTGAGCTAACAGCATCCCTTTTGTGTTGTGGACTATTTCCACTTGTCACATACAAAGTGAATTATGTGGGTCTATAGAATAGCTTTTTGGATTAGGGGAGGGTTTTGATTGGAAGACAGATTCATTTCAAGCCAATGAAGAACTACTGTGAAAAGAGTGGATACAGAAAATAATAATTGTTCTTTTAAAAATGCCGCTTTATTCTGTATTTTTGTGAAAGGAGAGTTCAGTCGTATTCACAACATTAAGTATACTTTGTACAGCTAAATAAGGCATACAAAATCAAATATACATATGGAGGAAAGGAAGAAATTTAATTATGCTCTAACTGGTATTTCATGACAAGACATGCATTTTGTGAATGTAAAAGGGCACTGGAACAGTAAAACAAACAAACAAACAAACATTAAGTATTTCAAAGGTTTATCATTAAAAGGTACTTTAGAACTTCCATTCCTTGCCCATGTATACCTCCAATATGTGCTCTGGAAGGTTGTGAGCCTCCAGAGCAGATTTGAGGGTGGGGAGGAAAGGAAGTGGACTTGCACAAGCAGAACTTGGCTCATGCAATGCTGGGATTCAACCCAGTTGCCCAGATCCATACATTTTCCAATACTTTTAGGAAATCCTAGAGAAGGCTAGGAAATATTATAATGTTAGAACACCCTGGAAAGGGGAAGGATAAAAGGGCTGGCTGGCTGTAACATTTGGTTGCCCAATATTAGAACACATTACCAATTGCCTCATAGCATAACCATTATTTTCCAAAAATGAATTGTGCAATAATTACCTTGCTGGATCAGTCCAAGGACTCAAATATTTAATTTTGAATATTGGCCAGCTAGATGTTTCTGGGAAACACAGAGGATACAATAATAATGGGCCAACAGTCCATCCCAGAATCTCCTACACTATGGCAAAATGACTTATTGCTACAAAACTATCACATACACATATTCTAAGCTGAAAGATTTGCACAGAGTGAACATGCATTACCTTAATAAAGGTAATTTTTTATGATGGGTATAACCATTTGCAAGAATGTTAAATAACAGCACGAAACACAATTGTCCAATCTCATATACTGTAAACTATTTCCCTCAAGCTGGGGGTTCAAATTTAACAGTCTGTCGTGGCAATCTTTTAAAATTACAACTACTTACTTGCAGTAGCACCTATTGTATTTTTTCTTGCAAGGGAGCATGTTGCAAGATCTCAGGAGAAGGCAGTTAATTACTTGGGTTTAAAGGTTTTAATTAGTTATGCATTTTGCTTCATCTTTGGCCAAACAGGAGCTCACAACAACGGTCTCATTGTTTCCAAGGTATATTTTCCTTTAACCTGGAAGGAACATATCTCTAAATATGCATGAACCTGCTAGTTACATATGAATTCATCTCATCTCTATCGTATGTCAATGATACAGCATTAGGAAAACATTTTTTCTATGTCCACCCATTTATTTTGCAGATCTTAACTCTCCTCTGTTGCCCTTTTAAGCTTGTTTAAGTCTTCCTTTTATAATGGAACTCTCTCTTTAAAGAAAATATTTGGAGGATAGCTTTGCCATCATGCTTTTTCACTTGATCTTAATTCTAAATTCACTGCAAATGGAATCAATGGAAGACGACACTCCCCTAAGTATCTTCATATGACTATTTAAGGGCCGGCACATTGAACTAATCATAGCAACAGACTGGCAACCCTATAACTCAGACAGGGAAGTACCTGGGTTATAGGCAGTTCCATACTGAAGCAAAGTTAGCATATTCTGAACCAGCTAAGTTTCCAAGCTGCTTTTCAAGAGTTACACCACACTACAGTAACCAAGTTTAGAGGTTAGCAGCTCGTGAAAAGGACTGCCAGACCTCTAGTTTATGTAAGGGTTGAAGCTGCAATCAAGCAAAGCTGAGAAACATGGTCTAGGCCAGAGATAGCAGAACTGGGTGCAGCAGCACGGTTAAATTGAGTCCACTACTTAAGGGGTATAACCCCATGAACAGCACTTGAGAACTTAAGGCATAACCCAAAGCTTAGAACATGAAAATGAAATGCAATTATACTCCCCAGTAAAAGTATTTCTGGACTGTGTCTATTCCATAGCTGTGTGCAAGTCCCAAATTTAGCATTTTGACCATTTTTCTATACCTCCATTCCTACCACCACCACTTCTAAAGATTCTAACCCCTGCATATTGAAAATATGTGAACATGCTTAGTGACATCTCAGAAAGCTGGACCAGGGCAAAGTATGATTTCCAGTGAACAATGTGTTGTACTCCACAGATCCTTTGCCTCCCCATGACTAGCTTGAATAATTATGCAAAATGTAAATGTGTGTATTTTCAGTTTGTATATGTAGTAAAACTTGTTACCTCGACAGAATCTGACTATTACATGCAGGGTATAAAGTACACAATCCTGCGTATAGCAAATAGAACTTTTTGCATTTCTGCAGCCAAAGAACTTCACCCCCTCCCAAATATTTTCTAGTTATTTAGCACATGACACAGAATGCAGGCTCCTGAACTAAGATTGTGTACTTAATACCATAAATTCTGAAAATAAGCCTTAGTGTGCTTTGCAGACTGTATGGAGACACACACAAGCATGCTTACATTACATTTTACATTACATTTAGCAGCTAAGTTCTTCAATAACAGCCTTGGGCTTCTGAAATAGCTCAGGAAGAAGAAAGTGAATAGCAGCCTCCTTTAGCAAATCATATGACCCCTCTGCAAGTATTTTTGTTCCAAGTTTAAATACCTAGAGAAGGGGGCCGGGGAGAAGCTTCTAATTTTATTTTATTGTATCGTAAGTTTTTAATTTGCTTTTTCTTTGACATCTGAAAACTTTTTGTTATTCAACAGTTGACAAAAGAAACAAAATGATAAGCCATGATAAGCAAAAAGGAAACCATGCCATTCTTGTACTTATATATTATATATTATATATGTGACATCTTATTGTGTCAGCCTGTTTGCTTCCCTTTCTACCTTCCTGCAACTGCCCATTACTCCCAAAAACATCTGTTCCAGAGGGTCTCCCAAACTTCCAGAGCAGATTTTGGAAGCACACTAAGGACTGCAGGGAGGAGAGATGAAGAGCGCCTTCCTGACCCAAGCTGGGGTTGGATGTCACTCAATATGATTCTGTACTCCAAAAATAATTGAAAATATTTGTTTTGCCTTGTTTATGTCCAATGTTCCCGAATGACTTTAGGAATAAGTCTCTTGCATTACCTACAAAAATCTAATATTTAGGGGGGAAATACAAGTGTATGTGAGCACACACAAGAGAAAGAATGATGATTTTTAAAAACTATGTACAGTGGTGCCCCGCAAGACGAATGCCTCGCAAGACGGAAAACTCGCTAGACGAAAGAGTTTTCCGTTTTGGAGGTGCTTCGCAAAACGAATTTCCTATGGGCTGCTTCGCAAGACGACAATGTCTTGCGAGTTCCTGCTGGTTTCCCCCCCCCTTTTTCTAAGCCGCTTATCAGCTGATCCGATCAGCAGATAAGCCGCTAAAAGCGCTAATCCTTCAATGGGCTTGCTTCGCAAGACAGAAAAAAATGCTAGACGAAGAGAATCACAGAACGGATTCTTTTCGTCTTGCGAGGCACCACTGTACAGCCACTATACTAGAAAGCTCGTATTTCAAATCCTAACTTCTTTTTGCCTTGTATACCAGGTTATTGGAATTGCTTATTATATAAACTCATGACATACGTGGGAAATCCCAGCTATGTAGTGTGTTTCAAAGGCAAGAAAGTAACATCTTCTGTGTTTAAGTTGCTGGTAATTCCATTGACTGTTACACTTGTACTACAATAAATGATGGGCCAAAAATCACAGACACAATTGCATCTGATTTCTGATGCAAAGCTACAACAAGCATATAGAAATTAATATTTATTAACAGGTAAGGAGCAGTATACAAGTACATTTCTTAAAAAGGTACGAGATTCATGAGGTGTTTCAAAGTCTAGTATAAACAATTGCTTTACAGAAAACCACATGCAACTTTGTAAAAAATTACCGTAGTAGGGTATTACATAACTGTAGCAATAGCATCAGATTAATTTCAGAGGAAATTTTAGTAATATGTAGGTATTTCACATTAAAGAACTCCAAGCACATTCTCAAACAATTATATTTTCAACCATATATTTCTAAATATGTCTCTCAGAATGTTTGTATCAAAATAGATTTAAAAATCCTATAAGAAAAAGATGTATAATCCTGAAATCCTACATTTTCTGTGGCCTCTATACCTTTTGAAAAAATCCTTCTTAGTCTATGCTAAAGTGCAACAAAGCCAACACGTTAGTTAGAGTTACACTCTCAAATATAATGGAAATTCAAATTTCCAATACTAGTTTTTAAAAAGAAAGGCGCCGATTTTCATATCAAATTTTATATTAAGTTTTTGGAGCCTAAGAAGAGCTTTGTTTATGAATCTTTGACAAATTGGAGGGGGGATTACACACTGCATTGTTACTTAATGCTTGTTTAGCGTTAGTTTAATGAAAAGCAGCTCAATGATCCCACTTCAATGTGAAAACAAGACCCTGAGAATTTGTTCCCTCATAAGCCTTCGTAGTCTACAGTCTGCTTCTTAACACTGAGCAGCTTTCCTGACATGTTTTTAAGGAAAAGTGTGGAAACCTCTTTATCCCGGCTGGTTTTGTTTTGTTGTGGGGGGCTGGGCAGTGGTGGAGAGATCATTGAATTTTAACTATAAAGAGTCTGTTTTCTCAATTCTTTCAGTGTGTGAAAAAGTGACCTTCAACAGGCAACTGTCAAAATTTTTGACTCGTATATGGAATTGTCTGCATGAAGTACACAGCCCAGTGGGTCATGTTGCAGCCCATGTTTCCACTTTCCTTCCCCATCCCCTTCTTTGAATGTATAATAATGTATTAAAGTTGTTTTTAATGAATGTTGTGTAGTACACATAAAAAACTATGTGTTTTGACTTGAGGAATGTTTTTAGACATTTTTTAAAATTGGTTTACGGTTTTGGTCTTAGCTCCTTTTTTTGCTTTTATTCTAAGTTGCTTATTATTTGATAGTTTGTAACTCATTCTGGGTCCTGTATACAGCTACAGCAATAGGATTAAAATGCCTAAGTAAAACTTCCTTCTTAGTTATCTACAACTGTACTATACTGGAACACTCAAGCATATTATTATGAAGCTAGATTTTTTAAAAATACAAACTGCAGTGGTGTGGGACATTATTCGAGAATGAAAATGTAAATTCCCTATTTTCTATTATTTTATTTATGGTGTTTGATAACATGAAGTTCTAAGTATCAAAATTGTTAAACTTTAACACACGACTGAATTCTGTTTATTTGGAAGGAAGTCTCTCAGGCCGAGTTAACAGAAGCCATAGTTCCCCACTATGTTAACAGATCAAGGAACTCCCTGCTCTCTTTCCTTCATGGCTGCAAGGATACCTGAAACTTCCACTTTTAACTACAGTTCTCCACAAGATCAAAATCTAGCACAATGTGGTTTGCGTAAGCGAGGGGTGGGGAATATGTGGCCCTCCAGGTGTTGCAGTATCCAACTGTCAACAGCCACAGCCAACATGGCCAACCTTCCGGGATGATGCCAATTTAGCATAACATCTGTAGGCCCGCAGGGTTGCTATCCTTTGTTTAAACTAAGCAGCCCAATTTCAGGGCAAATCTCTTCCTTATGGCTTTAGAAGGCTTACTACAGTTCATTCACATAGCAGAAAACAAATTTATCTAGTAGGTGTGTTTAGAATTGTAGCCTTTGCCACTCAACTGCTCGTTCCGGAAAATTAAATCAAAGGGATATATTTTGTTGTTGTTGTCGTCCCTTGTGTAGTACATTCCCAGAATAGTACTTTGTAACATTTCCACACTATTATTGGACCTAAAACATTTAATGAAGCCTCACAACAACCCTGTGAGGTAGGTAACAGTATAGCTATTGGATGGGAAGCTGTTGAATTAAACTTACCAAAAATGGCCCAGGATATCAGAAGAGGTAAGAAGAGAAAGCTCAGATCTAGTCATCGGTATGTGCCATGAGGATTCACCAAGATTCTGTGTTTCTTTAGCTGTGGCATAGTACTATTTGTAGAATTTGGCAGCAATCATTAATTTTTATCATGTTCACTTAGCTGTTCATGTTAGATATTCTCAAGTTAAATTGTATCACCATCCTTGTGCCATAACTTTTTCCATAGCTAAGCCTCTGTACAACTTTGTACGTTATAAAAGCATGTTACTGAATAATTGTATCCATATGCATGGCGCTGTCATAAGAGCGGATGCTCAAATTTTCAGATTCGCTAGCATTCAAAACTTATTCTGTCTTCTAGCCCAGCACCATCCACATGCTCACTACTGAGAAAGACCAGATGAATAATCTGGGCTCCTGTTCTATTTCCTCCAATCTACTCCCTGACACAGTATCCTGAACACTGATCAGCTAACCAATACAGTATTATGCCTCGCTCTGTGGAGATGCAGAATCCAGGTGAGTGAATGTTAAGAAACCACAAAGAAGGATGATCAAACATGGGATGAAGATAAATAAAGCTGCAATAAAAATGCATCTGTACCTTGCACTATGATGTGCAAGATGATGTGGCAAGAGAATAAAATATGGCAACAAAAAGACTGTAAGGAAGGGTATTTTCTGGATGAAGAGGTGGAAGTAAAGACTCTTACGTTTGAATGAGTATAGGAGCAATACAAACACCTTACTACATTTTAGAAGCAAAGGATTGCCAGGCAACAGGTAATGCACCGAGGTAAGCATTGCTGGGACACAATCCAGGCAAACGGGATAAGATGGAAGAAGAGGAATCTTCCATGGCCTAGCTCTGTCCTGGATTCTCTCTATACCTAGACGATGCTGCTTCATGGACAACAATAGACATAGATGGAGCTAGATGTTCCCATCTCATTTGTCCCATAGCAGTAGCCTTGAAAGTTATAGTCTCTATCTACCTTCAAGCTGGCCCAAACTATCCCTGGTTATGCAGGAACACATTTTAACTATCTTGGTGTCAAACAACCAATTTTTAATTGGACGGAGATTGGCACAGCCCAATATTCATGTTCCTTCCCAATCAAATACATCATCACTCCTCAACTCACACACACAACTTTTCATAGATGCAAAATCTGTTAAATACACATAGGAAGAACTCTATCAAGCAGTAGTGACAGAAAAGGGAATGCCATGTACAGTGGTGCCTCGCAAGACGAAATTAATCCGTTCCATGAGCCTCTTCATCTAGCGGTTTTTTCATCTTGCGAAGCAACCCTATTAGCGGCTTAGCACTATTAGCGTCTATTAAAGGCTTAGCGGATTAGCGGCTAAAAGGCTATTAGCGGCTTAGAAAAAGGGGGGGAGCGAAAAAAAATCGGAACACTTGCAAGACGTTTTCGTCTTGCAAAGCAAGCCCATAGGGGAAATCGTCTTGCGAAGCAGCTCAAAAACGGAAAACCCTTTCGTCTAGCGGGTTTTCCGTCTTGCGAGGCATTCGACTTGCGGGGCACCACTGTACCTATTTCCTGACAAGACAAAGGCAGAATGACAAACAAAAATTTTGTTTGTGTGCAAAGTTTTGGAGTTGACTTACAAGAAATTATTTATTTCTTTTCATAATGTTAGAAAATCAGAATATTAAAAGCAATTTTTCCAACAGTAAATGATACTACGAGTAGTAATATAAAGCTTTAGCCGACGAAGACAGTGCCTGTTTCCTACCTACATCCTAATACAACTTATAACCACTGAGTGACACAGGTAGGACTAAATAAACCCAGAGTGTATTTTTCATTTTGGAATTGACACATCACATAATTTTTAACATAATCCTTCTAGTGTCACTGGCGCAGCAGAAAACAATGTGCCCAAAATTCAGTCCTTTACATGGTGACATCCAGCAAGAACCATTCACCAGTGGAAACAACTTCCACTTATGCAATGGGAATACTAACCCTCTGGAGTAGATTTGGAGGTCAACAAGGGGGTGGGGGAGCACTCCTGAGGTGGAGGAGAGGAAGGATATATCCTACTGCATTAAGTCAATTGCATACTGTTGGGTATCACCATTTTTAATGTGACTAGCGAAGTAATTGGGCCAAAAGGTATCTTAAGAAATCTGCTGATTTTTGCCTGGAAAGTACTGAAATAAAAATATCCTATGGGTTTTTCAAATTAAAACTGATTAAGGACATTTTTAAAGGATTCATTAAAAGCAGTAAGGCTTACTGTCACACAATGTGTTTAAGACTATAAACAGGAAGATAGTAACAGTATAGGAGTTAGAGGCACGAAATCAGCAGAATAAGACACACAGTATTTCTTACAGTCTTAAAATTTAAAGATATTTACAATCTGTATATGAAAATTTGTAAATTTGACAAATTCCATTACTTCTTTTAAAATGCTAATTCATTAACGTGTAACCCATTATAATTCTAAGGCAGTAAAAGGACCAGGGCAAGGTAAAATTTGTGGATAAGAAGTTTGTCAGACTTAACTATCATTTTGCTCTGTAATTATATGCTTATGAGTGAGTGGACAAGACAATGCTTTAGTGGCTTGGACAATGCTTCTGTAGTCATAGGCATGGGAGTCAAAAGAAGATTTCCACAACCTTAATTCATATGGAGGCCGGCACTAATGGCTCAAGAAAACTGGAGACATACAAAATACTTGTAAAGTCAAAATCCACTATGTAAACCAACAGCTTATAAATCCTATTTTCAAGTACAAACATAGTGAGTACTTTCTAGCCAGTTCCCCTCTGAAGAAAAGACAGAATATACATTTTATTATTATTGGGTGTACCTTTGGTCTGACATGTATCCATGGGTTGAGCATCCAAAGGGGCCCAAGAATGAAAAAATGTCCTGTCTTCTTTTCCATTGCCAGTCTCCCAAGTCTCATGGGAAGTGATATGGGACGGAATTTTTTGTTTTGTGGGTTCATTAGTAAAAATGTACCAATTACAAATATAATATTAAGGAAGCATGGGAGTTTCAAAGGTTTTAGCTTTATTTACAAGTAAAACAAGTATGCTCTCTAGGGAAACTAAACATTTTCTGATACAAATTACCCATCTCATTGCTCATGGGTGTTGCTTTTAAAAGGCATTCAGCCAACTGAAGGGAGATGTGGGGGGGGGTCACAGGGGGTTGGAAGGAGAGAGCTGAAATGCATATGAAGACAGTGATGGCACACTGGGAGGAATTCAATGCTGTGCATTTTAAAACATTCTATCAGTAGAAGCACTTTTCTTCCCCAAGGAAACAATCTCTTTTCTCCTCCCGTCTGCTATTCAGAGGCGGGGCATCTTTCACACACCCCCAAGCCAATTTGAAGGGGGTTGTGTGGCACGTTGGGGAAGGAGAGGGTTAAAGTCTTGAGTTGCTAGCAGACGTCCCTATGCAGATTTCCGCTAATAGGCCCTGGTAGTTCAATCAGGCCATTGGATCCTGAATATTGTCCAAATACTAAAGGTGAATGTTCCAGCTTATTCTACCATAAACTATTATCTACAACTAGGGTTGCCAATGTTGGGCAGTATCCAACTAAATAGTTCTGCCAGTGCAAGGACTTTTAGGTGCACAATAAAACTTCACTACCTTGTCCTCTCCTTGCCTACTCCTAATAATGTTCCGGGGTGGGTGGATGGGAGGGGTTGTCCACCAACACGTCAAAACAAATTTACAAAATGAGCAGGGAGTGTGCAGGGAGATGAGAGGGCAGGAATGTTCCAAGATTCCAGAAGAAATTATAACAGTATTACTGAAGATTAAGACTTTGACAATGCATGGGATCCCTATCTACTTTTGCCCTTCACGGTTATGTCTAACAGTTTACAATGTGTGAGTACTGGCCACTAAGAAAGGACAATATTGCCTACTGGATGCACATAGGCAAGTGTACTATTATAATGAAGTTTTAAATCCAGGGTTCAAGGGTTCTCAAACCAACAGCTCTTCAAGCCTTCTGAAGACAAGTAGAAGAACTGGGAAAGTCCACAGCCTAAAGCTATGACCAAGCACAGAATAAACAGAATAAACAAGAGTAGCATTCATGGCACAGATCTTTCCATGAACGCTCCTTTCATCTGTGGAACAAACATGTCAGATACTACCTGTGGATAAATCAGCACAGATAAAAAGATCCTCTGGTATGGATCAGCACATGCTGGTGGCAGGTGTAGAGAACAGGGTGTAGAGAATACATCTCTAAAAAGGCTGCCTTACATTTGAGAACCTGCATTAGCAGAGAGGGTGCTTAAGGTCTGTTCTGAGACTAATCTCTCAACATTTAACACACTTAACATTCAACTGCATATTGTCTGTGCAGTCTTACAAAAGTTATATACTTGAGACTCTCTTACTAATATTATATGCCGCATACAACACCTAACAACTTATTTTACTTACCATTTTAGATAAAGAGTTAAGTTTACTCTAATTTAACATAAATACTATAGTTATTATAATGTTAAAAACCTATGACATGCATCTCCACATGCCAGGGAAAGTCATATTTATATAAAGTATTATTATGAAGATGTTTTTCTGAGAATGCATGCTATCCATAATTTCAGCTCATCCTTTGCACTTTTAACAGAGCAGGATAAAAAGCTTATTCATTTTGGTTATGAAATATTTTGTTAGGTACTTGAAAATGTGACTTGCATAATTCACATTTATGTTTTACCGCATTCAGTGATTTTCAAATAAAAATATGCATTTCCAACCCCCCTCTAGCAAACATTTCAAAAACTGAAACAGCCTAGGAATAATAATAAAAATGTTAGAGCCCAACAAATCACAAAGCCATTTGTTAATTTTTATGGGGGAAAAGGAGCTCTAAATAAATGACACAGGAGGCAATAAATTGACACGACAAGTAAATAAAAGGCTAAAGCACTCCAATACCATTGAAACGGTTTTAATGTTGTTGCAAGTCCATAATGCAACAATCATCAGATCATAGAGAGACCCAAATATTTAGAAATAATTTTAATTACCCCCTTTCACCTGTTGTACAGAATTAAGAAATGCTCAATCCCTCCTTTACCCGAGTTTGTGTATGTGCCTAACAAGTTATGTTTCAGTGCCAACTTAAATTCCTATTATATGTTTAAGAAAGAAAATGAAAATATTAACCTCAGCTTCAATGTACAGTTTCCAGAATCTGCCAGAACTTGGGAACTGGGCAACAAGGCGTTCATAGGTCTTCCGTGCTTTGTCTATAGGTTGATTCTAAAAATTGAAAACCAATAAATATTTACAATATTTATAATGTAAAAATGTATTGACATTTACTTCAGAACCAATCACTGTGAGTGGACCCATTGATAAGGAAATGTAATCCTATGTCACTAAACCTGTGCCTCTCGAATGAGAATGCTCCAAGCGTCAAGGTCATATGGATTCTCTTCTAGTTTCTTTTCAGCTTTCTTTACTTTTTCTGGGACATATTCAGCAGCCTAGAAAACACAAAGTAGTTGGTTAAAAGGGTATATAAATATGTTAATAAAATCAATGCCATCTGCTAGCTATATCATCAATGTTCACATATCCATAGCAATCATTAGATTAATATATGCCAGCCTACAAGTTTTTCCATAGTAGTACTTTGATGTGTATGCACAAGAATCACACATCAAGTCCACAGAAAAGCTCTCCATTGCAATGTAAAAAATGGCTCAAAATGTTAGGTTTAAATTGAAGGTTATTGTAATAGGCATCACCAGTCTTCTGCATTAGTACCAAGAATAATACATGCATGTTTGATTCAGTCTTGGAATACAAAACAGAATAGCTCCTTCCCTTCTCCCAAACAACAACAAAAACAGAGTATCACTAGTTAAAAATTATTTTAACAAGTTTCTAGTCTTTGAGAGAAACTTTTTAAACTGTTGGTCTACAATGCAAACTGAGGAGGAAAGGAGGAAGAAGACAAATAAAAGTACAATTTAAATGAAATATCTGCAATTCTACACTATTTTATTATTTTCTGCTTAACATAAAGCTGTTGCCCATCTTGCTGCCTGGCAGTACTCTCTTAATGGTACAGTAATTCCTTCTATAGCCTCAAAATAATTTAGGATAACAATAGATTTTCACCCTGACACTGGATTCCAAAGATTTAAGAGTGCTCTTCTTATAAATAAAGTAACAAATTATCATCAAATAAATAAATAAATTCTGATTTCAAAGAGCTTGCGTAAGGTGACTGGACTGGACTTCCTCCCAATCCCATGAATCTAGGATCTTCTGAATAAGCTATGACAGAAGGTAAGTTTGAAGACACGGGACTTATTAGTTGTAGTAATAACTCCCCGTTCTTTTAAAGAATGCAGCCCATTATTGTGTAACTAAAAAAATAAAAATAAAAATGCAACACTTCAGATACTACACACAAGCAACCCATATTAAACCAATGAGAAAGCTTCCTTCTTCGTATGCCTAGATATTTTTTGAAATTAGTATTTTATTTTATAATCTAAAATATTAAGCAAGTAAAAGAGTTTGTCTACACTAGCTGTTATACAGTGTGTAAGTGCCAGGCTCAGTCATTTGGGAAGACTCCAAACCTTTGCATATTTATAGTTGTCTAGCTATATATGGAATTTTGAAAAACTAATAGTGACAGTTAAAGACTGAGTTGAATCTAACTTTGGAAAGGGTGCAGTATACTGATACATCAAGTAGCACTAAGATTTGGCAACACTCAAGAATGCTAGCAACTGTGGTTGCAGTATAACCTTAAGGCTGAGCTACACAACAAGAAGGAAAAACTAACATTCTAGTTGAGCCTATTTATCTTACATTGTGTATTAGAGCAGTGTTTCCCAACCACTGTTCCGCGGCACACTAGTGTGCCGCGAGATGTTGCCTGGTGTGCCGCGGGGAAAATTTAAAAAATTGAAAGATTTTTTTTAAGCCAATTTTTCGATTGGGGCGCCGTCACTAGATGACCCCTGGGGTTCCCTCCCTCCCGCTCTGCGCCTCCCTCCTCCTCCTCCGGGGAGGCCCTTCCTGGCTCTCGGCCAAGGCTTGGCGGCTGCCACTCACTCACTCGCTCGCCCACCCGTCCCTCCATCCCTGCACCCGGCCTCTCCCCCTCCATCCCCGGCGCGGGGGCTGCCGGGATCCATAGTCCCCTCGCCCTTGGGCTCCGCGCCCACGCGGGGTGCGCGAACTACGTTTCCCAGCGTGGCCTGGCGGGCCGGGCGTTTTGTTTGAAGCGCTCTTCTCCCGGCCATGGAATGAGCGCAGCGGCGGCGGCCGGGCGGGCAGGGGCTCTTCCGCGCAGACCCTGCGCAGCCTGCCTGCGCCCCCGCGGAGATCGGGCGGCAGGATGGAGCCCGGGGATCCCCGCGGAGGCGGAGCGGTGGAGGCTGCCCCCCAGGCAGGGCTGCGTCGGGGTGTGTGTTTATTTTTGCAATGCTGCATCCGCGCCGGAGGGGACGCATCGGACCGCGGGGAGACCCCTTGGCAGGCGTGCAAGGCAATGCATGCGTGCAGGCGTTGCATGGAGTGCAGTGCAATGCAATGGCAACGCGGCGCCCTGCATGCATGCATGCAACTTCCACCGGCGCTCCGGACTTGGCAGGTGAGGGGGGCCCCCAGTGGGCGGCAGAGAGAGCCGGGAGGGTGAAGGGGAGCTGGGGGGGAGCAGCGCTGCTCCCCGAGCCGAGCCCGGGGGGAAACTTCGGCGTCGTTGCGCCGGGTGTTGGAAGCGGAGGCTGGCGGGGGCCCCTCACCTGCAAAACCTGGTCGCCTCTCATATATTTCGTGCATTGCATTCATCGCCCGCTTTCTCCTCCAAGGAGCTCCCGGGGGCGCGCGTGTTTCTCCCCGTGTTATCCTCGCAACAACAGCCCTGCGAGGTGGGTCAGGCGAGTGGCCCAAGGGAGCACCCAGGGATTGTCCTGGCCAGGTGGGGTGATTTGAACCCTGCTCTCTGCCCGGCCTTCATCCTCATTTAGCCCCCACATGTGCATGACTGTGCATGACTGAGGTTTTCCCCCCTCGTCTTGGCTATGGTGTGAGTCTGTGCTGTTAATTAATGGGGTTCTGCCTTCGGAGAAGATGAGCCAGCCCTCAAGGAGGTGATTATGTAATTTGCTAGCAATTCATGTCCCTCCCGGCGTGATGCTGCGCGCTGACGTCACGGGGCTGTAATGGTGGTGTGCCTCGAGATTTTTTTCATGAAACAAGTGTGCCTTTGCCCAAAAAAGGTTGGGAAACACTGTATTAGAGGACTGCAGTCTTGCAGGCCAGTATCTATGAGGTAGTTGACAGTTTCCCATCATCATTATTATTTGCCTAAAATACAAAGAGCTGCTCAAAAGCAATAAAATCAACACAAGGCTGTGTCTCCAGGATTACAAAACATGGCAGTACCTTTTCTCAAAAGATGAGAGCAAAAGAATCATGGGCTGCCATTGGCTTAATCTAGCAGGCTCTTCTTGCCTTCTCCCAACTCCTACTTTTTCACATTCCATTCCATTCAAAGCAAAAGGGTTCAAATGAGCAAAACTACTAAGAAGAATAATGTAAGTATGAGCATAGTTGGTTTGCAGGACTGTGTCATGACTTAGTCCTCTGGCTTTTAGCTTTTATTCAGCAGAACATTATACCAGGATGTTCGAATAGGTAGAGCATTCGAACAGGTAGAGAAATCCATGAACGGGACTTAATACTTTACTAAAAAAAATAATAATAATTAACATCCCCACCCTTAAACTTGAAATAATCAGTTTATTAAATTTATTGATTTCTGCAAAAATATGGGGTCTACGTTGTTTACTCATGTAATTCATGAGTGGTTAATGTTGTTGTTGTTTAGTCGTTTAGTCGTGTCCGACTCTTCGTGACCCCATGGACCAGAGCATGCCAGGTTAATGTACAGTGGTTAATGTACAGTGGTTAATGTACAGTGTATCTATTATTTTGCATGGTTTATCTCATTCTATATAAAGGTATCTTTGCAAAATAGTAACTACTACAACAACCAGTCTGACTTGACTTCAGCAGAGGTAATGAAGGTAAATGCAACTTTGGCATAAAACAGAATCCCAATGTACTGAGCTGATGAGACTCAGCTACAAAAAATCAATATGGACTCATTCACATAAGCTCAAACAGTCCTATGGCTAAGATTTCTAACAGTATTCATTTATTAATTAGATTTATTATATTGTTAACTATTATTATATCCCTAACACATGCAGTGACAACCATTAAGTTAAACAAAATAACAATAAATTTAATTTACAGCATGTAATACTTTATCTGTTCCTGCCACAATACACCACTAAACTCACCTTCACTAACAAAGCCCTGGATGAAAAAGTATTAATTAGCATCTAAAACAAAACAGAGTTGGTGTCAATTGCAATTTTGTGGCAGGGCATTCATTCTAAAGGCTCTCTCCCAAAGGACTCTACATGGAATAGCAAGGGCATCTCCAGTAGATCTTGCAGCCCAGGTAGGATGAAATGTTGCAGCTGCCTTGGGAACCTTCAAGTTGAAGGGAAAGGTTTGTTACCCAATGCTGTCTGTGGCTGAACAGAACAGCAATGGAAAGTGAAGTCCTGTTGTCTGAGCAGAGGTCTATTGGCACAACACTAGCTGCCATCCAGAACAAATAACACAACCACCTTGAATAGGGCTTGGTGGCATATAGGCAGCCAGTGCAGGCTGGCGTTACTTTGTTCTACTTGGCTGAACTAGTCAAAACTGTGGCAGGAATGGTCTGAACCAGTTGCAACTTTCAAACCATTTTCAGTCCAACCTAGAGTACGTTACAGTAATCTGATAATTGTGTGGGTATCCCAATTGTGCAGAGCCAGAAAATCAGGTACTTTCACACTGAAATTCCTCTACAAACAGACACCATACAGCTGTTACAGAAAGTGGTAGTAACGTCAAGGGTGGGACTAAAAGCAGGGCCTCTCCTATATTCACATGCCTACGGACTACAAATGAAAATGCATGATCTAACATGCAATCCTTATTACAGCACTCTCTGACTAGGGAACCTGCATTTCATTTTCAGATTTGTAGTAAGAAAGAAAAAAAGATGACAGGCATGACAAACTTCATGGGGAGAGGCATGTGATATGTGGAGCTGAACAGTGCAGGGTGGTTAAAATAATTCTAATTAAATGTTATTTGTAACATGCGGCTTAAAAAAAATAATAACCTGCCTAAAAAGAAATTTGATTTAACACCCATATGTCTACACTTACTCTGAAAACTGAATCATGACCAACTATCAAAAACAAAATTCAAGGTCCTTAAAAATGAATAAAAGATAAAGCACTGGGAGGGGTCCACTGAGGATAGAAATATAATAACAACAACAGATTAATAGAGAGTTTGGATTTGATATCCCGCCTTTCACTCCCCTTCAGGAGTCTCAAAGCGGCTAACATTCTCCTTTCCCTTCCTCCCCCACAACAAACACTCTGTGAGGTGAGTGGGGCTGAGAGACTTCAAAGAAGTGTGACTGGCCCAAGGTCACCCAGCAGCTGCATGCGGAGGAGCGGAGACGCGAACCCGGTTCCCCAGATTACGAGACTACTGCTCTTAACCACTACACCACACTGGTGTTGTATTATATTAAAAGTACTGTATATTTATAACTGTGGATTTCCTAATGGACCCAGTATAGCAAGTTGTTATGTGTACTAGAATTCAAGAGTTAATCATCCACTACATGCTATTGTATCTCTATTATGCCTCCCACTATTTCAGTTTGCATTTTTTTCAGTTCTTTAGTTATGAATATTTATTCTTTATTGAACATGAACATTTACTTTCTATCACCTTTCCCTAGGAACTACCATCTTTAACTGGCACCTAGAAAGCTAAGAACAAATCAATGCATTTTAATGGTTTCAGCATCCAGTAAACATGCATGATTGCACAGGAAATATATGAATACCAAAAATGAGAAACAATTTACATCTATGATTTAAATGGGTCTTTTTTTACAATTTAAATCAATCAACCCTATGATAATTTAAGTGTGAATAGCATGAAGCAAAAGAATCTCAATACTTCTTATTATGAAAGAACAAATCTCTATCTGTCCTTCCAAGCCTAAGAAAGCGATCAACAGATACGAGTTCTCAATCTCAGCTGCACATTGCTGCCTCCCATTGCAATACATGTGTGGCTAGAGGACTGCCTTTGTATTCATTCTACAGGACAGCAAAACTACTTGGACATTCACTATTGGTCTTTCTTCTCAGTCAAGAAAGACAGCTCCCTGTCTACTGTCCTAGTTAATAAACACTGTAGTAAAATAGAACAAGGTTAAGCAACCAATGATGCACGCACAGACATTTTCCAAACTGGGGAATATGTGAGAAGTAGAAGTGGGTGTGTTTGAAATATGAAGCTTCAATGAACCAACTGATTCAAGATATAGTAGAGAAGGGACAGTTATACAATTAACAAAAAGATGCAGTCATAAAACCTCTTGTGTAATTTCTGAGCTTCAGATATTTTATGCAATTCTCCATTTCCTTAGAAATGGGAGCAGCACATACTGGGACTAGCTGTCTGGAACAACACAATAAGGAAATGGTACACATAGCATGTTCTTACATTAATCTACCTTAACTAAGCACATTATGAAACCTTCCTTGACTGGTTAACTGTTGCTGCTGGGTTGAGAGAACGGATAGTATTCAAACACAGGCTCAAGAATTGAGTTTTAAACAAGTCATAAATGTATTACAGCTGATGAAAATGCAAAATGTTAAACCCAGCCAGGTGACAAAAATTATGTCGAGTGTCACCCTTCTTAAAATTTATGTGGGAATGAATGAGGTAAAAAATGACTGTGCTTTGCTGTAAGATCAATTAACAACATTTATTTGATGGCAGTGAAAACCAGTGAATGAGCCATTTACAGTCTTCCTTCTTTCCTCTGATGTTGTACTGTTGAACTGGTCATAAGCAGGGAGGAGGAGAGCAGAGCACTGATAAAGTGTGATGTATACTATTACTCCTTCCACTTGCCTACGGGACCATATTAAAAAGTTTGAAAACCACTCGGTTACAGAGTGGCAATCTTCACCTAAGTCTTTCCTTATTTATTGTCTGTCAAGGAACCTATGCACATTGCAGAGGATTCAGACAATAGTCAAAGATGCAAACTCAATTAACATTGAGGTCTGTGGGCTATTGCCACTGCCTTACGTGAACTGTACTTTAGAATGCATCCCAAACTCCCATGCATTCCCATGAGTGATCCACTCTGACTGAATTGAGTCTGAGGTCAGGAGCCATGCCCCTTGATGTGAGCCCATAGATTGTTGGGAAGGACACCTGTCCAAATTCTAGCCTAGATAGAGAACTTTCATTTCAATGGTCCGTTCAACCCAGAGTGATATGTGAAACCACATATAGTGCTAAGAATACCAATGCTGGAACACCAGTGCATGTTTGCCTTATTGCAATGATTTATGACAGACCTACAATGGAGACACTCATGCAAGTTCTGAGACAGATAGCCTGATAAGTTCTCCTTTTTATTATAAATTCTGCAGAAACTAAAATCATTTGCACATTTATTAGCAAGGAAGTTCCACTGGACTCAGTAGGACATGCATCTTCATATAATTATTCTTAACTTTTTTCTTCCTAAACTGAAATACAACCAAGACATTTGGAATCCTTTTCCATGTAAAGGTATTGCTAGCAACTACCGTTTCACTTCAGTTTCCCAAGCCTGTGATACTATGACCAGGGATTTTAAACAGTTGCCTGTATTTTTACAGCAGAGCTTTCCAAACTGTCACAAAAAATTATGTGTGTCGGCTGCAGTGTGTAGGTGTGTTATGCGAACACTCTTATAAGGGATTAGTTTAACCTCTGGTTTGCTAGTAAAATTGAATTACTGTGTTGCAAAATGATGCATGTTTAAAAAGTGTGTCACCAATGTGCAAAGTTTGGAAAGCTCTGCTCTACAGAAAAAAAATTCAACAAGATTTGAAATTGTCTTCCAACACTTTGGTTGGCAACTTCTGTCTCTTAAAGCAAAAGCAACAGTGTGCTCCAATATTTGGTGTATGCACACATTTATTCCTTGAATGGTTTTGAGAATGTTCAAGTTATACTCAACTTCACTCCTGCCCCTGCTTAATCACGAGGCCTACCCCTCCCATGCTAGTGAAAGAAATAAAAAAAACTGTGGCTGGAATAAATAACTGCACAACAGGAAGACATCCCAACATAGCTCCTTCTGTTATCCAGGCTGCAGCAGTCTAAGCCATGTCTCCAGCTTCACTTCTCAGCTTGTACTACTGAGGCAGCAGGTTGGATAAAATGAGGTTCAGATGGCTTAAAAGATAATCTCCCCCCTTTAACAATCCTTCATCCAGACTACTGCATCCAAAGATACTTGGATTTGTTTTTATTTGTTGCAACAGTAAGTGAAAACCAGGGATCCTTCCAGTTTGGAGGCAGTATGTTCTGTGGGAAATGCAATGGACTTTCAAGTAACAGAAGGAGGGTTCTTCTTATGTTTGTATTATATAAGAGCAGGTATGCCTCTCCAGAAACTCTGTCACCTTCGCAGAAGCAAAGCAAACTATAGTACCATCTACCATCCTGGTTTCATGCACTCTGCCAAAATAATTTACTTCCTCCTATAGGAGACTAGACTGGCTAGTGAAATTTAGCCTGCCATGTCCAATATTACGGTACCTTGATGTACCCAAACCCAACCAAAGAGCACTACTAACAAGAAGGAACATAAGCAAAATTTCACAGGCAGAATAGTTGGTGGAGAAAGATTTAGTTTTTCCCCAGCTGACAAAAAAGGAAGCATTCAGGAAGGACTATCCATATGCACATACAAAACTTTTATATCTGATCACCAGAAATAAATCCAACAGGAAGCAATCCTTGGCATCCACTTGGTTCCACAGAAACCAGTGGCATATGTTATTTAAAATGCATTGAAGGAATTATTAACTGCAATCCTAACTTTAAAAAGCAGAGTTATGTTTGTTTTGTGATCTGCAAATTTAATGTGAATACCAAATAAATAAAAATAAGCTAAAGGGCTTGTGGAACCTCCTTCACTTGAAAAGCTGTGTTCTATTTGTTTTATATTGTATGTTTCTAACCTCAACAGTAATTTGCCACACAGTTGGGAGGCGGCTTCTGTTTTATGAAACACAAACTGGCCTCACAACTTCAGTGCATGTGATGTTTGGATTCTGGCTAGTGCCTTCAGTATATGTCTACCTTGGATACAATTATAACCTTAAAGGTACCCCCCCCCCACACACACACAAAAGTAGTGTCTTTCACAAAGCACACCATAATATAATATTTCTGTAATATTAAACTCTTATTAAAAATAAATTTTAAAGCAGTTTCATTCAACTTTTGAGCACATCCACACCCACTTTACTTTGAATACACAAAATCGGGTACATAGAACTCAACAGTTTTTTGCTAAAACAAAACCTGTACAAATCTTTAAACCTATCTTCATGAAACCGCAGTGCGTTAAATAACGCTTTCCTGCCTTCTAGTAATATAAAGTTGTAAGCATTCGCCTATTATCTCACACGTGGAAATTTGAATGGGAAGACGCCCCCTCAGCGTCCGAGCAATTAAGTCCACGAGGGAAAATACATTAAGGCCTCAACGCTATACACATTCTCGTAAGGGCCGCTGAACAAAGCGGAGCTTGCTCCCAACTAAGTGCACACTGGATCAGCTTTAAATTAAGGCCTTAATACTAGGATAAATCTCAATCTTAAATACCCTTACCGGGCACAGGGACCTCGAAAGGGCTGGGTTCTAAACAAGCATTTTCGGTCATGGTTCCAGCCAGCTACTGAGTTGAATGGGGAGAAATAACTGGGGCGAGTTGGAAGATAGGGAAATATTCAATTCTGAAACTCAACAGGCTCTACGAACTGGGGGAGCAGGGCTGAAAACTGAGAAGAGGCCGCAGCACAAAGGCGCGCACGTTACACAGGCCCGACCCCGCACCACCCTGAAAATCGCCATTTTCACCTCTTCCAGGCTTCGGTCATCCTACCAGGCCCAACCCTATTCCCCCCGCCCTCGAAACAAGTCCCCCGCCAAGTGAGACTGACTCAGCTCGGGAGGGCCCTGGTCGCTCACCTGGTCGCCGGCGGGAGCTTCTCCAGACATGGCAGGCTGAAACAGGCCCCCGAAGGGGGTGGGAAGAAGCGGCCTCGGGTATTTAACGTGTGCACTTGACCCACGCCTCTTTCCTCCTTCCCCTCCCCAAACCCCCGCACACCTAGCAAGCTAGCCGGCCGGCCAGGCAGCCCACCAAATTGCCCCCTGCGTGCCGCTCCTGCCTAGTTCCGAGGAACAAAATGGCGGCCCAACCGCCCCACAACTCTTGTCTTCCTCAGTAAAGGGTGGAGGCGGGGCCAACCGGGAAAGCGCGATGGCGCAAGGGCTGCTGGGAAAAGGAAGGAAGGAAGGAATTCGCGGCACAGTACGATAAAGGGGGCGGGGGACAGCGGCGCGCGAAGGGTTAAGCCAACAAACAGACCAGAACTTGAGCGAAGAGCGAGCGAAGAGGATGCTGGGAAAGAAGGCGGGGGGGGGGGGAAAGAGGCAGCAAGGAAAGCGCCCACAAGTTGAAAGGATGGTTAATCATGGGGGAAGGAAGCCGCTGGCGCTATTTGACGCCTCGGCATACCGTAGGCGGAGGGGAGCCGGATGTTGTTGAACTACAACTCCCATCAGCCCCGGGAAGCGTGGCCAACGGCCCGCGTTGATGTAGGTGTAGTTCATCAGCATCTGGCCAAAGGTTTTCTACACCTACCATGTAGTACCTGCGAGAGGTGGTAGGCTGGCGTGGTCTGCGCCTTTCTTCCTCCTCATGGGCGTAGCCAGGATTCTTGGGGGGGGGGTGCAGAACCTCAGTTTGCTATGTGTTTTTAATGATGGGAGGCACTACGCCCATGTTGCTCCTCTTTTTTTTAAGAGCCCCCCCAAGCCGGATCCTGGTACATGAGGCATGGACTTCGTTAAAAGCACGCTGAGCGCAGGAGTTGGCTTTGACCGAATGGAACAGAGCTTACAGTTCGTTCTCTCTGTCGCCGATTCAGTCCGTTTTCACAACCTCAACCAATTGGGAGCCTTGCTCCCTTGCCAAGCATCTCTCTTCTTCCCACCCCCACTCTCTCGCTCGCTGGGTAGACCTGGACGCCGGAAATTCCAATGCTTTTCAACGAGTAGACTAGGAATCCCTCACACGCTACGTTTGCAGACACAGCTAGTTTCAGGGTATTGAAACTCCATCCCAGAATAGATGTGTACGTGATGGTGACAGGTGTACGTGATGGTGACAGGTGTGTGCACGTGTGCCTGCACGTAGAAATTTTGTGTTTCCAATTTCTAGAATGGAGCTGGGTTCAAGGACACATTCCAGCAAGGCAAAAGCATTCAGGAGGGATGCTGAGCAGGCCCTATGAGGGTCATGACCTGGTGAGAGAAGGGGATACCTTGGGGAGAATCCTAAAGGACAAATACAGAGGACTGGAAGTCTGCATTCAGTATTTCTTTTGTTGTAAGAGTTATAATGCTCGAGTAATACTTAGGATTACCTGAAATGTAACTGCTGGCACTGCATGCTTTTCTGAATACAGTACTGTATTATCTTCTACGCAGTTCTCAGTCTGTGCCAGGATAGGTGTGTGGTACATTTGAACTATCTGAAACGTGATTGGCACCAACACTGAGCTTTTGGTGTGAGGCAAAAGCTTGATTATTCACCCAGGCTTTTACTGAAGTGTAACGTTTGAATTAGATGGTGGGGTAGGGAGAGGTTGTAACTTATCTGCCTAAATACTCATGTTGTTTTATGTTAATATGTATATCATTGTTTTATTTATATTTTATCATTACTCGCTCTAGAAGTCCTTTTTTAAAAAACAAAAACAATGAAGAGCAGAATAGCAATAAATAACAAAGCGGAAATCACCAAGCTTTCATCTCAAGCATACTGCTATATGACCGGTGGTTAGGCTGAATGTTCTTTGAGTGCTTTAATAGGGAGGGGCTTCTAAGTAGGGAGGGATGAATCTGTCAATTTCGGTTTCTCACAGTCTCATTTTTTAAATCTTAAGCTCAGTTCCCCACAATTCCATATCATTTATGATTTGTTCTTGTTTTTTAAATAATTAAAATTCATTAGCAATTGAGTGTCAATATCTGCTTATACAAACATAATTTTTTTATTATGTCCATGACAGGAAGGACACCCTTCCTATACAAACATTTCTAATGCCATTTTGATTAATACACGCACATCTTTGGAAAGCAATTATCCCTATTAAAAAGCATTTTTGTATGTTATTTTTACACACATTTTACTTCATTACATGTATTTTTGTACATCTTACTTGTGTGGTGAACTGCATTGTAAAATTCCAGAGATGTGAAAATTTTATAAGACAACTTTGTTTCAGTTTTTGTGTTGTTTCAGAAAGCAAACTTAATCACATTTCTCCAGCATCCCTACTTCCAGCCCAGTGATTCTTGACACTTAAGATGCCTGCAAAAGGGTTTTATTATCACTGCAGGCAGCCTGAAGCATACCTTGGACTTTAGTAGTTCTGGCAAAGTTGTCCACCACCTTCCTTCTTTCAGTTAGGAGGATTAGGCTGCTTTTGCCCTCTGAGAACCCACAAACAATTAAAGGTAAAGGGACCCCTGACCATTAGGTCCAGTCGTGACCGACTCTGGGGTTGCGACGCTCATCTCGCATTATTGGCCGAGGGAGCCGGCGTACAGCTTCCGAGTCATGTGGCCAGCATGACTAAGCCACTTCTGGTGAACCAGAGCAGCACACAGAAACACCATTTACCTTCCCGCCGGAGCAGTACCTATTTATCTACTTGCACTTTGATGTGCTTTTGAACTGCTAGGTTGGCAGGAGCAGGGACCGAGCAACGGGAGCTCACCCCATTGCAGGGATTCGAACCGCCGACCTTCTGATCGGCAAGTCCTAGGCTCTGTGGTTTAACCCACAGCGCCACCTGCGTCGCTCACAAACAATTAAGGAATGACTATTTTTGTATAAAAGACACAAAAGTTTGTTGGACTTGATTCTGGAATGGCAATTGTCTGAACAGTTCTGTTTTCTTCTGTTACCTAAAAATCAGTAAAAATAAATTCTTTTGGGAAAAGATATTAAGTCAACGGCTGCAGTAGATGGGCTAACAATTGTCCAAGTCTGCTCTGCAAAGGGGAATATCTCCTATCTTCCCTAACCAGCTAAGGAATATTATTTGTTTGTTTGTTTGTTTGTTTGCTGCCAATTTGACTGGGTTAGTCCAGCTACTCTGGGTGGCTTCCAACAAATTGAAATACAATACAACATCAAATATCAGAAACTTCCCTGAAACTTAAGATGTCTTCTTAAAAGTCAGATAGTTGTTTATTTCCTTGGCATCTGATGGGATGGCATTCCACAGGGCAGGTGGAATGACCCATTCACAGCCTTTTCCTGAGAAAAGGACATTTGCTGGGATTTGGAGGGATCGGAATGTGCTATTGGGCTTAGTTAATTTTGTGGGGCATTGTACCTCATCTATGCTCAAGTAGTAAATGACTGCATATGTTACAAAATGGCAATAAAGCCTCCAGTGATGTCCTTCCAGAGGAAACCAGACCCGGGGAGTAACTGCACCCCTGAAATGTATCCCCATTTGGAGAAGTGGGACAAGCATACCAACGTAATGGACTCCTGTGTAAGGAAATGAGGAAGGAGGGACTGTTGGAGTCAGAAGTGTTCATGCTATGCTACTAATCTACGGCCACATATGAGATGGGAAAACCAAGTACAGAGTCAAAACTGGAGCAAGCTTCAATATAAAGTGACAAGTTTGGGGGACTTTTAAGAGACTCAACATAAGTGAATTCTTGGCTCTCCACAGGTTTGGTTTTTTTAAGATCATCCTGCAGGCTTTGTACTAGATCTGCTCCACTAGATGGCAGACTGACACAAATCCAGCAAGCTTTCGCTTACTGGACATGGAAGCAACAACTTCTTCCGTTGTTTGTAGGCAGCTCTTAGGTAAAGGTAAAGGGACCCCTCACCATTAGGTCTAGTCGTGATCGACTCTGGGGTTGCAACGCTCATCTCGCTTTATTGGCCGAGGGAGCCGGCGTACAGCTTCCGGGTCATGTGGCCAGCATGACTAAGCCGCTTCTGGCGAACCAGAGCAGCGCACGGAAACGCCGTTTACCTTCCTGCCGGAGTGGTACCTATTGGTCTACTTGCACTTTGACGTGCTTTTGAACTGCTAGGTTGGCAGGAGCAGGGACCGAGCAATGGGAGCTCACCCCGTCGCAGGGATTCGAACCACCAACCTTCTGATCAGCAAGTCCTAGGCTCTGTGGTTTAACCCACAGCACCACCCGCGTCCCAGGCAGCTCGTAATAGTTCCTAATATCATAAGATGCACTCTAATCGAGCTGGAGTCTGAATTGCAAGTTGTTGTGGTTTTGGGTTTTGCTTTTTTTACACAAATGTTTGCAGAGCTCAAGAGGCTACTTTATGACTGCCAGCTTTATGCTTCTGATGATCCTACGTACGGCATATACCCAGCATATTGGGTATATCTCGAAAAGGATATTGCCAAGCTGAAAAAGGGCAATGGAAATTATGGAGGAAAGGCTACAGAGTTTGGATGTTTTCTTTTGCTTTTTAGGGCAGCTAAGCGTGAGGAACAGGATGGAGGTTCAAACAATTTTGCATGGGGTGGAGAAGCTGGAATTGAGAACAGAAGCAACAGCACAATACTAACCCCAGTCCCCTTTGAGTCAGCTGAAAACAATGGGGATTATTCCCAGGAAAGTGTGGCTAGGATTGTAGCCTACTTTATGGAATTCTTTGCCTCAAGAGGTGGTAATCACTCCTTACCTAGATGGATTCAAAAGAGGATTAGACAGATTCACAGGGGATAAATCTGTTATTGCCTGTTAGTTAAAACAAGCTGGGGCCCTCAACAAAATGTTGTGTATGTGTGTTGGATGTATGTTTTCATCCTGCTAGCACATCTATGTAGTTGAATCCAGCCTTAAATAACTAAGACTGCAATCCTAACTTCACCTATCTGGGACTCTTTATAGGATTGCATAAATGGGTTCAGGATCATCATGGCTGGGTAGCCCTGGCAGCTAAAAACAATTGCACTGGCTGCCAATTAGCTACTGGGCTAAGTTCAAGATGCTGATACTAGTATACAAATCCCATTATAGCTTGGTACCTTTGGAACTCCCTCATGGTGTATATCTGTCTATTGCCAGCTTGTATTTTCAGCACCTATTGAAGACCTTCCTTTTTCAGCAAGCCATTTAATAAAAAATGGTTATCCTAGTTTGTGTCTGTATTTGACTTGACATGGTTTTTAATGTATGTTTTTATTGTTTATGTTTTATTATTAATCACTTTGGGATGTTTTATGAGAAGTGATTCATAAACGAAATAAATAAGCGGCAGACCCAGCCGAATTCTCTCACACGATCAGATCAGCTGTTGTCTGCTTTTTCCCAGCTGTCAGTCAGAGTTGCTATTGTAACATTTTCCAAAGGAACTAGTGAATGATTGCTTTTTTTGTTTTTTTGTTTTGTATTTAATGTCAGTTTCCTTCACCAAGTAACACTCTCCAGAGCCAACTGATTCCACAATCTTTTGGGTCTTGGATGCAGACAAAGCTAAGTCTGAGCATTTGTCAGTGCTACTAAAACCAAAGCATCTATATATAATGCAGTCCACGAGATGGATGAAATGTCTTTTGCTGAAGGTCACTGGCTAATTTTTAAATGTGCCTGTTCGCATTTAGGGTAAAAGCAAGTGGCTATTTGCATTTAAATCTTGCTAGCTGAATTTCTTTCATTCTCTTCTTATATTTAGCCATTTTCAGAAAAGCTGCATACCATAGCTGTGCAAGGAGGGCTGTGTCTCGCCAAGAGGGGTGTATCTAAATTTTTCTAAAAGGCTTGCATGGTATGCTTGTGGAAATATAAAAGGCTGGCTCTAAATCTTCAGCTTTAGTTGTCAAAAAATGCTGCAATTTTAAAATAGTCTTTAAAGCATTGTGAGGGTCGAAAATATGTGATCAGACAACCCTGTGCTCTGAAATCAGGGGTGGAGAACTCTCCCCCACCCCCCACCAGAGCTAAATTCCCTTGGGGGGAAATGGTCTGGGGGCACATGTCAAAAGAGGGCAGGGCCAGAACAAACATGTCCCCTATTCTCCCTCACACACACTCGCATCATGTAGACACCCACACACCCTCTTCTGACGTCGGCTTACGCACATTGAGAAGGGGCTCTTCTGTTCTTCACACAGTGAGAGGGCTTCTTTCTCAGCACACGGAAAATAAACAGAGCAAGCTGGCCATGCTAGAAGAGGTCTCTTTCTGCATAGGCAGCTCACAACATAATGAGACAGTTGGAGGAGGGGCATGACCTGGGGGAAAGGGGTGAGGGCTTAGGGAGAGAGCTGAGAGTCAGATAAAAAAGCCTTGTGGTCAGATTAGATCCCAAGTCTGGAAGTTCCCCATGTCTGTCTTACATACTTGAAGCAAGTCCTGAAGCTGCTCCTAGTTCCGAAATATAAATATATTTTTGTCTGCAACTGGCTCCACAACAAATTTAAAATAATGGGCCAGATTCAGCTAAATTGTGGCAATAGTGGAAGCCAGTGCAAGGTGTCCTGCTAATGCCGTGGGACTTTCCCTCCTTTTCTAACCAATATATTCAGCTCTTTGCCTCTCACATCAGCCAAGGCATTTCTGACCTGAGTCCATGGCAAATTATAAAGCTTGATGAGAGAGTGTAAGCTAGAACAAATCATCCATTTCTCTTGACCCCTGGGATATAATGTGGGTATGACTGGCCTCTCCAAAATTACAAAACTGGATGTCCCAGTCACTGAGTCTGGTTCCTTTTAAAAAATAATAAACTCATGAATGTATTCATGTATACAGCTGCTTATGACACTGAAACAAGATATGACGCTCTATAATCTCCACTGGAGTTGCTATTTACAGTGGGATCTCTAAGGTGCCTTTTGCCCTACATGTCTTTCCAGATGATTCATTGCTTGGTTTTTCAAATATATGTTTAATTTTTACTGCTCTCAATATCCTCTTGCTCACTTTATAGGCAGCAGTGCTCTAGAAAGGAAACTAATGAAATACTCTCTTCTAGACCCACTTGTTGGCAAGGCAAAAAATACCAGGCTTTTAGATGTGATTCTGTGCTGTACATGGAAGATTTCTCAAAATTGCAGTTTGTGTGAGTTTTTGTCACAACCACCACAAAACAACTGAATGCAATATTGAATGCCCAGCCCACACAATCATTTTGAAGGCACTCTGCCACTTGATCCAATGCATCTCCCTACCACTACACAAACACACACACACACAATTTTCATGTGGTTGCGCTAGCATAGCCTAACTGCCAAAGCAGCATGAGAATGAAGAACCATTTCATTCAGATAATTTCCCATGTGTTATGGCAGTTCCACATTTTCCTTTTTCTTCATGGTGGCCATAGACATTATAAGTTATTATGCATCAGTCCCTAGAGAGGCCACATGCCCTATTTCACAGAGGATTTGCCATCCTCTCTTTGAAGGGTTGTCTGGTCCAAGTCTAGTTTAAATATAAAAATTCTGAGAACAGAGGCTATGAAGCTGCTCATCAGTGGTTTTCCACTTTTCTTTCTTTCTCCTTTTCTTTTATCAGTTTATTCCTTTATAAATGAAAATCTTTCAGTATAATGTCAATCAATCAATTAAAAAATTGATGATTAGAACCTGGACAGCACACTGAGCAGATACACAAGCCACCTAAGTCACATGGGTTTCCACTATTTGTATTTCTTTTTAAATGATGCTAATGGGCATAAGTATGAGGTAGTTTTTAGTTTTTCAGAGCCAAACTGCACATTACAAGCAGCCCAAAGCTGTCTCTTAAATTGTGATTTCCAGTGGACGGGTTGCTAGAAAGAAGGCTTCTTAACCCTCTCCCCACTCAAAATTATCTGCTTTTGCTGTTGTTTGCTCTGGTGGAGAGAAAATGAAATGAGGTACCTGTGTCCTGGATACCTGCAAAGTGAAACACATATTGGGAGCGCAGATGAGAGAGCTGTGTTCATGACTCCACTGTTTCACAATTCATTTATATGAAATATTTTCACTCCACTCTTTGGCCAAAAGAAGACTTCCAGAACGGCATACAAATATTATGAATAAGATAGTTCCTGCCCTCAGACTTACAATCAAAAGGACCTCACACAAAAGGAAAAATAATTAGGAGGAAGAAGAAAAACAATCTTGGGCACTAGTTACAGAGTTACACATAACACAGATGGTTTTCCAACCTTCCATGTTGCACATTGTGTGTTGAATTGATTTGTCTTCGTTTCTCATAGTGCAAAGAGAGAGTAGCTTGATCAGATGTAACAGAACATATCGCTGTGCCCATTAACACTGCCCAGTGTTTCCAGCACTGTCCTGTTGTTTCCGTTTAATTACTTTTATAGCATAGCAATTAGTATATCCGAAGGTCAGAGTTCCTAGATCTGATTACCGTAGTGGAAGTGACTGCTAGTTAGATGCACCAAGGAGAACACTGGGTTGCTATATATAGCACCATCTACGTACATGGTGCTTGATAAATCCCTACCCAAGGGACGTGTTTTACCATCTAAAAATAAAGAAGAAAAACAACAGAGGAAGGGAAACAGAAGCAGGAGTCAATGGGGAAAATACATAATTATTTCTTATACACGTACTTCAGCTTTTTTGTAGTGGGACTAAAAGGTTGCTCTAATGGCTTCCTAGAAAAGGCAAATGTTAAAGTGGGATTTGAAGGTAGTATAGGATAAGTTCTCACAAAGACGTTCTAGTAGGGCAGTCCCAGGGATATGCAGGAGAAAGGGCAAAGGAGAAAGGGTAGAGCTGCATAAAAGAGCATGAGATCTTTGGACAAGCAAAGGTTATTAGATAGGTTGTGTCGATATATAAAGCTGAGAATTTAAATTATTATTAACACTAAAATTTGTTATTGCTGTTATTTAAAAGAAAACAGATTAGACGAATTTAAAAGAAATAAGGGGAGTGCAAGCTCGTGAAGGGATTTTGAAAATCAGGAAGAGAAGCTTGTGCTTTTTTTTAATAATATTTTTATTGCAAGTTTCAAACAAAGAAAAAACACCAAACATATACAATACCTTCACCAAAAAGTAACAAACAAAGAAAACCATAAATAAACAGAAACATAAAAATAGAATAAAGAAAATCATAACTGTTCATAACACCTTTTTTCATAACTGACTGGACTTCCTCACATCTCCCTTCCCTGCGTTCTCGGTGATAAAGTTAAAAACAGCAATTTATTACCTTATTTCAGTTCTTATTTTGTACTTCTCAGATATTATGTCTCTAAACTTCAAATAATTTTTGCCAAATACTTATCAACTTAATTTAAACATAATATTACTTCAAATTTAAACTTTTTCTTAAACATCACTTAATCTTCTATATCTTTCAACTAAATTGCTGGTACCATATTATTTTCAATCGTGCAATTTTTTTTTTAGCATTCATAGAGTTTGTACTGTTTTTGTAGATAGTCCTTAAATTTTTTCCAGTCCTCTTCCATTATCTCTTCTCCCAAGTCTCGGATTCTGCCAGTCATCTCGGCCAACTCCATATAGTCCATCAGTTGCGTCTGCCATTCTTCCAGTGTGGGCAAGGTACAAGAGAAGAAAGGAAGCCAATGTAGGGATTTAAGAAGGAGAAAATTGCATTATCAAGTTATGAGAAAGCGGTAAAGAATTTTGGCAGAAGAGTAGTGGATGGGCATGTGTAAGATTAAGGTGGAAGACCAGAGAGAAGAGATGAGGAAGGCAGGGAAGGACAGACCTGAGGCTTGCGGAATCAGCATGGAGATTGTCAACTGAAGCCAAGTTCAAAAGACATACGCTTAAAGAACATGGTGTAACTGAGCAAAGGACTGGGTTACAGTACCAGATCAGTGAAGACAGCGACCCTCACCTCGAGAACCTTCATTGGTTGGTGATAATATGGTTAGAGGCAGCCAAACTTGTGCCAAAAAAGGCAAATTCACACCAAAGTCACATTTGAATCAAATGATACCCAGCATCCAAACATTGATGACAACCGTCACTCCCACATTGGGAACCCCCATGCCACGTTTGGTAATGATATATTGAGAGGCAGCTGAACCTATGCCAAAAAAGTCACATCCAAGTCATGATTTGGTCCACCATCTTGATTCACGATTGCACCTGCCATCCAAATGGTGACAAGGTTTGCTGCTCCCACCTTGAGATCCCTTGTGCCAAGTTTGGTGATGATATCTTGAAAGGTAGATGAACCTAGGCCAAAAAATGGGCAAAGCCACACCAAACTCACATTTTGGCCTGCCATCTTGTGTGAAAATGGTGTCCTGCATCCAAACTTTGATGATGACCGCCTGCTCCTGGTCAGGAACCCAAGTTTGGTGGGGATATCTCAAGATGTGGCCAAACCTATGGACAACCACGTCTATGATTCTATTATTCTGTGAAATGGACAAACCACTTTCCAAAATCTACAGTAGATAGTTATTTCCAAATGGAGATACTCAGTGGCTAATAAAAATATAAAAAATATTAATAGTAGTAGTAGTAGTAGTAGTAGTAGTAGTAGTAACAATAATGATTGCTGTTTTTCAAGGTTTCTTTCAACTTTCCTACTAACCTTGCATACATAGATTTTAATTCACTAGTATGTATAATTTTAAATATTCGGGTATAGAAACCCAAAACCTTCCCAGGAGAAAAACTCAGCCAAAAACTTCATTTAGCCAAGAATAAAGTACCCTGCTGATGACTCCAACACAGTTTTAATTGGACAAGAAATAGGAATTAACTGGGTCTGTTAACTCTCCTGAAGGTGGCATGATAAGTAATCTTGTCAATTCTAAAAATAGAACCAAGTGGTGGTTAATCTGAAACACAGGATGAATACAAATTGTGATGAAATAGATTCTGAGAGAAGAAAAATGCAGGAAAGTCAAGATAGAACAAGGGGAAATGCCGATCATAATCTTAAATAAATACCAATTTGAAAATGAATAACTTTTTGATTTATTTTTTAAACAGTAAGGCAATCCAGAAAGGGGTGGCAACTAAAAAAATAACCAAATCCCTAATCTTTCTTGCAAGTCTACGTGGGGGAAAATATATGGAGAAGGAAGGCAGGTAAAATAAAAATAAAAATTATTTTCTCTGTGTTTTTATTCCTCCTTTACATCTTCATTTATGCTTCCTTACTCCTCAGAGCAGCTTTAGGTAGCTGCATCCATATCAGTCTCTGCTTTAGGTTGGAAATGTATGACTCCCCCCACCTCCCCGCACTTATGACTTGTGGAGAAGCAGATGTCAGGTTGCTTCCCACCTCTCCTCACTGTTTCAAAGCACTCTGAGACTGGATCCTTTTAACTGTGAAGCACCACAGGATCTAAAGTTAGCATTGCAGCCCCATCTACTCTCTACCCCCCTCCCTTATGTTATTTCCCTTCACTGTTGGCCCAAAGCTTTTCCTGTACATGTGCACATCTCCAAAGTAGAAAGCTATCCTCTCCTTCCATTGTGGGATACAAGGGACCAAGTACCTGGCATACAGCTTGTTCTGTGCGGGGTTGCATTCCCCCTGAATGATAAGGTCTGTAGCCTTCAGTTACATCTAACCCTACAGAGGGATGCCTGAAGGTCACACTTGAACCTGCATCAGTTGGTAGTAAACCACCAGTGGCTCTTCCTGGGTAAACATGAGTTTGCCACAAGTATTCATGCCCTGTTAACACCCAGTTAACAGCCTGTGCATTGGAATACCTGTGTAAACCTTCAGGAAAGCAGTCCCATACACACTTTTAGGGACGCGGGTGGAGCTGTGGTCTAAGCCACTGAGCCTCTTGGGCTTGCCGATCGGGAGGTCAGCGGTTCGAATCCCCGCGATGGAGTGAGCTCCTGTTGCTCTGTCCCAGCTCTTGCCAACCTAGCCATTTGAAAGCACACCAGCGCAGGTAAATAAATAGGTACTGCTGTGGCAAGAAGGCAAATGGCATTTCCGTGCGCTCTGGTTTCTGTCACGGTGTTCCTTTGTGCCAGAAGCGGTTTAGTCATGCTGGCCATATGACCTGGAAAGCTGTCTGTGGACAAACGCCGGCTTCCTCGGCCTGAAAGTGAGATGAGCACCACAACCCCATAGTTGCTTTGGACAGGACTTACTGGTAACTGTCCAGGGGTCATTTACCTTACCTTTTATATGTATTTTCTGGGAATGAGTCTCATTGAACTCAATGAGTAGGGGGGGAGTAGACACAGAATCGTAGTGCAGGGATGGGGAAGCTGTGGTTCTCCAGATGTTGCTGAACTACAACTCGTATCAGCTTCAGCCAGTATGTCCAATGGTCAGGAATAATGGGCACTGGAGTACTGTGCTGATGCAGTGTGTTAACTATTATATTGTATTTTAACTGTTGCAGGCCTATAATTAAGCACATGTAGCATACAAATATTTTCAGTGAAGAAAATTAAGAAGTGAATGTGGCCCTTGAGATACTCTGTTGTGTGTATCAACTATTATTTTTAATTAATTTGGGAAAGCACTGCTGCCCATTATTCAGTACAATGTCCCCCCCCCTTTTTTGTAGATTAAGGTTGATTTATTTGCAAGAGGGAGCCATCAGAGAGTCTTCTCACATTCCCAGCTGTGAGGCTGATTTTAAACTGGGTGAGCTCCGTAGTTGAGTGGCAAAAAACGATTGGGTGGTAGACGTGTGCAGGGTGGCTTCAAATTATTGGGCAGTGACTTCATATCTGTCACCCACTTTATTTTTACATTTGTCCACGTGTTTATCCTACTGGATATATACAATTAATCCTATAATGGACTCCTGTTGACTGTGGTTTGGATGACTTTGCCTAAGCAGAAAGATAGCAAAATAAATAAGCAACACAAATGATGGTGCTGGAAAGCACAGCTAGACAGTGAGCACTTTGCTGGGCTGCCAGAGTGAGTAAAGAGATTTCGTGTTTAAAGAAGGAAGGCCATCTGTGCATATCTGCCAACTCTTCCTGTTTACATAGAAGACCCCAGATCTTAAGGCTAATCTTCATCCCTTTGCACGATGACCACCTGCTTGCATTATTTTGCTTCCCCTCCCCACCTGTCTGTGGAAAGCTTTGACTAGAATGTCCTACTGATTAAGAATGTCCCACTTTAGCTTCTTGTACCAGATAACATGCACAGGGGATGGCATTCCAGTAAAATACATTCTCCCAATGAAACATTAACTTGGGTATGGAAGTGCTGTGGAAGGAACATGCACAATGGTCTGCGCAAACAAATGTGTGGGTGTTTTTCTTTTAGCACAGACTATAAGAAGAGTGTTCTGGACCATAAAGAAGGCTGATCGCCGAAGAATTGATGCTTTTGAATTATGGTGCTGGAGGAGACTCTTGAGAGTCCCATGGACTGCAAGAAGATCAAACCTCTCCATTCTGAAGGAAATCAGCCCTGAGCGCTCACTGGAAGGACAGATCGTGAAGCTGAGGCTGCAATACTTTGGCCACCTCATGAGAAGAGAAGACTCCCTGGAAAAGACCCTGATGTTGGGAAAGATGGAGGGCACAAGGAGAAGGGGACGACAGAGAATGAGATGGTTGGATGGTGTTCTTGAAGCTACCAGCATGAGTCTGAGCAAACTGCGGGAGGCAGTGGAGGACAGAAGTGCCTGGCGTGCTCTGGTCCATGGGGTCACGAAGAGTCGGACACGACTAAACGACTAAACAACAATAAGAAGAGTGTTACTGGATCAGACCAAGGGTCCAGCATTCTGTTCCCACAGGGGTGAACTGGATGCCTAAGGGAAGCTTACCAATAGGACAAAAACACACTAGCACTCTCTATACTTGTGATTCCTAGCAAGTGGTATTCAGAGGCATACCAGTTCTGCGAGTTGGCAGGAAAAGTATTGCACATACAGTGGTACCTCAGGTTACATACGCTTCAGGTTACAAACTCCGCTAACCCAGAAATAGTACCCCGGGTTAAGAACTTTGCTTCAGGATGAGAACAGAATTTGTGCTCTGGCGGCGTGGCAGCAGCAGGGGGCCCCATTAGCTAAAGTGGTGCTTCAGGTTAAGAACAGTTTCAGCTTAAGAACGGACCTCCGGAATGAATTAAGTACTTAACCCGAGGTACCACTGTAGTTGTTTGGCTGATCATCATGTCGCACGTAAACTGCATATCCACAAGGGGACAAATTAACTTTTACTGGTGTTTTAGTGGCACTTTAAATATATTATAAAGGCAGACAGTCTACCTGAAAAGGGGGAGTGGAGAGAGAGCAGGAGGTAAGCTTGCTGACTAAATCAGTGTTCAAATTACTGGTGGGTGAATCTGTTAATTACATTATAAAAGCAGGGGAGCAGGGAACTGGGCTCATACTGCAAGAGGAAATTTTTTCCCTGTTTCTCAAAGCTTCTCCTCTTACCTGATTCCAGCAAGGGGGTTACTGGGAGCTTAGAAGCAACTGTGCCAAGCACCTGGACCAGAATCCTGTTACAAAGGGTTACCTGGGTAACTATCAACAGAGTTGCCTGAAGACTTGACGGAGGCACTGCCACCCTTTCTTTGTCTGTGTTCCCACTCCCATTTACTCACTAGGTGGCCTTTGGCCAGTCGCTATCTCTCAACCTAATTGACTGCACAGGGTTGTTATGAACATAAAATGAGAAGGGAAAGAAAACACGCTGAGCTCCTTGGAGGAAAGTAGGATCTGAATTTAATAGCAAAATAAAAAACACACACACATCCCTCTTATGCTAAATTAACTTGCCAGGCAGGGATAACTTCAACCAGGTCCCTCCCCCACTCCCTTACTCAGTTCCTTCCAACCTCATGTCCTTGCTTTAATAATAAAAAAGCTCTTGTGAAAACAGTGATGATTATTATAAACAAATCCATTTCCTGTTCAATGTAATCTGCTAGAGTCATTGCCTCCTGCCTACTTGTTTCCTAATGCCAAAATGGCCCACACTCTTTGAGTTTCAGATTCTGGATTCAAATAACTCTCTGGCTCTGTTCAGAAGCCTCAGCGCAGAGACTTAGTTTATGTCAACAGGCTTGCAAAACTGCGTCACCGTTCTTGAATCCTTTCCAGGTTACACTTTGTACTCTAATAATTCATTCCTACGGCACCTAGGTCTGTATTTTCTGTGCGAGCCTCGGAGAATGCTTTGCAAAAGAAAAAGCCACAGGAGACAGGCATTAGCAAAGATTATGAAATACCAGTGGCTATGTACAGTTTGAGACATCTGACAGGTACAGGAGACCAGCCCAGAAAAACACACAACTAATTCCTGATAGCCTCGGGGGGGGGGGGGACCCGTCAATTTGAAATAGGGTGAAATTTAAAGTTTCATCAAGCCTATATTTTTTCCCCTGTTTCATTGCAGAGATCATTGCTTATGCTGTCATTGGGGCAGAGTTGGGAGGGGGATGTTTCAAAATTAATGTAGACTTAGAAAACATTTCAATTAAAAAAATGTTCACACACCTTTAGTATTCCTTTTTGTTAAGTGTAATAATATTTAATTATAGCACTGTTATTGAGCCAGGTGATGAAGGGAGGGGGTAGCTGTAGACAGGTGCTCTGAATATGTTCAGATTTACTTGTGTTTCTTTAAACTAGGGGCAAATTGTGAAGACCAGGGAAAGTTAGTTGTCTTGACTGGCCTTGAAAATATTATTATATTATATTATATTATATTATATTATATTATATTATATTATATTATTAATATTCCACCTTCTTCCTTGATGCAGCTCAAGGCAGCTTAGGAGCAGCTAAAACATATAAAAAGCAATCATTTAAAAACAATTAACCATGCACAGGATTACAATGTAACACATTATGTTAGGCATGGGAGGAAAAAGTAAGTTTAAGAGAAGCACAAAAAGTCCCTTGTCTGGTGAAAACCAGCTCCTGTAGTTAACACAGCAAGTAGAAGAGGGACTCAAAAAGCAAAGGTGACTCTTAAACTTGCATGTGTGAACTGTCCATAAGTTAGCAAATAAGTAAACTTAGGTATCCTCTGAAAGCATCAGGGTTGCTGCATTATGAAAGCAGTATTAGATGGCACCTGTCATGAATCAAACTGAACTGAACTGAAGCCTTGTTTCAGTATTCCAGTTGGGCTTGGCAGTTGCTCTAGGGATTAAATTATTTAAAGCCTTCAGCTGGCCAGTGTAGGCAAGCAATAGCTTATAAAATACTTAATCTATTTCTTTAAAACTTGTCATAGGTTTGCTTTACTTGGACTGTAAAACTTTATGCAACTGTCATCTGCTATTGCTGATTTTCTTTTGCAGATACATTATATATGGAATATATTTTTATTTCTGAAACATTTGTCTTCTCTGCCTCACGTTAATTTAGAAAACAAGAGGAAATATGTTTGTTGAATCTAGTCCTTCAAAATTTATTTCTGTAAGGCCAGATCCTTCAATATCTTCTTGTGTAATTCTTCTATCATCATTTAATCACAAGTGCTTAAAGGTGGTAACATCTCTGAAATAAAAAAAAATATGACAAGCAATGTAAGTGTCTCGTACAGTGTCTAGCTAAACTGTGGTTAATGGAAGACCTACATTTATAGTGATATCTTCATGACATTTCACCAACACTGCATGATTTCCTGCGCAGAAGAATGAGACATGTTTGCTTAAAATCTGACTTGCTGCAATATATATTTGTTTCTAGAGAGCAAACTTTAAGTAACAAATATGAAGTGGCGACAGAAGCAATCTGGATAGCTCCTCACCACAGGATTAATTGGGTAAAGCCTCTTAGGTTTGATTAGCCATTACTTAGATCTCTCGATTCTTCCCCTACCCTACCCCCATCATTGCTTGTTCCTATAAATGACTTTTCCTGTCACAATCTATTAGGTTGGTTTACATTCACTACCGTATCATTTTTTTCCAGAATCAAACAGAAATATAACAGATCCACTTTGCATAGTATGCTTTCCCTACACATGAAACACTTTCATGTGAGAGCATGAAACACATATGAGGTTGACTGCAACTGGCTGAAGGTGCACCTTGTGGAAAGCTTCTATTGGCTATGGCTTTTCAGAATGTGCACATCAGAGAACATATTTAGTTGTACACTATTAATGGCAGTGTAAGACACACTGTTTTCCTTTTAGTGGGGCAGGAATATGATTATGCACAGTAGCCCTAGAGGTATATCCTTTCACAGAATATAGCAGAGTATATTTTTCTGTACTATTTTTTTATACCTTTTAAGGGTTAATTAAAAAAACCCACAAACAATTCAGATAAATTTGGACAAAAGTTTTAAAATATTTTTAGCAAAAAGGAAGGTGATGGGAAAATGCAGTAAAATGCATGGGACGCTCTGATGCAAGGTCCAGCCTCCAAACAAACCAATCAGAGTGAATGCTCTTTAAACAGTCAACGTGGTCTAATCTCCTTGCAATCAAATCAGATGGAATGCTCAATAAACAGGTCGTCGGGAAGCAGCCCCAGACAGCAGTCCAAACAGGATCAATATAATTATTTAAAGTACTTCTTTCAAAAGCAAGCAAGCCCAAAATTGTAGATGGGAGGCATCTGGGTGCCCTTCTCCCAGGAGGTCCTTCTGCAGCCCATTGTTGGAAAGTCTTGCTCTACTACATGGGTAGGCAAACTAAGGCCCGGGGGCCGGATCCGGCCCAATCGCCTTCTAAATCCGGCCCGCGGACGGTCTGGGAATCAGCATGTTTTTAAATGAGTAGAATGTGCCCTTTTATTTAAAATGCATCTCTGGGTTATTTGTGGGGCATAGCAATTCATTCATTATTATTTTTTCAAAATATAGTCCAGCCCCCCACAAGGTCTGAGCGACAGTGAACCAGCCCCCTGCTGAGAAAGTTTGCTGACCCCTGTCCTAGATGCAAGATCTTGCCTCACTAGAGGAAGTCCACAGTAAGACAGTATACATACATAATGGCATCCTGCAAATACAGCCAGAGTGCTTCAAACAGGCCTTTTCTATCTAACAAACTTGATGTGCATCATTTATATATGCAGCTAATTGGACTGCATCTTCTAAAATTGGCAAGCTACACAGTGCTGGAAGATACAGTCCTCTTCCCATTATGAGGTAAGATGTGCATTCCACCTATTAAGACTAATAGTAAAGGCTGTTAAAGGAAACTTTGGACAATAAATTGTTTTATGACATACCTGCTGAATACATGGGGCTTTGTACCTGCCACCACTCTGAATTCTGCTGCTACTCTGTGTGTGTTCCCTTGTAGCCAGGCTTGGCTGGGTTAGACTGGAGAATGTTACCTTTCTCTTTTCTTTCTTCCCTTCTCTTCTTCTACCCAATCCTCCCCTCCATTTCTTGCCTAGTTAACACACTCCTCGGAGTCACTGAAAGTATCTTACCCATTTATTCCTTATATGATTAAAGGAAGAAGGCACCATATTGGCAATAAAGCATTGTGATCTCACCTGCAACCTGGAGCATTCGCATGTGCTAGTGGAGCTACTGAATATGAGAAAGCAATATTATGCATGTTAAACCATGGTTTAGGGTTACAAGGAGAAGACTGTGCATGCTATACCTTCTTCTTCTGGTGCAGTGCCAAGAGACATTCTGAGTCTTCCACTTCTGTTTTTGCAGCTTAGATCTGAATCCATACAAACTGTAGTAAATTAACTGTAGTTACTAAAACAAGATAACTTCAAACAGTGGTATATGAAGCTGGCTTGTTTTAGTAAACATTAGTTAATATTAGACACAGTTTAGGGTACAAATGTAATGCTAAGCAATGGTTGATCTAAAATAGAAATGGAAATTTGTATCCCCTCACAGCAGCATTTGAGGAGGAGAAAGGATAGGGAACACATGAATTCAAGGCTTGAACAGGCTTGTCATAATGCTAAATCATACTTTAGTGTTATTTTCAAATGCAGCCATTATACATTTCAAGTGTTCACATGTGATAGCAGACTAGAAATCTGGACACATAGAAAATAAGCAGGGATCGTAACATGACTGAATGGTAATAATATTTTTTTTGCTCTGTAAAGTCTCCAGCAGAAAAAAAAAATACCTATACAAGTGACTTAAATGTAGGTGAGCATATATTTAGTGAATATATTTTCAACATAAGCTAACATTCTGAAGTATGTTCATTAATAAAATCTTGTCTTATGAAAATAGTAGATTTAAGATTACAGCACTTGGTTTTATTAAGTTTAAATGAGGGTCAGCCACTCAAAGAATTTTTACTGGTACATGTAGATACTTTAATTCCTTAGAAGCTGTCTGTCAAGTCAGAATTAATGGAGGTGGTATGACATTCCAAAGCTATGAGTTTCACAGAAGTTTCAATATAAAGGAGCCCTTATGGTGTTTGTGAAGAACTTTGCACAATTCAAAATGATATTAAACTGAATAGTTTTTTGTTTATACCCTAGCTGTGCTATGTTGTAAAATAAGTGCACAAAACTATGTGTACCTACAAAGGAGTAAGCTCCACTGTAATCAGTGACCCAGTTTGCACGTAATGCTAAGCCAATTCCATGTCTGAGCATGAATAAGCAAATGCGTGGCATTCTGGAACAAAGATTGTGGCTGCTGTACTGCTTGCATTTGGCTTAGTGTTATGTCCAAATCTGGGCTAATGGTTTGTCTCACTCCAGACAAACAATGAGCTATAACTGAGGTTTATTCTTGGGTTACTGGTCCTGGTTTGTCTCCTGGCCACAAGCCTGGCTTTGGACATCATGTTAAGCCAAACCATGGCTTAGCCTTGGGTAGCATGGTGGCAGCAGGACCAGGGGAGGAGGAAGCTGCTGTGACCTTTGCTCATATGTTCGCTCTAAGCTGTGGTTTAGCTTAGCATTACATGTGAACAGGGCCAGTGGAACTAAACACATAGAGGATCAGGTTGCAAGTGTATCACTTTAATCTAAAACTAATTTTAGAGCTGCTTAGTGCATGAAGAATTCAGCTAAAATGTATAAATCACCGAAATTGTAAAATAGTAAACTAAGGTTGCAATTTAGTTGAACTCAGTGGAACTTACTTCTGAGTAGACATGTATCAGATATGCTATAAGCTATGTACTCTTTAAAATAGTGTAGACATCTCTAGCCTAAAAACTGAGTTCTTGTTAAACAACAACAGGAAAAAGAGAACAATAGGCTTGAGGGTGTGTGATCTTATTTGGTCATGCTAGCGAAAATCTATTATTTAAGTGTGGGAATTCCAGACAACTTACTTGGAAGAGGCAGGGAGCATAACATACCTGCAGTATCTTATGAATAAGGGTTAGGGTTATTTTATGAATGTTTAAACCAGTTGGCCCGCTCATCAGAATTTCTAAAATCTTTAATTTCATTCTTTCAAAACAAAGACTATGAATATGGTGCAAGATTTCACCTATATGTGCCTGTATCTCCAAACCACCTAGCTAGTGTCTTGTGCTATACAGTTGTACCTTGGATCCCAAATACCTTGCGAGTCGAATGTTTTGGAAGTTGAACAGACTTCTGGAATGGATTCTGTTCGACTTCCGAGGTACCACTGTACTTACTTCCCATACTGCTCTTGTGCTGCCCTTTCATTCACAGCTAGGAGGCTCACACAAATTATCATTGGAAGAGAGAAAATCCACTGTGTGAATCATGTGTGTTCTGAATGGCCTTCAGTAGAAGATGCTGAGAAAAGTGATGGAGCAAATGCCTGAGAAGCTGGGGCTGGTTTGCACATCAGTCCACTACATCTCTCTCATGTTCCTTCACTACTAAGAGAAAATGGCTTGGAGCATGCCAGCTTCCCCCAACCTGGCATGCTTCAGCTGATTTGGATTACAACTCTCCAGGATGACTGTTTTTGTCTAAGAGTCTGGGGAAGGCTAGCATGATTAGAAGGAAAGTGAGTGATAACAGCTGCTAGAGAGAGAATTTACCTCTATACCACTGGTCCTAGCCCAGGTGAGGG